>NC_067126.1:27024981-27629147 GCF_021347895.1 Acanthochromis polyacanthus
ATGCTACTGCTGGAAAAACACTGACCAAACATTATTTCTTGCTCCATCTTTCTCATTTTGTCAGATTCTATCCATCTTATCCTTATCTAAACCTGATCCTATTCTTCCTCGTCCAGTCTTCTGCTGTGGTTTGATGCCAGCAGAGCTGCTGTACCAGCCAAAAAAAAGTCCCTCTGTTGCTCAGATTGTATTCCCTCCTCTGCATGCGTGGTTTAAGACAGTAGAGAGTTGCTTTTTTGAAGGAGGAGGAATGTGACTTGAGCAGAAACAAATGTTTAACAAGGAACTAACTTCATTTTAGGACTTCGTAAGGTCAGCTTTGGCTGTTATTAATTTAAAAAATGTGCAGCTCCCATCTGCGTGTTGTCCTTTCTCCGTTTCATCTCCCTGTGTGTGTGTTTGAGGTTTTGGTTTGATGATGGGTAAGGTCAAAGTTAAAAGTGACAATATGGAAGCTCTTCCAAATACAATCATCGTAGAGCCGCTCTGACCAGCATCTGTGTCCCTGTCTCAGTTTGATCGTTAAAGTGTTTTCATGGTTTGTTTGTGCGTCCATGTAGTTTTCATTCCTATGTAAATCTAAAAAGTATGCCAGAATGAAGATGATGATTTCCATCTCTTCAGAAGTTTTAATATTGAAGACAATGTGTTGTTGATTAGCTGAATTGCTTTGATAATACCCTGCTCTCTTTGCTTGTTTTTGTATGCTTGTTAGGCTACTTAAATTCCTTTCTGGAGGCATGTAGCTGTGAGGAGTTTTTCAGAGCAGCTTCCCAGCTCCTTAAAAACCCTCGTCTGGAGCTGCCATCTCTGGAGAAGCTCTCCATCCTTCTGCAGAAGCTCTCCAGCATCAGGTAGACCCCGTGATCTCTATATTCACAATATCACATTAAACAAAGACTAACACATCCGTGATCATGGGTCGTAACTGCCTGCATGCTCAGACATATGCAGCCTGTAGCTGCACACTCGTGTCATTCCTTTTGTGTCTGTGCAGACTGATCGTTATCTGTCAGAGACCTGAGTCTAGACATAAACTGACTATAAAGTGCCGGAGGAACATTTTGGGAACTAATGGAAGGTCAAAATCATGTCATTTCTAGATTATGGAGTTTTGTGTTTTACCACCTTTGTGTTTATGCTGAAGTTATGTGAAATACACACCTTCACCGTTACACAGACAGTCTGGCTGTAGGGATGGAAGTACTGGTCAGTCAGTTGGTTCAGATTTATAGAGAATATCCAACAGAAATGATAAAATCTTACATCACCTCCTCCCATCCTTACTTGCTGCGGTGAATCTTTAGCCACCAAAAGGATAACTTGTGCTGTCTGCCATGCACAACTTTGTCATCTGTGATCCTGGAGGCAGACAACAAGGAACTCTGTTTATTGCCTCAGATAACATACAGAAACATGTTATCTGAGGCTATAAAATTCCTCTTTAAAGGTGATAAAGACAGAACTTCCTGACTCACCTCTGTACTGCATTTTGTAATCCATTTTCACCCCCAAAATTCTTCATAACCGCAGGTGTGTTTTTCATATTCATTGCCACAAAGTTGAAAATGTTCAACTTGACTTCTGGTCAACCATGTAGCAGTAGAAATCAAACAAGTCTTTGTAGCTTGTATCAAATAGAAATTGCATCACAGTTTTTAAATGAATCTTTATCTTAAATATTTCATCATCTGTTGGATTGGCACAGTTTATTTTTTTACAGACATCCATAGTTTCCAGAGAAATGATCAGTAACTCTGGTCATCTGCTAATGTTTCCTTATTTATCATATCTTTGAAGTTTAGTGTTTTATGAGTAATTTAGTTCCTGGATGCAAGCAAGTCAAGCATGTGGGCCATTACAGGGATACAACGTAATCCCTTTTATCATGACTTATGACCACTAGCGAAACGGTAGTAACCAGGTGCCAGACTGTGAACATCTATAAAAACGACCCGCACAGCCCTGAAAAAGTGCAGTTGTATAAATGCGAAACAGCAAGCGGACAAAACTTGTTCTAAAATAACAATAAATCCTCATTTGGCTTTTACCTGCTACCGAACATTTGATGAAGGGGATGAAGACTAAGACAACAAAGCCTGTTTGTGTTTACAAACAGTACTCAACAATTTCTTGCATTGTATGCCTTGAAAGTGATTTTAAATACACAGACTAATCATTGCTTGGTTCTGTATAACCAAGACTGAACAAATATTCGAATTATCATGTGTAACTTTGTGTAGCACTGTTTTCCCCTGTGCACTCAAGTAGAATATACCCAGCCAAAGATAATTATTTATACAGCCACGGTACACTGGTGCAGCACTAGAAGACTGACTGACACGGTTTCATTGAATGCCTTTTGACTGACTAGTGGTTTGTAAATAATTTTATGCAGGAAGAACCGTCATCTGTTTGAGCTGTCCTCCCTCCACCACCAGATAAGAGAGCTGCATCACAAAACCAACCCGGCACACACGTTCCTCTGCCTCAACATCCGATCCATCCTTCACAACCTTAAATAACACACACACGTGGTTCTCTGCCCCGTCGTGAATTCAAGGTTTCTGGTAAAGCTCAGATTGTTATTCAAAATGACATTCCCTATATTTTACAGCTTCAAGACTTTTCTTGCTCTTTTAATGTGTGTTCAAACTCTCATTATCGACCACACGTGAAAGCAGCAGCTTGATTCCTGCTCTACCTCAAATGACATCTGCAGACAAATTTTTTATTATTAATACACGGATGTGTTTTTGAAGTTCTTTTGTCTGTCAGAAGTGCTGTTTTAAGACTGTGTGTGTTTTGCACTTGTTGACCCACACTGTTTGTGTTCTAAAATGCTAATATGTCTTTCTTTCATGAAAACTCATTAAAAAAAGACTATCGCGCTTGCAAGAGGCTGTGACTGTGAAAGTTTTAATGGCAATAAACAAAAAGAGCTGAAGTGCATGAAGTTTGGATGGCATATGAAATGCTGTAGTCCATATGTTTTTTATAAACATGTCTCATTTATTTATTCCAGAGCATGGGTGGGTTGATGGGAGTAATGGTCTCAGTATGGGACACACTGGTGTTGGTTGATGGAGAAGATTGGACGGACTGGAACAATTACAGCTGATATTTGAAATGTGCTTGTTGAAAACCGCTTGGATCGCGCTTGGCTGGTCTGAATTTGAAAGACATGCCTTCAGGTTTTTAAGGCCCCCCACAGAATCTGAATTCCTTAATTAACTACATGTTTGTTAATTTATAAGCTTTCGTTCGGCTCAGGTTTTGAGGATAGGGAGCTTGATGAAAGAATTGCTGGATATTGTGTCCTTGGATCACATGCTTCCTTTAGGATAATAGAATGCAGTGTATTTGTACATTCTGTTTTCTATGTGAGGCCCCTAAAATGAGTCCACACAGTTGATTCACTGAAGGGCAAGGTGGGCCTCTTGAGGTGCATCAAATCATTTTCACACTGTACGCATCATTACGCACCAAGTAGTGCATCAGTAATTAATTAGTATAGGAGCAAACATAAAGAAATAGAATTTGGGATGGGAGAAAATGTATTAGCTGTTTTTCAGTAGCACTCTTATTATAGTTTTTCGCCGTCCATACATGCATACCTGGTGTTTGATGTCAGTTTCTGCTACAGTAATTATATCTAATTAAAGTGAATCATTAAAAGGGTGTTTCTTTATCTTTAATGCCACAGATAAGGAAATGTGCACCCAGGGGTGAAAGTATAAAGAGGTGATAATGGCGTTTAATCACTTGTATATTACGGTGTTATCAGGATGATCTTCCGTCCTTGATGTTGAGACCTATTTTCCCCAGAACTCTGTAATAAATGACTGTTTAGCTTTGAGTCTGTCCTCACGCCCCAGAGTCCTGCATACTTCGAAGGAGCTGTGCTGAAATTGAATTTTTATCTGTCAATTTCAAATACGAAAAGGGTTCTTTAAAGAGAAATGTCTGTAGAGGCTGATGGAACAAAATTAGGAAATTTGTCTGTGATTTTAGCTTAAAATTGCTTGTTTGGTTTTTCCATCCATCCATCCTCTATACACCGCTTTATCCTCACTAGGGTCGCAGGGGGTGCTGGAGCCTATCCAAGCTGATTCGGGCGAAGGCAGGGGACACCCTAGACAGGTCACCCGTCTGTCGCAGGGCTACATATACAGACAATCACACTCACGCCTACGTCAATTTAAAATAATCAATTAACCTCAGCATATTTTGGACTGTGGGAGGAAGCCGGAGTACCCGGAGAAAACCCACGCATGCACAGGGAGAACATGCAAACTCCATGCAGAGAGATCCCAGGCCCACCCCAGGATTTGAACCAGGGATCTTCTTGCTGCAAGGTGAAAGTTGTAACCACTAGCTCACTGTGCAGCCCTTTTTACATACAGTCATGGAAAAAATTATTAGACAGCCCTTGTTCTGTTGTTCTTTTTAATGCCTGGTACAACTAAAATGACATTTATTTGGACAAATATAATAACAAAAATACCTCATAAGAGTTTCATTTAAGAGCTGATATCTAGCCATTTTCCTTGATTTTCTTGATAACCAAAATCACTTTAGTTCTTACAACAGCAGCTGTGACATTGTACTGCCAAAAACAGTGCTTTAAAGCATTCCGGTTTTCTTTTCTCTCCTTTTTAGTCACATCATACACACAGGAGTTAGTACTTGATTGCATAAGCATTGTTTTTGATGACACGGGTGGTCTAGTAATTTTTTCAATCATTGTATGTCGGAAATAATCTTTGTCATGATTGATTTAGGGTCAACAATTACTTATGCTGGGATATTTTTATTTATAGTATTCTGAGTCACAGTGGTGCCGTAGTCGTCTTATAGCAAGAAAGATTATGGTTTTGACCTGCTGATCGGCTGAGGCCTCTTTGCGTGAAGTTTGTTCTATTTGTGCCTGTGTTGGTTTTCTTATGCTCTGGCTTCCTCCCACAATCCAAAGCCATACATCTTCGGTGAACTAGTGATTCTAAATCTGCCGTATATACTCCCCTCCAAAAGTAGTAGAACAGTGAGACCAGTTCCCTTATTTTTGCTGTGGGCTGACAACATTTGGGTTTGACATTAAACAATGAATATAGACAACAGATCAACGTTTCACCTTTAATTTCAAGGTATTTACATCTTGATGTGATATACAACTTAGCACGTATTGGAACATGTGACTGACAGGTGTGTTTTGTTGCCTTGGTGTGTCCTCTTACGTTGATTTTTCAAACAATAAATAGCGCTCAATGTCTACGCTTTGTCTATGGGTGAGAAACAATTGTGAAGCTGAGAGAAGATGGAATGTTTGTGCCATTGCAAAAACATTGGTCATAGCCAGTACAACCATTTGGAATGTCCTGAAGAAGAAAGAAACCACTGATGTGCTAAGTAAACGTCAAATGGTCAGACCAAGGAAAAAAGCAGCAGTTGACAACAGAAACATTGTGAGAGCTGTAAAGAAAGACCTGAAAACAACTCTTGGTATCATCAGCAACAACCTCCAGAGGGAGGGAGTAAAGAGATCACAATCTACTGTTCACAGAAGACTTCATTAACAAAAGTACAGAGGCTACAGCAGACAATGCTAACCACTCATCAGCAAGAAGAACAGGAAGGCCAGGCTTGAGTTGGCCAAAAAGTACGGAGATGAGCCTCAAATTTTCTGGGACAACGTTTTATGGACTGATGAGACAAAGATGAACCTTTACCAAAGTGATGGAAAGGCTAAAGTTGGAGAAAGAAAGGATCTGCTCATGATCCCAGACATACAAGCTCATCTGTGAAACACAGTGGAGGTAATGTCATGGCTTGTACTTGCATGGCTTCTTCTGGGATGATCTCATTAATCTTCATTGATGATGAAACACGTGATGGCAGCAGCAAAATAAACTCAGAAGTCCACAGAAACATTTTGTCTGTCAATTTAAAGAAAGATGCAGCCAAACTGATTGGGAGATCCTTCATTGTGCAGCAAGATAATAACCCAAAAACAGAAAGGAGTTCATCAGGGTCAAGAAGTGGAAGGTTTTAGACTGGCCAAGTCAATCTCCAGGCTTAAACCATATAGAGCTGCATTTTACCAGCTAAAGAGGAGACTGAAGGGAATAACCCTCAAAACAAACAACTGAAAGAGTCTGCAGTGAAAGCCTAGAAAAGCATCACAAAAGAAGAACGCAACAGTTTGGTGATGTCAGTGGGTCACAGGCTTGATGAAAGCAAATGATTTGTAACTAAATATGAAGTCTTATTCGTGTTGTTTTAAGTTTATCTGTTCCAGTACTTTTGCTCACCTAAAAATTTGGTGTTCCGTGACAAACAATGCTATCTTCAGATGTAAATACCTGGAAATAAAAGCTGAAATGTTAATCTTGTCTCATATTCATTGTTTAATGTCAAACTCAAATGTTTCAGCCTACAGTAAAATAAAGGAAATGGCCTCACTGTTCCAATACTTTTGGAGGGGAGTGTAGGTGTAAGAGGAGAGTATATGGTGGTTGTCTGTCTCTTTGTGTCAACACTGTGATGGACTGGTGACCTGTCCACGGTGTATCTTATCCAGGAAATGGTAGAACTGACGGATTGGTGGATTTTTGATGCCGATCTTTAATCTGGAGGTTTTAAACCACCTGCTAAAGAAACGGTCAAGACGTTTGAAATGAAATAGTCTGCAAATAAATGCAATCTGTTTCAGATTTGAATTAAAGTAATATCTTGAGTGATGGCAGACTCTTGAAAACTATGCATGTGCAAACAATACTTGCAATTGGTAGAAGATGAGAT
This sequence comes from Acanthochromis polyacanthus, assembly GCF_021347895.1. NCBI lineage: Eukaryota > Metazoa > Chordata > Actinopteri > Pomacentridae > Acanthochromis > Acanthochromis polyacanthus. The sequence goes on from NC_067126.1 coordinate 27,031,783, forward strand.
GTGGTTGTATTTTTGTCAAATTACTGCACGCCTGCCAAAGGAAATGTCAGTTTTTGAAAATTGATACATTTCTAGTATTATTCAGCCCTCAAATGAACAGAACCACTACAGTATGTCTACTGGATTTACTTACTAGATTTAAAATGTCCTGCTATGATCTTATCTTTGATCCTACAGTCTATAAAGTTCAGGATTGAGTTGTAGCTCGCAATTGATCCCATTTAATGATAAGAAATGCTATTACTTCAAATCAGTTTGGGTTACAACCACCTCTCCTGTGCAGCAGGCACCAGAACACACGCACGGCAACGTTAAACATTCTTTTTAAAAGTAAAATGTCTGGAAAACACTTTGGTTTAAGTGCATCTTTAAAAAATATATTGCTCTGTTGTAAATAAGTGGTATAATTTTAATCTCCCCTGGGAGCAAAACTGCATTGCCAGGTTATACCTGAACTTGGTAATTCCTGCCCGTCCCTCTCAGCAAATCTCCCTGATTATGTCTTAAACTAGATGAAATTCCTAATTTGCTTAATTTTTTGCTCTAACTGCACAAAACCGCAAGCAAAGGTGATTAAATTAGTGGTTACGGAGGCTTATGGCAGCAGCACGTGAGAGCAGAACATTTATGCTTCTTTTGTGGCTGTTCTAGCCGTGGAATATATTACACAGTAACTAGGAAAACGGTTACAATACTCTATCTCGGCCATTTTTACCAAACCATGTTCTGGAGCTGACCTTAAGGCAGGTTACCATGAGACGCATGAGTTTGTGTGTCCTGAAAGATACTGATGATTCCCATAAACTGCACGCTGTGGTAGTCCAAATATTCGGCCCTTTTTCATACTATTGTGTCACTTCAAAGCCGGTGTGGTTAATAAATATCCCTCCATGAGTATCATTGTGTTATCATCGACTGTTTCTTCATCATCCATCTCTTCTGCCTCGGAGCGCTGATCCACATAGAGGACAAGTTGAACCGAAGCTTCGTGTGAAGCCGTTCATCACTTTCTGCCTCCATGAACTCATCTGTTGCTTTGGCAAAGCTGCAGTTTGGAGCTACTGGCCAGAATGGTAACACACACAGCCTGTGAAGAATGAATGTAATACTGTGAGATCTCAAATCAGGCTGCCTTGCTGTTAGTGTTTCAGTTCAGGACATACAATATCAATGCGGTCACTCCCTGCAGCTCAGTAAATTCAGCCACAGATCTCATCTTAGTTGATACTTTCTCCTATTATTAAGTCGGTACCTCTATATGCAAATTAGTGGACAAACCCAACTACTGCAAGTACAGAGACTACAGCAGACAATGCTAACTACTTCTATGATACTCAGCTACAACTACATTTTCCATGTCTTCCTTTTAAGCCGAGTGAGACAAGGTTGATGTAAAAGTAATATTTTATCACACATTTGTTTTCCCAAGGTTGAAGCTCAGTGTTGACGATCGTACCACTTCAGATTCATTCTTATTGCACAATTTTGCACCTCAAAAATTAGTGAAACTCATTTTTACTTTATTTCCCCCACCATGAGCTTCTTGTAAACTTCAGTGTTTTATTCACCTACAAATCACTTTCTTTCACAGTTTACTTGCCATGACCAAAATCTTGTTCCCTGCCTTCACTGTGCTGTAACTTTCACACACAGAAACAGAGAATTCATTGATTGAATTTTGCAAGATCAATAGTAATGATTCTTGGCTTTAGTTTGCAGGAAACATCTATTTTAATATTCCTCTAAGTAATAAAGTGGCAACCAACTGCTAAAAACTTTGTCCTATTTCGAGGCTTCACTAGCGCAATAGTGTGACACAAAAACTGCATATTGTCATAACACATGACTAACACACTAATTAGGAATAAACAGTGCTCACTGGGTAAACATTTTCTGTCGATTTTTTTTCAACTTTTTAATGTTGGAATTTATTGAAGCTGACAGGAATTCAAAGTGACGGAACCTACAAAGTTGTTACAGCTGTCCCTCTTGAGTAAAGGGGATGAGTGTTTGACAGTGGAATAGATTTTGGGTGGAGTACGACTTTAATGAGGCCGTATTGCCTGTTTCTACTCCAGCAACTGTCAACAGCTGATGTATTTATTTTCATGGCTTCAGTAAAATCTGGTCCACGCTGCAGTCGGCATAGCAGCGTCTGCTCCGTGTTTCCTAACAAGCTCTGCCAATCTATCCTGGACAGCATCAGCCTCACGACTTCATACACTGATCTTGATTTATGTTTGGGTTCTTTCAGTGGACCAAAAATTCGGAAAATTACCTTAAAGAGCCGAGGTGCTCTGCTCTGGCTGGTAAACCTTATTAAAATGTTATGTGGGGGGGGGGGGCGGAGGGAGGAAGCTGGCAGGGGGAAACATCAGCGGTTCCAGTTCAGCAAAACCATAGGGTCAAGTCAATCAGCAATTTGATGTGGCAGACCACCATATGAATATTGTTTCCAGCAGCCGCAGTACACTGCCTGAGTAATGCAGAAAGCACATGGAGGTACGGGTAATATACCTGACTGTAAATGAGCAATTGTGTGATGGACTTGAGTGGAACCAGCTGTCAGAGGTTACGTATGGGAGACAGGCTGGGATTACACCGGTTTCCAGCTTCAAGTTTGTTTTCACTTCTTTTATTCTGCTTTTCGGGTTTGTGTCTGTTAAAGTCACTTGTCAATCCTGATTTGAACCAGGGATTTTCTGTATATGTTGCCTGCTTTTCTATCCATCATAATCTGTAGGATGTCAGCTTTTGCCGGCTCCACATTGTTCTGTTTCAAACTGCTTATTTTTCTTTCATTCTATAGCTCAGTGTATCTTCGTGTTCAAAGCGGTAGCACATTTTGGAAAGTATTTATACATATGCTTAGATTTGTATTGTATTTGACTATTTTTCTCATCCTCTTTGTTGAGAAATACGAATTTACAGCACGCAACTTCCATTAAAACCAATTTTCACCTTGTGTACAAAAATATTTAACAGATAGCGATATGATGTTTTGTTAAAGAACTTAAAAGGTATTGCTATGTAGATTTGTTCTTAACTCTGCCGTCTACTCGTCTCTTACTGTCTCTAACTCTGTAATTGACCATGGTTGGTATATAAAGATGGATAAACCTTCCATGACATCACACAAGTTTCTGAAAGAGCAGTTTTGTAGCTCAGTGTGGTGGCTTCAGCCGTCACCATCTTGTCACCAGTGTTGTAGCTCCTGGCTAATCCAAAAAAATAAGCAACAAAGTGGAATATGAGTGAGTGGAAGTGGGCAGTGTGAACATTTCTGGGCCATGGACTTTTCTATAGCAGCACCCACCTGTCACACAAAGCGCCTACGTCTTTCTTTATGCATAACTTAGAGCCTTAATGCCATTTACACGGGTGGCTTATATAATAATTCACCCCCCCGTTACAGTTGTCATAAATGTGGAAATCAGCTTTAGAGACAAAACTTTTTTTTCCTACCACTCTGTGTTACTTTCTCATATAAATTTGGTCATTTTAACATGGGGGTCTATGAAGATTTGTTCACTTCTGGTAAGATTTAGTCATTCAAGTGGCCATTCTGCAGTTTTTGACACTCGCGTTGTAATATTCAACCTGAGTGTATCAATCATTTTTTCTGCTGGAATGCAAGAAGCATTTCCAATGAATAGTTTATTCTGTAACTACTGTGACAACGTGTCAGAGGATATTTCCTTTTAGCAGAATTGTGCTGCGGTTATGGCTGTTGAAAGCAGTTCAGTTATAAAGGAGTGCAAATGCAGTTCATCAGACACAAGTTCTGATACAAACCAATTATAAAAGAAACACCTGACTGAGGTCTGGACACTACATGCACTCTGTTATTTGATGTGTCTGCAGGGTAGAGGTGTAGCTGACTGGCAGAGGTTTAATTAGTCTTCTGGTTGGCACTCCTTGCCCTGAAGAGGCTCTTTATGGCTTCACCTCTTCATATAAAAGGAAGCCAAGCGCTTAAGACGCTAAAACAGCCCCTGAAGACACACGTTGATGCATACGTGTGTGTATGTGTGTGTGCCTACTCGCTGTGGATGTGTGTTATGAAACTAAAAGGCTTCTCAGGTGGGATGGACTATTTGTGGGCAGTTCGAAGCGTTTGAAACATGAGGAGAGAAAGAGCTCAATGCTGCCCCGACATACCCTCAGCAGCATCGATGTGTCTCCGCTGCCAGACAGGTCTTTTCTGAACCAGCCTTAAGATCCTCAGCCAGCACATACACACCTTACCGTTTAGCTAAGGCTGCTGGAATTCTGGCACAAACACACTCCCACACCGAGTGAAAGAATAATGACAGAGAGGTGAGCAGAGGTGGCAGCTGCCGTGTCAAGTTGGTGGCGAAAGTCTTTATTAGAGAAAGATCAGGGGGTGCAGTCGATGGTTTTCACTTAAGTGTTGGCTGAGATTTGTGTTGATGCACATTCAGTTATATCATTTTATTATTCTCTAAAACAGAAAATATGATGCAGAAGTCAAGTATTTGTAGTAACAGTGAATTAGTTATAAAAAGAAAGAACTCTCTGTTTATGTAGAATCCTACATACTAGAGCCGTAACACAATGAGAAGTCATTATCTCTAAAAGGAGAAGTGGTTTGGCTTCCTGCAGTAGCAAGCCTGTGGAGGAGATAAAAAATGCCTTTGGGGGTAAGATCTAATGACTAAATGAAGCTATGGTCGTCTAATTGTGTCTTACAGCCTTTTTCCAATGAAATCATCTTTTATTTGACTAACCATCTAATTAATATGTCACATTTAATGACCTTTAATTAAATGTTTGAACTGGAAAATGTTGTCATTAAAGATTTTCCATTTGGTCTCTTAAAGCCATTAGCCGACCCTGTCAGTGTCAGCAGTAATGGCTGACAAACATCTGGGATGGACGACTGTACGGCTTACTTACCATATGAATGCCATTTAGCCCTGATAATACACAGAGGTGTTTTCTAATTACATTTTTATATGAAATTAAACAGAATACTGACTGCGGTAGACTTTAAAGACACTGACACAAAATAAATACATTTTGCAAGTTGTAATCCAATACTAATAGACTATCTTGTCTTATACAGCAAGTTTAAAATGTATTTAAAATAAAAACATATTTATGTGAGATGATCTTATTTTAGCTTCCCTAAGTCAGGCAATCAGAATAACACATAAAAGAAACCCTTTACCCTCAATAATCAATCCATTATAAGTCAGTTATTACATCAATAAATTCAAATTCAATACTTTTTTGCCATACATCTTTATTAAGATATACTTTATGTACAATAATAAGTTATATATACAGTTACACTTTGGTTCTGGGAAGAGTTTGTGTGTTTCTACATGTTCTATTATACTGCATGTGCTACTGAGGTAAGTGATTCATGTTTGGCTTCTGTACATTGTCATATCTGCATAGTATATGTCAGACAAACATTTTGCATGTCTGAAAACGGTCTCCTTTTCATTTCAATTCAGTCCACCTATTTTTTTTTCTTTTTTTTCTTTACAAAACTTCAAAAGTATAAAACAACAGTAAAAAACAAAACAAAATGCGTTTTGAATTGAAATGGACTTGTGGACGACTTTGCTCGGCGAAGACTGAATATTTAAGAGTGAGCTTTAGATCAAAGACAAACGAATTTATGGATACACACTTGATGAGCATGCACATTAATTAATTTAAAGTACTGGAGACCAGCCCCAGATTGCAATGCAGAATATGAACACAAAACTTAGAAAAAAAAGAAACTGTGCAGATCAGTCACAAGACATTATGCAGACAACATCAGATAAAGATCAGTCCTATTCCCAAGCAATGAGATCAAAGTGAGTCTTGGCGTTGACTGGACTTTGGAGCTTACTCCTGAGTTTGGAAGCTTAACTGCTAAAGAAATCCAGTGACTTGACCTGCAGCATCTTAACTGCAGCCATCATCACTGTAGTTAGAGTTAAAATGAGCTTTGATGCTCCTCATGAGCTTTAACCTAAAGCTTATCAAGCTACAGTTTCTGTTCTGTACGTACAACACCGAACGGGCTTCAGCTGCTTTTCAGAACTCACACAACTGCATATTGTTCTCATTTGCCATATTGGTCCCATAGGCGAGAGGGGAGCTTAAATCCTGTCTGAGCATGACTGAGCCGACCACAAAAGCTGAATAAAATCAGACATTTTTGGACTAGCGTAGAGCTGCCTCCGCCGCGGCCGGCACCATTCTCACACCGTTCACAGTGCAGCAACCCCTGCGGGCAGTTAGTCATTCCCCTGCCCTGGCATCGCTCTTTTTAAAGCGGGGCTTTTACAGCTTTTCCACTGGGCTTTCAGTGGTTAAGTGGCCCTAAATGCTTAATTAGGTGCTGGAAATCACAGGCACTTTGCACCCGCTCTGTAAACCACAACACTTCAGCCTATTAGGGGCATGGGGAGCCACACGCCAAATAATTAGGGCTGGCGGCGGCACTAGACCGCAGCATTGGGGTGTAAAGGGGGGGAAGAGGCAGAGTTATGAGCAGGGTCACAGACTGGGTCACCGCTGAGGAAGTAGCTACAGTAAGAGAGTATGCTGATCTGAGTGTTAAAGTTGTAGAAAGTGGATTGTGGACATGTGTAGAAGTAGTGCGATGTTCATTCAGTGTGCAGGACTAAGGCTCCAACACTGGAGACATCACGTAAAATGAATCCATGTGTTTTTGGCTTTTTAGTGAGGTGGTTGGTTGAACTTTTCCGTACACTACATCTGGTTGTGATCACTGCTTCCACACTTACCACACGTACGTTAATCAATGAATAAAACGTGTTTTAAACGACATAAGATTGCAGGGTCAACCCAAAATTGATACTATCTTTAAGACTTGACAAAAATAAAAATATCATCATCCGCTTTTGTCTACTGTTGCGTTTTTGCTGGTGAGATCACAATTCAGCAAGAGACATGGGGATTGTCCACAAATGCCCAAAGTTCACAAGCGAGTTTACCAGATAAAAGCTGAGCTGAATGATGCTTTAGCATTTCCAGCTGGGTATAATGAGCACATTTTAAGTAGGGAGCTCGAATCTGCTGCTGTCTTTCCTGTGTGATGACAGCGCAGCCGAAAGCACAGTTATGAATTTTAATTATTGCTGTAGTTCAACTAGGTCACTTTCTTTATGCGGACACAAACATCTGGTTACTTCAACTGAGGGATAAAGGACAAGGATTTGGTCCCGTTCAGTGAGAATGCAGCTCAGAAAGTTCTCTCACGCGAAGGCACTTTATTGCCACTGCTGCAGTGGAGCTGACCGATAACCATTACCAGCAGCACACCATTGCATCTTTATTTTAAAAAAACAACAACTTGAATCGATGCTAAGTTTTATTTTGTAAAAAAAAAAAGAAAAAAAAGACTTGTGTTGCATCCGGCGCACACTCCATTAAAGTTTTGTAGCATTTGAGAAAGACAAAAATCAACAAAAAGATAAAAACAAATTTGGATTATTATATTCTTGCAGAGGAGAAATATCTGAAAACTAGTGAAAAACCTGAATCTGAGGTCTTTAATTTTTTAAAAATCTTTCTTATATTTAAAGTGGAAACCTATTATAGCAAAAAAAAAGGATTGTGGACAGGGAGTCCACTGACATTCTTCATCTGATGGGGTTGTATACTGTATATGTGCTGTCCTCCCTGTCAGAGCAGCATCTCTCCTTACATACATGTGCACAGAAAAGCACTCGAGTCTCTAAAGTCTCTGCTCTACTGCATATTCAGACGCTAGCACAGCGTTGGGATGGAGACGGGCACGGTGAAGGACAGACTAACTGGCTATGAAAGCTGCTGATACCCGGCCGTCCAGAAACCTCACTGCTGCCCAGGACATCTGCACAGAGCGACTCCACGGCGTCCAGCCTCTCGATCTGCACCAGGCGGGTCAGGAGGTCGGGGATGCTGTAGCCCGCCGTGCTCACTCTCTCAAAGAGCTGCAGGCCGTCGCTCATGCCGCCGATCTCATCGCGCTTCAGCCCGAAACTTTCTGCCAGGTGCCTCCACGTCTTCACCACGGCCGCCTCGCTGCTGTAGGAGGAGCTCAGCATGCGGCTGGCCTTCTCCAGGCAGTCGAAGGGGAGCTCTGTCGGGCTCAGGCCTGGGCAGGGAGAGAAAATCAAGAGTTGGAATCAAAGTTTGCTTCATAACGGTCTTTCAAGGGTGTAATGGTTCTATATTTTTTCTTCAGTCTTAATCTGTTTCAGCTTTTTTTTGCTGGATGAGTGTTTCTTTTTAGATGACTCTTTAGCAACTGTGAAAAAAAAATGTAATTACTTTACAAAGTTGCATCTTTCTTCATCTTTTGTCATTCTTTTCCAAGTCCTCCAAAAAATACAAGAGGGAAGTGAAGTAATGATTTCTTGTTAAGGCATTTTCACTCCCTAAAGCAGTTTTCTCTGACAGTCTTTTCTCACAGTTTAACACAGTTTATATAAAGAGTGCCTCTTTACCAGAAAATAGTGAAGTCCCCCCACAGTATTAGCAGAAATCAGTTCTTGATTACAAAGCTTTGTAAGATGGATACTTTCCTGTAAGTGACAGACTTACCCTCAGTCACATTGCAGGCTCTGGTGTACAGATCTAGGATCTTTTTCCTTCGACTCTGTAGCATCTGTGTGGTAAAAAGCCAAATAGACAAAAATAGCATTATGAGACTTCCAGATGATGAAGAACCGAGAATCTGTTCATGATCTTAAAAGCTTCATCTTCCTACCCCTGGAGTTTTATTGTTGTTATTGACTGCGTTCACACTGCTGATGTGGTTGCTGCCGGCGATGTGGTTGACATTGTTGATGTGGTTGGGACTCGGGAGGTTATTGGCCTGGCCGGGTGTAACGGCACCGCTGCCATTGCAGGCCCGGCCGCGGTCCAAGAGCCCCAGAGAGAGCAGGCAGAGGTCAGGTTTGTTGCTCAGGTTGACGAGGCAAAGGTTGGGGTTGGGGTTAGTGTTCTCGGCTGATCCCTGTTTATCTGATGCCGCCTCCTCGTCGCTGTCGATGCTGCGGCTCAGCAGCTGCTCGTTCTCTGATGACGCATCATTTTCACTGCAAACACAAACCATACAACATATATCACTGCTTTCAGTATTGCCAAAATAATTGAAAATGTGAATGGCTTCAAATATTTTGCCAAAGAAGGTACACGGCTATCAAATAAATGTGCAATCTGAGTACTGACTGCTTGCAAAGTTTTGGGCAAATGTTTGTTAGGATTCCACCGGTCAGTTTCCACATTAACACACAGGCTTAAACCAGCACTCAAGTTTTTTAAGATCTACGTTTTAGGAAACTTACTGTATGCTAAACTTTGATTTACTTTGGACTTTTCAGAAATACAATTAGCTTTCTTACAAGTAAGAGGTTGTGCAGTCATTTAGACCATTTACTTACCCCTCTATAGCTCACTAAATAACACTTTCTTGTTTGTTTAAGCCTTAAAAAAGTGATTGTGGTTGGTGCCACCGTCACCATTTCCCATGATGAGCTACTACATCTTTACATTTATTTTACAAACTTGATAAGTAACTCTTAGCACAAAATAATTAGATGAGGCTGAAATAAGATTTATTGAAGGGCTGCTGAACTGAACTACAGTCTTAAATAAACTGGCAGCTGAGAGAATACCTCAGTTTCCTCACATTGTCAACGCATAACCATAATTTGCGCTACATATGTAAATGGCGACAGGCAATACACACAGAATGACTTGTGTCTTTGCGAACAGGAACTCTGACAAATGAAAGTAAACCAAAAGAGAAGAATGCTGTTTTGTTGCCACGGCTGCTGATGTTTCTAAGCAGTTCCTGTGATTGACTGAAATAGCCCTGCGTTTTACAACATGATACCATATAATATCACTTTATTACCCGTCCTCTCCCTCTCTGTCTGCCTGCTCCGGATTTTCTCGCAAAAAGCACCTTGTTGACAGAGATGCTCAAGAGAATGCCATTGTTTCAAAGTCCCACGCTCTTTTTTTCCTGAACACACACACACAAAATGGCATTGTTTCCCAGACATCTAACACCCACTCTGGCAGCTAATGCAGTGAGTTAGCACATCCTCTGGCATGCTGCTGTACCACACTATTTACCACTATTGATGCTGAGGGCTGTGTGTGTGTGTGTGTGTGTGTGTGCATGCATATGTGTATCTACTCTCTAATTTGCACCTCTTCCATTATATATTGGGACAACGTATCGATCTAAGCATGCTTACTCCAATCATTCTATCATTTGAGCACAGAGATCGCTGTAGGTTTGTGTGCAGGACTGAATACTATCATGTGTTTCCACACTTCCCTCTGCACGTTGGCCACCGTCTATAAAGCGGCATTGTCTCGACTCGAGGGAGGAGATGTATTCCGTAAGAAGACGGTGAAGAAACTGTTATTCTTTTGTTGTCTGCCAGGACATGCTTTCACCTGGTGGTGGTTTTAGGTGAAGCCTGGAATAAATACCCCTATCCGTCTTGACAACTACCTCCTCTGTCCGTCTCTCGGCGCTTAAGAAGCTTCAGGGCTCATCTGTGCGACCTCATACTCAAACCGAACTCACCTCTCTGCCTGCTCCAAAGCCACATAATGGCTCTCTGCTTCATTAAAAACAACAAAATGAGCTTGTTTTGTGCATTAGGCATATACATATAGATACAGGAGGGGAAACAGGCCCAGCAGCAGTGATACTACAACTGCAGCAACTTGTTCTGTGGTGGCTTAATTATGGGCAGATGGTAAAAAAAAGATAAAAGATTCTTTCTGCTGGGTAGAGCCTTTGCGACGCCATGTATGAAAACACACACACACAGACACACGCCTATAACACACTCTGAGATCACTGTGTGTGTGTGCGCTTTTCATTTTTTACTTTTTACTTTACTTTTTGTGACAAGCACACGTACTGTACATAAAGATAGCTTGTGTTTGAGTAAAATCTAAAATAGTCATTTTAGTCTATTTTTTAAGCAAATCTGATTAACTTCTAGTTTCCTAAAACTGAAGAACTGTTTTTCTGAACGATGAAGTGTTGACCATCTCATTACAATGTATGCTCTGCTGGGAAATCTTGGGTCCTCGCATTTATGTGGATGTCACTTTGACATGTACCATCTAAATATTCAGCCCGATCTCACGAGGATTCGTGAAACTGTCACGTAAGTTTTAGTTTCGGTTTCGTGCGCACCAACACGATTTCGTCATGTTTTTCGTGCCGCTCACCACGAAATGCGCACCAATGTATTTTAAACGGCGGACTTTTCGTGCCACCCAGAACGTATTTCAAACGAATGTGTGTATTATATTTTTAATGTAAAACCATGGCGAATCCAACGCTATATTTTGCATGACATCGTCCCTAACCATAACCCTAACCATAACCATAACCCGGTGGTACACTTACCTTTTTTTTTTTTTTTTTTTTTTTTTTTTTTTTTCCCCAATTTGCATAGGAATTTCAAGAATGTCCGGCGGCCGGCGGCCGCAAACGCGATCACACAAGCAGTATACGCCGATGGACAGCTTAGATCGTCATGAATCCGCTGGTATAAACCACTTTCAGCTGTGATTACCACAGCGGGTTTCGTTGTGAGCAACACGAAAAACATTTCGTGGTGAGCGGCACGAAAAACATGACGAAATCGTGTTGGTGCGCACGAAAAAGAAACAAAAAATTTACGTAACAGTTTCACGAATCCCCGTGAGACCGTGTTGAAATATTGTTGCCAACTAAGCACACCAACAATGGCAACAGCAATCCTCAACACCAGCAGCCTCCCCCAGAAAGACAATGTGCCCCACTGCACTGCTAAAGCTGCTCAGGAATGGCTCAAGGAACACGACAAAGAGCCCAAAGAATTGATCAGACTTTCATATTTCCCAAAGGATCTGCTGCCAAAAGTCAACCAGCACACCCCCAGAGGTTACATATCCATTCCCTGTTTTGTTGCAATTAGAAGGACCTACACAACTTGGACTGTTGGTTAGACAAAAAGAGACATCTGAAGACTTTGGCCAGCTGGAAATCATTAGATGAATTTCCACTGGTCACTGACATTGAATAGAGAAATAATTTACGGAGAAAATAATTAGATGTGCAGAAACAGTTCAACATATCCAGAAGTTGTTTGACCATTTTTTAGTCTCTAAAACTTCTTTTAAGTTACTGACAGAACTAAAAACTCAGTCATTTCAGAGCCTCACTCAAAGCCTTCATCTGCACCTAGTCTTAGTTTTAAAGGATCATATCCGCCAGCAGGAATCTTATTTTGGGTCCTTTATGTTTCACTTTTGCATGTCAGCTCATATCAAACCGTGCATACAGACTTCTGCTGCTTAGACCCATAAGCTGTCTGGATTTTACCAGTAATCACTGAAAATCTTCTTATTTTGACTGATCCAATTTGTTCACACAGATAGCAGGAGGTTGGTGCAGCCGACTGAGAATCAGAGGTTTCTCTCACCTTTTCACCGTCTTCTGAGGAGGAGCTTTCAGTTTGTCGAACTCATCTTTCTCTGCGTAGATCACCACATTGTCTGAGAGAGTGGGAGAGAGAGACATACAGGTTTACAGGGGAGCTGGTTAATGCATAATAGAAGCAAAACACAGAGGAGGCAGTAATAATAATACATTAAATTTGACTATAATTGCTCAAATGGGGGCGAGTGTGGGCATAAGTGGCAATTATAGAATAATAGCAGATGGGAATTTTACTTCATTTTTCAAGAATCTTTTGAGCCTTCAGTGCTTTTTCCCATGAAATGTACATAAAATCTCCTTAATTATTGGTGATGTGTCCTTTTGGCATGCAAATCCAAAAATATCCTCCACAAAAATATATTATGAAAGCGAAAGTTTTGCAAAATTCACAATCTTTTTTTGTGTGACGATAAACCAATACCACATTAAAGATCTCAAGTCCAGTCTTGTGACTTTGGATCTTTAGTCGCTAAGCAAGACTGCATTACTTCTGTATTTTTTATTAGGTGTTGCCATTAGTTAGAAGACACAAAGGAGGACGGATTAGTGAGGCTAAAAGGTTTTTCAAACAGAGGAACTGCACTTGGAACAATGAATAAAATGATTACACTGAGTATTATGTTAAATTGCACTTACATCATAGATACTGATGGGGATAGACAGTGTAATGAGTGAATACCTACGTGGAACAAATGCCATGCTTGTGTGTCTGTGTGTGTGTGAATCAAAGCGCCTGTGTCTTTCATCTCACAGCCTTATTAAGTCAGTGTCTGCATGAGTGACAGCAGCTCCGGTAGAGCTCCAAGCAATGGGCTTCTCTCCCACATACACACACCAGTCATCCAAAGTGCACTTAGAGACACACACACACACACACACACACACACACACACACACACACACACACACACACACACACCGGCACGGCCCCTTATGATAACCCAACATTAACTTAACAATGCAGACATTTATTTTAAATAATGCTCCAACCACACTATTATGCTTTTTAGCTATTACATTTTTAAGTAATAATGTATCTGTGGCCATGGGTGCTGTTTGTGTGTTTGTGTGTGTGTGTGTGTGTTCTCATTCACACCACATGTAAGCGGTTAGTCAGTCAGTCTGGGAGTGAAATTGAACAGAGCATCATTGTCAGCAGAAATGGCGCCTAAAGCAACGTATGGCTTTAGCTTTGGAAGCTTCACATTCCACCATGATATACTCATCACACTGCATGTCTGTCAGCCTCCACACACACACACACACACACACACACACACACACACACACACACACACACACACACACATGTTTGTACTTCTATCTTAGTGAGGACATCCATAGGTGTAATGCATTTCCTAGAGCCTTACCCTAACCTTAACCATCACAACTGATTGCCTAACCCTAATCCTTACCCTAACCCTAACCAAACCTCAATTCATACCTGTTCTCTAAAAACAAGTCTTCACCCTCAAACATGGCTGTTTCAAAGTGAGGACCGGCCAAAATGTCCTCACTTTGTAAAAATGTCCTCACTTTGACAGTTAAATGCAGAAAATGGTACTCACCATGTAGCAAGTACAAGAACACACACACACACACACACACACACACACACACACACACACACACACACACACACACACACACACACACACGGAGTGCACAAGCACACACTTGCATTTGCATATATCATGCTGCAGGTCATAAATATGCACATACATACTAGACTGACACATGGAGCCAATAATGTATTAACATTCAGATGTGATTCAGTCGGATGTGATGAGACGGTTTGTTTGATGACATATTTACTGTAGATTTGGTCCGAACTGCGCTGGTTGTAGGGCAGATCTTAACGTGTTCACACACAAATGCTATTCCGGAAAATTTGCCCCGAGAAAAGTGGAATTACGGTGGAAACTGTTTTTACTGTGGCACGGTTGCACAAAGATATGCAATTTACAGCTTTAATTAAATAGAAAAATCATTATCTGCTGAGCCCAAAGCACTACAGGAAAGCTTTGGATAATACTGTTGTAGATGGAAGCTCGTCCACAGATAACATTCAGTGCTTGGTCCGACAATTAAGTCAATCATACTTGAATCAAGATGTGAAAGGATTCTGCTGCGGGGTTTAGGGAAAATTACATATATACAAATATAGTATATATTTAGTTAATAACTGCTGGGTGGTATCTGTTCACGCTTCAGCTGACTGTCACACACTGACTATTTTGTTGTCATTTTATAGCTGTTAAAGCTAACAGTTGGAAAAACTAAAACTAATTATAGTTTGTTTTGTTCCTATAATTATGTAGCTTTATGTGTCCTTGAAGTATTTGGAGTGGATTTTTGAGTTGAGTTTGACCTCAATTGCAGTTTAAACTGCGTCAGTTGTTTCGTATATATTTTAAAACTGTGCGGCATGCAAGTGGTGTTTATGGAAACACAGTAATGATCAGTTAGTGAGCGTTCTCCGTTTATTTTCACAGAAATGAAAACGCTAAGAGAGATGGCGAGGACAAACACACAGAACAGTCTCTAATATCACCAAGCTGATGTGTGTTTCTCCAATTATCTTTGTTTTTCCATGCTAGAAGAAACACTTTTGATATATCGTCATACTTTTGGCATTACAGGAACAGTATTGTGTGTATTTCGAATGATCTCAAAGAGTAGCAACACAGTGTAGTAACAACACAGGAATTACAGCTACTTCTCTTCTCAATTCATCAAGTTGCAGTTTCACAATCATATTGTAGGTAGTGAAGGCCTTGAAGGAATTCAGTGAGTGGTATTAAAGGTCGGTAAAGCTGATTCTGACGAAATTGTATCAACGACAGTAGACAATGCTTCAAATAGGGATGTTCCTGCAAAGAAGCTGCAAATTCTAACATGTGAAAGGTTCACAAATATCTTCAACCTGACAGTGTAAAGGATCCTTACAATCACCACACTTTCCAGGTTGACACCAAAGACTAGTGTGCAACACAATGTGAAATATAGTCACACTCTTCCCTTCTGTTGCTGAGTTATGGTGTTGCCAGAAAAATGTTTTTGCAGAACATTATGGTGTCACAGTAAAGCTGCCCTTTGACCCTTTGTATCTATAAAGTCATCACTTCATTATTTTCTCCTATTAGATGTAATTAGAATATGAATTCTTGATTTATAGCATGCTTCATGGTGTTACACTGACCGTGACCTTTGACTACCGAATTCAAATCAGCTCAATCTGAAGTCGATGTGGATGATTGTGTCAAATTTGAAGAATTTTCCTCAAGGCGTTTCTGAGATATCATGTTCACGAGAATAGGACGGAGAACCCAAGAGCATGGTGCCTTTGTCCTTCGCTGTCACAAGCGCACAGGCATAAAAAGCTATTTTCATGGGTGGTCTACTTTAGATGTAAACTAAATTAGTGGCACTTTTGTTAGCACATTTTTTGGTGGCACATTTTTGTGCTGCATTTGTGTGTTTTTGCATATAAGTGCCATAACCTGTTTTCAGAAACTTGATCAAAGCCCTTATCCAGGTTTTCTGTCACCAGGACAGGAATATGTATAAAAGTGCAGCCCTGCAGTGCACGTAAGCACAAATGTAGATAGTACTGGCATCATGAATGGAATTATATGATTAACAAGATTACTAATGTTTCATGTAAACATCACAATCAGAATATAATCAAAAGCAGGTGCACACAAATTAATTAGTTTAACAAGTACAGACTTCAGCTATGGCCGTGGAAAAGCAATACAAACAGTACAAAGTGTGTGTTTGTGTGTGTCCTGTCTCACCTGGGACATCTTTCTTGTCTTCCTGTTTGTTGGTCTGAGCCTCCACTGCTTTCACAACTTGTCCAGAACAACATGCTGTACACACACACACACACACACACACACACACACACACACACACACACACACACACACACATACACACAAAGTGTCATGAAACTCAAAAAAGTGCACCTTTAAGATGAGATGATGATGATGATGATGATGATGAATGCGTGTGTGTGTGCGTCTGTGCACGTGTCCTACCCTGACCACTTGGTTTGGCCTTCAGGATGTAAAACATGATGATGAGGACGATGGCGATGGCCATGATGAAAATCGTTGACATGGCAATAATGAGAGCTGTTGCTAGGTGACCCTGCCCTGGAGAGACTGAAAAATGGAGGCAACAATGTAAAGTGTTATGAGTGTGTGTGAGAGAAAGAACAAAGAAAGCAGATAAAGAATGAGCGTGATGGATGAAGGCAGATGAAGCCTGTGCGTATGTTTTTGATTGTGTGTCTAGATACCTTTATCTGGATGAGGGAACACAGTTGTGCTGCCAGGGTCAATTCGAGGTTTTCCTGGTGGCTTGCGGGTTAGTGTGCCTGTAAAACACACACACGGATTCAGAGATTCAGTCTTAATTCATTAAATGAAGATGTATTAGTGGAAGTATTTTTGCCCTGCTGAGCTACTACCAAGTACTGCTATTAGAGGGTAACACACACATTCTTAAATGTGGTCAGTTACTGGTTTGCTTTTGTTGCATTCCATTTTCTAGACTCGTGTCTTTGATTAATTGAAACCTTTGATGCAGTGAAATCAGTCTGATGTAAAACAACATCCAAAACTACAGAGTAAATTTAGTTTTTTCCCCCGCATAAAAAGTATAAAAATACAAAATTAAAATTTAATGTAAATTCACAAATATTTTGTTTTCAATACAATCAATGACAGTTAACAGCACTGAAGATATTTTTAATCTTATGTTTTTTTATGTAAAATAATGCCAAAAAACTCTATTCTTGTATTGTTAAACTTGATTTGATTCAAAGTGCTAATAGATGTTTGCACTTTGAAAACACAATGCTAACTTTACAACAATGTTTGAGATTTTTTACATGAAATCATGTAATGAAATCCCAACAAATATAAATATCCTTTATTAAACATTACAATGCCAAATAAACACACATGATCTTGTTTATGACGTACTAACTTTACATTATTCTCCAGTATTTTTAGGGAATCCCAGCTGCCAGAAGACTATATTTTTTTAACATTGAGGTAATTTTTTTTATTTCCAGCGTGTGCCAATTTTGATTAAAGTAATAGTTAATAGTTTGCCGCTTTCATTGCCAAGCGATTTCTTTACTGTAAATATGAAACTACCACCAGCAGCCTGTTGATGATTTTAGCAAAAAGACTGGAAACGGGAGGAAACATCTCGCCTGGCTCTGTCCTCACTACAAATTAGGCAAACGTGTTCTAACATACAGTATATACAAGAGATAACATGTAAATGAATTAGCTCTACAGACACACAGAACAAGCTGCTGCTGTTTTTTGATAGTGCATGTCTAGATGTTTATATTTGTTACCAATCTTTCTGTTAAGCTAAAATACCTAGCTAAAGTCTAATAGGTGGGCCATATCTTCTCATTTAAATCTTAATGCAAGCAAGGAATGCAAAAAACAACCTGAAATGTTTTATTTTAGAGTAGGGCTGGACCCGAATATCCCGAATATCCAAATATTCATTCGCTACGGCACTATCCGGATATTAATTTTGGTATCCGAATATTGGCCCGCTAAATATCCGGGTGGCTGCCAACTCTGAAGCCACGCTTCACTTCGTTGCATAAACACAAGACGCTGAAGACCAGTGTTTGGGAATTCTTCAGTTTAACTAAAGACTACACGAGGGCAAAATGTGAACCCGGGAGACCAGACGAACGGATCCAACTATTCGGCCCGCCTCCGCCGTCTCCGCCGCGCCCCCCCCCCCGGTCGGACGTTACGGGGTGGAATGAATATCCGGATATTCGTCTTTAATAGGGCCCGAAGGCCAGAAACCACTATTCGGGCCAGCCCTATTTTAGAGTTGGATGTACATTTTATCATCCTTTTCCTCCCTTGCTCAAAGGGACAAGTATATATAAAAAGCTGCATGTTTTGACTTTTGTTACGAGCTCATTTACTGTTGGTGGCAGTGGATGTCTTTTGGCATTGTATTTTATTGATGTTTTTATTCCCCAATATTCTTGCATGACATCATTTTACAAGCAGTAACATTTTACAAAAGTGAATCTTCCCCACTAGCAGCAGACGAACTTCTTTTGTGACAGTGAAGAGACTGCTGTATCACAGTGTAAACAAACCAGCTTTCTGTCCAGATCCGTCTCTGCCCTGATCCCCCCCACCCCCCACCCCCGCACCTCTATTTCTGGATTATTCATCGACTGTTTTTCCTCTTTCCTAATGGAGGTGTAAACTCTTGGAAGCTCATAAATCAACTCTTTTAATCAGTCTTTCATTTCGCCGCATTGATATACTGGAGACCTCTTTGGCTGCTTCCCGTGGTCTCACAGCCTCATGTCATCACACACACACTCACACCCACACACACCAGTGCCCTGTGGCTGCAGACATTAACTCTGGGTATGTGTTTACACTCTCTGGATAAGGATATGAGCCTGAACTGGAATTCTGTTTAGAGTCTTGCGGTTTAATCTCTTAATCATGTCTCGAAGGCTGAACACACACTGCAAAAATGACAATTCTGCAGGGCAATCTGGATATTCAGGTCCAAACAAACTGAGTGGCACAGTCTAAATATATCTATAAAACAAAGCGTTTTTTTTGTCCGAGGTGAGAATCATGATACCTCAGAAGCAAAGGTGAACTTCTAATATGTCAGATTCTGCTATCGGCTCACGTCTCTGTTGAATGTGAAAATGTTATCTTGTTAAGTACTTAGGTGTATTTGCACCCACTTAGAAAGTGGCACCAAAAGTCAACAGAAATCAAAAGGCAGACATTGAGTGATGCCGACAGCGGACCTGCCAAAGAGTAGCATCAGCGCAAGCATAAACACGCTAATCATCTTTCTTTCTCATACCCGCCGAAGTTTTAATTATCACACAGAGATAGGCAGGAGCAAGGGTAATTTACAGATTACATGGCAAGTGTCAGCCTGCCTTCACCCTAAGCAAGTAGAACTCCCAGCTTTCAGCTCCTTTTTTTTTTTAATTTTAATGTTGGGGTCCATTATTTTGAAGGGGTTCAATTAAAAAATGCCTCATTTAACAGAAAGGGTGAAGGTAAGGTTAGAAGAAGTGCATTTTTTTTAATCTCTTATCCAGATAGTTAAACATATTTCAAACAACTATGCTGCATCAACAAATTGATATAAATGATATGACCAATTGTAGAAAATAATAGTGATTGCAACTGTAATAAGTTTGCTTAAAAGTTAAAACTAGGCAGTTTGAAAGCAGCGTTGATTAAAATTTCAAAATGAATAAAATCCAACTATGGATTTCAACAAGAAATGTGAATTTTAAAATGATTTCTGAATGCAAAAAATATGGCTAAAAAAATCCAAAATAGGTTTATTAATATGAATGCACAATAGAATTACTTGCTACACTCGCCAATTTTTGCTGTGTTGCATCACTCGGCCTTTCTTACTTGAACTTCTTTACAGCATCATTCAATCACTCATTTCCATGCCTGGGAGAGACAATTAGGTTGCTGTTGAAAAGCAAGTGTTTATTCACACACACACAGACTGAAACACACACCCTCACATACGCTGCTGCTCCTGCTTCACACCCTCTCCTCTGCAGGCCCAGGCTGCTTTTTGGGGTTTTCGTCTTTCAAAACATACTCATTAAATATGACACAATAACAATAAAATTTGTTTCCGGCCTCCTCAATTATACTCAAGGGGGGTTTTGAGCAATTATGGGCCCATAAATATCATTCCCATAACAGTGTGTATCAGTGAGGGTCAAAAACAGCGCTCAGATCCTGTTCCCTCATTTTTCTTTTTATTTGTCACATCTGGACAAAACCCACAGAGGGCACAGCAGGACAATGAAAACCTCTGCTCATCGGTAGCAACACTCAAGTATTCTTTTCCTGTTTTTGACTTTTCTTAACTTAATGCATGAAAATGTGAAATGACATAGGAAGTCTATTGATTCTTCTGCCACTGACAGTGAATTTTCATTTACAGTGAGAAAGATTAAGTTTCAGCGATGATTTTTCAAACTAAATTGATTGACGCTGACATTTTTCTTGCCTGGAGACAGCTATCTACAGTACTGAAGTTTGATCATTTTCATCATGCTTTTCATTACATCTGAAGGCTTTTGCAAGATCACAACTGACTCACACAAACAAAACCACATTACTTCTACAGAGGAGACATTATGCAACTGAATTGTTGAAAATTCAATCATGTGGAAGTTAAAAAATACAATAAAATACTATACTTAGGCCCAATTTTCAGTAATGTATCGTCACTCCTCACCAAAAACAAATGAGACTTCATACGGCATTAAACTTGCTTACACACTATCATATGGTCGCTTCTAAAAAAGATTTGAAAGGCATCTGCAAATCAAAGAACAAATGTCTCAACTTGCTGAGGAGCGAGACAGGAAAACGAAACACACCAGAAGCTTTCAGGTGTTGCAAGTGTAAAGAAACGTCTATACGCAGTCGCAGCACCAGTTGGCGCCATGTGTGCGTGCACACATACAGGCGCAGGAACAGTGTCAGATAATCAATGATGCAGTGACGTTATTGATGAGCAGCCAAACACCCCTGTGGAGCCAGGGAAGAAGTGAGCCAAGAAGAGGAGGGGAGTGAGTGTGTTTTGTATCCATTACTGAGGCCCTCTGTCAGGGGGAGGACAGTGACCAGAGGGTCTGAAGGAACTCAGCACAGCCTCTGACCTCCAGTCGTTTCCTCAAACCAAGTCCAGGCCTTCAAAATGCACGACATCTGCTTTTAAACAGTTCAAACCCACTTTATTTAGTTTCATTTCGACAGAAACTTTAATGTTTAGTAGCTTTTAATACAGCGGAAATTAACTGCATTTGGACCGAGAAAGCTGTGACGATAAATATAATAAAGAAAACAGGGAATTCATAGTTGAAAGATGATGTTGGGAGGCGGAAGGAACTGCAAGGAAGTAAATGGAAAGTCATGGAGAGAGAAAAGAAAAAAGAGAATTACATTACTTACATTCTTTGGTGTTAGGAGGTGCGTTCTGACAAGAGTGGCAGACCATCCCATAGAGGTTTCTGAGTCTGTTTTCCAACATGTAATACCTGGGAGATATAAAATACATGGTTTTAAACTAGAAACATGTTAGACTGTGTCACGAGAATACACTGGATGTGGTTAAGATGCATTGATTCTCAACTCTGATTTCACTATCACAATCTTTTATTCTACCACAAAGAAGGTAGCAACATAAATACTGAATCGATTAAATCAGTTTTAAAGATCAAGCAAGGATTTTAAAATACAAACAAAACAACTAAGTACTATTGGCAGGTGGGGCAGGTATGCAGGGTGTGAGGCCTCCCTACCTTCTAGACATACTGTACCTACACAGTACATAAATATGGGGAAGCAGCTGAGGTGAAAAGTTTGACTCGGTGAAGAAATGTACATAATTGATGGCCTGAGGGCACCAAACATGGCTTGGTACAGTTATGGCCCTGAGTCATGAAACGTCTAGAGAAGGAAAGGAGAGAGGGAAGCAACAAGCAGCCAAGCCTGTGAATGGCTGCTCATCACATTAAATCATTTAGGCTTGAGGGTATGAACAGGATATCTCGGTAAATACAGATAATTCCTCCAGCCGACAGGTAATTAACTGATGCCTTCATATGTCTGGATAAAGGCAAAACAACTTCAGTCTTGTGATTACACACACTAAAGCACTCTGAGAGTTTAGTGGACAGAAAAATGAGGAGACAATTGATTTGACTGTGTCCTGACTTACACCATTAGATATTAGTAGCTATATATGTATTGATTTCTAAGGGTTTTTTTTGTTTTGTTTTGTTTTTTGCCTTTTTGCGAGAAGACAGTGGCAAGAGACAGAACAAGTGGGTAGAAGAGCAGGGGAATGACAAGCAGTAAATGGCCATGAGCAAGATTTGAACCCATGACCACTGTGTCTAGGACTATAGCCCCTGTTTAAGCCAGCTGAGACATCTGGATTCCCCTCGTAATGATATTTTAACTACAATGAACTATTTTTCATTCATTTACAGTATGTTAAAGACATTTCTTGTTCAATACTTGTTGTTCACGAGAAGTTCTTTAAATGATTCAAAGATGCTCTTCTCCATTAGTTCTTATTTAAAATCAAACAGTAACATAAATGAATATTACTGATTGTATCCATTAGTTAGAGAAAACAATACTAGAATAAACCATTGAGTAAAAACATAAAAAGTTGGTATTTTGCACGCATTTTGAAAAAAGCCACAAATTAGCTTTAAATCAGTAACATAGAAGCTATTTTTTCCAGTCCATATTGCAAAGGCAGAACTACTCAGAACTCCAAAAAACAGATTTATTTTTTTCTTGTTCTGTTCGTGTATGGTTCAAACAGAATTCCGAGGTGAAGTTAAGTGGTTAAGGCCAAGTGGAGGAGCAGAAGTCTAGTTTCCTCTCTCACCATTTGAATTAGAACTTACTGAAAGGTCAGTATGAAATTTTTGTCCCAGTGACACCACAAAAATCCTGCCTATCCCAGCTTTAAATCCCAGTGAACTCGTTTACTGATGGCTTACAAATACTAATTATTTCATCATTTTATCCAACCGATGAATGACTTAACATTTCTCTATTAAGATACAAGCTTATACTGCACATAGTGGCAACTGTTCAGGCCTGTTTTTTTCAGCACCGAACATGTATGGACTCTACTAGCGGCAGCGCACAACACCCACACACCTACAGAGCAGTGTATACAACACTCAGTGTTTGCGCACTCACTTCTGTAAAAAAAAAATCACACTAATCAGAAGGAAAAACATCCTGACCGAGAGCCAAGAAAACTAAAGGACAGCAGAGCAGCATCCAGATTGATGATAGGACAAGGAGATTTCAACATGAAACTTCCTCTAATGGACTGGGAGGATTCTTGAATGTCCTCGAATCGTGAATCTCTCATTTTTATGGCAAATCCCTCAACGACTATTTCATTACACAGTATATTGCTATATTTCCCACATTCAATCAAATATATCAGTTGAAATATGATTAAAGAAAAAGAAATCTGAAACAAACAGTTTGGTGTTGACAGTGAGTCAACGTCTCCAGTGAAACAAGAGGACAGACTGATTGATGATGCAAAGGACGAGGGAGAACGAGGAGGAGGAGGGAGGAGAGGAAGGTCTGGGAACATTTAAATGTTCCTTATTGGTTTAATATGTTTATGTGACAGGGGCTGCATAGACAGCTGCCAAATGCAAATGGAGGAGGAGTGGGGGATTTAGTGTGTATCCTCACAAAGTAAAAGGATGTATTAAATTAAAGGGAGCAGGGCAGACTACTAACATGTCAATTCAGGGCACATTCAGAAAAGTGTATGCATGCCGGATCAAAAATGTGGATATAACAGGCAGAACATCTTTGTTTGGTAGGAAATAGGTTCAGTATGTAATCATGTATATACCGGGCTTTGCAAAAGTTCTGTTACACGGTTTCATGATCTTTAGAGACGTTTACGTGTCGGAGTGAAAAATTCCATTAAATAAACTGAAAGTTCTACCTTATAGGCAGGTGTCCTTAATACAATTTTTTTCTCCGGTGAAGTTGTATCAAGATGGAAGTCAAAAGAGTTGAGATATCTGCTCTCCTTTGTGCTGGCCACAACAAGTCTGACAGAGCCAAGCAGCTGAACATCAGCTGGATGACCGTCCACAGAGTCGCGGAGAGGCTCAAGAATGGTGAAGATCTTTCAGTGATCTTTCAAGAATGGTGAAGACCTGAAAGATCTTCACCATTCTTTAGCCTCTCTGCGACTCTGTGGACGGTCATCCGGCTGATGTTCAGCACAAAGGAGAGCAGATAGCTCAACTCTTTTGACTTCCATCTTGATACAACTTCACCGGAGAAAAAATTTGTATTAAGGACACCTGCCTATAAGGTAGAACTTTCAATTTATTTAATGGAATTTTTCACTCTGACATGTAAACGTCTCTAAAGATCATGAAGTGTAACAGAACTTTTGCAAAGCCCGGTATATGTATATGCACAGATTAATTGTATTGAATACTATTTTTTTGTTAAAAATTTAACAAATTTAATTCTGAAGCTGAATTGAGGCACATCCTGGGGCAAATTTATCATAGGAGAGGGGTGTATATGCATGTGATTGTAAAGTGAGCTGAGAAAAACCAACCCAGAAGTGCGGTTCAGTCGGGAAAATGTGCATCAGGCCAAGTAAAATAAACACGCCTCATGTATCCGCTTTGATCAGAATAAAGTTCTCCAGTCACAAAGACGTTCCACTTTCCATTCAGGATGACAACTCGCGCCTAATGCGGTTTTGGACAGGCAAAAATCTGTGAATTTGAATCTGTATTTTTTCTCAGATACTCTATTTTGTCCTCTATTACTCAATCACTCTCTACTGCTGTTGATGTATTGTTGAGGAGTGGATTCCAAGAGATTCTAAACCAAGTCAGGTGCTGTAATTTCTGCAGAGTTTTCTGGTGTTGGTGTACCTGTCACAACACATGACTTTCTGTGAAGCATGTAATCAGGGACACTTTATATAGATATTTTCTGTAATACTCGTGCCCATCACTGATCATCGTGTAACAAAAGGTAATGTCAGGGTGCCTTTAAAGGTACTCTGACCACTATTAGAGCCAAGGGCCAATTTTTTTATGAGTGGGCCAATTTTTTTTCCTCAATGGCACATGCAGGCGATTTGATACACATACATGCCAGGTGCATCCCTCCCTTCAATGCACATAGTTTTAGGAATACATATAAAAGAAAGATACAGATAAACAGAGGCTGATTGTGCATTGTGCTGGACTTGGATTCGGCAGCATATAGTGATGATGTGAACTCTCACACCTGATCATCAGTGAACTGTAAATCAGTAAAGGCTTCAATTAAAGCATGTCTTGTTTTGTCAAGATTTTCATGTGTGCATTTGGCTGCACTTACTTCATTATAAACATTCATATCATCGCCCTCTTCATCTCTATCTGCTCAATCTCTGTGTTTATGATCTACTGATGTGCTAATAATTAGAACTACAGTAAAGGTTTATAATATCATTGTAATATTTTGAGTAATAGTAGCAGTTTTCTCAGTTACAGTGGGCTAAAGTAAATATTTTACGACGGAGATCTCATTAAAATCCCATTTCTGAACTGCATGTAGGAGCTGTCCTTCACTAGAGGGCAGCACCAGGCTCAGTCCAATAGCTGCCTGCATAATGCTCAGCTTAAGTACTTCACACGGTTTGAGTGTACACAATGCACAATGACAACCACGATGCGCTTTTTCACATTGTAAGCTTGGATCTAAATGTCAACAGAAGTGTTTTAAAGGCTCCTTTAAGCACAATGCTGATCCTGAAAGCTGCTTTAGTGCCCAAATCAATCACTTTCCAACTCTCTGTGATAAAAAAAACGTTTTATGTGTATGCTGGTGTGCTTTACCCTGGTAGACAGGGTCCACACTCTGTGTCGCTGTCTGCAGTTCCCGGGATGCGGACAGTGGCTTTGTAGAAGGCATCACAATCTTTATGGCGTCTGCAGATCTCATATTTTCCTTTGGAGTATTTCCCCTGTGGGCACGGCACACAGGCAAAGTCCTCATCCTTCACACCATAGCCACAGGTCTGCAAAACACACACATAAATTCATAAAGCTGCATGCGTACTTCCAACCACACGATAAATTGTAATTAATACATCTGACATAACGAAGTATTAAATGGGCCTTCCAGATGATTCACAACTGCGGTGTGGACACACACATTCAAAAACACACATCTGTTTCTGTCAATGTCCTTCGCAAATGTGGTATTACTCCTGAAATGGCAAAAGAATCATCTGATTGGTCACAGAGATCCCTGTGAGTCTGTGTGTGCAGCTCACAATGCCTGGTAGTGTTTAAGATGACCAACTCATCATTCTGTTTTCTTACATCGATCTCCTCCCATTTCTACATGGGTAATTCCTCTCAGCAGGGAGGCTGAACCGGCCACACATAGATACAAAAACACACACTTTCTCTCTTTTTTTTGCTCCTTCTTTCATCTTTCATTTCCCCCTTCCTTTCATCTCTCTATTAAAACGAGCCTGTGCCTCGTAGCTTTGGGCTACAGTAGACCCATTCCTAAAGAAATCTAATATTCTTTCCCTTGTGTTTGACGTCCATAAGTCTCTGCGATTGTTTGATATAAAACTGCGCTGAGCTATCAGGCAGGATCTTGTCGCTTTGGGTTAAAGCGCACTTTGGATCTTTTGTATTGTGACTCTGCTTCTGTTCCTTTACTCAAATTTACTCCAGAGTGATTGAAGGCTTCTTCGTTTTCAAAGCAAATCTGTCGCCTTTTTGAATTGTGTTCAGTATATGGGCTTCGGTGTGTAGGAGAAAGGGAGGTGGATAAAACCCAGATCTATAAACAAGCAGGGGCTTTTCTATCATTTTTGCCTTCACAACAAAGGCAAAAAGAAGTAAGGAGGGGAGAGTGAGAGAGTGATGGCGTGTAACAAAGGTTTCAAACAGAATCAAACCAGTGAAGCTGCGGTTCATGTTATGCATCTCAAACCACTGTTTCTCAAGGGAACATAATCTTAATGCTGAGCAGCTTCAACACACGACGCAGGCCGACTTGAAACTTCAATACAAAGTTCTTTAATGTGTCCTCACCTCACCAGCACTTTCATCGCTCAATAAAAGTTAGGAAATCGGAAATGTATGTCTGACTTGAGTGTTTACATTCATGTAAACTAGCATGGAAATCTGGATTCAAGATGGACATTAAAAGGGCTCTCGAGTGCTTTTGTCACCGTATGATGTGCTGTACAGCGTGTGTGTGTGTGTGTGTGTGGGCACCTACTTTCTGAAGTCTGTTGTGAGGAAGAACCCTATGGTTATCCCATGATTAAAAGTGTGCCAAAACACACACACATGCAAGGAAAGCTCAGGGAAATAGAAGAGTGCATGAATTATGGGTTGCAGCACCCAGAGGATCAGACCGGCAGAAGAAAGTGCAAAGGGGGGCTCTCATCTCATTGATTTAGCTTCTTTTTAAGTTCATGTTTCTATCACTCACAAATTGCTAAATTACTCTTTATGACAGAGCTGCGTTCTTATCAGATTGAACTTCTCATTGGCATCTTTGATGGAGAAAAACAAGCAGATCATTTGATGACAGGTTTAAACTCATCACATAGTTAGGGATCCTTACTAGAAGTATTTGGTAGCTTAAGGAAAGATGAGGCAGGAAGGAGGAGAGTACAACAGGAAGGGAAAAAAACAAACAGTGGGATACTTGGCATTGCATGTGGATGTAAAACAGACAAGGGAATAAGAAAGGAAGGAAGAAAAGAACCAAGGCTTTGGAGTGTTTTGATCGTTCCAATTCAAACATCCATCCATCCATCTATCCATTTCATCCTGTGAAAGGCCGACACAACGAGAAAGACAAGCATGCACACTCACACCTAAAGCCAATTTAGAATCATCAGTTAACCCTCCTGTTGTCCTCATTTACAGGCACCAAAAATATTGGTTCTTTGTCTGAAAAAAGTTCGAGAATTCAGCAAAAGAAATTCCCCAAATTTCTGAAAATTTGCAAAACCTTCAGGAAGAAAATTCCAGAAATTTCTTTAAAGTTTCCCTTAAAAGTGTTCTTTAAAAAAAAAAAATCCCCCAAACTTGACAAGAAAATTCTTGTAAATATTTTCAAAAAGTGAGTAGAAATCTTCCAAAAAAAATCCTAAACATATCTAAAGTGATTACATATATGTCAGTAAAACTTATAATATTGTCTTTAAGAACATTCACAAAAATATGTTTTGGATCTTTTTTTGTGAATATTCTTAAGAAACATTTTTAACATTTCTTTTTTTCCACCAAAAAATGTTCAAAGAGTTCCCAAGAATGTTGAAAATGTGGACATCAGAAGTTTCACTGTGAAAATATATATTTTTTCCACATTTTCAAACTTTAAAACAGGTCAATCTTGACCCGCAGGACGACACAAGGGTTTATGTGACACGCCTCTTTGGACTGTGGGAGGAAGCCGAAGCACTCAATGAAAACCCACGCAGGTACAGAGAGAACATGGAAGCTGAGGAACAACAGAAAAGCCCCACCTGAGATTTGAACCTAGAACCTTGGAGGAGCTGTGAAGCAACAGTCCTAACTAATGTACGTCCTGCTGCCTGCAGACATGGAATAACTACGCTTTTGTCCACTTGGAAACAGTGAAACAAGCTGTGAATATTAAAATACCATCATGCTTTAGGCTAATGTGACAAAACCGTCAGCTGTTTTAACCCCTGAGATAAAAAATGACGCTTTAATGACTGAACACTTGACTAACTCCGCCCAGTAGTTTATCTAACTTATTCTGCCGGATGTTTGGTGCTGAGCAGGGAGTGCAGAGTGGGGTTTCTGTAACAGCTGCCTGCCGTGCTGTGCCTGCAGTCAAAGTGACTACTGAAGCGCCCCACAGAGTTAAGGGGAGCTGCAGAGTTGGGTGGTTTGTGGGTTCATCTGTCATGCACAATTTGTGTCTGAGCTCTTGTCACTGGTTTGAGGTGGACGGCGCTCAGCTGGAAGAAACTGATATCACATGCTTCATGCTCTCATCAAAATCAGAATGTGAACAATGGGGGATGTTTGCTCGCAGTAAATCAAATCTGATCAAACAACACCCACACAGACTCGATAAAGTGGTTAAATGTTAAAGTCTACAAATAAATATATTATCTGGAAGGTATTAATTTTGCTTAGTCATGATTATGCACATGGTTTTCAATGAAGAGTGAGATAAAACATTGTTTTGCTCATTTACCTTCAGTCAAGAAAAGCTTCTTTGAAATTGACGTGACTCATCTTGGTTTCTTAAATGTCAAAAGTCTACTTAGTCATGCACTGCTTTCTATATTCCAGTCATATCTGAATATGTGAGTTTCATGTCTGAGTGAGCGTCCTGGTTACTTTTCGGAAACAGCAGCAATGGCAATCTTAATATGTCAGACATTAGTGTGTAACTTTACAGATGCACAAGTCTGAAAGGGCCTTAATGTAAATTTGGTGGCTGTGAGCTTTTCAGTGTCTACAGCCTTTAAAATTTAGCTTTTAAGGACCTCAACTCCAGCTAACTGACCGGATAAGTTGAAGAATTATTGGTAATTTCTCCATGTTTGTGCAGGTTGGTCCAGCTCTAATCCACCTCATATACATAGTTTAGAGACCCTCAAAAATCTGCAATCCACCGCATCATACTCGATACAGGCCGTACAAAAAGGAATATGAAAAATATCGAAAGTTTGCAGCACCCAAATAAATTACCGTGACTATCTTTCAGTCTGTTCACCCTTGAGTGCAGCTGTCTCTCTCAAGAGGGCGTGGCACCCCGCGGTGCCCACTGAAGCATTTACCTGCGCTCTGTTTACTTTGGCTGTTGGCAGACTGACTGACGGAGGCTAAATCACTGTGTGACTACTGCAAGTTATTCACTGTAATGCATGCCTTCACTTCGAAGTCAATGAGAGCAATAAACCATAAAGAAATTGTTCATTTGAATTTAGGCACCCTTCACTGTGCAGCTATGCTTGCTCTCTGTGGGTTTTCGCGTGTGAGTGTGTTGTGGGTGGTCTGAGGGGAACTGGCATATCTGTTTATAATTTCAGTTTTTCATGCTATTTGTAAGTTTTTACAATTTGATATTGAATTTCTAGATTTATCCTACTTCCTTCCACCAGTTCACCGCAACACCGTACTTAAAAATGTACATGAAAATCTGTTTAACTAATGTAACAAACAGGATTATGGTCTAAATGAATGATTATTGTGTGTCTCCTCTCACCATATGCGGCTCTTGTCCTGGCTGGCACTGAGGGCAGGCCTGGCAGCTGTTACTGGTCTGGTTGAAGAACTCATACTCTCCACAGTCGGAATGCTCTGCGCTAGCAAACATACAACACACCTGGATTGACAGAGAGACAGACAGGAGTAAGGGTCAGACAAAACTAAAAAAACAACAACATAAATACTTGTGAAAATTAAACTGACAGTCACACTAATGCAATCCCACTCTTACAGCACTGTTGAGAGAAAATCGCTAAAAGGCACAGGAACAGTGATTTGTGATCAGAACCAGAAAAGCACCTAATCTGACCCGCTATAATTAAACAATATTCTAAATATAAAAATAGGCATTGAAACAAATGCATAACATAACCAAATCTAAACTTATAATTGTGTCATATGTCTGTGTAGATTCTCAGTCATCTAGGTCATAGCTGTGAAGCCAGTCATGTGACTTTTCAGCTGAACTGCAGGCTGTGCTTACACGTTTTAGGCATTATAACTTTAATTTACTGCATAGACACATCTGAGTTCGCTCTACTTCTATTCATAGTTGCGCTGTATTATAGAGTTGCAGTACTTCATATTACTGTGAAAAATGAGGGTTCTGGGGGCTAGTGTTTGGGTTTGAGACTATCGTCAGCTCTCCTTACAAGGACACACTGAGATGATTCTGCTCCCGTTTTGGTTGTTATCAGCCCATTAAATGGCTGTTATCAGTCGTTATCATGTCCATAGATATCAGCAGTAGGTGACCTCCTCCAAGTTTAAGGAGGCCCAGTAGCCTGTTATCACCTCATTTAGTGGTGGTGGTGCTGTGTTATGAAGAGTAGCAAAACTTCACAGTAGGAGGATGGACAGGGAGTCTGTAGACTAAACCTGCCATAGAAAGTAGAGAGATGAGAGACTACAGCAGAGTAAGTCCCATCTGGGACCTTTAAATTTCTATTATGCTTGACTTAAATCTTGTAAACTTGCGTTTTCAGCCACTGTTAAGTCGCGGTTAAGTTTAATCACCAAAATAACTTGTTTTGGCTTAAAAAAATGCATACTTTGGGTTAAAATATATAAATGACTTAAATGTTATTGTATTTATTTGTGAATTTATTTGTGTTCTTATTATTATTTCAATACTAATAAAGTATTTCTCGAATGTATATCATGATGCAAAAAGTAACACAAACACTTAAATATGAATCATTTATACACATTTTTTTTACATACGAAACTAGTATTGTTCTCTATCTATAGATCTGGATCTCTATTTAAAAGCTTTTCAAAACATTCCCTTTTTAATCAAAGAGAAGCTGCAAACCTTTGTCTGGATAGTCAGCTCTAATAAGAAAAAAACTGTTTAATGTTTACTTTGTCTGATTTATAGACTGCACAGAATCCAAAATTAATCTGAGTTCATCGCTTCTATTCCAACTTTCCTTGTATAGATTAAAAAAAAACACAAGTTGACAGAATCAAACTTCTTCATGGAATTCTTTACCCCCATTGTTTTATTTTAATAATTAGGTAAGCCTTGAAATGAATATTGATCTGTCTACAAGAAAATTTGGATATTAAAGTAAAGGTTTCACCTAGACAGACAGATGATGGATATAATATTTATAATACATATATAATAAATATACTGTATGCCATCAACAAAAGCCAGATTGTATGTAACAGGCAGCTGGACTAGTGATTGAGAATTAGTTTGCTGATCTGTTGGTCATATTTTAATCTGTTTTTCCTGTATAATTGTGGAAAAGGCACCATTGTGCAAATTTACTTGTTCCTGGGGATGATGCTTGATTTATTCAGTAAAAGCAGCTGCCATAGGGGAGATCATTGTTAGCTGTGTGCATGTTACACGAGACTTTGCACAACACCAGCATTTGTGTGTTTGTGTGTGCGATTGTGCCTGTATTACTCGTGTTGTAGGGACACGCTGCCCTTGTAGAGGTTTAAATCAATACATTTAAAGGTGAAGAGCCGGTTTAAGAGTGCAATTAGGTGTAAGGAAAGATTAGGTCAAGGGTTAGTCCCAGTGAATTTACAGGGAATGAATGTAAGTCGATGCAGTGTTCTCTAAAGTGGTGCAAATGTGCCTGTGTGTGTGTGTGTGTGTGTGTGTGTGTGTGTGTGTGTGTGTGTGTGTGTGTGTGTTTGTGTGTGTGAGATGTGGCATTGTGTCATTGTGGCTCACTGTAATAAGCAGCAGCTGGTATTTGTAGCTTTACCAGCACACGTTGTCCTTTTCCAAACAAACTAACTGACTTTTAGAAATCATCTGCACTCCAGAAAATGATGGAGAGAAAGTAAATGAGTGCATGACTAAGTCTCTCCATCTTCTTTCTATTGTTTTAATAACATCTTCCTCTCTCTCTCTCTTCCTCCTCACAACTGCCTCATGTCAGAAGACACAAGACGCTGATTGAATCAATACATTTCCAGTGTTGTGTGTGTGTGTTTATACACAGTATGGGAGTGTGTATTGGAGTCCACTCATCACGGGCCAGATAATCTGTTTGTAATTTAATCCAGATCCAAAATCGACTGGCCCTTAGCTTACACACCTGAAGACCAGTCCATGCAAATACAGTTCAGCAAACATTCATGCACTCTCCATATGGGGCCAAATCTGAACTTTTCATTTGATAATAAAGACTTACCAAAAATTTTCTTATGAAAAAAGAGAACAAAATAAGAACAACTGTATCATGCTAGTGGTTTGTTTAGTAGTAATCTCTCTTAAGACTGTCATTTAGAGCAGGGTTCTCATGAAAGGTTGCTCTTTAAAAAAAAGAAGTCCAAAATCAAAGCAGCAGAGGGTGAGATATCCTGACTTTTAGTCCCTTGTGTGTATCAAGCACAGCATTGTCTCATCCGACATGTCACCAATCATTTTGTAGCATAAACAAAAATAAACAGCAACTGAAAACAGCGACAGACAACCGTGACTCAAAACAAAAATAAAGAGTGAGTGAAAATGACTGAAAGCAGGGATGAACAACTGTGACTTGAAATGAAAATAAAAAGAAACTGAAAGCCCAACAAGGTGTAAAATTTAATGAAAAAAAATAATCATTCCATGTGAGACTCAAACATGCAACCTGGAATAATAAAAATGCATGTGAATACCAGGTTGAGTCACATCATGTGTTATTAGACCGCGTGTTTAGCTTTTAGCGTTAGCATGCTAGTTAGACATGATGAATATGCCCCTCCTCTGATCTCAGCCTTCTGATGTGGACTTTGTTGTTGTTTTTATGTGTAAAACTAAAGAAACTTTCTAGGCATATGATGTGGATGTAGGCCAACAGAAAACAATAGACCGAGAAAACATAAACATCTCACAAAAAACATGATTTGTACTGTGGACCAGTGTTATTTTGACACACATCTTTTCTTTAGGCCACTTCTGCTTCATGACATTCCAATTCTGCACCTCCACTTTGTAATATAGACTTTCTGTAACAAAGAAATACCCGATTATAGTTAATCAGATTGTGTAAAGCTCCTCCAGAGCAACAGAAAAATTGTTCACAGCTTGACTAGATCCCGTCAAAGAGTAAACTAAATCTCATAACACTTAGTTTGTAACCAACAACAGAAGCATCCTAACCCTTTAAATCTTTAAATTCTGGAGTCAGTGGAGACCCACTGAAAGCAATCAACTCGTGTGACACATATTTCTCACTGTTGGCAGGTCAACACA
Source organism: Acanthochromis polyacanthus (assembly GCF_021347895.1). NCBI lineage: Eukaryota > Metazoa > Chordata > Actinopteri > Pomacentridae > Acanthochromis > Acanthochromis polyacanthus. The sequence continues at coordinate 27,065,890 of NC_067126.1, forward strand.
TTTAAGGGTCACTGTAGGTATTTAGCAAGTAATTACTTGCAACAAGTGTGTTTACACATTGCTTATACAGTGTGCACTTTGTTTGTCTGTCATAATTATCTTCTCCTTTATATTTTTCCACAAGTGGAAAAACACACCATGCCAACTGCACACAGCCAGCTATGTCACAATGCTTTGGAAAGACATTTGCTCATGCACCATAAAACACAGCGCAGACTTCTGCATGTCCTGCATCCTGTGGGTCCGACTGTTGTTAGCTCAGTTTATACTAGAATTTAGTAGAAACACAAGGGGAGTGTAAACACAAAAAAATCCACTTTGAGTACCCTGTCTCCTATGTATTATACAGTAATTTAAAAGCAGCAAAATAATGGGCTGTCAGTCATTTGTCTTTGTTCTACAGGCTAAACCTGGACTATATATGAATGGTTTTAAAATTTGTTTACTTCTGAGGTCACTGAATGGCAAATGTATCCAAATAACCTGCATTATGGTAGCCTGCAAGAAGAGAGGAAGGCAGCGGAGAGAGGGAGGGTAAGGTGGAGGGGCCTGTCGGGAAAACTGCCGGTGGGTTTCAACATCAAAACAAGCTGAGAATTTCTAGATTCCAGGTCAGATTATAAAGGTATCTGCTCTCTGAAAAAAATGCGAAGGTTGACTAATTGGTGCAAGTGCTGCAGAGTTGTGCAAGCTGCTGGCACACAACACCACAAAGTCTGGAGGACACAGTGCCAAGTATGGAGTTGATTGTGGCTGTGATTCCTGAGAGCTGGACTAATAAGGTTCCTGAGGGTCGACATTAGAAATACGATGATGATTTTAGATTAAAGCTACTGCTTGATGATATTAAAGAGGGTATGAAGAGGAGACAGGAAGGAGGAAGTGAACAGAAGATGTAGGCAAAGAAGGAGGAGTAGAGTAAAAGTAGAAAAGTGGGAGGGTGTAGATAATGTCAAATGAATTCTAAAAGAGGCTGGATGGAAAACTTACCAATAACGAGGACAGGAAGATGGACTTCTTCTGACCTCTCCTCTCTGACATTTTTGCGTCTTGTTCCTGCGCGACAAGAGAGAAAGACAGACGGAAACAGTCATTAATCACTATATCCATACAAACATTTCCAGTATTCAAGCTCACAAAACTTCAATTATCAAACAGCAAAGTCATGAATCCCAGCATTCCTGCCAACAGTAGTGCTGTCAGTGTGTGTGTGTGTGTGTGTGTGTGTGTGTGTGTGTGTGTGTGTGTGTGTGTGTGTGTGTGTGTGTGTGTGTGTGTGGCCTCAATGAGTTCAGTGTCCTGTTAGCATCACGTCATTGCCTGTAAACATGTAATAGCAACAGAAGAGCAAATGGAATTCTTCTGACTCATAACTACAGACACACATTTACACCGGCTTCTCTGCTTCAGCAAAGGTTGTTGTATCACTAATTTAATTATACGCCTTCTTCTTTGTTATAACTCTGTCGCATTAGGATAAAGTTTTTGTCATCAATGCAAGCTTGGCTGAAATGCCAGGAAAAAACACAGCTTTCAGGCCCAGTTTCACACCTGTTGATGTTGCTAAACAGCAGTTGTACGACTAATATTTTATATCCCACAGTATCACAACAGCATAAATAATAATATATAATAAATTCTCATTCAGTTTATAGTATGTTCAGTGTGATTTATTGAATGATGGGCTATTTCAGGTCCTACACACACAGCGGTAATGATTCTTAAGTTGACGTTAGGTGAAGCCTAATTAGAACATTGTGTGTTTGTTTTAGCAACCAAGCTTACGATTCTTTGCTCCCCTGCCCAAAAATGTCTTAACTACTCTGGCAGAAAAACTAACAGGTTGTAAAAGCTGACAAGTCACCAAGTAAGAGACGATTTGATTTGTGAAGTGATGGCTGTATTTGGGTGCACTTTTAATGTTGTTGATAGCAACACGTCATAAAACGTGGCATGTATTTCATAATGTGTGAGTGCATGTTTATTTCTGCAGGAGTGTTTTGCAAGAACATGCCTGCGAACGTATTTTATGTATGTTCGATCTGCAACGAGAATGCTGCATTTAGCGTTTGTGTGCGCGTGTGCGTGTGCGTGTGCGTGTGTGTGTGTGTGTGTGTGTGGTCTCTGACAGGGTGGCAGAGTGGATATAAGAGCGTGTGCTGCTTCTGTCAGCTCCCTGAAACACTGAGGCTTCTTCCAGAAATACGGCACAGCTTGAGGATATTTAATTGCTCTTTTCATTTATAGTGTGTCTCTAATCTACACATAATTACATGGGTCACATTCAAAACTTTGAACTAACAAACAGTACTATATCAGTAACAATAAGGCCTTGAGAATCAAATGCAGAACCCACTGATTAATTCATCAGACACGACTAATTAACCTTCTGACCATTAACACAAAAGAGAAAACTACAAGTGAGTGTTTCAGGCAGTTTAGATGTGAAGATGTAATTAGAAGCAATTTTTTCAATCCACTTTTCTCATCTTCACAGCTATCTGGATTAGCAAGAAAGACAAACCTATACACGAACAGCAGCAGCAGCAGCAGAGTTCAAGCATTTCCCACACTCACACACATACTGTAGACGTACACAAATATACCTGTAATTACTGTTATGGAGTACGCTTCTCATGGAGTTTGTCTGGGTGTTAATTGCCACATATGCCATGAAAGAAACAAAGACACAATTGGCTCTGTGTATGCAGATTTTATATCCATTGAAAGCATTTGTGTGTTTTCCTGGCTGTTTATAGAGGACCCTGAGACACCCTAAACCCTGCACATAACACATCCGCATCACAGCCACTCGCTAGCAATCCTGAATAGAATAAAGGAGCCCATTATGCTCAAACAGCTATAGCAAATGCAAATAACACCATAGGGTGTTCATACATACAGAGATGAAAGCTACCAGACACCTTCAACTGAGATTATTTTTAATTTAGCTGCGTTTGTGGCTCAAAACAGTCAATAATTATATGAAGTCCAAAGATTTTTTTCCCCAACAGTAGACAATAGAGTAAAATTATGCTTCTGTCAAAGGATACTGTTTTCAATCCTGTGTATTGCATTCATCTTTGGAGAAATGATAAACCATACTGTGTGGCCTCATTAAAATCACTCATTAAAATCAGTTCACATTGTTCCATGATACCCTTTTAAGTGTGGATCAGATTAACTACTATGTCATCAAGATGCATTTGTGGAAATGAACAACAGTACTGTCTATAACAACAGACAGCGCTGGTTTTCATCATCCATGAAGGCAATCACTCCTTTATCTTTACCAAGTAGTTTTAGTTGCTTAAATCAGAAAACCAGCAAACACATGTGCTGACACAGTCGCATAAAAGCATGTTATTGTTTTGACGGATTTGCCTTCGGGTCGAATCAGTTCCATTTAACGTGTTAGCTTTAAATCCGCCAGAAGTTGTCAAGACTATCAAAGTGTGTTTGTGTGTGCGTGTGTGAGACAAAAAGGAAGAAGCCGCAATTATCTGCTATCTGAAGTCAGAATCTATCTGTCTGGCTCCAAACCTCTGATGTCACTCTTCCATGTCGCGTAGTTGAGCAAAAAAAAAACAACCAAAAACCTTCTGATCTTCAATGATGGCTAATTCTCCAAGCCCAAGGGTTTGATCTTGCTTAATTACAGCCTCCACACACACACACACACACACATAAACACACACACACTCACATACACATTAACACATACATGTATGGTTTTAAAGATACACCGAGTTCGCTTCTGAGGGCAAAATAGGCTTAATTGCACAAGTCCCTGTGGTAAGACCGCAACCGGTATGTGTTGTGTGTGTGTGTGTACGTGGGTTTGTGTCACTGCTGAAGAGATAAAAGGACAGATACTGCTTTTTTTTTCAAATCAGGAAATGAAGAACTGCCAAACAGCTATGGACCCCCTCAAGGCTACTCATTATGGGGTTAAAGTGATGCACACACAAACCCTGTGGGAACACATACACCAATACGGCCGCGTTTAAAGACTCTCGGTGTCTTCTGACAGTCTGCTTTACCTCTTTCAACCCTCCCTCTCTCTTCCTAACCTCAGCTCTCTCTGTCGGGGCAGGTCTGAGATGAAAGTCAGCCCAAGCCTTTTTGCCCCCCAAGGGTATTAATCCTCTAACGATCACATAATCTCTGATAAATAACCCTCCTGTCTTTAGCTGTGTCATTACTGAGCGGAGTGCAGTCAGTTCATGGGTGCACCAGCAGAACCCAGCGACTGTACCGGGCAGCTCCCAGTAAGAATGTGTGAGTTTACATGAGAGTGTTGCTGCTGAGAAGCACGTTCAGCTCACTCTTCCTGTATAGTAAAAGATTTTTAGAGGCCTTTTTTATTTCGCAACATTCTCTGGACTGAATAACTTGTGGAAGTTTTTTTGCAGCCTCCCTCCCTCCATTAGTTCTGTCTTCATATCTGTTTTTCATTTGGTTGCATTTGATTGCCATTTGTGTCAGCGGAAGAAATCCCATACGAAATGCCACATAGACAATTTACTCTGCTTCATTACAAAAATGCACAATAACAAACCCTTTGACCTCAGGAATTCATACAATACAAATCAACACAACCAAAGGAAGACATCTTTTGTCAGAGCTCCCTGGCCTACAGTGACAAGTATAATGCCTTAATGTCATTAAGGATCTGGAGCAGAACTTCAAAGCAGAATTAAATCTGTATTGATACGGATTGTACCAAAATCTGACAGCCAAATTTGATAGACTTTGTAAAAAGTCATTATGGGGACGTTTAGACCCTGTAGGTGAAAGGAGGGGTTGGCCTATGGAAATTCCCATAGATCAGCTCATACAAACACTAAGTAGACAGCCACGGCCATCCTCCTGGTAATTCTCTACTCTCACCCTCCTTTTCTGGGCAGTCGGGGCAGGCTTCCTCACATAGCTGCCTGTCAATCTCCCTGTTATTTATAATTGTGCCTATTTTTGTGGTCATGCTTTAGATTTTCCTGTACAAGCACAGAGTTTCTATGGCGAGAGCATTAAGGACAGAAATTGTTGGTTTGGGTCATGGCTGACTAAGAACATTTTAAAGGATTTTTTTCCTCCCTTATGGGAAATGAGTAATTCATCATGGTTCACTGATGGAAAATAATAGTCACATTACTGGAATGACAGTCATGCACACAAATCAGCGTGAATCTTGAAATGGAAGTAGAATTTTACAGCAGGAGCCGTGTGGTGGACCGACTAAAATGGGCAAGTTTCCTCTGCATGCAACATCTTCATCATCGCTGCCATTAGCCTCGGGAGGGCTGCAGGCAGATGTGTGCTACCAAGATGAACATGGTGTCACGAGTCATTTTGTTCACCTGATCATGATGAGATTCACAACATCCGTCTGGCCTTCAGGTGAAGCCCAAAGCCAAGCAGCAGCAACTATTGTAGTGACAAGTTCATTTAATGCACATGCACAACCAGGGCCACCTACTGGGAGATCAGACCAACAACCTTTGCAGAGGCTGAATTTCCTGCCAGGCTGAAAATGAAGTTATTGTATGTACAGTGCATAAAATTCCAGAACTGTAGATGTACCTAGATAACATACAAACGGAGTCATAAGGAACTATAGTATCATCAGCAACAGGAGGAGAAAGGAGTTTGTTAAAAGTGCCACTCTAAAATCAAGTCGAAGAAAAGTAAGAAAAATTAAACAAAGAGACAGACAAATGAGATACAAGAAGTGTAGCACATTCTTCAGGATTTTGGAGTAATATTGTTCACACCCAACACTGATTTAATGTAGGGGCTTTCTTTTGTCTTTACTCCACTTTGTATGAAGTATTTAATATTTTTGGTAACCTCCCCATTCACTTTCATTATGTAAAAATGTACTACTGTAAAAGTGTTAGCCGATGCTTGGCAGAGCTGATGTGCAACCTTTGGTTTTCCTGTTGGTATAAATTTTATTTTAGTCTCACATCTAATCCTTAAATACTTCAAGTTTTTTATTAATGTAGTCATTGGAAATGGTTACTTTCCTATTCCACCATGTAATGGTGTTAACCGTGTTAAACATTGCCATTTCTTGATGTAAACCTTTTCCTTTCATTACTTTCTGTGGGATATATGCTGTGTCTTTCTCATCATCCTTCTATGTCTTCCTACCTCTATATATCATTAAGAACTTACAGATGGACTTACTTACAGATTGTGTGGGAAATGGCTTTTTTGCCACCAGTGTTTAACCCCCTAAAGGATATTTATTGCAGTTTCTGATAATTACTTCCTTCCCCATTAAGTATTAGGCCAATCAGTGGCCAGGGAACCCAGCCAAGAGGCAAACCAATGTAGAAAATACAGAATGTGGTTAGAGGACGGTTTGTGGTCTCCTAAAAAGCACTTAATTTCTGATGACAATCCAATCAGCAGCACACAGATTCAAGGCTTTTTTTTAATCCTGAGTTTTGGTATTTCTAAAAGGAAAATCTGTTTTACATTGAAAGCATTCTTGCTTCTACTTTATGGTTCATTTAGGGTTGGATATTTGAAACGATCCTTAAACATAATGTAATGGCATGTTATACAAATATAAATAGACATGTGAGGACTGAACTGATAACAGTGGCATTTTACTGACTAGTTGATGATTTTCATCAATCATTGCTTACTGTGGCATTTACATAAACAAAACCTTTAATATACAGTTAAATGCCTACATTTTCAGTGTCAAAATGAGAATACTTATGACAATTTAAATTCAAAATGATAAAAGTTCTGTCAGTCAAGCACACTACATCCGGCATAACTGAGGAGAATGACATTGTCAGTTTGATGTCCTCATAACATGATCATTTTGGTCTTTTTACAACAACTAGCCAAGACATCAGTACAGTCCTGCCATAAACACACACTTACACATTTGCAAACACAATCCATTCCAAGCCATAGACAAGTTCCAAATTTAATCAGTGCTCAGCTGAGGAGCTCTATCCCTGAAAAGCCAATTATTTTATCCTTTTACAGACCAGGGCTCAACCTGCCAAATCCAAGCAAGATCTTAAACACATGTCATACAGTCTGACCACTTGAAACCCTGTCTGTATGCGAGTGTGTTTACATGTGTGTGCAGACAAAACACCTGAAACCCTGCTGCAAACCAGAAAGGAAGTACATATCAAACTCACCATCTCTGAAACCCTGACAACCCTGCAACCCTGTTGCTATTATCCTCACTTAACATCTTTCTACAGAAAATTCTCCAACTGTTACACAGTGCACATCGTTTCCAGTTGATTTTCAGTCAGCTACAGCCCAGCGCATAGGTTTAACAAATTCAACTTCAACAGGCCTGCATCTCAATCATGATTGCACTTAACATCCCATCAACTAAACCAACACTTGGCTGTAACAGCAGCAAATATAAACTACTAGCGCTGGGATATTATTAAGGTTAATTATCTGAGCTCTCATTGGTAATAAAACTTCAATGGAGTGGGTCTGTAGATAAAACAGAAAGCAGAAAGCCACAAACTTTGTGGAGTTTCCCTCTATCAAGTTCCCGTACTCTGTCATTTAAACATCTACCAGCTCTGGTAAACAACTCACGCTCAAAATACTAATTTTAGCATATTTTCATTTCAACATCCAGACTGGACCATCATGTCTCTGTTTTCTGTATCTGCTTCATTATGTTTCATGTAAAGCTTTCGGCTCATGTAGATTTATGACAAAGGCTTGAAACAAATACAGCCACCAGATGAATAAAGGAAATGTTGGCAGTGTGGCTCCAAATTATGAATCATCAGAGTATTATAGTTGAGAAACTCTTACTGAAATAGTCTGTAATCATCAGCAAAAGAAATAAAACTATTCCATTCAGTGTAACACCATATCATTAACTGTACATTGGCCACGTGTCAGTGCTTCTAAATTATTTACAATCTGCATGGAAAGTAAAAAAATCACACCTTATTTTAAAATGCACCAAAATCACACACTGAGTTTCAATATTCTTCAAGTGTTTGGTGAAGAATTTGAACAATCCGCAGTCATTTAATATCCTCAGTAATCACAAGTGCCTCGACTGTCTTTTTTCTCAGGTGAATTATGAAGGAGGAATGTGCTGTTGGCACTTTGTCTCCCTTCTATGATTTGGAGGCAGCTGGAGAGTAAATGCAGGGGAGGTAGTGGCAGCAGGCCTGTCACTCAAATTAGACCAATCGCTTTCACCTTCAGCTGAGTCACACCGAGAACCGCAAAACTTCTCCTAATGGATACGTGATTAGAAAAAGAGACAGGACTGCGTCTGCTGTAGTAATGCCCGATAATCATTATAATCCAGTTTCTGCAATAGAAGATAACACAGCAGTGCTGAAATGCTTTGCACAATAATCCCCACTCGTCTTGCACTCGTCTACATTTAAAAGTCTTTATTAGTCCTACAGGAAGTCACACTCAGTGAACAAAGTGGCCATCAAGGCTCACTTACAAGGAACTAAATGAGCCAGAAATAAATACATCTGATTTGCAACATGATTACTGTCTAAGTTTGATGTGAAAATAAACCCATGATTAAAGTGATTTCCAACTTTGGAGACAGACCCAAACCTCAGACAGCAGCTGGCCCTTGTCTCCTCACTAAATATCCATTTTCTCCACTCTCATCCAACTGTATCACCACGGTTTATCAGTGTGAACTGTATTTTTACAGGAGTGTCAAAACACGTTTTGTTGCGACTTGAATTTCGACCGACAAATCAGCATCGAACACTACTGTAACTGGGACACACAGCAAGTTCATGGCTCAGATATCATCTACAGTAGGAAGGCTGTGACTGGCATAAACATTTGCCACGAAGAGAAGTGCAGAAAAGAAAAAAAAAAAACAGAGCTCACAGAAAGACTTCAAATAGAAATACTTAATTCCTTCACCTTGAACACTGAAGAGATTTCTAAGCCGAATAGAAACACACCTCCAATAATTTCAGTGCGCTAAATGAAATATGTGTTTCTGAATGTGTGTGTGCATGTGTGATGTTTCTTCATCTCTCTTCATCTTTTGATTGGTTTAATTACAGACTTACTGTCAACTTCCCACTCGGTGCGCAGGAAAAACAAACTCTTAGGGCACATGAAAAGAAGTCTCAAATGCATACACACACGCGCGCGTACACACACACTCCCTCTCGTATCACACACCTATCGCAGCTCCAGTCAGTCAGCAGTGCTCTTTGATTCTCTGCCTGCTGGTGATCCGTCTTTCATCGTCTCCTCTCCTTGATCCTTTGTTCCCTTCTTTAGCTCTGCTGGGGCAGAACATCTTTCTCCCTGTCTCTGCGTCTGTCTCTGTTTATTTTGTATTGAATGTAGGTGGGAAGCCTAATCTGCAACCTGGAATTCAACTGAATGCCTTATTTCTTCCCTCAAAACAACAACTACCGTAAACCGATTGCAGGACCATGTGATCCTCTCTAAATATTGTCATATTTTTGTTTTTTGAGAGCGCACCAGTAATGGTGTTGCATTGGTTGATAATTCTTGATTATACAGTGCTGTAACAAACTATTAAAGAGTCTCCAACACTCCAGATCAATACAGGACAAGCTGTTTATGAACCACAATGAGTTGTTTGTTGTAATGAGCAGGCCAGGATTTAGCTACAACTCATAATTATCATTGCATCTGCATAATTTACTGCCTGTTTGTTTCCCCTTCTTGGACTGATCACAACGCACTGTAAGTGTGCATTTCCACACCTTTTAAAAGAAAATCTGTGGGTTTTCTGAGTGTTTTTCACCACCACCAGTGAGCAGTGATAGATGGATGTGGTTGTGGGAGAAGGGGAATCTTCAAAGCTAAAATCTTCATCAATCCATTGAGAGCTTTATGAATTAAAGTTCCCACTCGGAGGTGTTTGCAAACCGACAAACATTCGAACCTGCCACCACAGGCAACATCAGCAAGGCATAAAACGGATCACGCTACCATCTCAGATCCTACACACATCTGCACAGGTGAATCAACTTAGCGCAACAAGCACATGATCCCTCACAGACTTCCCACCAGCTGACTTTCCCACCAACCAGAAAGATCACAACCAGAGATCAAACCTGCCACGGTGCGCAAGACTTCCTCTAAGTGCCAACCAGCACCCGACTGTCTGTTTTAAGTTTGTCTTAAGGCACAAACTCTCATGTATTTGTGTGTTTTTCAGTTTTTCCATCACGTAAGATGTGAAGTACGAGACCTTTCTCCGCAGAGTCTGTACAGAAGAGACTGATGTCTATCTGAGGTAGGCTCCTCATACACAGGACTGCTAAGTAAACACAAATTAGACCACAAACCCCAATCTGATTAAACTTGCTCCCCAGGGCCTACGTGGTGAGGTTTCAACTGCTGATTTACTATTGGTTTGTTGATCTGTCTGCACTGTGCATGGGGAAATAATAGCGGTGAGAATGAAACCTATGATTAGAAAGGCTTTTTGCTTTTATGTTGCGTCTCTGGGATTATTGTACATATATTAAAATGTAATGAAGAGCAGCTACCTCTCATTTTGTGTGCGACCTCCTGGAAGACACAGAGGGAATGCAAAGAAGATCCACCATCACGTCCTAAGCTGGCACTCTGTCTGTCTTGATGACTGAGAATAATGAGTAATTAGTCACTTTCTGAATGAGAAGAAAGAAGAAGCTGGGCTATATTGTCAGAAAAAGACTTTTGTTTTGACTTTCTGCTACACATGTTGAGCATGCTTGACATTCTTAAATGCTGATTTTGGTTTCCCAGCTGTAATTTCATCACTTAAAACAAATATTCTGGCATTTCATGTCGATTTTCTGCAACGATCACTTTAATGCAATGTTTTTTTTTCTTTAGCCGGTTGAAAATAATAATACACGTTTTGTGAGCTATTGGTAAACCAGCATGCACAGTCCAGCTTTAATACAATAAAACTGAGGTGGATGCATCTGAGTATAGTCAAAATGTAAAATGCAAAAAAGAAAACAGATGCAAATATTTCTGTGGAGATAAATGTAAAATTTTGGCTCCATTACATCGCCAACACAGTACAAGTTTGACATCCTTATATAGATAATTATTAGAATCATGTTAAACACTATACTAAGTGTGCAGGTTTCCTGCAGCTCTGGTGCTGGTAACACAGTGTGGGTACACTCCACCAGACATTTGTACCATAAATTATGCCATGGAAAAACATAATGAGCTGAAATAACTTTACTTCCATAAGTAAACTCCGAATGACGTGTTTTGTTGAATTTCCTCTTAGATGTGTCAGGCATTACGAAACATTCAACCCCAGAAGGCCTCCTGAGCTCTATAAATTTCTCCACGGGAGGAGAGGGACATGCTGTGTGGATTGGTCTCAGCTGTGACATCTTACATAAATCTCAACATTAACTTTCACAGGGAAAACACAAGAATCCCTGCGCCTTTCTCCGATACGACTCCAAAATAAATAGTTATTGTGTGAGTTCCAATAGCAAGCAGTGCTAAGCGACAGAGCAACAAGTAAGTAAACACATTATCTATTCACTTCGGTGTAGTATGGGATGAACATGACTACAGGCGCGGGCTTTGTTAGTTTTTCTGCCTTCATCCCTTTAATCCTAAGAAACCATATTAACTTCTTTTGAAGATGAGTTACACTCCCTCCTGTTTCTTCTGTGTCTCCTTTTCCTTTCTACCTGTGAACATGAAAGATTCAATGGCAGCAAAGATGGGCTGCTCTGGGGGCTGCAGGGGAAGAGAGAGACTCAGATAGAGGGAGAGAGCGAGGGGGGATAGAGACGGATTGATTTCCACCTCCAGCAGCTTCAGTTCAAAGCCAGCCAGCAGACTTCAGAGGCTCGGCAGGACCCGGCATGTCCCCAGCCGGGCCGAGCTGCCTGTCTGCGGGCAGGACTTCCCCCAGGGGCCCCGGGGCCCGGGACAGTCAGGCGGCACCAAGAAAACAATTATGTAGACAGTGGAGAAAGGTGTGCAGGGTCACACATGCACACTTGCTCAAACACGGCCACAGAAGTGCCAAACTAACTGATATGTGACAAATTTATGGGAATTATTCTCTATTAATAATTGAGCAAACCAAGTTTCCTGTTTTCTCTAATGAAGCTCAGACAGGCAACTGTCATCACAGTAAAAAGTCAGGGGCTGCATGCTTCGGATTCAAAATCATAACCTTGTCACAAAGCAAGTGAGGCCCACACTAGAACTGTAGTGATGTGAAAAGTGAAACACAATCTAATTTGTCTACCACCTTGGGCTAAAACCTTTGCACCAACACGTACAGTACCCTCCACATACTTCAGAATTATTTCATGGTATGCTTTAGATGCACACACTGTTTAAAAATGCATTTCTTTTAGATGGCATCCATGCAAATCACAACACTGGAAATGTATTCCTCCAATCTCATGCACTTTACAGCAAATCTGCATTTACAATCAGATGATTAGACTTTGGCCATTCAGGTGTTTAAATTAATCTAAATAGGTTGTTTTAAGTTACTTTTGCATGTTTTGCAACACAATCACCACTAACTGAAGACTATTCATACACGTATTTGTATATATTTTTTTGCATCTGCAGTATTTATTTTATAAAACCTAACATTTCCCTCACCAACTTTAAGCTTATTTTTTCTTAGATGTAAAATTACAACAAAGCACATGTCTGCTTGGCATAAAAAAGTGTTGCTCAGGAATTTCCCCGAAGTCTTGCAGCAATCCGTCCGTGCATTCCTGAGAGCGGAGCTGCTCGCACGTCTCACCTGGAGCTCCAGAGAGGGGGGCGCGCTGGTCTGGTTTCTCCCCGGGGCACCGCGGGATCAGCTGGCGGGCGATCAGTCCTGGTGATCGGTGATCAATCTGTGGCGTGGTGTCGGCTCAGCATCGCCGAGGGACTGGCTGTCTAAGAGTTCCTTTACTCCGCACAGCCCAAGTTGGGTATCAGCCTCCACATTGGTGCATGTCGGTGTGTCTGCAGGCTCCTCCTTGATGAGAAAAAAAGTGAGAAGTTTTCTCCGCCCTGAATGGGAGACAGATTAACGTGTCCCAGGTAGACTTGACGTTCAGTGGGGCAATTAACGTGCTGCAGGCTACGACTCGACCCCGCCATCTAGTGTTCATAGGCCTGTAGTGACAGCTCAAAAAAGTGTGGACCCAAGATCTTCAAGAGGCGCATAAATAAGCAGGTAAACCGGGGTAAGTTATCCCTTGAAAATAATGTCAACACTCAAACAGAAAGAACTGGTGTGTTGAAAATAACCAAAACTTAACCCCACTGTTGGCGCACTATGGGCCAAAACACCTGATGGGTCGATTTGCTCCACCCAGAATGCTGGTTGTTCATTTAACCCAACCTAGTGACTGAAATTAACTCTCTTGCTGTGCTAAATATCACCCATTTACAAGGTATTACCTGTTGTAATATTACAGTCTCCTCTGTGCAAGTAGCGGAGACAGAGTGTATCCTCTGAGGACTTTGCACATGATATTTTACTTGTCACTGTAAGAGTTTTTGTCTTATTCTAAATCCTTTTAAATTACTGTCTTTTATTTTGACTTAAAAAATAAATCTAGTGTTTCTTTAACCTCCTGAGAACCCGAGGGGAAATTTTAACTTGTTTTTGTGATTTCCCGCTTTTTTGGAGCTAAAATAGCAACTCACAATTTCAGAATTTTAACAAAAAGACAAAAACCACAAAAAAAGGTGATACTTAGAAATCGAAATAGGCTGACAAGAAAACAAGAATGGCAATCCATCTTCTAATGATACTTGAAGAAACTAAATTAAATTGAACATGAGCATAAATTAAACTCTCAACAGTCAGAAGGTCTGCACTTTGGTGCAGTCTCCATCTTGCCTCAGCATGAAAACAAAGTTCCCCTCATTCCACCCACTCACATTGGATATCACTTCGAAAGGCCAGGATGTCCTCTATTGAGTGCATCGGGATTTAGTTAGGTTAAGGCTATACAGTGGGCTTGGTAGTTAGCACTGTTGCCTCACAGCTAGAAGGTCCCTGGTTTGTACCCTGGCCTGGGATCTTTCTGCATGGATTTTGCATGTTCTTCCTGTGCATGCGTGGATTTTCTCTGGGTTCTCTAGCTTTCTCCCACAATTGGTGATTCTAAATTGTCTGTAGGTGTGAGTGTACTTGTCTGTCTCTATGTTGCCCTGTGATAGACTGTCCAGGGTGTCCCCTGCCTTCACCCCAAGTCAGCTGGGATAGACTTCAGCCCCTCATGACCCTAATGAGGATTAAGCAGTGTATAGATGAAGGACGGCTGGAGAGTATGTATTTTATAGATGTTTTTATGCATTATCAATCCCTTAAATGATTAATAAAGTACTCGTCTGTCTGTCTGTCTGTCTGTCTGTCGGTCTGTCTATCTCTATCTATCTATCTATCTATCTATCTATCTATCTATCTATCTATCTATCTATCTATCTATCTATCTATCTATCTATCTATCTATCTATCTATCTATCTATCTATTACACCAGTGATCTCTCCTGGTGGTAAAAGCTAAGAAGGTAAGGCGATATTGACTTTTTGCCAGTCTGTTAAATTATTATGTTGATTTTTCAAAACCCTAAAGTAATAGTCCACAAAACTGTCCGTCAGTTTTGTATGAGAAGCTACCTGAATGCTGGCTTGAAAAGACACTGCCTACCTTGGTACCTGATGATAAGGAGTGTCTTATTTTTGTTCAAACTAAGGAATAAACCTCCAAATGACCCTCAAGTGAAGAAGAGATATAAAAACAGAGACTTATTTTATACTGTCAAAATATTTCATCAACATGCCTCCAAACCATTTCCTTTGATTTCCTCAGAATATATAATGATTTCAAAGAAAAGAAGATTTTTTAAAAGACTTAAAAAGAAATTTGACCTTCTACTCATCAGAAGGGGAATTATCTGACACAGGTCTTTCAATTGCTTACATGCAGTAGTATTTAATTAAGTATGCTGTATTACTTGCCATATACTCTTGGAATATTCTGCAATACCAAAACAGCTTCTATTACTATCACTATTTTTGGTTCTGATGCTATTACTGATGCTTTAATAGTGCACACTAACTACAACTACCTCTACTACTTCCTCTTTACTTTACCAGACAACCAGAGACAGTGCAATTGTGTAGTTGTAGTTGTTTTTGGACGCTTAGTGTACACAGACAATGGTGCCATTAAAGTGCTTTACCTGGACTCTGCACAAACTCACACACACTTACACACTTGCTTTCAGATGATAAATGTTTTTGAAACAGAAGGCATAAATTAGTTGGAGTGCGTCTGTGATGTAGCTGGCTGGTGCCTGATGTCTGAGTTGGACTAAAGCTTGGACTTTAGTCTTCTTCTCCTCCTCCTTCTCTCTCTTTCCGCTGTTTCTTTTTTCTCACACACAGGAAGAATGAGATAAAAGAGGGGCTTTGAAAACACTGAGAGTCCTGTAATTACTTACTCTCCCTCTCACTCTCTGTCTCCCTGTCCTTCGCCTCATTCCCAATTTTCTTTTTCTCCTTATCTATTATGTTTTCCTCTTTCTTGGTCAATGTCTCTTTTTTTTGGCACTTTCTCTGTCCTGTTTTCACTCCGTTCCTCTGTCTACGTCCCTTTTCTCTCATTTCTGTCTCCTCTCCGTCTCTCTGTCTTTCCCCCTGCTTTAGAGTCTCATTGATGTCGATCCAGGGCTTCCTGACTGAAAAGGAGGATGAGAGGAGGGGAGATTAGATGAGAAGCGAGGATAAAGAGAGGATGAGGAGAGGATAACAAGAAGAGTGATGAGTTCTGCTGAGAGAATGATGGCTGCTCTGTCAGAAACCGGACAAAAACACATATTAAGCAAAACCTGTATTTACAATGATGCAGGATGTAACACAAAAACAACTCTGCATAAGGTGAAATGGGGAATAACGTTACATTGAAATAACATGCTATAAAGTCTATAACAAAACAGATGATACACTTGGAGAAAAATATAATAAAATAACAAGAGATAAAAGGTAATTTACTATACTCTTCTAAAATAAGGTATGTAATGTGTGCACCATATTTTATATATGATATTTATTGCACACCTGATCATGGAAGTAAACAAAAAAGTGAGACATAAACTACAGGATTTATGATAGAAAAGAATATGTATTCTTCTTATAAATCTTGTAGTATATGATGTTTTCACGTGGGACATATTGGCATATATCAACACATATATTCAGTCTTTTCAGCACTAAAAATAACATAATAAGTGAAGCTGTGTAGTAGCTGTCACTGTACATTTCTTGCTTACCCACTATATTGCCCTCATATATTGCAATCCTATTTTCTTCCACATTATTTTATCAGTCTGCTATTAAACTATGCTACACAAGTGAGTTGCAGAGTTACAGTTCCTTGGTGAATTAGTTGGTGGAATATGCTTAGAGCCCCCAGAGTGTTTGAGGCCACCGTACATTAATGTAGGACATCAGAGTTTTAAAGCAGCTGTCAAAGGTTGGTTTTCCTGATTTTACTCCCAAATCAAAGCGCTGCAGCTCAGAGAAGACAGCAGTCAGTGGGGGCCTAATTTACTGCTTGGTTTAATGAAGTTAGAGTGACTTCAACTTACAGCAAAATCATTAAAAAAAACTTCCTGGTGGTTTTTATGTGCCCTGAAAAGCCTTCGTGTATTCCCTAGATGTTTTAAAATATAGTCTGACATGTTCCAAAGATGAAATTAATGCAGTAGAGGGAAAAAAAGAGAATAAAAAAGCAATGGTTAATATCACATGTATCTCATATTTAATATTTACAGCCACATCCACAAACTCGCCATTGAATCCCAAGGTTATGGCGACACTAGAAATATACTTGTACATTATTCACTGTGTGTAGATGACAGCAACCAGTCTCCGCTCAAACAGAAAATAAAAACATGAGCTCATGCATCACATCACAGGCAGAACACCTCTAAAAATTGTGAAATTATTAAGCATTTTTTGAGTAACCCTATCTGAAATATCAATCTCTTGAACTTGCTAGTATTTTTTAAACATTTTTTACATTAAAGTAGCATGCCCCATATGTCTTGTGGAACACACACAGCGTACCACTGAACCTACCTACGACAGACTCAGTGACCTTGTTATTACCCCTGTAAATCTCCCACACATACATGGCCTGTGAGGACACACACGCAGCCTCTAACTACTCTTCAACGGGGAAGCAAAGAGCCGGTTACCATGGTAACTGCCGTGTCAGCTAACCTACTTTTGCACGAACGAAAGACATTGGCTGATGAGAGTGAGGTGTATGGTATAGGTACATAGGAAAGATACACAGACATGCTACATATTCATTGTGTTCGTTTGGCTCGGGCAAACAAGATATTCATATTTATCTAGATCCATCCATGGGAGAACTCGAGTGTTTGCTGAGAAACGATGGAACGAATAAGCTTATTACAGATAAGGAATAAAGTGAATAGAGAAGTATGTGAAACTTTGGTTGAACCCTAAAGATAAGTAACTTCGTGCAGAAGAAAAAGGGAGAGCAGAAAAAGAGCAGTGAGAATGTGGATGTAAATGAAGTTGAAGTCAGGTCAGCGCAATTCAAAGTTATATCATCATAACAAGGATTTCCCAAAGGACACGATTCAATTGCAAAACAGCTACACTGCAGTAATAAAAGCTACACATTTCTTTTCATTAGTGGAAAAATAAAAGTCAATGCTGCAACAGTATTAAATATGGAGCATAAAATACTTAAAGTCCATGGGAAAATCACAACAGCCCCAGTGTAACTAAGTTATTTTGCCAAGTCATGGGGAATCTTAACACCACTCACTCAGCTTTTAAAGAAAGCAATATATTGTTGCATTACAGAATTGAGACAGCCTTCACATGTCTAACATCACTACATACATACTCTGACCAGTGACCACAGTGAAACTACCTGTTTAATATTGTGTCAGAGCTCGTTGTGCAGCATAAACATGATCCATCAGGGCATGGAAGGCCTCCTTGGGGTTCAGGATTGTTCCGGCGCATCCCATGGAAGCACAATCGGGTTGAGATCTGGGGAGTTTGAAGATCAGAGTCAATGCTTTAGGCTCTTTGTTGTGTTCTTCAAGCCATTGTCTTGTGTTGTGGCAGTGTCTGAGAACGCTGTTGTCATGAGGATGGAGGTGGTGCTTTGCAACAACGTTTAGGTGGGTGATAAGTGTCAACATCCACATGACTGCCAGGACCCAAGGTTTCCCAGCAGAACGGTGCACTGGAATGAGATGTTCAGTGTCATTCAGTTCAGCTGTCAGTGGTTTTAATGTTGTGGCTGATCAATGTATATAGCTTCTTTGGTGTGATCCATCCATTATCTACACACCGCTCAATCCTCATTAGGGTTGGAGCCTATCCCAGCTGAGTTGGGGTGAAGGCAGGGGATACGGGCAATTTAGAATCATCAGTTAACCTCAGCATATTCTTGGGCTGTGGGAGGAAGCCGGAGTACCCGGAGAAAACCCACGCATGCACAGGGAGAACATGCAAACTCCATGCAGAAAGATCCCGGGAAGGCTGGGACGCAAACCGGATCTTCTAGCTGCAAGATGAAAGTGCTAACTACCAAGGCACTGTACCACTCCATGGTGTCATCTTTAATTATTTCTTCTCTAATTAATAATTACAATTTCTGACATTTAAGCTTCAATCTTATTCTTTAATTTTTAAACTGCCTAGTTTCTTTGTTTGACATGGGAGCTAATCCAGCTAATTATTTTGACTATTTATTGTATTTGACTGCTCTGCCTTGTCTCCTTATGCCTTGGTTTGACTGTCAAAGCATCTTGTGAATGCTGTTCTTAAGGGTGCTAAATAAAGGAAGAATTTTTATATATTATATATAACATGTGATGTACATCTACACTGTTGAAGCATGTAGATTGCATGTGCAATAGATTTGTGTGGACAAATCCCAGTCGTAGTGGCATCTCACATAGCTCTTTAACTCCTGTATCACCAAAAAACTAGTTATCATTCCTAATTGACGCGCCTACTGGGTAAACAGCAACCACCTTTTGTCTAATATTGACAGCACTGCATCCTACAGGGAGCCCTAACCATCCTGCTTAAATGGATTGGGGGGCTTTTCATCCAATAATCATTTTTGTTCACTTCTCCCTGTAGTTCCCCTTTAATTCTGAATCACTGGCTGTGGAGAATTGTATTAAGCAGATGAAACACACTGGGCATAGGACATGAGTGGGTTATGATAAAGAGAGAGAGGCAGACTTCATGAATTTGGGCTTGTTGCCAGCACTCGTGGGCCGCTGCACTAGTGAGGCATTCGAAATCGAGGCCTGACAACAACAACAACACACATGTTATAAGTAGCTGAGTTTCTGTAGCATTGTTCTGCAGCCACAGGGACACAAATAGACCTAAAAAAAGTGGCAGGTCTTTGTAGATTAAATGCAGCAGGAGCTCCCTGTCACCGCTAAGCTGAGAAAGTGCAATAAGTACTCAAGTTACCCCATTGTTTGACCTTGATTTCACTTGAAGTTGAAAATGAGCAGAAGCCCCTCTTGCAAATAGTTTTCTATGGAGTTGTGGGTCTTCTGTAGCTAATTTTTTTCTGTCCATGCGCAGGGATTTTAGAACCAAATTAGTGTTACATTCTCAGTTCAGCTTAGTCACCAGGCCACATTTTATTACTTGATGTGTAATTTGACTCGTCTTTGTTGAAAGCTTCATTTATTCTCTATAAGCTTGCACATACAGAACGGCTGTGTGTTTTTATACCACA
Source organism: Acanthochromis polyacanthus (assembly GCF_021347895.1). Taxonomy (NCBI): domain Eukaryota; kingdom Metazoa; phylum Chordata; class Actinopteri; family Pomacentridae; genus Acanthochromis; species Acanthochromis polyacanthus. Next base: position 27,085,698 of record NC_067126.1, read on the forward strand.
ATGCTCTCATCAAACCCTTTGCAATACTGCAACTTTGATGTGAAATGATTTACAGAGTACAGCAGCTCCAGTATTTGAGTAATGTAAATCTGGTCGCACACCTCCTCCCCTCCTTTCTCATTGTGTGCCTGAGCAGTCCACTCTCTGCTTTGTCGTCGTGGGTGGTAAATAGCGGGCCCACCCCTCAACCAGGAAGGCGTCACATTAGTCACACAAACACCCACAGAGAGGCACGTATACACACACAGTTGTCTTAATCACTCCGTACCCCTCCTGAATGTGAAAGCGGAGCAGGTCTGAACAGGTGGACGAGCAAAGCGAGGCAGTCATGGCTGAGGAACGACACACACAGACGTGTTTCCATCACTTCAGAAGACATCATTTACATTCTTTTGCTGGAGCTTTACCATAACCTTAGCCATAATCCTCACTCCTACAGTAACTTTAACCTAAACCCTTAAACCTAACTAAAACCAAACCTTGGAATGCAATGATTTATGTGGTCTTGCAATACAAATGTGTAAGCAGATTAATTCCCACACAACACGAATAACACAAGCACACACTCATTCTCTTGTCCCTTTTCTGTGTTGTGCACCTCATATAGCATATGACAGAATTTATCCTCCAGACATAATTCTGTGAAAGTGCTGCAGTTTTCACCTGTATCTGAAAATATGTAATAGTTGCACCTCATAATTAAAGATAGTCTCGCACATTGTCGAAACCTACAGGCGGCTGAAAAATGAACTGAAAAAACTCATTTACCACATGCCACCAGAACAACTTCAGCGTTATTCTCCAAATCTCTGAAGCTCTGCTGGGGGAATGAACATCATTCTTCCTAAAGGTATTCAATAATTTGGTTGTTTTGATGATGATGGTGGAGAGCCCTCTCTAACATGCTCATCGAAAATCTCCCGTAGGTGTTCAGTCAGGTTGAAATCTGATGATTGTAAAGCTCACATCATATGAGTCACATCGTTTTCACGCTCATCAAACCATTCAGTGACCTTTTCTGCTCTGTGGACGTGGGGATTGCCATCCTGGGGAAGGGCTCTCATATCAGGATAGAAATGTTTCATCCTAGGATTACAGTGATCACTCAGGACAAATTTGTATTGATTTGCAGTGACCCTTAAGTCACCGTTCACTGTAGAGGTCAGATTTTTCTTTCTGTCACCTGAATAGCATCAGCATATGTAATGGAGGGCGGTCGATAATGGATCTGCATTTTTTTTTTTTTATGAAAAAAAAATTTAAAAAATCATGCAAATGTTCAGTAGATTGCATTTAAAGAGCATACTTGAAACTTTATAATGCTGTGTTTTGTTTTGAGATGATCTGACTTTGCTGATCTTAGGCCTGTATTCCCACAGGCCTGATTGGTTAACTTTCACTTATGATTTCATCTCCAAGAAACAAACAAATCAGCTGGCGTCCACCAGGCGGCGCCACAAGCCACATTTTACCCCAAAGCTGGACGTAGTTACTGAGGTAATCAGAAAGGATGTCTGCTCCTGTCAGGTAGGCATCACAGAGCAAGACAGCAGATAAATCGATCCCATGCGGTGTTTTTCAATCATCGGTATCTGATGCTTTCTGTAGGCTATGTAGCTGGGCTGCATTTTGAACAGAAATGAAGCAAAAATACAACCTAAAATCAACTTATGTGAAGCGGCGTGTTTGTGTGTTTTTGATGACTGTGAGCCGTGGGGATTGAGAGAATGTGTTTCTGCTTGCATTTGCTCGTCAGCAGGTGAGAGGAACCTTTGAGATTTGTTTGGAAGGTGTGACCCCAGCAGCGCTTCATAGCAGCCAGAGTGAAGGTGCGAGGAGAGAAAGATCTCATCAGTGAGGAGCTGGATGGACGGATGGATGCCTCTGGTGGGAGGAAGGTCTCTCAATCTCTCTCTTTCTCTGTCTGTCTCCTTCGGTCTTTATCAATCTTCTCTGGTGCGTGAGCGCGCGCCGCAGTTGTGATCCGCGCGCGGGTGATGATGATGAGAGCGTGACCTCACCGCTTTCTGCACAGCTGCTGGAGAGAGAGAGAGAGAGAGAGAGAGAGAGAGAGAGAGAGAGAGAGAGAGGAGGGTGACGGAGAGAGAGGGAGAGGGGAGACTCAGAGAGAGAGAAGCCAGCGAGCAACACAAACACGTTGAGAGAGACAGCAGCCGAGAACATTCACAACACGGGGGGATAACTGCGCGTGGACACCGTCGCGAGGCGTCCGTGGGCTGCTTCTCGCCAGCTTCGCCTCCCAGAATGTTCTGCGCCCCCGGTCCGTTTCTTCCACGGTACACCAAACAGTCGCCGCGGCGTCCCCACGGACACTGAAGCCCAGATGCTCACCCTCTCCGCCGACATGGACGACTCCTCGTCGCTGCTGGATCTGCTGGAGTGCTCGGTGTGCCTGGAGCGCCTGGACACCACGGCCAAAGTGCTGCCGTGCCAGCACACCTTCTGCCGCCGCTGCCTGGAGAACATTGTCAGCTCCCGGAACGAGCTCCGCTGCCCGGAGTGCCGCATCCTGGTGGACTGCGGGGTGGACGACCTGCCTGCTAACATCCTCCTGGTTCGCCTCCTGGATGGTATCAAGCAGCGGCCCCAGCGAGGAAGCGGAGGAGGAGGAGGAGGAGCGGGCGGCAGGCAGTCCCTAGCCGGGGGCTCCCTGCAGGGGTACGCAGCCGGGATATCCGCCTCTCCTCCGGGCACTGCGATTAGAGAGCTGCCTGTAGCCACCAGGAGCTCCCCTGTTAAGGTTGGTTACTTTTCCATCTGTATGTGTCTGCATCTCTCTAAACACTTTATAAAATACGACCTTTTGTGAGTAATTTGCCTGTTTGCAAATCGGAAATACACAAAACACAACTTTAAGGCTGCTTCCCACTGCACAGCACAGCAACAGAAAGCAGTGGAGGAAGATCTTGAGGACAAGTACACTGAGGAATTACTCACTGTTTATGTTTACTGGAGCTGGGGAACAGTGTGTTCAGCATGCCACTTGCACAGATATCCAGCTGCTGTAGCTGATAGTTAGATGCAAATTTGGAGACTGTGTCCTGGTTTTTCACGCAGAGACACTGATTGCAGCATAGACTGTTTGATGAGTGGGATGAGGAGGAGACCTGGTGGGCTAGAGGAGTCCAAGTTATGGAGTTATGTTATGGTGACAGAGAAAGAGAGAGTGGGAAAACATTACCTTCCCATCCCATGCCTCTAATTTTTGATTGACGGAAAAGCAGAAATGCATTGTTGTGGTGTTCTCAAACTGTTACAGATGGCATCTACTGACTGATGTGTAACGGTGTCTAGGGGTTGTGGTCTCATAACAAAGGCGTCTTTCCTGTTATAGCTCTAAGGTATAATTAAAGTGAAGCCAGTTAGCAAGAGGGGAGACACACTGTAAAGACACGCTGACACCGGTCAGTTTTATAGTAGCCATCGTTCAGGTAAAGTCTAGTTGCTCACTGACTGCAGCAGTGTGAGATTTCATAACTCACACTCAACGGGAATGAAAAGAAAAGCCTTGTTTACATCCTATGCTGTGCATCCGATGCATTGTCTTGTGGCTTTGTTGTGTGAAAGATGGTGATATCATCAGCACCGAACTGCAAATACATTCACTGACGCTTTCTTGTCTTTGTCTGGAATCTAAAATCTGGAAAGAATCTTCTGGCAGTTGTGGAGCGATAAAAATGCCTGAAGGTATTGTAGTTTCACTGATTTCAGATCATTCTCAGCAGCAACAGCATTGCATGGTTTAAAATCCAGGGTTGCATTTACCAAATAGATAAACAGTTTATCATATGTGTCTGTCATTTGATTGAAGTAACTTTTAATTAATGCAATGTCAGTGTCCGATGAATACAGTAGCCGATGATTGTATTAACCAATCATAGTCTCTGAAATGTCTAAAATTGAAGTTGTGATGGAGTAGCAGCTAAAAAAGTCCCACATTTTTCACTCTACAATGATATAAAGCAGAGAAATGCAAGCAGTTTCTCATATGTGAGGAGGCGTCACCAGGACCTTGGGAGAACACTGGATTCATGTTGAAATTGAATAGATCCTTTATAGGAGAAGCTAGAGAAGAACTTGTCAGTTTTTCTTGAAAAGCAAGATTTCTAGACTCAGTGTTCATATTGTAACATGTTAAAATGGACAAGGTGAGCCTGTGTTATTCCATGTAAGTGTGATGGGTTTTCACAGAACTGAAGTGCATGAGGGGAGCTGCGGATATGGAGGTTCACATTCAACCTTTTTTTTTTTTGTCCTCTGGGTTTAATGATGTCCCCAGTAAGAGGCGTGCGGTGAGTATTCAGGCAAATAAAGCCATTACCATGAGCTCTCACACCCCCTTACTCAGTACTTGACTCGTCAGGTGCGCTGGCCATTGATTGAAGCAGTGGTGCGCTTTGGTGTGATGAAGTGCAGGAGCGGGCGGGCAGTCACTCATTCATGGCGATGAACAGGAATCCAAACCCTCAGTGACATTTCCACTAACACTTAAGACTCTATTTTCATTCACTCATTAGGCTTTACTGGTCCATGCAGAGCAGTTTGGAAGCCTGGCACATGCAGAAAAAGCAGAGAAAGACTTGGCAGTGTAGGATTATATAATAGCAATATGCCTAAATTGAAGCTGTAGGAAAGACATTCATGTATTATATACTTTATTTCTAGAAAAAGTGACAACTTTGTTTTACAATTTGCACTGGAAATGACAGAAAATGCTGTGTTTTTTTGATATTTGTGATGGGGTAATCGATTACTTGCTTAAATATTAATCTGGTTTTCAGAAGCTTTGTGAACATTAAAAAAAAAACAACACACTCATTTCTTCGTTGTGGCCAGTCTGTGCTTGTTTTAGGGCCCCTCTGGGAGAGCACTCCACTGTGGACTTAGCTTTTATTGCCAGCGGACACACACACACACACGCACTCACATGTACGCACACACCTATAACCCATTACCCCTGCAATTCCCCCCTGCAGTCACTTTGCCCAAGTCTCCTCCGGGCTCTCTGGGGACCGAGGCTTGGTGATGAAAGTGTGAATTAATCTCCTTTAACAGTGGGGCTTATGGATGTGTGTGTGTGCATCAGTGTGTGTGTGTGTGCGTGCATTTGGATGGACATCTCCTCCGCGCAGAAAGAGCAGGGGTCTCGCTAAGGCGGTTAAATGTGTCTTTGAGTGACAGCGCGAGCACGTACGCAGACACTCGCATAACTACTGGAGGAGTCAAAGAGGTGAAACAGAACACTACATCAGTTATTACGGGTTGTAGATGAGAATGAATGGGTTGCTATGGAAATAGTAGAAGAAGAGGCTGACTTGCTGAGTCAGCGATAAGACCAGCTATTCCATCCGCTGCTGGTGCCGTTTGAGCCTCCGTTGCTGCCTTTGTGCTTAACCCAATTAGAGCTTATCAAGGCTGATCATCTCTGATTTGTAAATCACTGTGTGAAATGACGTTCTCACAAACAGATAGCTTTCTAAGAGGAGCTAAACTACAATAAGAACCTACCGTGATCTTGCATGTATCTACATTTTTCATACAAGTGCTTCACCTCATCTGTTATTTCCTGTGCTGAATCAGATACTTGGTCAAACATTCAAGAGTTAAGTTGCTTGACTTGTTTTTAGCTGTGAGTTATGTTCAGCCTGTTTGCATCTGAACTCCATAAGTAGTCCCTCAGTTGTTGTGCTGCACATCAGCTGTTGCAGAAATGACTCAACAATTGTTCCCGCGTTCACGGACAGCAGTGTGAAGACACAGCCAGTATACAAACAAAAGAGGTGTTTTGACAGTTTAACGATGGCATTTAAATGGCGCTGGAATGCGTTTGTGTGAAAATGTGTGTTTTATTTTTTTTTAATGGGACAAGATGTTCGTAAGAAACCCATCTCTGTTTCATCTCTCTATCAGTCAGGAAAACTGTGCTGTTTGACTCTGGGATGACACTTAGTCGTGGCAACATTTTTACAAGATCGTCATTTCTGATAATAATTGCAGTGCTGGTGATCAGTCCTGTTTTTTTTTTTTTTGCAGTCCTCATTTGGATTCTTAACATATGAATAAGAAAGCAGATTGGGAATGTTGACAGAAAAAAAAAACACCTGTATTTTCAGCAGCAAGTGTATTTTTGTCCTTTTATTACTTTGTCAAAAGTTAAAATAAATGTTAGAATAGATTTGAATATTATCGAGTGCTTTAGCACCATAACAATATCTCATATTCCTCACTTCTAGCAGACATGGGACTGGTCTTGTTATTGCTGCCTGTGTTTTGTTTTCGTCCTCTTGGCCTTTTTGTTTGTTTGTTAGCTGGATATCACAAAAATGTGCTTTGGTTTTCCATTGAATTTAGTGGAGTATTAGACCACGGTCCAATGATAAAGCTGTTTGAGAGGATGTTTTTTTTCTCTATTTTCTCAAGTACTGCATATTCTGCTGCACATTAGTCCATTCTTTCAATTAGGAGATTTTCATAATTTGGTTTTAATACGGACATAATACATTTTGAGGATTATGTAGCCATACTAGAGGTAGTCAACTGTAAATGCTGTTCAGTTCATGTATTTGTTTCTGTGCTTACAAGAACAGCACTTCAAAGTGAGTCAAATTCCTGTTTTAGTTGTGGTCTTTTTGCCACATGTCATTCCTGAACATGTCTTGCCAAATCATGGCCTTGGATAGCAAGGAACAAATACAGAGCCATGCATTTATAGAAACAGTTTATGCAGTGATGGTCTATTTTTTTCACAGCACAGTGTGCGTCAAAGTTTATTTTTGAGTCATGTGTTCCGGTAAATATCCCATACTGTGAACAACTAAACCTCCAGACAACAGAAAAACTCATCTGCCTGCTTCACAACAGCACCGCATGCAGAAATAAGCACCTGTTTGATACAGAGCTTTTTGCCAGAAAGCTTTCAGTTGCATAGCTTGGAAACAGGTAGATATTCAAGATGCATTAAATGACCCATTAGAAATGTTCTTAAATCTATACCTGGCAAAGAGTGCAGTGCATCATTGAATTATGAAGTTTTACTGGCTTTCTGCTGGCAGGCTGGATTTGGCGGGTATATGTCCTCTTGAAATGTACTGTTTTTTGAGGGTGGGGATTTGGGATTACATGGTCTCTCATTTACACCTCAGTGACAAACCCAGGTTTTAGTTTAGTATTCATAAAATACATCTATTTGTCTGTTCATCCATCTGTTCGGCGACGGATTTAGTATGGGAAGGGATTAATTTTGGACTCTGCTGCATAGTATTAAACATCTTATGTTTAATCATTTTTATGAGATGAAAAATCCAATGCTTTCCCCAGATTTGTATTCTTGTCTGATATAGACCAGTAAAGATTTGACCCCAGAGCTTTGACAATCACAGTCAATTTGCTTCTCATAAGCACCCAATGCAGAACTGATTAGTATCAAATATGCATTGAAGCAATGTGCAGCATACCCATCACATCAAAAAGGAACCTGATGTGATTGGTTCCTTTATTCTAAACAAAGTGTGTTCAGCACATTATCATTAAATACTGCTAAGAATTACAAGTGCCACTGTATTGTCATCTGCTGCTTCCTCTCCGCCCGTCCAATTTCCATCAAAGCACTGTGTCACAAAGATCCCGACCCTTGATCTTCTCCCTCACCTGTATTTACCTGTGGTTGCTATGGGGACGCCTGAGGTTACCATGGTAGCGTAATGCAGCAATGATGCCATCTGCTTTCATCTCTAGAGTGAGACATTGCTTTGCCCTGTCATTCCCAAGGATTAGGCAGGGGTTCAAAAAAGGAAATAGTCTCTTACCAATCCCTCTAATGATGCTTTGAACCTCTGTCCAGACACACAGACACACAAACAAAGGATAACCTTAACCTACTTCTGTCCTTAACTGAGGAGGAAATTGCCGTTTGAAGAAATAAATCTGATCTGAATGCCCTCCCTTTCCAAAAATCCTCACTCTAAGCATTTAAAACTCAAATTCACAAACATAGAAATAAAAAAAGCGCACACCTACTCTCACACAATCACCACATTTCCTGCACAGTCTCATACACAAATGTGCACGCACAGTCATTCACTTTCATCAGTGTTACAAACTGCCGATCTCTGCAGAAAGCTGCAAGCTCTTAGTCATTACCTTCACATTATCCCCTCGCTTCATAAATACTAAACAGAGGCCTGACACATACTGTACATAGGCAACACGCACACAGCCACACAGACTCACACAGTTCATCCTCTTGAGTCTCAGAATATCTCTTTGGACATAATATATGTGTGTGTGTGTGAAACCTTTCTCGGTGCAGGTTGTTAAATGAGCACACACTTGCACAAACATCTATTTCCTCTGTTGCTCTTTACTCATTCTTTCTCATCTTCTTGCACTTTCTGTCAGATTCTCATGTAGGGAATATAGTTAATTTCAATGCAGCTGCGCACACACACACACACACACACACACACACACACACACACACACACACACACACACACACACACACACACACACACAGACATGCATATGCTATAATTTAAGACCTATGCTCTGTGCCTTTGGGAAATCCTGGCAATTATTCTACTTTGTGCTTTATGTAAGTGTGTATGCTAGCATATAATGTACATTTCTGTTTCCATGCTTAAATGTTTGTTTACCAGTTGGGCGCAATTGGATTTGAAATGGTCGGTCTGCAATGAAGCTGTCCACAGAGAGAATTCAGCATCTTATAGTTACAACCATTTTAACGCCAAAATGTACTGTGGTAATGTTCCCTCTAGAATTTTGTTCTTTTGTCCCCCTAGAACCGTGTTTATTTTTTCACTCTCATATGAAATTCAGAATAGCACTGAAAATTTTCTATGAACAGAATAATCAAATGTAATTTTCAGTAGACTTGTGTATTTTTTGTAATAAACAGAGGACACAATTGTGATTTTCAATAAAGACTCACTTCATTTTTTTTTAGTTAACGATCTGGTAGTATTATCTGGTGGCAAAACTGCAAATATTAGAATTTTCATCCTTGTAGTGCGAGTGGTGGCAGCATCTAAGTACCTGGTTGGTAGACATGTCAAGATTGATGTAGAAACATGAGACTGCTTTGACTATTACAATATACTGGCATGATATGGAAAAAAGCAAAACCAGCTGAAGTAAGTTTTTGCTTATGTAGCAGTGTTATCCCAATTATTTGGGTCCATATTGCCCTAAATCTGTGTGATGTCTGATCATTGGCCCTGCCATCGTCCAGCTAATGCAGATACGACGATAGATAGAGGTGGGTCAGATAACAGATTGATGGATGGAGGCGGTTTGTGCAGCTTTTTGCCTGGGAGATGTTGTAATGAGTTGGTGTGCATGTTGTTTAGTTTTGGGGGGGGAGGTTGATGCATAATGGGTGTTAAAGTCTAAACAAGCTTTCGAGCTTGACTGCTATTCCCACGAGGGTACCCAGTTGCACAAACACACACATGAGCACACACACATGCACGTTAGGTTAAGGGTTAACCCCCTCACTGCTGGTCTTTTTGTTGCAATGGAGATGAGGGTGAGAAGTCACTGGTCAAGCCACGACATTTCAGACAAAAGAATGCTGCCTTGTTTTCACATCTACGTGCAATGAAATTATTCTAGCTCATCATATTTTAGACCATATTCACTTTACAAGTGAATCCTGACATATATTTTATGGATAGGAATACCAGACAAAATAAAAATTAAGTTTCGGGACTGACACTCAGCTTAGAATAACGATTCTTTTTTAACAAGGTTTTTAAACAGAGAAGTTAAGCAGCTTGTTAATTAATAGTAAATGACATCCACTTCTTGTTAATCATTAAAAAAACTGCAACTGTGAATATGCAAATGTTAACTACTTGGTACAAGATGTGTTTTACTTTACTAAAAAGTCTATTATCTGTGGTTGCTCTGGCGTGGAACCATATGTGGTTTCCAAAGTAGTCGCAGTATTACAAATCCTGGTCATATATAACTTAAACATAAAAAAAGATCTTCTAGTGTTAAACAATAAGCAGAGTCGCAACAAGGATAACGCATATTTAAGTGGAGAACAATGTCTGTGCTGTTAATTCAATTGGACACTCAAAATTATTTATTTCACTTCATTGACCAAAAACTTCCAAAATGTCACTATTGATTTAAGTTTGCGTCGCCATTGATAAAGCAGAGAAAACATCTCGTATCAGTATTCTTGGGCTATAGAACTTTGCTGTTCTCCAGTTAGTAAAGCGTCACCAAAGTTGACACAAAAAGTGAGAAAAATTCAGTGTCATATGTTGATTTCAGTAAGTGAATTTTGCACTCAAAAGAGCAACTAGATGAAACGCTACATTAGAACTGGTCTCATTTTGTACATCACAAATGCTAACATCATGTTTTTAAAGAAGCAATTTCATCGATGATAGGGGAAAGCAATGATGCGGGCCTTGTTATCACTTGCAACAACTTCATAATTAGCGCACCATCTACAATCCTGTCTGACGTGGATGGACATTTATGTGCTACTTCCTGGTGGGAAAGGCGCAGCTTCTGTGCTGGCATCGCATTGCATGGCTTATGGCTGATGAAACTTGCAACATACAAACCAAATCAGAGTTACCTCCTGCTGCCATCTGGGATGCCAGTGTGCAAAATTACCCCAAGCAGCTGAAACAGTTTTTCCACAATGTTGGGAAAGTGTTATGAGTTATAGCATGTGACTGCAGGTAGTTGTACTTCGGTGTTACGAGCCTTGACTCCCCTAGCAGCATGCCATGTAATGTGTGTGTCTGTTCTAATAACAGATGAGGTTCCACCAGTGATGTGCTTGAGGAAGTGGAACGGTTCTCTTGGGGGAATAGATTCGTGGAAACACAAGGTGGTTTCTCCAGGTGTCAAACATTATGCGTGTTTGCACATATGCCTGTGTGGTAATATGTTTTATTTCCTTCCGGTTTTATTGCAAAAATGCCTCCTCCATCTTCCTCCTCCTCCTCTTCTTTCTCTGTAATGGAGAGATGTTGAAATGTACCCACCACCCACTTTAGAATTGGCAGGAAACAGAGTCTTGGCGAGAGAAGAGATATCAGCACACACACACACACACATGCATACATACAGACACACGGACACATCTGAAGAGAATTTGGAAACATGGCAGCGAGCACAGGTCTTCCTTTTCATCGACCTGCTGTTCATTCTCACAGCTCTCGACTTCAATTCATCACCAGTTGTGTTGTGGGTCTTTGTGAAATCGTTCCTTTCTCTTCTTTTTTTGTTTTAATTTACCGGCAGAGCTGATTGAACTTTTTTAGGAAGTAAATTCCCTCTTTCCAGATTTCGTCTGTAAACTTCATGTCAATTTGTTTCCTGAAACATGTCAGTATGGACTTTATAGCAGTGTAATGGCATGAATGTAGCCTCGCCTTTATAAAGAAATGAAGACAAAAATCACTAGAATAAAACCCCCTGAAACAGAGCAAACCTGTTTGATTTCACAATGTACTGAAATATTTATATTGCACATTTGAGAGTAGTTTTGAATCATATAATAAATGCTTTAACATGCTGTCAAGAAATGGAAATACCAAGCATACGTAACATTTACAATGGGATTAGTTTAGGTACCTGGGTGAGTGTGATATACTGAAGCGTGTGCTGCCTGCATGTGAATTTTCATGGGTCATATAAAAACGCTTGAGGTTATTTTGGGACACCGTCTGATCCACAGTGTTCATGGCTGCAGTACAGCTGTGATCAGCTTTCCACTCTGACGTCTGTGTCCAAACATCCACTCCTGGCTCTCTGCTTGTGTATGTGTGCGTGTGTGCGTGTTTTCGTGTGTTGCTAAATACTATGTGTGCATATTTGAGTTGGCACACGCGTGCATATGTGGTGTTCGTCGCTGGTCTGTGTGAGTACTCGCAGTAAATGAATGTTCTGTATGTTTATCATGTAGCATCACGTGCTTGGATGTGTGTCGCTTGGCTGCTTTATGTTTTAAGCAGAATTTCTCAGCCTTTTATAGTGTTGAACTCTTAGGGAAAGGGTGTGTGTGTGTATGAGGAAAGTTGGAAGGAAAGTGTGAAAGCCTAGTGGAAGTTACGTAGTGAATTTTTGACTGTGTGCCTGGTGTGTATGTACTGTATGGGTGTGTGTGTGTGTGTCTGAGAGGGATCTGGTAGGTTTTCCCCTTCAGGACAGGGATTATGTAAGCAGAGAGAAGTGAGGTCAAACACCATCCTCCCTCCGGCTCTGTTCTGTGTCGACTGGGAACAATGGAAGCACTGGTACAAACAACCTCCTGTGCCCATTAAATCTAAAAACTTTGACACTCTCCAGAGACTCTAAGCTGGCTGCTATTTTGTGAGACACCGGATATGTTACAACCACATCGATCTCACCGTTGACTGTTATTGCTATGTCGTCAGTTTTTGAAAGAGACAGAAGTAGAGAGGAAGAGCGAAAAGATGAGACACATCAACAGTGACATGTTACCATGGCAGCATGTACAACCCAGTCTGGAGCTCAAATTTACATCACTATTATATAAATGTGGTCTCCCCATGGGAAGAGGTAGGGGTTGTTGTTTAGCAAAATGTTTGTGTTTGAGCTTGTAGTAATTAGCGTTTCCTGACATTTAGTTTTATGAAACTGCAATGTTTTTTTTCAAGCTGACCACGTTTAAAATGTATTATAAAGGCTTGTGTAGGCTTTCTTTGTCCTTGGTAATGATGTTGCTTGTTTATGGCAGTTGCTTCCTCTAGAATGCGCAGATCCCCCCGCTCTATTACAACTCGACGCTACACAATGACAAGCTGGAATACTAGCGTAATTCAGCCATACATGTGCGAACCAGAAAAGCATAATTTTATAGAAAGTGCCACTCTACAAGTTGACAAGATTGGTCCTTGAGGTTTGTTCGGTATGAAACCCCAGAGGGCCGAGTCCGTGACTGTCATTGGTGCGCTGCGGTTTCAAGGTGGAAATGCTCAGCCATGGTGTTGACTCTTTATTTTGCTCATGATAGGTCTTCTACCATATTAAAAAAACGCCATCTGGATGTGTTAATATGGTAAAACATACCTTAATTTTCACCAGAAGGGTCTTTACGTCACACTAATGTTGTGATGATTTCTAGCAATTTATCAGCGCCAGACACGAATAAGTAGCTGGTGGAAAATCGGAATTACAAGAATCATGTCGGAGAATGTCTGCTGCAAACACATAATGATTACAATATCACACTGATAAGCCAAAAGGTAGCGAGACATCACTGATGAATCCAGATTTCTGTACAGTAGATGTCAGCAACATACAGATTGTTTCTGCTCATCTCGGTACTCCTCTGAACATACAACAATGTCAGTGTCACTCGTGTTAAGAGACAGCTTGGCATTTAATTCCTCAAGGAGCCTGTAAGAGTCTTGTATGTGCGAGATTGTCAATGGGGAGCTCTGAAAAGTAGTGCACAGTGAGGAGAAAGTGTATTTATCTGGCTCTTACTGAAAAGTGTTTGTCACTCTTACCTGCTGGTAGCATTTTATGGTCAACATTACACGTAGGTGTTACAAGTCCGCAATAACTGAACAATGACCGTTGTGTCTTGGCAGGTTTCCCTTGGTGCTATTGTGAAAATGGAGCATTTATACTATCATGTTTGATTGCTTCTGACTCAGTCTTTATCAGCTTGGAGCCCTTCTTGTCTTTGTTGTATTATATCATTGGGGAACAAAATTATATTGTGATTATTACCGTGATATTTATTTCCGCCATGTCCCCTAGCCCTATTATAACATCAGAATATGTAAAACGAGGCAGCAAACACATCATTTGCAAACAGTTCGGGCTTTATCAGCCTGCTAAAACATTACTAATATCAGCACAACAAGTTCCAATTAGTCATTTACTGTGAGTTAGGAGTTGTCCAGACTTGACTCCAGACATTTTCTGAGCAAGAAGAGAGCAAATTTACGCCCTCACAGTTTGTCAGCATGGGGGTATTTAGCCATCCCGTTTAGTCATTTAACCTGAGAAAATGACTCTGACAGCACTGTTCTCACTGCATTACCTAATGTAAGCCAGTATTTAATTTCAAGTCAAGCAAAATGGATGCAGGTGGCAATGAAGCACACCGTATTTCATCAATTTGAAGAGGCCTCGTGTTTGTTCCAACGAGCTACTTTGAATGGAGCAGATGCTGAGTCTTGTTGAGTTTGAAGGAGCGTCGACTGACACGACCAGACCACAGATAGTACCTGTCTCTGGCTGTCCTAGCAACCCTATTGTTTGGGTTTATCTGTTTATGTGAATGAGTATCTATTTGTGTGTCTCTGTCTTGTCTGAGTCATATGCTTTGTGTGTGTGTGCGTGCACATTCGTGTCCGTGTGTGGAAACCTTTAGCTCCATCATCTCCACTCTACAGCTCATTTCCAGACAAACAGATTGATATTATTCTTTTCTAATTCCCGGCTGGAATCAATCTCATCTATCTTTATTGTTCTACTCTGTCTCACAACCTGTCCTAATTAATGTCTAAATATACTGTATATTATATAAAGAGAGAATCCACTTATATAAATTAACTAAATTAAACTGATACACAATATTTCGAAATAGTGATCTATCATGACATTCGTGCAACTAAATAAAAGAGCAGATGATGGAAAAAGGAAAATTATATAAGGTGCCAAAGTTGTCAGCGAAGAATTAGCAGAGAAAGCAGATGGAATCAACTAGCTGTTAATAATCAGGAGATGCACAAAGTAACTTAGGTTTTTCAGTTAGTCCAAAACAAGAAAATGCAAAGTGTTTCATTGTGAAATCTATAATTTATGCACCTTGATTAATGAGACAAGTTGCTGGACCTTTTTGTTTTGGTGCATTAATACTGTATCACTTTATTTAAGCTGGGAAACAAATGTTGACAGTCCTTAAACTGACAGTTACTTTTCTCCCTCCGTGTCTTGCTGCACCACCGTGCATCATTGTCATCCCATATATGATTCATTTGCTCCTGTCGCTGCTCTCTCTGTTTCATTACTGTAATCTCTGTCTTAGACTGATGTTTGTCCACTCAGACAAGGACTTCCACAGAGTGATTGCAGCCACTTCTCCACTCTGCTCTCCATTCATTCTCTTCATCTGTTCTCAGACAGCTGGCCAAAGTCCAGACTCATCTCGGGCTTCTTTTGCCCAGTCCTGCCAGCTCTATTAAAACACCATAGGTCATCATATGGTTCTCTGGCACAAGCTGCACATTGCTGCCATCAGTTAGTCTCATAGTATGCCCATTATCAGTTTTTTATAAACTGGGTAGAACAGCCGTGTAGCTTAGTCATTGTGTGTTTTATAAATTGGGTTTTGATATTTTTTTTTCAGTAATTTTTTACACACAGAGAACCATGCAGTCCGTTACTTAAGTGTTTTTTTTTTTTTTCTTTTACTGCACTGGCAAAGCATTGTTTGTTAAGTCTCCATTTTTGTTCTATGCAAATTTTTGTCACTTTGTCCAAACTGGAGTTGGACACATTTTTCTTTCTTTTCTGCTATCATGGTGGCCATGTTAATTCATCACGACTTGGTTTGTTCTCATTTTTGTTCTGTAAAGCGGTTTGTTGTTTGCGGTTGTTTTCCTCTACTTTGCTTGAGCATGTAAGATTTATGTTTGTTTTCTTCCTCCTCTGGCTGTGCACAGTTTGTCATGTGCTTTAACTCAGCATTACCGTCGCAGTGTCTGGAGAAATTAGGAGCGCTTAGTTGGAAAGAATGCATCTCAGAGTTTGGAGAGATTACCAGTTGGATTATCCAGAATCTGTATCTTTGAAGAGGAACATGATTTTAAAATGTTCGACAGAAAGCTAAACTTGCTCAGAGTAATCAATAAAGATCCTATGTTGACTGAGTCTATTACTGGTTGTTTTTTTGTTTTGTTTTTTGGTCAATTTGTGTCATTTTATTTTCTTCATTTAGTGTTCTACCTATTTGAGAATTCAGCTTGTTGAATAATTAACCTGCAAGTCACACTTCTAACCGTATGCTAGTTGCATGAGTTGCATAAGTTAGCAAGTTAGCAGCATGGTTATCAACCATGAAGTGTACAAATGGCAATGTTTCGATATAACAGTTATCCAAATGTAAATGTTCTTGCAAAGTGACAACAGTGCCTCTGGGCCTCTCCTCATCACTGCAGAGTTGGTCTGGACAGTATACGCTAGTTAGCACCTGCTATCCAGGCTAGAGTTAGGACACTAAATCCAAAACCAGTTATCTCCTTGTCATGGATCTGGAACAATAACAAATTTGTGTGGAGAATTTGCTATTTGCAAACACTAGATTGATTCTATTCCACAGGGAAAACCAAGAACAACTTTTTTCTTTCTGTGATTAAAATATGCACGATGAGAAGAGGCTATTCACAGACAGATTGTCTGTTGTCAGTGAACTTGTGGGGAACAGTAGGGGAAAGAAAGCGCAAACAAAAGAAAGTGCAGATCAGGGCGGCGCAGCTCAATAATGGAATATGATTTGAACTATTTTAAATAGTTACAATATAGAAAATCAAGATGTGGCAGTCAGTGTTGATATTGTAAATACACAAATACATCAAAAGTAGGGGCAGAACTGATCTGGACTGATTTTTAAACGGTGTCAATTGCTGGTTGCTTGACTGATGACAAAATTTTACTATATCACCTGATCCAACTGTGTTACTTCTGAAATGGATGTGGAAATTTGACAGGTTTAAATTCAGATTCCAGGATGAGCAAACTGCCCCTTTCACTGAGCACAGGGATAGAATAGAGTTAAACTGTGGCCAAGTGTCTCCTATCAAAGCAGCTAAAGATTTACATACACCGCCATGTCAGTCTTGCACACTAAGAGCTGCAAAAGAGAAACTTTGATATCATAAAACTGAGAAGTTATTATAGGAAAATGCAGTGATTTAAGCTTTCAGGAAACCCACCGTAGCTACTGCCACATATTGACTTTGTTACACGCCATCCTGAGCCATGCAGTGTACCTTCATGCCCTACTTCCACCACCACGCCACGATGTCCCAGAACTTTTTTTTCGCAGGCAATCAAGAGTAAAACTAGGCTAAAACTGAGAGCCACGATGAACAGAAATTTTATATGGATCATGATAGTTCCTTTTTTTCAGTCTTCAAAGAGACTGGCAATGGTTGTGATGTCAGCATTAATCAACTGGGTGGAAATGTGCTGGAGAGCCACAGGAGATACTGGCACTGTAGCAAAACTGGGGCAGTGTCAGAGCCTGCAGCCATGGCTTTCCCTTTTCCTCTGTGAAAACACATTCTTTCATACATTAACCCCATTTCTATCTTCATCAGCACACCCCGCCTTTAGATCTGGCCCTCCATTTTCTCTCCTGTTTCCCAGCCCTGCTTAATTCCATTGTGCTGCTAGTAGTGACACTCCTGTTTAAGTGATACACACTGATCAGCCGCAGCATTAAAAACACTGACAGGTGAGGTGAATGACATCGATCTTCTCATTACAACGCAATGGCGTTCATGTGAATGAAAATCAGCTGACTGATTTACACAGCAGCCCCTTCTAAAATCAAGTTAGTGAAGTCAATGCAATCTACTTATGTAAATAATCCCTAAAGACGAAGTTTGAATAAAATGAAAATGCGCTGCCACTTTGCGCAGCGAGATTGTTAGTTTAAGTAAATACTCAAATAAAAAAATTGGGGTCGCAAAAAAATGCACGTCTGATGACTTGATAACCATTTAAAAAGCTGATTATTTGAATTTAACATTCAAAGCACATTCAAACCTAAATTACTGTCAGCACTCCAGGCAGTGCGTGAATGTGTGGAGAAGCAGAAAGAATATTTTGTAATTGGATCAACACAAGAAAAGCAGAACAAAGATGATTTTTTTGAACAGCTTGGAGGCATTCCCTTTCAGGTGAATGCAACGATATTTATGTTAAATCACTAATTTGAATGGCTTATCTTGTCAAACTCTATAAGCCTGATCCACATATATGTATACACACGTGGACAAAATTGTTGGTACCCCTCAGTTAAAGAAGGAAAAACCCACAATTCTCACTGAAATCACTTGAAACTCACAAAAGTAACAATAAATAAAAATTTATTGAAAATTAAATAATCAAAAACAGCCATCACTTTTGAATTGTTGATTAACATAATTATTTAAAAAAACAAACTAATGAAACAGGCCTGAACAAAAATGATGGTACCTCTATAAAAGATTGAAAACTATTTGACCAAAGTGACATGATTAACTCAGGTGTGTCATTTAATTGACATCACAGGTGTTTCCAAACTCATAATCAGTCAGTCTGCCTATTTAAAGGGAGACAAGTAGTCACCCTGCTGTTTGGTGAAAAGGTGTGTACCACACTGAACATGGACAACAGAAAGCGAAGGAGAGAATTGTCCCAGGACATCCGAAAAAAAATTATAGACAATCATCTTAAAGGTAAAGGCTATAAGACCATCTCTAAACAGCTTGAAGTTCCTGTGACAACAGTGGCTCATATTATTCAGAAGTTCAAGACCCACGGGACAGTAGCCAACCTCCCTGGACGTGGCCGCAAGAGGAAAATTGATGACAAATTGAAGAGACGGATCGTTGGAATTGTATCCAAAGAGCCCAGAGCAACCTCCAAAGAAATTAAAGGTGAACTCCAAGGCCAAGGTACATCAGTGTCAGATCGCACCATTCGTCGTTGTTTGAGCCAAAGTGGACTTCATGGGAGACGACCAAGGAGGACACCACTGCTGAAAAAAACTCATAAAAAAGCGAGACTGGAATTTGCAAAAATGCATGTTGACAAGCCACAAAGCTTCTGGGAGAATGTCCTTTGGACAGATGAGACCAAACTGGAGCTTTTTGGTAAGGCACATCAACTCTATGTTCATAGACTCAAAAACCAAGCATACGAAGAAAAGAACACTGTCCCTACGGTGAAACATGGAGGAGGCTCAGTAATGTTTTGGGGCTGCTTTGCTGCATCTGGCACAGGGTGTCTTGAAAGTGTGCAAGGTACGATGAAATCTGAAGACTATCAAGGCATTCTGGAGAGAAATGTGCTGCCTAGTGTCAGAAAGCTTGGTCTCAGTCGCAGGTCATGGGTCTTCCAACAGGACAACGATCCAAAACACACAGCCAAAAACACCCAAGAATGGCTGAGAGAAAAGCGTTGGACTATTCTAAAGTGGCCTTCTATGAGCCCAGATCTGAATCCCATTGAACATATGTGGAAGGAGCTGAAACATGCCATTTGGAGAAGACACCCATCAAACCTGAGACAACTGGAGCTGTTTGCTCATGAGGAGTGGGCCAAAATACCTGTTGACAGCTGCAGAACGCTCATTGACAAATACAGAAATCGTTTAATTGCAGTGATTGCCTCAAAAGGTTGTGCAACAAAATATTAAGTTATGGGTACCATCATTTTTGTCCAGCCCTATTTCATTAGTTTGTTTTTTTAAATAATTATGTTAATCAACAATTCAAAAGTGATGGCTGATTTTGATTATTTAATTTTCAATAAATTTTTATTTATTGTTACTTTTGTGAGTTTCAAGTGATTTCAGTGAGAATTGTGGGTTTTTCCTTCTTTAACTGAGGGGTACCAACAATTTTGTCCACGTGTGTATATACAGACACTATATATAACATAAAGATAACGGTGCATATGCTGCTAACTAAATTGGCTGGTTACATGTCAGTTTTCAGCAAAGTTTGCTAGTTTAAGCATCAAACAACATTGGAACTCTTGGAAACACACAGTTTGTGTTCATCCAGCGGCAGCAGGTTAGTTACTGGTGCCTGGTGTTTTCTAAGAGGACTGTCTCCAGTGCCTGAAGCTTTGAATGAATGATGACCTTCGAGTTTGTGTTGTAAGCTTCATAAGGATGAAACCTAAAATATGTGTGGAGCAAGACATAAATGTTGCATGAATTTATACTTTAATGCAACCATGGAACAGTGTAAACAGACTTGTTTTTTCCCCTTGGCTCTACTTAATACATAATAACATATGTAGATAGTAGTAATATTTAACTACATTCAACCAGGATAATTATTTTATCAGGAAATATACATACAGTATGAAAAACTGAAAACCACACTTTGCTTTATTTACCGTACAACAGCGGTGTTTTTAATTGTAGTTATGAATATTGTATGGATTGTTTCTGAAGATAATCCTGTTGACCTCTGGACTTATGTAAGTCTAGAAATGTGAATACTAAGAGACATCATTCGTCCTTGCCAGCATATTTGCACTGTTCTGTATTTTAACTTGCAACACTGCACTTGCTGGCCAAGTTTCCTCTCTGGAGAAGCTCCTCTGCACTCTCCATTACAAATTCTCGGTTCATTGTGGTGGGAGAACACTGCTTTTATAAGGGAAGAGTAGAGCTGATGGAACTGCTGCCATGATTACATAACGCCCTTAACACACACACTGAGAATGTGTGAACGCTTCACACCTGTAGCCGCGAAAAAACCAGAAGTAGTCAGACAAACTTCTTACCAAAATGACTGTACCACATAAACGAGATTTTCCAAAAGTCCTTTGTTCCAGCTCTTTGTATTACCATCCAATAACATAACTTTGACAAAAATAAACCCAGACGTAGTACTTGCTTAATTGGCCGTGATGCACTGTTTTGCTGTCAAACTGTAACCCATGCGCTGGAAGCTCTTGTAGAAACATGAAATAGTGTTTGTGAAATCTGTTATGGCTCCACAAACTTCTTGGCTGAAAAACAGCCTTTCTCTGCCTTTTCCACACACACCCCTAACAGATCTAGCCAGTGTTTAAAAGAGTGACTACTGGCACAAAGGAAAATGACAATATTTCAGGGGGGTTAACAATAGTACCAGCCTCACTGTGGGCTTCGCATTTTTGCACAAACTGGCAAGCTCACAGGAAGAGAGAGTTCTTTGTCTCTCCGAGGCGTATTTTTTATTTTATTTTTTGGAGTACAGCGTGTTTTGCTGTGGTGCTCTAAATTTAAGCTATGATGCAACGCTGCAGCAAACTTTAACATATGTATGGAAAATATACTTACTGCCCACACCGACTAACAGGTTTGATGGACTCACAACCGTGGCGTTCATCTGTCCTCTTTGGTCCAACACACTTTGGACCTTCACATCCCGTACAGGCCTTTTAAACCGTGGCTGTTAGCCTCATGTAGCTCCACTGACAGATGATTGTCATACCTGCTGGTACATTATTGGTTGTGGTGTATCAGAAGTACAACCCCATTACTGAGCAGTATGGATATCAAAACAGTTTTGCAAGTGATTTAAAAAACAAAAAGTAAAAACCCTATAAAATAACAGCTATTCTCTTTAATTGACTTGTGCCCACTCTCCAAGTCCGTTGTCTCCTCTCTGTTTTATTTCCTCATTGTTCTCTGCACTCTTTTGCTTTCTCTCTTCTCCCTCTGGTTTTGAGTGACACTACAGTGTTCCTTTATATCTGCTGAATTCAGCTGCTGCAGCTTCACACATACACACACACACACACACACACACACACACACACACACACACACACACACACACACACACACACACACACACACACACACACACTTACTTTTAAAGACTTAAAACAATGTCAGCAGGAAGGCTTTTCCTGGTGGCTTGTTCTTCTGTGTATTCTATGATCTTGGCTGTATTAAAGGAAAACCTCTGCAGTCACACCTATTCAGTCACGCTCTCACTCCCTATCGCCACCAGAAAATTGAATTTCAACTGCTGTTGTTCCCTGTGATGTCCCTGTCCCAGATAAGTCACTCATGTCCCTTAGTGCATGTATATAGACACACATCCATGCAAGCACGTACACTAAGACTATTGTTTGTTGACAGTTGCTAATAGCTGATATTTAATGGCTTCCAGGTTGTCTGTTTCCGTGCCAAAAGTGGAAGCACTTAGTTTTCTCCACATACACTGTTTGTATCCTTGTCAGGGTTGAAAAGCATCTAAAGACAGAATTAGATTTAGGCCATAAGAGACTCTGAAAGTGAAACACAAGATAATGTCACTACTATTACACTAGTACACTTGCAAATACAAGCAAGTAATGTTTTATACTTAAATAAGTGAATTCTCTCAGACATATTTTGACATTTTTGATTTTACTGGAGAGGAGACATTTTAGACAGAGACAGTATAAGGGAAGAGAGAAGAAGAAAAGTTTGCAACCAATTTTCTGATAGATTTGGACATTTTCATAATGAGTATTCTAAAGACAGAGTATACAATTGCAACTAACTAAAGTTTTTTTCACATTCAGAGAATATCTCCTCATGGTGTGCTAAGTTACTGTTCTGTGTGCTGAAACGTTCGTACACGACCCCTAGCTCTGTAAATTGGAAACAAGGTGGCCTGGATGAATCCATACAGCACTATTCCACTAATAACAGCAGGAGAGGAGGTACTGAGAGTGACAGGAAACCATGCACAGTGAGCTATCTAAATATGCCAAATAGCTAAATTTCCATAATCTTTCTCCAGAACTGACCAATATAGCACTCCATATATTTGCACTTAGAATTGAACAAATCATCCTACATATAATAAATACATAAAAATCTGGTGAAAATCAAGTTGTTGTTTTTTTTGCCTTGATAATATGTCAATATGGTGTTCAAACACATCATAATTGATTTTAAAAAGAAGTCAACGCCATGGCAGTGCAGTTCCACCTTAAAGCTGCTGTCCGGAGTTTCCGTTTGTTTTCAATTTATGTATCATTTTTTAACAAAGCTTAAATGTGTTAGTCTAGTTCGATACTATAATATAAAGTTAGTATAACGCGATATGAAAATTTATTCCTGAGCTCCGCCTTCCTCTCATAGACCCCCATGTCATTCCAAAAAGCGCCGGTCGCTGCCGACCAATCAAGTTCGAGCTTCCGCTTTGTCATGCTGTCAATCAACGGTTACGCGCACAGCAAGCAAGCCCATGCAGAGGTGGGCGAGCTACGCACTACGCAACCGCGCGCACATTTGTTTTGCTTGTGGAGGAGAGAGCATCAGGGCTCAGCAACTTCCAGAAAAGTTACCAATCCCACGGCTTGTCAGGCCAAGAGACTGCAGGACGTTTTTTGGCTCGGGGTGCTCGCGTCGCTCCCCGACCACGGCCTCCATAGCCCGCCTGACGGCTTCGTTTAGATGCCCGACCTCTGGAGGAAGATGTTGGGGCGTCTGGGACATACTCTTCGTCAGAGGAGTCATGCAATTCTGAACTCTAGATAGAAATAAATAAACAATGTAACACATATACACGCGTAAATGCACTAAGTTTGATAAACAACGTCATCGAGAGGGATACACGAGTGTAATCACATATTGAAACTTTACTCGTTCGTCCTAGCAGATTCATGTTATTTTGGTATTAGGACAAGTTAGACTCAATACAGAATTCTAACGTAATTCCTTTATTATTTACTAAATGTACTAAATGTAGAAGAGAGGAAAACAGCAAAACAGGCAAGATGCTGCAGCACTCCGGGCACTCCTCTCATGTACTGCGCGCGTGCACAAATAAAGGGGCGAAATCAGAGGGTGGGACCAACAGTGTTTTGGGAGACGCTGCGATTCAAACTCCGGACAGCAGCTTTAAAGCTGCAGTGTGCTGCTGACCTCACAATCCTGACAGCGTGTGGGCTCTGTTTTTTTTTTATCACTACTCTTCTTCAGAATTGTTTTTCCAGTTCAAAGGTGTGTGGCTATATTACTTAATAACTCCTATTATGCATCGTAGAGCAGTTCTACAGTGTTTGAGAAAAATCTTAGGTGAGCAAGTGTGCTTGAGCTGCAGTGAGTGGGGAGCATTGGATGGGATTTCATTGGTCTCTACATTCTAGAGGAAGCAAAGATGTAAACTTACTTGAAATCCATTTCAAGGCACAAAGGGATTATTTAAATGGAAAACTCTTTTGGCTAAATATCTTTGATAAACAGAGATGAGTTTTTAGAGGTTTAATCAAAGACCAAAGGGACTTTAATAGTTTTTACTGCTGAAATAATTGGAGAGTCACTGAAGTAATTAATCACTTGAATAACAATAAACAGCCATTTTGATGAACTTTGATGTCATTTATCAAGAAAAGAAATGCTACCATTTCTGTGAGCATATATGAAGGCACACTGTTGAATTTTTAGTCATTAGCATATACAGGGGACCTCGACCTACGGCATTTTCTCGTTATTTTGGAACTGGTTACATGGAACTAGTTGATGAGTGGAGCAGGCGAATACGGCGTCATGTGGTGCTATAACACGGCTTTGTTTACATGCTCTGGTTGTACGCCACCTTGGATTGTGCTCTATTTGCTCATTTTTTGCCCTTCATTATGGCTCCCAAGCGTAAGTCAGACGCTTCTGATGGCAAAGACAGTGGTGATGGTAAAAGCTGCAGCTATCCAACTAGTTAAACTCATGTTTGCAAAATGAATTGTGAGTAGCAGCAAACTTGACTTCTTTACTGTGGCTCTTGATACACATTGCAGAGTAAAAACTACAACAAAAACAGAATAAAATAACATAAATACATGTAAATAAATCCTTTTAACTTAACCAGTGAGTCCAAAAGTGTTACGACCCACAAAAGAGTCCAACATAACAACTTGTTCTAAGCACATAACAAAAAATGAAGTTAATTACTTACGACATTGCCTCTGTGGCAATTACAAAGTAGAGAGCCGTGCATCCAGAAAAGCACATACGTGTGTATAGCTAAACATCGAAATAACAGACAGGAAGTGACAACGGTCAACAGACGGCTTAAAAAAAAAAGGCTTTTTCAAAATAGAAGTACATCAATAATCCTGCCTGAAGGGCAACACACCATGGAAGTGAAATTAGATTTAATAAAACGCTCAAACAGGGCAAAACACAGAAGAACATCGGCATTATTAGATCATGTTGTAAAAACAGTACAAAATATTCTGTTATCTTCTCGTGAAATGACTCATACATGCATGAAAGTCAGTGGTATTCGTGTCTTTTATGAAGAACTGATCAATATCATGATGCACGGAACAGCTTTGTTCTGACTTCTGGTGAAAATTGACTTGCATCAATCTGTTGGAGCCGACGTAAGTTGAGGACCCCCTGTATGGACTAAATAAAATTTTAATATGATTATGGTGCTAGATGAAAATTTAAAGTGTCTGTCTATGATGCTCTTGGTTATTTGCTCAGCAACGATGTGGACTATCCTCACTCCTTTAGACCAGTCAGGCTGATTCATATTTATTTAGCATATCAAATACTGATGAAAAGATTCAAGACACACATGTATTTATTTATTCATTTAGTCTTCATAGTGTCCTGCTGTCTTGTAGACTTGCTGTTGGGATGCTAGCGTCTCACTCCTACTGTCTGTCTTGTGAGTTCTACATTATTAAATCCATAAAAAGTTGATCACAGAAAAAGAGATATTCATCTATAAGTAAATGTCATCCATTATCACTGAAGCAGTGCTTTACTCCTTACACTGCTGAAATCTTTCCAGGAGCCTTCCTGTAGCTGTCACAATGAACCTCTCTTTTTGGACAGCTTTTGGGGTAAAGTTTCCGCATACCCTCACTATGATAAAGCAGGGAATTTCTGCTGACTGACATTCCTATTCACAGACAGGCTACATTCCCAGCCACAAACTGCACACACTCTCAGAAACCATTCAGAAGACAATGGTTTATGTCTAACTGGAAGATATGTGACATTCACACTCACACACACCGGGCTGATTGAGCAGTCTGTAACAACAGATGGCTCTGAACCCTGCAGATGTTTGCGTGTGTCGCCATTGTCAATCGTGAATAAAGATCTCTTGTTTTTCATAATTGAATCTTATGACTGGTGTGTGGCTCATGAGGCGGAACAACACACACACACACACACACACACACACACACACACACACACACACACACACACACACACACAGGCGTGTTTTGATGATTTTGCGTGCCGTCTTTGTTTTGTTTTGTTTTTGACGCTGATCCATTAGCCACTGGTGGTCCATAAGTGAACAGGTGGAGCAGTCTGGTGCCTCGCTGGTGGTCTGCAGACATCTGTGTGTTTGTGTGCAAGAGACTCACATGACTGAAGCTTTCCTGTGTGTGGTATCTGAGCTGCCTGTGTGTGTATGTGAAAGTGTGTTTCCTTAGCCGTCCTGCCATCTGAATGAGGTATTTCACAGAACCATTCAAAAAGAGCCCAGTGACATATAGCAAACTAAACCAATTAAAGCCACATAATAATAAACTCGTCTATGTGGGGAAGATAGAAGTTCTCTGTTTCATGAGGGATTGAGCAGCACAGTAAGATTAAAGCATCTGCTTCTGGGCACTTAAGGATGGAGAATACTTGTGTGCATTCTGCATATATATAGACTAGCTACTGTTTGTTAGGAGATCACTATAGCTGCAGTCTGACTGTTCTGTTATGGTTGTGAGGTTTTCTCTTCATTGTTGAAAAGGAAACATACACCAACATCCTCAGGCATTTTTGAGTTACTATTTGGCTATGAAGTTTTTTTTCCTTGTGCTGCCAAGTCTTTTACTATTTTCTACTTTTGCTGTGCACCTCAGCTTAATAACCAGTTGTTTATTTTCGCAGTCAAACTCGCTATCTTTGACGTCTCTGATAGATTTTTTTTTTTGCTTTTTCGTGCCTCTTTATTATCTCCTTCACATGCATGGTCACTTTTTTGCTCTTCAATTGACAGACAATCCCATCTGAGTCTCAGTCGCATCTGATGTCATATTCATTCACTCTGAGCCATGCGTGAGCTGCCAAAGAAACTTTTAGTAGCCAAGTGTGCAATTACTTTTGAACCCTGGCAGTTTGGGCACTATTTGTTATATACTATATTACAACACACAGTTCTTTCAGTAATAATGGAAACCTCAAGGCTGAGACCTGGCGCTTGAGTATAGTCTGCATTTTTAATTTGAAACTGGATGTGCTGAAGCTTCAACCAGATTAAATATCTACCTAATGCTAGTCTTATTTTAATCCTTTATAAAGGTATTTTATTAGCTTTGCCTGACAAAACGAACACGTGTCTGAGTTGGGATGCCGTCACTTCATTTCACTGCAGTTGAGCAGAGAAAATTGGACTGAAGTGAAATGGAAAAATAAATTGGACCAGAAAGGACATATACTTGAGCCAGTACCCTTTTATTTTTAACTGATCCATTTCAACCCATTAACATTCTATTACCAGTGTTGATGCCAGTGTGGTGAAATGGGTCTCAGTTCAGTGTAATCTGATTCAGTCTACTTTAATTCACTGCCATCTATTCCTACTCTCTCCACTATAGTCTTCATCTGTCCGCTATAATCCAGGTCCAAATAATCCGCTAATTCAGTATAATCAGTTTTAGACCCACAAGATCCAGTTCAGTTCAATATAATCCCATTTCAGTACAGTATAATCTGGGTCGGAACAGCTCGGTTCACATAGCGAGTGAATGTGTTTTCTGTTACGGTGGGAGACCTGATCCTGTCTCTCTCTTTCTCTGCCTGAATGAAGTTACGATTGACCTGCTAAGTAGACAGATGGAGGAAGGT
This sequence comes from Acanthochromis polyacanthus, assembly GCF_021347895.1. Lineage (NCBI taxonomy): Eukaryota > Metazoa > Chordata > Actinopteri > Pomacentridae > Acanthochromis > Acanthochromis polyacanthus. Next base: position 27,113,332 of record NC_067126.1, read on the forward strand.
GTGTGTGTCTGCATGTGTCCGTCTGTACCAGCAGTAGCTTCCTCTGGCTTTGCGGTCTTGGCCAGACTACTCTGTCACACACACACACACACACACACGCACACACACACACACACACACACACACACACACACACACACACACACACACACACACACACACACACACACACACACACACACAGAGAGTCATGTTTCCAGTATTTCAGCAGACATTACATTGTCTTAACCTAACCATAACCACTACTTGTCTAACGCTCCATTTAAACCTAGCAGTCCCCTAACCTTTACCCTCCTTATCCATCTTCCAAAAATCGTTAAAATATCTAAAGTGATTTTATATATATATATATATATATATATATATATATATATGATATATATACATGTATATATATCAGTAAAACTTCTGATATTTTCAGTAAAACTTCTGATATTTTCTTTACGAACATTTACAAAAAAATCAACCAAAACCAGCGAAATTCGCTAGATTTTGGTTGATTTTTTTAGTGAATGTTCTTAAAGACACATTTTTTAAAACATTTCTTCTTTATCCTGTTCGAAAAATTCTCAAAAGTGTTGAAAATGTGGACATCAGAAGTTTCACTGAAAATATTTGTTTTCCTCCACATTTTCAAACTTTAAAACGGATCAGCAACACGAGGATTAAAGCAAGTTTTCTTATTAAAAATGTAATGATTTATGTTATACAGACTTGCTTTAGAGGAAAGAAGCATCCGCCTCAGTATGACTGTGTGACCAGATTTATGCTCCCACAACATAAGTAAAACAAGTACACACATTTAAACACACACATGACCACATTCTACTCCCAATGTTTGATTTTTGGCCACACGTTTTTGAGTCCCCAAAGCTGAAAAGCACAGAACTTGTTTCTGTCAGTAACATGTTGTGGTTGCTTCAGGAACGCGCACAGTGACCAAAACAGAAAGAAACACAAGCAACAGAGAAAGGTGGAAAGACTCAGCGGTCTGGTCGGATGACCTAACCTTCCCTCTCCTCTGTCTGTCTCTGGACCCTTGCAGCTGCTCTCAGCTGTCCTGTGGTAATGATGTCAACAAGCAGCTGCAGCCAAGTGATGACAGAGACAACCCACGCATCGCTCGCCAACACACGACAGAAACACACATATCCACTCACTCACGTGCATTAATGCCTACCTGGTCTATTACATTACCTGGTATGAGCTGAAGGTATAAATTTAATGTAAACATCAGGTTACTGCACTTTGCAATGCGGCTGTACCTGTTTCAAAACATTTCTCTAACAGAATTCCTCTACAACAGGGACATTCAACTAAAATTCAGAGAGGTCCAGTCAGAGAAAATGTATTAAAGCAAAAAACATCGTAACATAGCTTGAACTAATCTGATATGTGTTGTATCCATTGTGAATGAATGCTAGCTGTGAGTGTAGCTGTTGTAAGTGTAGCACTTGCGTAGATGTGGGCCAATTGCAATGCTAGATGGTTAACTAGGTTCTGGAGGAGTTAGTTAAGAAAGTGATATATTTGCAGTTTATAACAGCAGGCAGATTTATTGCATTTTAACACACCAACAACTGTTAAGCAGTACAATATCAATTTTAGAAAACCCAAAAATAAAATAGTCTCTTTGCATACGAAAACAAAACGGTAAAATAAAATACAAAATGTCCTTAATGTCTCTGTTCTTCCTTGTGTCACTATTTTGTTAGTGTTTTTCTCTGTCTCTACTCTACCCGGGTAGGATAAATGTGTGTAATTCTGATAGTTCCTTATCTGGAAATCCTTTGAAATAACAGAGTTGTCTTCCAAGGGAAGGTTGAAACAGCTGGTCACACTGTTTCAAACGTTCCTCTCAAGAAGTTCTCGCTGGGTCTGGCTCATCATCATCGCATTCAGCAGAAACTTAATCCAAGTATCTAATCCAGTCAAAAAAACAGTCTGCACATACAGTACAGAGCAATCAGTATAAATCATCGCAAAGATATAGAATATAGAATCTATTCTATATCAAAATGAATGAATGAGATCTCATCAAATTCCAAAATCCATGTTCTTAGCTGTTTTTACACTGTTTTTAACCCTGTTGTATTAAGGTTTTCACTCAAAAATACTTTATTCTGAAATGTTACATTCACTCAGGACTAGTAAACATACCGTATCTAACATGGAATAAACCATTTCTCATGAATTGAATGATTTTAACTTTCAAAACATGATTAGACCAACAATAGTTGTTTTAACATATGCTTATCATGAATTAGCTTCATATAAATACATTTAAACACAATATTATAAAACATTCAGTGCTTCAGGAATTTACTCCAACTGGTTTTCTGCTCAAAAAAGCTGCACAGAAGATCAAACAACCCCACGTGAGGGAGTTAACCCTTTAGTGGCCATGCATTTCTATGCAGGTTACATAAGGAGAAAAACTGTAGCTCCGACTTTAATACAACAGAATGTTTTTTAAATGAAACACAATGGCCTTGTATGTGATCTGACAAATCATCAACACATCTGGAATGTTTTTTTTTAAACATTCCAGGTGTGTGGTTTTTACCTTCCTTTTACCTTCCACTGGATGTCTACAAATGTACTCAGCACTAAATCACAATCTCACCACTTTGAAAGACTTTGAAAGTGTGAGATTGATCACGAGATGAACAGAAGCCATATGAACAGGAGCCAGATGAACAGGACACAGAAGAAAGAGTGGCAACACAGCAACAAGACAGAGAAGGACGTCATAATCGATCGGTCTGAGAATTTAAAAATGCTTTGCAAAGATTTACAAAATGCCATTGAGCAAGATGACGTCCATGCACTGGACCACTTCATAGACCATTTTATGGACGACGACAAGAACGCAGAGCTGAAAGCTGAGGCTGTCGAAACACAGAACGAGGTCATAATTAAATGGTCAGAGAATTTAAAAATGCTTTGTAAAGATTTGGAAAATGCCCTCGAACATTTTCTGAAAGAGGACTTCAGTGCATTGCAAGACAAAAATGCAGAGAAGAAAAGTGGGGCTCTCCAAAAACAGAAGAGCGTCATAATCGATCAGTCCAAGAATTTAAAAATGCTTCGCCAAGATATAGAAAATGTCATTGAACATTTTATGGAAGATGAGTTCCATGCACTGGACCACTTCACTGACCATTTTATGGACGATGACAGTAACACAGAACAGAAAATTGAGGCTCCGCAAACACAAAAGCATGCAATCATCGATCGGTCAGAGAATTTAGAGGTACTTCGTAAAGATCTAAAAAACATCCGAGAAAATTTTATGGAAGATGGCTTTCATGACTTGGACCACTTAATGGAACATTTCGACAAGAACGAACAGCAGAAAGTTGTGGTTTATCCAAACACAGACCTGCTGCCAACCTGCAGCTAGCAGAAGGAAAAATAGGAACTGTTTCTTGATTCGGCTCGCATGTTGTTTTAGAAACGGACCTTGAAGAGCATGGGTCTTCTGAGCATGGATGCGCCGGCACCCAGACCCCCCCGACCCTGACTGACACGGGGACCCCACACCAAGGTGGGGAGCCCCCCAACCAGCCGAGCTGAGGGGACCCGTGGACAACACCCCCAGCAGCAGACCAGACACAGCCCCCAGTGTGGAGGACCCCCCTGAGGAAACACCGGAGTTAAGAGAAATAAAATAAAATAAACAAATAAATAAATATATAAATAAGTAAAGCATGGAAAGTGAAAACAGTAAAATACATAAGTAATGATAAGAACATTAGAAGGAATTAAAAGGTTAATTAGAAGCCTGATTAAAGAGGTGAGTCTTTAACCTTCATTTGAAAACATCGACAGTCTCTGCAGTCCTGAGGTTCTCCGGCAGGCTGTTCCAGAGGCGGGGGCCATAGTGGCTAAATGCCGCCTCGCCGTGGGTTTTAGTTCTGGCTTGTGGTATAATTAAAAGGCCGCTGCCAGAGGACCTCAGGGTCCGCGAGGGTCGGTATGTTAAAAGGAGATCAGACAAATAAGAAGGCGCAAGGCCATTAAGGCATTTAAAAACTAATAAAAGAACCTTAAAATCGATCCTGAAGCGGACGGGGAGCCAATGCAGCGACTTTAAAACTGGTGTAATGTGGTCCCGCCCTCTGGTTCTTGTCAGTACGCGTGCAGCTGAGTTTTGCAGTAACTGTAGATTTAAAATACTCTTTTTGGGAAGACCAGAGAGCAGGACATTACAATAGTCTAAACGAGAGGAGATAAAAGCATGCATTAACACCTTCATGCTGGCCTAAGAGAGAAACGGGCGGACTCTGGCTATGTTCTTAAGACGATAAAAACCTATCTTTGTTATGTTTTTAATATGTGGGATAAAATTCAGCTCAGAGTCAAAAATAACGCCCAGGTTTTTTACAGATTGTGCTAGTTTAAAATTTTGTAATTTAGATAAAAGTTTCTCTCTCTGACCTTCAGGACCTATAACTAAAACCTCAGTTTTGTCCTGATTGAGCTGTAGGAAACTCGCTGCCATGTTAATAACCTTTCCTCTAGAGAGAATGGAGAAATGTCCATTCTCCCTTTTCGTCACTACATGTACGAAAAGCTTTGTGTCTTTTCAGGCAAGCAATTCATAAATTCATGTAGGTAACCATCTTTGCAAAGCATGAACAGTTTGTGTGTATATATGGAGGGAGGGTGGGATGGGTCTTTTTGTTTTTAATGTTTTTAAATGTTGTACAGCACTTTGTTACATTCTTTGTATGAAAAGTGCTCTATAAATAAAGTTTGATTGATTGATTGATTGATCGACGGTATGCGCTTTTCTTTCTTATCCATTGAACTTGATAGCCAGATATCAATGGACCATATAAAAACGAAAAAATAAATCTTCTTGGAGCCTGTTCTTGTAAAGAGCCGACTCCAGAATATCAAGTAGTGTTAGCTTGATATTCTGGAGTCTGCTCTTTACTCTTTCAGCCTGTTTCACCACTTGACCTTCATGAGGCTGCTTTAAGGCACTTGTTTGTGTTTTCCAAAGGAGTCCTGCTCATCAAGTCATCAAAAGATACAACAAAATATCGCCCAGTTACACCAAGTGACAACTAAATGAGTTTCACGAAATCCTCTGGCCCGACGACTGAAAAGTGTGTCGCAGATGTAGACCGTGTTGGATTCAAGCTGATCCTGCTGTCTGCCAGGCAGCCATTTGTTGGTGTGCCTTTTTAAAACTTGATCTGAATTAAAAACACAATGGAAATGGCTTTAGGAAGCTTAATTGATTAATAATTTCATTTAATAAATACCAGAAAAAGATGTTCATCCAGATTTACAGCTCAGTGACAAACAATTGAAAACAAAATATGCCAGTTCAACCATTAGAGGTGCAGAAATTTAAAAAAAAAATCAATGTTTTTGTGTTTGAAAATGGTATAAATGATTAATTGGTCATCTAAATATTTGCATATAATTGCTTGTTTGTCTATATCAGTCTTAAGCAGTGCTGATGCTTTTTAAAGTAGCTTAAACAGAATATAAAGATTACTTAACAATAAAAGTAATCATTAGTGTCATCCCTGATCTCTTGATTCATATTTACAGAACTGGATATATGAATTTAAAATTTAAAACATATTCAAACTTGATTATGAAATTATTGCCAGTAATGCAGGTAGTGTGTGAATAAAATCCCACCGTGCTTGGGAACACTTGTGGGAGTTACATAACGTGATGGTTCTGAGTAAGAAGAGGGTGCACTTCTTCCTCCTAACAGACCTTTAGGCTGGTCTGTTAGGAGGATATATGTGTGTTTTGATTGTACTGATTTCTGTCGATTTAGTGTTTAAGGATTCACCCCTATCACCAGGCTGATTGGAAACGCACTCCCTAACCATCTGCCTGTCCATCTGACACCACAGCCGCTCCTTTCCTCCCCTTTCTTTTTAATAGGCTGTTCCTCACTCGCGTATTCCCTCCTGCTCTCTTATCTTGATGTCTTCTTCTCATGTAATGTCCTCCTTTCCATAGGATATCTGCACCTTGTCCTGCAGTTGAAATGCAGTATATTAGGCTGTTGTATAATTTCCATTCCATACCAGATTGTCTTATTTTTGATTTCCCACAGAGATGAGGAACAGCAGTTTCTTATTAGCTCATTTTTGATCATTGCTAAGGCAATGGAAAATGAAAGAGGTTCTAAACCCTAGTTTTTATTTCCGTGCATGAAATATTTCTGGAGATAAACCCTTTCTATTAAACTCTATCTAATGTACCCTTTTATAATAGTTTTTTTTCGCAAGACTGTGTCAAAAACCACCGAATTCACTCATACTCCAATTAGCTCATATTAAAATATCAATTTTGGATCTTTTAATCTCATTACAAAACATACATTAATTTGCAAATTTTCTACATTAAAGCCGCTATCAGACCCACTTTCGACTGTAATCAGCTTCTAATTCACGCTGCATACGACACCATTGGTCGGATTGTGCATGTATGCAGCACTTGTCCAATCCTATGTGCATATGTGCAGCAAATTAAGCAGGGTCATCCTCACTGCTCCATAGTCATAAATTCCTGTTTTTGCAATTCTGATTCCCATATATACCTTGTGTAGCGTTTCAAAGTAACGTGACTGTGACCGTATTCCACTATCACCACTTTAATCCTCTTCTTCTGTTATCATTCATGAATGCCTCATATAGCTCCTTTTAAATTGTGACTCATTGATTTTTTTTCTTCTTTATAACTAATCCAGTGTCTTTATTGCAAGCTCTTATCAAGTTTTTTCATTAACCATGGCTCTTATCGAGTTCCTAGTCTATTTGGTTGCTTCCAAGGAAACTGAAAGATACAGAATATCGCACATCTGCAGCCTTCAGCCCCCGAGGCTTCGGCCCTGCTGTAATGTTCCTTCATGTGTGCATCTGCTCTGTCTTAAAGAGCACAAGCTGCAGTTGACCAGGAATTATTGACTGAAGTGGCAGTTGCGCTCACAAATGATAGTTGGGTCTGCGGGGCAAACAGCGAGCGACTGAACTGAGTCGAATGTTGGAACAGAGTGATACTTGACTGACTTCAAACTGAAAATGGAAAGTGCAAACTGCTAATAGCTCTAATTATCAATTTAAGTTAATTGCACATACACTGCACTTGTCGTAATAGATTTTTTTTTTTTTTTTTGTATTTGGTTTTGCTCTCAGCTGCAGCGAAAATATACTAAAGCGAAGAATTTTGTGTGCCATTACACCCCTAATATGCAGGATGATTTTCTTTGTGACAGAGGGGTTGCGTATCGCTGACCTGCCATAGAGCAGCTGACAGCTGCACGCTCGACTGCAAGACTCACCAGCTCCACGAGAGAGAGAGAGAAGGAGCGAAAGAGTATCAGAGGATCAGATTTCTTTCTGTTTCTCTCCATCCGTGATGCGTTATCTGACCCGCTATGGCCTTTTACATCTGTCCTATTTGCTATTTGTCCTATCTGTCTCTCTCTCCCCAGTAGGTGACTTCCCTCTATCCCTCTCATGTGGCCCAATTCCAAGTCACACTCCCCTACAGCGCATGTGTGTGTATGCAAGACGGATCATTTCTAAGTAAGATGTTTGCCAAAATAAGGGTTTAATCTCCTTTAAAAAGAATTATAACCTAGGCACATACCCGCTGTCTCACATACACACACACAGAGTTAATCTGCTTCTTATCACCACAAAATCCATCTATTTGGGGGAAATAAATCCACTATTCATTGCGGCAATTTCAGCAGGGTCTGACTGGGAAAAAAGGAACATGTCATCTTATGGAATATAATTCCTCACCAAGGTTGTGTTTATTTTAGGTCTTTTGAATTGAATGTAAATATTTTGTCGTACTGTATGTTTCCCATTATTTCGCCCACCCTTGTCTCTTGGCTGGAAATCCAAAGAGATCAAGCAGATGTGCTTGTCTCACATTTAGGGAGGCTTGGATGACAAATGTGTCCATATGTGTGTCTGCGTGTAAGAAACAGCTTACAAAGGTTTAACCCTACTCAATACCTCCCTCATCTTCTGTTTCCCAGATTTTAATTTACCATCAGTCTACTCAGTTGTTTAAAGCTATTAATGTTATATAGCTACACATCTCAGACAATAATGCTACAAATCTAAAACACTGCACAATACACTCAAATCAACTGACACTAACTAGTCTCTTTGTCATTGAAAAAGATCCACTTACACAGAGAACAAATAAACAAAAATGATGTCAAACAACATGTAATAATGTGATTTAAAAATTAATTAATGCGTAGAAGGAAAACAAAAAATGTCAAACTTGATCTTGTTTTTTATCGTCCTGCGCTGTATCCCTGTAAAACCAAGATCCCGTGTTGCCGTGTTGTCTCTGTCGCATTGAGCCAACGCAGAGAAAGACTACGTCCCCCATTCTTGAAAAAGGCAAATACCGTAAATATTTGATGATCAATATATATAATTCAAATCCCTATGTGATGAATTATGCATTGTCTGGTGGGATTTGATGAATATTTGTCTTCGCTACTGATAGCTCTCTCTCCCATCTCCAGCCACTGAGTGACATCCTGCACTGTATGTTTGCATATGAAAGGAAAAAATAACCAGATACAGACAGAATATCTGACTTTAAGCACTCAGTGCTTAATTCAAAGGCAATACAAATACTAATGATCCCCAATAGGAGTTATTTCTAATTTTCTCAGTAGTGCTGCATTTGCTTCTGATTACTAATTCTGTGTTTTATTTCAAAAACCAGAAAGTTCTGTTTGTCTCTTAAAGCAGGACTTCACTTTTGCCTCTTGTGAAAGAACAGATCAATCCAATGATCATAGTACCAAGAACAAATGAAAAGAAGTACGTTTAAATGTCAGTCTTTGTACCTCTGATCATGTGGACTCAAAGACTCTGAGTTTTATCTTGATAGTTGCTGTGGGTGACATCAAAAGTAAAGGCCGACACAGCATTTATATTTGCCACAATGCTTTGTACTTTTTTCTTTTGGTGTGTGTGTGTGTTTTGGCCAAATCAGTGAAGCTGAGCCTGGTTAGTTAATGTTTAGATAAATTGCAGTCAGAGCAGGTGATAGAATAACTTGTGGAGATCTGACCAGCAGACTGAGGCTGAGATGAAGCTGAGAAGTCTGCTCAGTCAAGCAGCTGAACGCTGGGAGGAATGAATGAGCTGAACAGCTGAGGATACTAGCGTATATGCACACACACACACACACACACACACACACACACACACACACACACACACACACACACACACACACACACACACACCATACTGGCTGCTAATGGTTGGGGGTTATTATGAGGTCACGATGAGTCAGGAGAAAGTCGGGTTGGAAACCATATTTTTGAGGATGCAAGATAATCCGAACAGGCTGTATGTTCCTGTGTGCTCGAGTGCCTTGCATTCATGTGTTCCTGCACCACTTATTTAGTATAGATCACTGTATAGTATGTATCTGTGAGGATTGCATGTGTTATTCTATTGTGTGTGTATGCATGTGTGTGCTCATAGTGACTAGTGGCCCACCCACCTAATATGCCACCTGATCCAGCCCACCCCTATGCTCCTAAAGTCATTACACACTGCTACCCAATCCCCCCATGTCTCCCAGACCGCTGCCTGAGGTATCACACCAGCACACACCAACACACACACGCACACGACACAAAGCACACGCAAGGTGAGTCTTTGGATAGCCTCAGTTATCTCAAGTTCTGATGGTAAATTAGTGTAAGGGTGTTAGTGATGATGTAGTGAGGTTTAGATAAAAATGGGCATGTGGAGCTGACGTATACAATTATTAGTGCCATGCCATGTCTCCCTACTGTCAGTGGTGAGAGTGCGTGTGTGTGTATGTGTGGGTGTGTATGTGCAGGTGTGTGCATACACTGTATGTATATATGGAGGGAGGGACGAATGAATTTTCTTGTTTTTAATATTTTTAAATGTTGTAAAGCACTTTGTGTTGCATTGTAATTGAATGAAAAATGCTATATAAATAAAGTTTTAATGATTTGATTTGATTAATGTTCATCGGTCTCATAAACTACTTTGGCAACACTTGACTTTTACTAGTAGAATAACATAGGTCTGTCAACGTCTCAGAGTGGAAGAAATAATTAAAGAAACGTTCCCAAAACAACTGGTCAGACTTCATTTTAGATAAAAACACAAAAGCACAAATTGGACTAGAGTCCAGTTCATCAGGTGTCAGAGCAGGTTCACTTTACTTTTTCACTTTACTCTCTTGATCTCTTTTCTGGAAATTTCTGCCAAAATTAACGAGATCATTTTTTGTGATAGATGCGTGTTTCTCTTTCAGTGCAAGAATTCATGAGATTTTGGGTTGTTGCAGGACTGTGGACGTTGCCAAGCAACGTTACTCTAATCACAGCCTACCTGTGATCCAGTGTGTATTGTCATGTGTGTTTACTCAGTCAGTCAACATGGACTGCTTCCCAACTGTCAAGACTAAAACCCCGTGTGTGTTTGTTGAAGCACTCATTGTGTGTGGGATTTCTTGTCTTTAAAGGTTTTAATAATATGAAGGTCTGATGTGAATTTTAAACACAGAAAAAAAAAGAGGCGACTAAAGAGTTGGTTCTTTTCTTGTGTCTAACAGCACAGCACACTTCATTAGCTGCTTGTCATTTCATTTGATTTTAGAAACAAAAACAAAGAAACACTGTTTACTCTATGCTGTCTCTGTGACAGACTATAATTATCGGAGTAATTTGATGTGGATGGAAGTGAGCTGTTTCAGAAGGCTCAATAACACATTCTACACTTCTGCATAGGCAGCAGAATGTACATTTTTTGCAGTTCCACAGTGAGCTCCCAGATGTTTAATGTGATAATACTAATTTCTTGAGGAGATCTACATTTCGGTTTACCTCAGCTTTTGCACCACATTTCCTAGAGTTCACTTTGCGATCAGATTTCATTTTGAAAAGTACTATTTCTTCCCCCAAGGATGCATATTCTGCAGATAAACTGCCATGTTTTCCCAACTGCTACATCTATCCTTCTTCCCTTCTTTTTCTATTCGCTGTCATCTCCAGTAGAGCTTCCCCTTCATCTGGCTGCCAGGAGAGGTCCCGAACACACACATTTATATATATATATATATATATATATATATATATACACACAGCTACACAGCCTTCAATAGGCCTTAAACCAAATATTTGAATTTAAATACAGAGAATACCATGGAGAGGAAAGAATAAAAGTCTCAATGGCAAAGGAGGTGTAGAAAGTCAGATGAAAGACACATGCAAAGAGCTGTTGCTTTGGAAAACATCAGATCACACACTCAGACGAAACCTGAGGATTAACTTGACCATGCAAAATGGGAACAAAGAAGCTGCATCCTACTCAGTTCTATTCTTAGCAGGCCTTTCTTTATTTTTCAATTTTCCCTACATTTTCCATTTAACATTTGTTTCAGCGTCACATCAAGAGCTGATGAATGTGTGTCACCACTTTATGATGCAGGTCTCAACAACTGGCCTCTTTGCTTTTCAAAGGTCATTCTCCACCCCGTAAATGTGAACACACCAATCGGAGCAGTTCGTGTTGCATGATTAATGAAACCTACACAGGTCATGACCTTTTTTTAAGTAACTGCAGCGATAAAAGCAGTGAACCAGTGTGTGAGAGAGAGAGAGAGAGAGAGAGAGAGAGAGAGAGAGAGAGAGAGAGAGAGAGAGAGAGATGTATAGGTGTAATACCCGGGGAAGCGGCAGAATCTATGACGTGATATATGAAGAGTAATGGCTGAAGGGGCACTCACCTTCCTAGAACATCAAGATAGATACAGGACAGTGCAAGGGGCTGTGTGTGGGTGAGGGTGGGGGTAGCAGAGAAAGTTTTTTTTTTCTCCAGAAAATTCATGTTTGCGTACATGACAAATGAGAGCAAATGGGACAAATGAAAGCTGAAGATGTCATTCAGTCAGCAGCAAGGTGTACAAACCAGAGACTATCTGCCACACATGCTCCTTCTCTCCCTTTCACACACACACACACACACACACACACACACACACACACACACACACACATGCACGCACGCACACATTCAGTGAGCATGAACCATAGCCACCATTACCATTTCAAAGTAACAAGGTGCAAGGAGGCACAAAATTATGCATTTTGTGCACTTTGAAATGGAGATTTGCATAAAGACTGGATAAATACTGTTTACTTTTCCACAAGAGAGGAGATTTGAAATGGTCCTTATCGCTTCCCCTTTATCATCAATGCTCACTCACTCACTCACTCACTCACTCACTCACTCACTCACTCACTCACTCACTCACTCACTCACTCACTCACTCACTCACTCACTCACGCTCTTCTTATTAGCAGTATTTCTTCTGCTTTCACACTGTAGTTTGTTCGTTGAAATGTTTTCACACTCTCTCAGCAAAGCTCAAAAGAACATTGGCAGACTTTCCTGTTTTCTTTGTTGTAAAATGGTGTAAAATTTACACGATGTAACTGCATCCGTCTACTTTCTATTCAGAGACTTCTGTCATGTGCAGCATTTTTCCATTTTTTCTGTGTCTGTCAACTGTAAGATGTGTAAGTCGAAAGAAAAAATTCTGGAGATCGTTGCTGAGTTGCTGGTGTTGGATCATTTTTACTTTTAGACATAAGTCATGCGGTCTGAAATCTAGTCGACTGTAAAACAGTACTGCATAGGATTGTTCTGTAAACAAGAATTAAGCCAGCAGAACAACAATTTAAGCTTTTTCATGCTTACAGAGTGCTGTTTGTAAGAAGGCAGTTATTTTTAGATGTTTTGAATTGCAACATCTGACACTGAGGGGCATGGCTGCTGGGTGAGAACACATCTATTCATTGATGCTTATGAAAAAAAAAATTGCAAGGCAAGCCAATCTTTCAGAGCATGGATTTAATAAAATCAACAAAATGTTAACACACCATAAGAGATTAGGTATCATGACAGTAAATCAGTTCTGACTGTGATTGACACCAGCGTGCCTGCTGTAAGGGCCTCAGCTGTAGAGGTGGAATCTTGGAGCTCTATTCATGTTTGTGCCAGAGAAAATTTTCCGTTAATGAAGCTGTGCTTTGTAAAACATTTGACGTGTCCGTCTCTACAGAATAAAATCCTCCAGATGAAGCATTCCCATTGGCTGTCTTAATTACCTGATTCTCTCAGCTGAGACTTTTTCATATACTTCTAATGAGCTGTAATGGAGTGTTAAATTAAAGACTGCAGGCAAACTATACAGTACATACTATCAATTAATCCAGCACGACCTCACAGCTAGATGACAGAATAGGTCAGTTGTCATTGACTCCCTGAATAACATATATCTGAAAGGAGTGACTGCCTTTCAGAAAGGTCACTTTGTTTTTCAGAAAGTTTGCTGATTTTACACGCACTTATTCACACAACCACAAGGTTGTCTACATAACCATTGCTCATTTTACTCAACCCCCTAAAACAGTCCTCCAGTATTGTCATTTTGTGGTGAAGTTGGACTGGTAACTCGCATATACAGGGTGTCCACAAAGTCTCTTTACAATTTTAAGAATTTATTAAAAAGGCAGTTGATAAGATCGAATCTTAACCCGACTTGTTTTATTGTAATCAGTGGTTGTCCAAGTTTTTTTCTACCTCATTTAATACACTTCTATATGGACACCATTAGTTGCATGAAGCACATCAAGACGGTGCTCAATTTCTTGCCATGTTTGTTGTAGCATAGCCTCATCAATGGTGGCAATGGCATCAGAAATCTTTTGCTTCAAGTCAGTAAAGTCTCGCATCTTTGTTCGATACACGAAATCTTTAACATAACACCACAGAAAGAAAGTGGAGGCCAAGGAATTGGTCCATCCCTTCCAATCCACCGGTCTGAGGAGTAGCCATTTTTTAGGGTTTCATTTAACAGTACCTCTTTCACCAGCAGGATACCTGAAACACACAAACTTCTTTAATAAACACTGGTTACAAGAAAACAAATCTGGTTAAGATATGTTATCAGCTGCCTTTGTAATAAATTTTTAAAATTGTAAAGAGACTTTATGGACCCCCTGTACAGCGTATGACTGGTGCATCTTTAAAATTCAGCCAGCAAATATTCAGATTTTTTGCCCTTCAGGTTCTTTGCTATAGCTTATCTAGCTTGAAATCAAAGGACTGCACTGTACTAAAGTGCCAAGTCTCAACTTTAATTTTGCACTTTTACGCCAACGCTAAAAGAACTGTGTGGGAGACGTAGACCTTTCTCCACACAGTGCCCAGATTGCAAGAGGTTCAGAAGTAACTGGACGTTTGGATGGCTGTGTGTTATTTAAATGTTAGTTAACAAGCGTGGAAGAGCTTAACGCTTCATGGCCATGAGCATTCACCTCAATGTGCCAACCGCTCGTAAGCTTAAAAGTGGAAAAGCCAAGCTATAGTTCATCAAAAATGTATTTTAAAAAAACCCAAACCCAAACAGATAAAACTGAAAAGCTCTTTGGACTGATGGAGCTAAATCAACTGCTATCAGAATTAGTGAAAGAGGAAAATGTGGAGGAATAAAAATAACAGCTCTTGTCTTGACCCAAAGCACCACCTCATCTGTCAAACATGGTGCTCGTTCTGCTCGTGCATGTGTGGCTGCCAACAGAACTGGCAAACTGGCATTTACTGGTGATTTCATTACCGACAGAAGCAGCGTGATGAATGCAGTGGTATAGGGGAATATTCTGTATGCTCCGATTTGATCAAATGTATCAAAACACACTGGATAACATTTTGTCCTCCAGTAGCAGGACAACCGCAGACATATGTCCAAATCAATTAAGGAATTGTTCAAGGTGAAAATCTCATTGGTGGAGTCAATCATCTGATCTAAATCCAACTGAGCTGCAGGGAAGGATTGTGGAGCATCAGCAAGGAAGATAAAGAGCATCTGGATGTGGTGGCAACTCATGGTCACATTCATTTTCATATCCAGAGTTTCATTAAACATGAAAGATGTCGTATCAACTGAAGAAGCAGCATTATTCAGCTGGAAATTCATTGTTTGATGAGCGTTGCCCTCTTTCTCACAACAGCAGAATAGATTGACGTGCATGGTTAGAAGCACAGCATTGTTGAAATTATTTTTTTTTTAACGTCTTCACTAAATGAAAATTACGTCGGGTAGTGCCAGTTTGAATTGTTATTTGGTGCTCATTCCTTTAGGTTGTCCAAGTGCATGTCAATCAAAAGTGGTTTATCAGAGACGCGGGATTGTGTGCAGTGGTGTTGAGAGAAGCTGTGCTTTCACTTTTACATAAATGAACTCTCCTCGAGTGGAAATGACTGCATCAGTGTGGTTTTCCCAAACCGCAGAGGCACCCATTTAACAGACACAGTTAAACAAGTTAGTGAGGTAATTACAGGTTTAAGGTTTAAAGAGGTTTGTAATACAAATGTGAAGAAAACATAGGTGTTCGCACTTTAAAGGCAACAGAGTGGAGTGCTGCTATGATGCCAGGGGAGGATGAAACAAATTGTCACTCATTGTCAAGAGTACTTCCTCTCCTTCTCTTTCTTTTTCTCTCTGTCTCTCTCACTTTGCCATGTTCCCGGTGATGGAAGACTCCCAAGTCTGCAGTTAAATCTCCGCAACTGTCTGCCTCTGTGCTGCTGGGGTGAATTTACTTTTCCCTTATGCCGTTTCAGTTTATATAAAGCAGCCTCAAAGCACTTCATCGCTACTAATCAGATACATTAGAGGGATAACAAACAGGACAAAGAAACCTTTAGGTTATTTCAGTTTTGATTCATTAATTGATTTAATTTATTTTAGTGCCACTATTTTATTATCGAGAGGAACCGAACATGTTTGAAAGCTGGCAGGGAAAACCAGGATAAAACAAGCTTAAAGAAAAACACGCTCACTTTACTTGTTAACACTTTGATCAAAAAAAAAGCTCAGCCTGAGGGCTTTTCCATAGACAACTCGCATAACAGTGATTTGTCACTGAGCAGTAGGAAATGCACCACATCATGTTAGAGGTGACAAACAAAAAAAAGAAAAACATGCCACTGATATCACTCCAACGCATTACTCTATCATTATTATTTGAAAATCCATCACGGTGTCGCGGTTGCTGATCCTGCTTGTTTGTTCTCTTTGTAAATGGCTTTGTTTTTGTTGTTCTGAGGCTGCTTTAAAGTGAAACAGAGAATTGAGAAACAGAAAGAGACGGGAAAAAAAAACAAAAGCATAAGACCCCCGAGCAACAGGATGAGACAGAGGAGGAAGGAAGGGAGGTGAACAGACAGGGGAGACAGGGAAAGATGCGACACGTGATGGAGCGGGAGTGATGCCAGCTGGAGGTGTGAGGAGGTGGTGGATGTAAAGATAGGGACATCAAGGGAGGAGGTGTTGAAAGGAGGAAGGAATGTAGAGGAGACAGACTCTACTGCCATTATATGTTTCTGTGAGCTGATTGGTCGTTGCCCCTTCCAATCATCTTTGTTTTCGAAGCGAGCGTGTGTGTGTGTGTGTTTATGTGTGTGTAGCAGTGGCTGTACTGTGTGAAGAACTGACATCATGGTGGAGGAATCTCCTTTTCAACAAGTGCTCAGTGGAGAGCCTGAGGGAAGAACCCGTTTGTGTTCCCTTTGGCTTCAGCACTCATACATGTGTGTACTTGCTTTAAAGTTGTGTGTGTGTGTGTGTGTGTGTGTGTGTGTGTCGACACTGCAGCGTGAGTGTCTTGGTTAACATCTCTTGATTGGGCATACTGTGCTGATCAGCGCGGTGCAGCTCTTGACATTAACATGCAGAAGTGTAGTTCAGCGTTCTGGATCACACCATCCTCATCTGTTTTGTCTTGTTCTTCTCTGCTAGACGTCAAGGCTGCTTATCGAGTGTGGAGTTCAGTCTGCTTTAACCTTATCTGAATGGATGGAGATGTCACTATCTCTTATGTCTCGGTCTCTGGCCTCACTGAGAATTTGGAGAGGAACTAGCAGCAGACATGGAGTCATCACACAGATGTCTCAGGTTCACAGATGTTTTTTCCACAATATCCACAATATCAGAGTATATATAAAATACACATCTACTTCCTAGTGTAGTGTACTCTATTTATATGGTTAGTCACAACATGATTGCGGAGGCAGTTGATCATTGCATACAATCTGCCACTGCCTCCTTCAAACATTTTGTCAGTTTTTAGCTTTGTTTTTTCTTTGTTTCTTTGTCCACACAAATGCAAGCATTTTCCACTGGTGTTTCTTCCACAAGTAAACAGATTGTTAGGTCACTCTAATGGAGATTTTGCTTTGTAGAATGCAGATTTTTAAAAACTCTGGCTCATGTGAGCATGTAAAATAGGCAGTTTTGTCAGCGCAGCAATTTGCTCTTGCCTTTTGTTGCTTTTTGTAATGAGAATGAAACAAGAACAACAGTGGCAGACATCTGCTGCTTTCTTTGTCGACCTCGTCCACACATATGAATTAGCTTTGCTTTGTTTGTGTAATTGTTGTTGTTGTTGTTTATTCTCATGTGTATGTGTAAGTTTTGTAAAATGAGTGTGAAGTGGGCATGTTTTTTTCTGTTTAGAAAAATATATATGCTAATATTGTTCAGGCTTTAGTCTCATGTATTGCATAAAAGTGGAATGCAAGTAATTGATTCAAACACCTTTTTTTTTTTGCTTGCATTTGCCAGATGGTTATAAATATTGACGTACAAGAAATATCCTGAATAAATAATATCAGGATCACAATGCAAACCACAATCAGAAAATGCAATGAATGTAAACATTTAATCTGTGCCATCAGTGCACTTACGAATGCTAATTAATTTTATGTAAACTGAATTTTTTAGTAAACAGGGTTTCACAGTTTTTAAAGAGTGATAAATGGGGAAAAAGTTGCCCAAGCAAACTTGAGAAACTGTAATCGTATCTATCTATTTAATGAAGGCATCTTAATTTAAGTTTGATTGCGTGTAAATGAGCTCATTTTTAAAAGTGAAAGTCAGCTTGTGTTTTGCTGTTATTTCAAAATCCTAAAAAAGAGCTACCCAGAACTCATGTTTTGCCTCTTGACAGGAAGAGTTAAGTAAGTGTAATTAGTGCTCGGTTGCTAAATTATTCATTATTTATGCACATCCATCCACCCGTTCCGTGAGCTACTCATCATGTTTACAGTTGCGGACTTCTATCCCAGCATGTTTTTTTTTTTTTATCTAGCGCTTAGAAGTGACATGAATCCCTTCTAATCAATAATGTTTGCAGATCATGTGACTTACTTTAGTTATTCTAAACCGTAGCAGTTCATCGGATGCATTTAAGCTGATATTCTACACTTTAGCTCACTGCTTTAGGTTGCTTTTGGTCATGACTATATCCTTTAAGCTCTTTATATCTGTGGGTGTGATTGACACATTTAGTACTCTTAACAACCGCCGACACGCCTCAGCAACCATCTGTCACTCAAGGCCCCCTGTCGCCACAGTAACAGGGGTCTAGAGGGGGGAGGGGCCCCATACAAAGGGGACATCCATGACAACCTGTCACCCATAGCAACCTCACCTACCCCCTGCATCTTTTTCTTTCATCATAGCTAATTTGCTTCTATTACTCTTTCAAAAGGGACTGAATTCAGGGCTGCAAGAATAGTAATGGCCTTTAAAAAGTCACTTCGACGCACATGCATTTAAACTTTCTGACTTCTAAGTCAGCTCTCAAGCACTGCCAGTATGAGGGCAGTTAGTTGAATCTCAGCGACAAGCTTCAGAAAAGAGCAGCTTCATTATGAAAGCATGATGGGAGTCCTGGGTGCTAATGACAAAGAAGACTAACAAGGATGTTAACCATGTCTTCCTGCTACACCTGGCAGCAGATATTCCACTCTTGATCAAAGTGGTGGATCAGCAGAGAAGCTGTCTGGCTGCTGGTGCAGGATATCATGGAAAATGTTAACATAACTCGTGAAATGTCTTTCCTGAATAACACAATACTGTCTCCTTGTCTACTTGGGAATATTAAGCTTGCCTGGTGCTTGGCTTGAATTATTTTCTCACATCTGTCAGTTCGTTGGTCACAGTGGCGCCATATGAAACGTCAGTGTTTTCTTGGACTGATTATTAATGTGTCATCATCATGTCATCTTCCTCGGTCCTTTATTGAATGAGACAGTCTCTGTTTGGAAGCAAAAACATTCTTCAAAGTCACACATTTTTAAAATTCAGACTGTTAGCCGCATGATAACCGCATGGCTATGTCGCGTTTTACATTGATTATTGGATCATTCAGTCAGCTGCAGGATTTGCTGAATGATGTAATAGCTTTAACCGAGCCTCATATAAGATACTGTATTCATGATTAGCATTTTTCCAGATGACATGGTTATGTGGAAATTATCGTTATCACAGATAAAAAGTAAAGTAATGTGATTCGCATTGAAGGTGCATTCTGAGCCAGCTATATCCATCTCCCAATATTTTTGGCATATCACAGATATCAGTACGAGTATCGACTTATATGTCAAAAATGCTCCAATATGAAAACTTTCCATTACAGAAATGAATGCAGAACAAGATGCTTGAGCTTATTTAGAAATGATGTCATCACTTAGTTTATCCTAGCATTGTCTGCAGCACATGTAGCAGAGTCCATATCGCAGCTGGTGGTGGTGCGGAGTCAAGTGGTGTCTTCACCATAAGTTGCTAACAAGGTTGTAAAATGCATCCCTACTTTTCAGTATAACTAACATGCTGTCTGTATAGATATGTACATATATGAAGAATGTTGGCTGATATATTAATATTATCATTTTAAACTCAGTTGGTATCAGCATCAAGTATCGGTCGGGTTCCAGGAAATGCATTTGGATTGATAATTTCAGTGTGCTATGCTGTTGTAAACATTGGTTTAGTGGTTGCAACTCATTACAAACTACAATTCCACAATTTCATTTAGCAAACAATTTTATCCAAGAATCTGAGAGTAGATACAACACAAGCAAGCACCTAGTCAGGAGGAAACAAGCTGAATAAGTGTCATAAAACAAGTTCAAATGCATTAGGACCTTGGTGCCTACAGGCAGTATGGGAGGTAATGGTACATTTTTAAAAACTTTTTGCCTGTCTTAGTCTGTCAAGTGAAAGGTTTTCAAACTGTGTTCACTTTTGGATTAGGGTTGGGTCACCATCAGCCCATTGACCTGTGATTTCCTGTATATTCACAGATACGTCCAATACCCATTAAAAAAGGAATCAGATGGCATCAGATCACTGTCTCCAACAAACCGATTTATTTGTGGCAGCTTGCTAAGTGTGTCTAAGTGTTTGGCTAAGAGTTTCTGTGGTGATGAGGAGAGGCAGAGAGGCTGTTGTAATGTTGAATGAAGCAGGCCTTCATTTCCTTTTCTGGGCCAGTCCACACAGCGCACAGCATTCGGATACCTGTTGTACTTAAATGCGAGTCTTTTTTACACACTTTATGGCTGATGACAGTAATTTAATCATCTTTGCTGACACAGCCTTCATGGTGGCGGTAGCTACTTGCTGCTAACGTACTTCTCACACACACACCTGCCACTTCCTATTAGTGCTTCACAGGCTAGCCAAGCAATTAGTAGTTCAAATCCCAGTCAGGCAGACCGTTAAATTTGCAAAGTAAAACAACAAAAATCATCCAAAAAATATTAACTGGTGATGGACTCATAGTCAATGTATTTGTTCAATTGCCCAGCTTTAGTTTGAAATAATATTGTCAGTGAATGATTGTAATTCTTTTCTCCTCATCCCTTTTGTCTCCCTCTCTGCATTCCTTTATGTCTCCTGCTTCACCACTTTGGATTCTTGATCAGGTAAGACATCCATCCTCTTCATAACTCCACTGGCACTGAACAGCTTGCATATTTTACAAGCTCTGCTGTGTGTGTGTGTTTTTACATGGCTACTTTTTCCTCTCACGGCTCAGATGGAAATGAGTCTTATGAATATGCATGCGATCCCCGAGCTTTCTGTACCAAAGCTTGCTGTCGCTCCTCCTTCCCATCTATAGCTCTGTCTCTCTTTTTCTGTCGCTGCTTCTTTCCCGGCCGCTCACTCAGTCAGATATCCTCAATGCAGAAGCCTGACATTGAGTCATGAAAGTACATCATGGTTGATATTCACAAAGAATATTCAATGTGAAGATGAAAGTTGATGTGACATTGTACAAAAGTCTGAGGACAGATTAAAGATAACCGTGTTTGTGTGTGTGCCTGTGCATGAACAATTATAATTCATTTTGACAAGGTGTCTCAGCTCTAGGAGGATGTAACACTTATTCTGTGACTTCACGGTTCTTTGTATGATCATGCACAAGGTTCCATGACTTAAATATATCCTCTATTATGTAATGTGCATATGTGTCAGGCTATACTGTGCCAAACATCAGATCAAATGCAT
Source organism: Acanthochromis polyacanthus (assembly GCF_021347895.1). Taxonomy (NCBI): domain Eukaryota; kingdom Metazoa; phylum Chordata; class Actinopteri; family Pomacentridae; genus Acanthochromis; species Acanthochromis polyacanthus. The sequence goes on from NC_067126.1 coordinate 27,134,773, forward strand.
ACATATTTGCATATTTCTTGCTCAAATGCCAGATGTCTTGTTTATGACTATAGCACAGAAACAGAGCTGAGCACACCCCTGTCATACAGTGGCAGAAGCAGCATAATTAAGAATAGCGCAGTTGTAGTTTATTTTTTCAATTCTGACATTTGATAAGCTGTAACATCCCTTTTTCTTTTTGGGGATTCATCGGCGGTTCAAACAGACAACAAGATTAAACTTGCCATTGATTATATTTGCAGTAACTGTCTATGACTAGCATTTTCTACACGCGTCAGTGTGGGTCTAAATTATGCTTATTATTCTGAATGGATTTCTATTAGACTGGGTTATTGGACATGCTGTGGCTACCAACAGCAGAATGTCTCAGATTCAGCTGATTTCCTGTTATTCTGAACCCTGTTTATGTATTTGTGCATTATAAATTATTAATATATTGATTGATCTTAATTTTACATGGGAAAGTAGATTGATGGCTTTTACAGCAGCACAAATTAACCCTACTAACCATGCAAACCATACAGATGAGATGTAAAATCACGAACATGCACTCAGTGACATCCTAATTAAAAACTAAGCACACAAGGCAACTTGGACTCGTTGGTGAGGATGTGCGGCTGGTAAAGGCACCACGTTTGCACGAGGATGCTGGGAGGATGAATACTGGGATGGGGGATAATTGGTATGGCCCTGTTCACTATCTGTATTATTCACGAGTCCCACTGTGCAATAGAATATCATGTAAAATGGCCACTGCAGAGTTGGGTGATGGCGATGATCCTCAACTCCTTCAATGGGACTTTTCACAACATCAGTCCAGCTCTTCTTCATCTGGTCATCCTTAAAAAATGTAAAGATGAGGCTGAGCTATTATGCATATTTTGGCATCCAGGGAAGATGTATTGGCTGTTCAAAGGCATAGCTATCAAACTGTAAGCTGTAGAAGCTGCAGTAGCTCCAGAGAGAGCAGGAGAACTGCTGGTGTTAGTCTAGTTTTTACAACGTTATATTGTTAAGAAGAGGGATGCTCCTAAATATGGGCTCTAGTAGCATCAAACCATGACTTCTGGCCCCTCGAGGAAAAAAATCCTTCCACACTTTAGTATCACATAGTTAAGTCGTTTTACATGTTTTAAAAAAAATTTCTGACGTGTACAGTGTTAGATACATATCTATTTTTCCACCAAACAAACTGACTTATTTTTTTGTCAATGCACAACATTGTCATCTGTGTTCTGATTGGCTATTCCTTACATTATATTTCTAATCAAGAAAATGATCACTTCAAAATCATCCTTAAATCTTCACACTTTGCTATAAGTAGGAGTAATGATAAATGTATGTCATTACTCAACCTCTTCAAAGAAATTCTTTCCTGTTAAATTGGTACGTTTTAGCATTCCTAAGTGTAATTCTCGTTAAGTTTTTAGATATGGGCTCTGATTGCAACACTTTGCCATGTGTGTCTACCCCTACAGTGTATGCGACACACATTCCCACCATCATACTCACAACATGGCTGACTGAAAGAACACAGCACCACATTGACCCCGTCTCCAACTTTCCAGCTAGTCAGCAAGAGCAGCAACACGCACATGAATTATGCTGATTGCTGAGCTCCTTGTTCATGCCGCTTCAGTGACCCAGTAATTTCAATAAAGCAAACACACTCTGGGATGCGGCTTTTTACCATATGGTGAGAGTCTCTATGAATGTGTGCGTGTGTGTGTGTGTGTGTGTGTGTGTGTGTGTGTGTGTGTGTGTGTGTGTGTGTGTGTGTGTGTGTGTGTGTGTGTGTGTGTGTGTGTGTGTGTGTGTGTGTGTGTGTGTGTGTGTGTGTGTGTGTGTGTGTGTGTGTGTGTGTCGCAGTATTGCTAAGTTGTGGGGATGTAATACTGTTTACACTGTCACATTGTGGGTTTCTGTTTTGTGGACATAAAGCAAGTCCCCTTAATGGAAAACAGAGCATTTTAAGACGTAGATCAGTTTAAGGTCAGGTTAAGGTTTGGTTCTGGTTAGCTATCAACATCGGACAGGCAGATTTCCATTAAACTTCACTGAGCACTTTCACAGAGGATTCATCTGTTTTCATTTTCTGGACATAAGAGCTTTCCCTAAGATAAATTCGGGGATGAGAGGAAAAAAGCAGAGAATGAGTGAAAGCAGGGTAAGGCAGTGTGGCACCTGAGCTAAGTGATGTGCTGAGAGAGTGAAGAAAGAGAGGAGACATGGAGGAGGAAGAATGAGGGAGTGATGGGGAGGTGAAGACAAGGTTGAGATGAATGAACTCCTGGTAGCTGCCGGCTAGACTGGTGTGTATCTGCGTGTGTCTAAGTTTGTACTCGGGGAGTGGTGTTGTGTTTCTCGTCTTCCTACTTCTCAGAAACTGCCAGTTTGTGTGTGCGTCTCCACTTAATCTGAGGTGTGTGTTGTATCATGAATTATAGATGGAAAGTGAATCAATAGTGCACTGAATTACTGCCAGACAGGCTGCGTGTGTGCGCGTGTGTGGATGTGCTGATGTTTGCATGAGTGCGGCTGCATGTTGGCATAATTTGTTGTTTTACATTTTGTACATTTAAATAAATACAACATATCGTTTACTTATGTATTCTGCTGCAACAGCTCTGGGATTTTGTAGATGTGCGTAGCAACGGGAATGTGGATCCTCATTTGAAACAGCCAAAGATTGTTTTGGGGGGTTTATTTTTTGTACAAATTAACATCATCTTAGCATACAGGTAATCCCATTCTGTGTGTGCACAGAGTGTGTGTTTGTGTTGTGCTTGAGTGTCTGCTCCAATAAAACGCCACCACATGATAGAATGCCGCTCTCACAGCAGAGTGGAAAAAGACCTCTGCAGATTTACTATGCTATTACCACACACACTTACACAAACTCCCTCCCTCTCTCTCTCTCTCTCTCTCTCTCTCTCTCTCTCTCTCTCTCTCTCTCTCTCTCTCACACACACACACACACACACAAACACACACACAGACAGTGCAGGAAAAAAAAGTTGTAATGGCCCAGTGCCCCTCCAAGGACGGGCGAGCAAGAGAAGAGCGAGCGGAGTAATCACAGTTAAAGAGAGAGAGAGTGTGTGTGTGTCTGCAGGGAGGTGAATAAATGCACTACAGGGGACATAGAATAGTTTGGTGCTGGAGAAATGGATGGGGATATGAGCAGAGTGGAACATCCTGTCTCATCTGCCATCCTTCACACACACATACGCATATGCGCTCGCTTAACGTGGGAATGTTAGTGTTGCTGAGCAATAGAGCAGACAGATGAGTGAATCCAGGATGCAGAATGCGTTCCACTACTCCAAACAAGACCATTTAGTCCATTTAATTCCTTATTTCTTTCAAAGCTCACTTAACCTGAAGCTGCTCCGCATATCCAGTATGCAAATGTTTCCACTGAGGTGAAACCTCAAAAATTGAGTCTTAGTTCTCAGCAGACATACATTACTGTAATACCCATGCAGTGTACTGAAATTACAATTTCTCTGCTGTCTTTTTTCTGTATTGCAATATTCTTCGATAATTTATTCAACACTGTTTTTAATGTAAAAGCACATTTTTCAAGGGCTGCCGCCTCAGTTATAGAGTCAACATCTCTCCACACGCTCTTACCAAATACACAGCCGACCACATGGCCTATCAATACCTCAGTTAAGTATCTTCTGTAATTGCTAGAAAGCCAGTTGGGCAAGCTGAGGAAAAACAGAAAGCCTATATTTTCCACTGCCTCTAACTGGCACAAAAGCCCATTGTAGAGCTTCTTAAAATGATGGCACACATGCCCCATGCTAGTGCAGCTATCGTAATTTGTACATGAAAGAGCTTCCATAATGATACTTTTAGGAACACAGAAACAAGTCCAACAACAAGACAACCATGAACCAGGCCACACTGTTCACAAACTACAGCGTATAAAAGAGCATTTCGCAGAAGGTGGCCTACAAAGCCACAAGTCCTCCACCACCAGTTCTTACACATTTTTTTCAGACGCTCTCTGCTCTCTTTTCATGTACACTGTGTGGTGATACTTTGTGGCTGTGTTGTGGTTTGTTTCAGCTTGCCTTTTGATTTTGTTTGTGCACATGTCGAGGAAAATGTCTGCCTGTTAGTGAATTCCTGGTGTCATTTGTGAACGCAGCATAAATAAGAGCTGCAGGGATGCGTGTACGGTTGACATAATGGGCTCTGTTTAACATGAGGTTCTTTCTTCACCTGTGCTACTTCGGTATTTGGGTGTCCTGCTATATTCTGCATGTAGCCATAGTTTTGAATACCTTTCATTTTCTGTTATGGCCCTGCAGTTGTATTAAAAATAGTCTGGATGACTCGGATGCCATATGAAATTGTGCAGCGCTACTCATGAAGGATTTAGTGGCTGCCAAAGTTTCAATATGTCTAGAAACTAAAAACATGAATTCAGCTTTAGTAGAGACAACACCCTTATTTTGGGCAAATCTGTAAGTTCATAGCTGCAATTATGCACATCCTGAAACAATAGTTTTCTCAATCGAAAAGTTACCATAGCATAGCTGTGAAAAGAAAGAAAAAATTGGTATTTTTTAAAAAAATACAATTAAAAATTTATATTATTATTTTTGCAAATGTAAGTATCCTCGATTAAACATTAAAATGCCAAAACATACTCATGCTCTAATGTAGAGTAAAGGTTGCAAAATGATTTAAAATGTTTATTTCACATTATTTTACTTTTTTTTTTCACCCTGGCTGCCAGAATATAACAGTTTGTTTGTTTTTTTTTCCCCTGCAGAGTAACATTTTGCCATGCTCACTGACTGTAACACCATCCCTGAAAAATGCCTTTTGAGAATGCCTTTTTACATTGGTCACAGAGCAAAGGCAACAAGTCAGCAGCTTCAGCCCTCTGTCAGCGTCTGCAAAGGATGTGTTCAGGCACAGTTCTGCTGTTTAGTTGCGGATTTTCACTCAAAGGCCGGGACACAATCGGTGTGGCTGCACATAAAATACAAGGTTTTAAAGTTGTAGCCTGTCATGATGATTCAGATCAAAGGTACACGTGAAGCGTTTCTGTTGCTTATTTAGTAAGATAAAGACAAATGTGGTCTACTGTAGTTGATTTTGGTAGCACACGTCCTGTTACAACGGACAGTGAAGTATTGTTGGTTTCAGAACACAGATAGGAAATAACCTAGCATGTAATACGGTGCACACTTCTAGCTTGAGCAGCAGTCTGTTCGTCTGGTTCACTGCTCCGGGTTCATCTATCATCAGATCTGTCTTTCTTTTCCTCTGAGGAACAACACCGACGATATGGCAGTTTCCAGTTATAGAAGTCAGACGCTTGTTAAGAGCAGGGAGCTCGGATGACTGCTGACCCCCTCCAGAGGCAACCACATTGCAGTTTTTCCTGTGCACAAAGTCATGTTGCACGGTGCCAGTTTTGATATCGAAACCAACTTGTCCTGGTTTACAGAAGAGCTCAGCTGTCGTTCTCCTGTTTTTAATTAGCTAAACAACTGTACATTAAATTCTGGCTTGATGGAGATAAATGCAGATTAAATATAAAGAAACAGACAACAGAAAGGGTTAGAAGTTAAATATCACCTAATCTGTTATAAATATTGTGAAGGTCTCTGAGTCAGGAGTCGTGGTGCTGTGATGTGCAACCATTTAAAAATTTCTCTTATTGGTGACAGCAGTCCTTTGACCAAACAATAAAGGCTCAATTTCCTCCAATATAGCCTCAGCCTCAACAACAGCCACCTCTATTTCACACTCCATGAAGTTTTTTCTTTGGAACCACAGTATTCTCCATCGTCCCTCACAAATAAGTGAATGAATTTACACTCATAAATATATTTATATGCATAACGGTGTTTACATGCACTGTTTTATTCAGATTTATTGTTGTAGTCAGTTAGAGTGCAGATGGTTTTGTCAATCACTTTAAGCAAATGATTTGTTCAGTCTGAGGAATCTGTGAAATATTTTTTTCTGAATGAATCCGCTGGTTTACACATGCGTGTGTGTGTGTGTGTGTGTGTTTAGTGGAAGTGTTTAGTGCTTTAGTAGAGGTCAAGAAAAACCCCTGAGTGAGAAATACCCCTCAGGAAGGATGCCAGACATTTCTCAGGAGGCGTTCTCAGTCAGGCACACGAGATGAGCTTTATTCAAATCAGTTCCTGGTTCTGAGTCTTTTGTGAACGAGGCACAGCTCACTGCACGGGCAGCAGAGAGATTCAAGATGTATCCTCAGGACACCATTGATTGGCTGATTGATCTTGTGTAATGTTTCACGGAAATGCATCCAGTAGTTGTTGAGATATTTCAGTCTGGATGAACCTGGTGGACCGAATGATTGACAGAGCAGAGAGACTGCTATTGCAGCAAAAAATAGCTTGTTAGCTTCTATTGACAGAAAGCTAAAGTAAAAGTATAAAAAATATTGATGTTTCTCCTCAGCAATCTGTCTGTTGTCTGCTGGTGAGGAGGTGCACAATGCAGAGAACTCAATATGGTCAAATAAACTCCTGTACACGTCTGGAGTTACCGTCATCTCACAACAAGGTGTAATGTAAGGCTAAAAAAAGTGGATCCATCACAAACCCAGAGTGCAGCTGTGCTGTGCCGTGCACATTCTCCAGAGCAGCAGATGCCTTCCCCCTTCTCACTGCCAACCTGCTCACTGCTGTGTTGAGACCAGCTTTCTTTTTCTAGCATCAAGGTTTTTTTTGTAACCTGATTGTAACGTAATTAATCCGTCCTTTTGGTGGAGACACATTCTGTTAAGTATGGGCTTGATTTACTGTCTCTAAGGAATATGAGGTAAATAGAATCCATGCATCAAAGCTGCTGTCTCTATAATAGGGGTCCCATGGGATTAGGTAGTGGCTGGATAAAGATTGTGGCTCTCAGGGGTTCCATTATTAACTCTTTCCAGTTGCAGTGCAGAATGACCAATTTGTCTGTGTCGATTCTCACTCATCTGGGTCATGATGATCCTAAGAACCAGAGTGAAAAAGCAACTGGGCTTTCAGTTCTTGTAAGATTCTCCTACAGTTCTCTAAAGCAATAACATCTTCAAGAACCAAAAGTCCAGTTACTTTTTACTGTAGACAAACACCATCAGTATCACTGTTAAGGAGAGTGTAGTACTGCAGTTATTTGTGTCTGATCAGTTTCATTTAATCAGGCTAGAAAGAACCCTGAAGAGAACCTGAACTATTGGTGACATGGCATTTAACCAGATGACTCACAAAGAAAACACACATAAATAGCCTCTTAAATTGCAAACAACATTGCATAATTTCTCCAGTTCAGTTCACTTACTCATTATCATAAAGTAGAATGTCTGCAACTTATGCAGCAATAGAAAAACTGAGTGATTCTACGGTGAAAAAACAATTTAGAAAAATAATAAAAGTTACCGCAAAGCATGAAAATCTTTTGCTCTTACTGCTCTCAAGATATTCATAGTTGTGCATCATTACTCTCAACATCACTTTAAAAGTCAATATAAATGCACTCCTGGGTTTCTTGTTTCTTCCAACAGTCTGGTAAAGGTACAAAGATTAAGACATGAGTTAAGTGGTATCAGTGAATTGAAAAGCATAAGCAGAGTGGATGTTGCAGGATAACGTCCAAGCACAGAAATCTGCTTCCTATGGACTCATATGCAGAGCTGAGGGTGGTTGTTATTATTGATATAATAAACTCAGTGTGAGTTTGTCACATAAAGACTGCGTCCACACTTCGACATTTTCATCAGACACAGTACTGTGATGCATTTTAGGAAGCCGAAATGCTGCTTTAAGTTTGAAAGCTCCTGTATTGCTTAGTATGGACAAGCACAGATGGTTGATTTTGCAGTGTTTGCTTTGTTGCTGGGTTTTGTCAGAAGCTGCTTAGCTTCCCCTTCTTTGTCATCACCGTGCCACATATTTGTTGTACAATGACTCCTGATCCATGTTTTCTGCCACCCTCACTCCTTGTCATTACTTTTCTACCTCTGCAGTATTTTCTATAACTAAGCAACCAACCTTCTGTTTCCTGTCTACACCAGCACCTACACACTCAGTGCACTTAAATAATACTTTTAATACTTTTACAAGGCTATGTGTGCCTAGATGAGGCTGATAAACTTCATGTTTCCAAAAATCTAAAACAAGCTTTATGTGCAAATGCATGCATGAGGTATTTATATGTATGCTCAGTATGTATGTCTACCTACTGGATTTGCAATTAATTGTTCTATTTGTGTTTGATCTGCAAGTCTCGATGCAGACTTCCCTTAATGTCTAAAGTTGTCTGATTAATAAATTCTTGCTTATTAATTTTTATTTTACCTCACAAATAATTGGGATGACTAATTATTGCAATAAACGTGTGTCCTGCATGAAATGTGTTAAGAATGGATGAATCTGGTGTCGGACGAGTACTAAAAACCGTCAACTACTAATATAAATGTCCCTGATCTGGTGGTGCAGCTTTAATCAAAAAGATTTTTTTCCCTTTCAATCAGAGGTGTCAAACATACGGCCCGCGGGCAAAAACCGGCAAACCAGAGGGTCCCGTCGGGCCCACAGGACGACTTTATAAAAATTTAAAAATTACAGAGAAGACATTAATTGCAAATTGTTAATTTGTAAAACTATAAATTTAACAGATGTGTTTTGATCATAAAGTAAAATACTAGATTGCCCATTGTTCTTTAGTCATTCTATGTCTTATTTTTGTAATATTTTGTCTTGTTTTTGTTGTTTTTTTTTGTCTGACTTGTGTGGTTTGTCTCATGGTTTTCTTGTTTTGTTTCTCATTTTTGTCATTTTGTGTTTCATTTTTGTAATGTTTTGTCTTGTTTTTGTTGTTCATTTCTTTCATTGTATGAATTTGTCATTTGCCTCACATTTTTGATTGTTTTGTTTCTCGTTTTGTCATTTTGTGTTTCATTTTTGTAATGTTTTGTCTTGTTTTTGTTGTTCATTTCTTTCTTTGAATGAATTTGTCATTTGCCTCACGTTTTTGATTGTTTTGTTTCTCGTTTTGTCGTTTTGTGTTTCATTTTTGTCTCGCTTGTGTTTTTTGTCTGATTTTTGTCATTTTGGTTCATTTTTTTTGCATTTTTTGGTCTCATTTGTGTCATTTGTGTCATTTTTTGTCTTTTTTGTCCATTTTTATCGCTTTTTTGTGTCTCTATTATTTTATGTCATTTGTCTCATTTTTGTCACTTTGTGTCTCATTTGGTAATATTTTGTCTTCTCTTTGTTGCTTTTTTGTGGCTTTTTATAGATGCACTATGATCTGTATGTTGTAATGTTTAAATGATAAACTGAGGCATGTGAACATTTTCAGAATGCAGTTCTTTGGCACTAAAACAAAGGAAAAACTTTGGAATTGTGGATATTTTTAGGATATTATGCTCTGATTTTACTGGTCCGGCCCACTTGAGATCAAATTGGTCCAAATATGGCCCCTGAACTAAAATGAGTTTGACACCCTTGCTTTAAATTTTGTACAGATTTTCATGTTGCTAAGTTCTCCTCTTGTACAAAATGAAAAAAATAGATTTTGTAAAGCAAAACTGTTGTTGTCTTTAGAGGAGCACAGGATTTTGTATCAACACAGAAACAGCTTATGGCTATCAGTAAGCTTTCTAAAAGGTGCACAGTGCACAACTCATCTATCCATCAACCACGACATGTTTAGGCTGTGTGTGTGTGTGGTTGTCTCACAGGGTTCTTGTTGAATGGAGCAGTGAGTCCCATGTTGGACAAGTCACCTCCCTGTACCTTATGGTCACAGAAGACACACACACACTGTGAGACTTAACAGATGGGAGTCTCAGCAGTGGTAGATGGAGGGACTTGTGCATTTATTGTATATCCCCAAGGGCTACACACACACATGCGCACACGCGCACACACACACACACACACACACACACACACACACACACACACACACACACACACACACACACACACCTTCTGTCCATTGCGGAAATCCACAAACAGTAATTACTGCGCCGCAGGGGTGGTGAGTAGAGCCTTTTGAATGTGTGTGTGTGTTTTTGTGTTGGGACTGACAATAATAATGTGCTGCTGACAGGACACTAAAAAACATCTCAGCACACTTGTGAGATCCAACAGTCCTGGTTTGGTTTTTGCCATTCACACGCTTCTACTTTCCTCACACACAAAATCACAGCTCTGGAAAGATTAGTTTCCCTTCTCCCAGTGGCGGCAGTCCTGCAGGAAACCATGGGGGAATTTGAAAGTAATGAAACCAACAGAAAAAAAACGTATTCCGACTTATCTTACAGCCTTCTTTAGTGATGGGTTTGAAACTTTGTCGCCTCAGTTTTATCGTTCATTTGTGATAGAAAAATGCTGTTTTTCTGACACAGGCAGACTGATAACGCACAAACCACTATAGTTAAAAACAACAACACATCATAGATAAGTTTCAGCTTTTTAATCCCCACCGTACTCGCTTGCTGTTAATCTTGTAGGTAAAGCAGTTTTCCTGGATTGCCAGGCTGTAAAAATTTAAATTAATGCAACCAACTTTGATTATGGAGAATGCAATTTTCTAAGGCGGATTGCCAAGGAGATTTTCTTATCCCCTGCTCTGCTAGAAAAAAAAAGTAAGAGTTTAAAATGTAGCTCTTCTACAAAACTGCAGCTGGAATTGGCTTATCTATGGTATTTTATTTATATATTTAGTTTGGATTTATTTGTTTTATTTTATCCGGAACAAAGGCAAAGTAATTGTTAAGGCTGTTACACTGATCTCTAATGAAGATGGCACATGTTGCAGTTAGACTGTATATAAATAAATAATTCTGTATGTTTATCCATATGATTTGACCACATTCAGATAATTACATGTCTTAATTACAGAGAAATTTCCATCTTGTAAGTGAAATGTTGTGTTTCTGTGCTTCAAGTTCACATTTGAGCTATAAGGGACGAATTACAGAAATGTTACCAGATCCTGACAGATTATTAGATGAGATTGTTACTGTGGCTCAAGGTCCTTTTTGCACAAGATGCCAATAGTAAACCTGCTGGAACGTTTATACAATACAGTGCATGTGTTAAAAAGCTTTTTCACTGCTGCAGTGACACAAAGAAACAAAGTTATAGTCACACAAGTAGCACAGTGGGTGCCACGAAAGAGGCAGAGAAGAAAAGAACGAGGGTGAAGGAAAAGTTAACATTAAGAGAAAGGAATGAGAAAAAAAAACACACTGAATCATAGATCTTTGAAGTCTTGTTCATGTACTTTCCCCAGAAATTCACTGTTAGCCAACACTCAGTGAAAGTATGGTCACCGCTGGGCTGAGAGAAACAGCATCTTAGTCTAAAAATCACTAAAAGATAGATTTAAGGTATCCATTAGCTCACGCTTGTGGCATTGAAGATAGATGAGGAAGCAATGTACAAAAAATGTGCAACATGCTAATAAATTAAAGTCATGACTGCCAAGTGATAGTGGCAGAAAAACTTCCTTGAAATGTTTGATACTTCCAATGACGGCAGATTGCTTTTATGTCATCCAGTCATATCACAGGTCTCTCTGAAAAAGAAAAAAGGATTTATTTGTTTTGTAGTGTGGTCATATGTGCACACAAGGCCTCCAGAAATCACAGAGAAAGCGCTGTCATTGGCTTCCTGTATGATGAGAATATAGTTCACTTTGCCTTCAAACTGCCAGCAACAAATACATGTCGACTCTGAGACCAAGCTGTATTTCAAAAATTAATTGGTTATATATCAGAATGATACTCCATCAGAGGAAGTGGTAAAGTAACAAACGGCTTGCTGAGATATGGCTGTTCTCTTCAGGAAAGTGACAGACATTGAATGACCTTCCATTTGTTGGCTGCTGAAACAACCTCTGCTCTCACCTGGCACAGGTTCTTCACAGCTCTGAAAACACTGTAAATGTCAAAACTGGACTTAATTACCGTATATTTAAAATCAAACTTTGTCTCTTTTATTGCCTGAAGAACTAACCAGCATTGTTTAAAGGGACTTGAAGACAGCCCATGCCCACACAGTGTCCTTTGACCAGGACTTGGATTGAAACAGTATTTAGGTTGTGACAACTTAGACCAACAGAATCGACCCATTGTTTAGATTCAGGTTGAATCTTTCCAGGTGTAAAATATAGAACTCCTACATTCAGCCTGAGCCTCCTGCCCCAGGCTTAGTGAAGAGAAGCACAGCAGCCTGCTTCTAGTTTTAGATGATCCCCTCAGCAGAGGGAGCACAGCGACCTTCCTATTCCCTCCCTCCCATTGAGCAGCAAACACAGCAGTTCCCTGATGAGGCCCTCCGGCAGCCTCTAGCACCTCTGTTTGTTGGCCCAGGGGAAGAGAAATAAAGAGTGAACAAAAGTGATGAAAGAGAGGAAGGTTGGAAACGAGAGGAAGGTGAAAATAAAATATCATGAGAGTGAGAAAGGATAAGAGGCTTAGAGAGAGAGGAGAAAATGAGGAAACAGGAGCACCGGCGAGGAGATGCAAAAACAAGAGAAGTGAGACTTTCAAAGGGAAATGAAGAAAAAGACAAGTGATGCAGCTCTTCTTTTTTGTCCTCTTTAAATGTCACATTTCTGTCTTCTACATCTTTGATACACTCACCGTCCCCATCCACCAACACCCTCAGTGCAGACAAAGTGGTCAGGAGCACTGCTCTTGCTCTTCCATGCTGCTAGATCAAGGTCAACCATGTCTCCTACCGTATATGCACCTAATTTCCAACAGCAAATATACTGTTCAGGAAGTGTAGCACCACTCAGTTGCTGTACAATGTTACAAAATGTCAAGAATGATGACAAAGTTAAGGTAAATCTAACTGTATGAGTTGATTGCACATATACAGCCAAAAACCATACCTCTTTTCAGTTTGGCTGCTAGTCCTTTCAAAGTAGTTATCCAGCAGCGAACAGTGCTGTGGCTTTGCTTCAAATGCTGTGTAGAAATGGTGTTCTGAACAGTTACATCTGCAATCTTACTATGAACCATCAAAGTTGTGCAGAGGATAACAATTAAATTCCCAGTTAAACGGATCCAACCTTCATGTTGAAATCATCACTGGTAACAAGAATCAGATCTATGACTACGATCCAGAGACCAAACAGCGAAGCCTGCAGTCTCCAGGTCTGTGGAAGGCACATTAGGTCAGTGGCTTGTTGTTTTATCAAACATTCACGGGTTCAAGCTTCATGAATTACTGTCCCAGTGTCAGACTGCCAACAAAGAGTTTTACTATGACGTCCTGAGGTGTCTGAAGGAGGTCATATAGTGCAAAAAACCTGAACTCTGGTGTGTGCTAAGGTGCATGCAAGTTTTTTGGACTACATCAACAGTTCCTGCCACTTCCTGCTCTTCTCCATAATGAACCTCAAGTTGAAGTGTTGCTGTTTGACACAGTGGAGCAGACTCAGCACATGCTGCAGATGGTTCTTGAGACACTTAACTAGTAAGACTTTCAGAGTGCGTTCCAAGCGTGGCAGGAACGTTCAGAGCAGTGTTCGCTGCACAAGAGGACTATTGAGGGTGAATAGAGATCAAGCTTAAATTAGGCACAGGTTTTGATTTTTATAGGTGCAGTCTGAACTTTTTGATCATCCAACATATTGCTACAAAGAAAGCATTTCAGCTCCATTTTTCAGTCATCTGCCTTTCGTTAATCTTGAACAATATCTGCTAATCAATCCAGCTGTCTGGAAAGACTCTCCTTTTTCTGCATTTTGCACATGTAACTTGTGTATTGAGCTCTGAACTAAGATGACTGGCTGTGCCCCAATACATCCTGTGCAGACACAGTTTGAGCACCAGAGCTGCTGCTGCTGCTCACAGCACTCCCAGCGCTTTGTGGCAGCAGTTTACTGAAGGCTCTGTCTTGTTTAGACATGAAATCAATTCCCTCTTGCACAAAGAGGAATTCCTGCAGGAATGGTTATCCCAGTTTAGTTTGGGAGAACTTGGCTGGCCTGTGAAGAGCCCTGACGTCAATCCAGTGTGCACCTTTGGGAAGTCGCTTGCATTCAGACTGTGAGCCAAGCTTCCAACATCAACACCAGACGTAAATGACTGACCATAAAGTAATGTGGAAAGCCTAAACCTGATAGAGACTATTTGCCGCAGTAATAGGATGAGAAGAGTGTAGCGTTCAGGTGTCCATAGACTTTGTTGATATTCTTTTGCCCGGAGGTGCTTTGTAGGGTGTCAAGTGGCAGATATGTGATATAATAATTGCAGGAATTGGTAGAAGTAGTAGTAATAGTTTAAAAGCAGCATTACTACTGTATTTTTTGTTGTTTGTATGTCTGTGCGTTTCCTCTTATTGCGTCACCACTGATCTCACTGGAGTCAGGCAGTGGAGCCTCAGGCTGTTCTGTTCCGTGTAGCGTCTGGGAAGAATCAGTCTATATGTGAGTGTGGAAAATGTGTGTGTGTGTGTGTGTGTGTGTGTGTGTGTGTGTGTGTGTGTGTGTGTGTGTGTGTGTGTGTGTGTGTGTACTTGTTTCTGCTATACCGGTGGGGACTTTGACCTGACTATTTGCTATAAAGGTGGGGACTTGTCTTACGGTGGGGACCTAAAATGAGGTCCCCACGGGTGGCAACACCGTTTTCTTGGCCATGTTGTTGTTAATAAAAAATGTAAAAGTGCAAAAACGTTTGTTTAGGGTTAGGCATTGATTTGGTGATGGTTAGGGTTAGGGTAAGGGTTAGGAGTTAGATATGAATGGGAGTCAATGGTAAGTCCCCACCGGTATAGAAAAACAAACATGTGTGTGTGTGTGTGTGTGTGTGTGTGTGTGTGTGTGTGTGTGTGTGTGTGTGTGTGTGTGTGTGTTATTGTAAACACATTCTTTGTGAAGAAAAGACGTTTTTATTTCATGCATTTTCTCTTCTGTTTCACGCTGCTGTTTGTTTACCTGGATCTTCTTTAAGATAAACTCCCTTTCAGCACCGGTTGCCGTCAAGAACATGTCCAGTATATTAAGTGTGTGCTGAACGCTGCAGTGTTTGTTTGTTTGTTTGTTTGTTTGTTTGTGTGTGTGTGTGTGTGTGTGTGTGTGTGTGGTGGAGAATGTAAATACAAGTGTACTCTAGTGATGAATATCTATGTGTCACTGGTTCTATAGAAATGTAGCTTAAATCTCATCTGCAGGATAAAAAAATGGCCTTTTCAGTGACTTTTAGAAAAAGGAAATTGTCAGTCTGATGTCCACATCTAACATGAAGATCTTTATTCAGTGTGTATTCCTGCATCTTAATTGTCTCCCCATCCCCCTTAGTTACTGTTGCTATGCTCATCAAGCTTTCTTTTCTACCCTTGTTACATGGGTAGTTTACAGTGACAACAGTGATTCAGGTCAGTTTTCACACAACAATTCATTGATTTCACACAAGTATACAAATGCAAACTTATTATTCCTGGCTGATATGATAGCATTTACCAGTTGATATTTCCCTGCTGCAGCTGTCCAGAGCTGCAACAGTTAATCAGTTATTCCATTGCTTGTGAACTATTGAATTAACTGACATTTACTTTTCATACTCGATTATTCAGATTGAGTCATTTTTAAAGAAGAAATAATCCTCTTTTTCCAGCATCTTAAATTTGAATGTTCGCTGGTTCCTTGACTCCTCTGTGACAGCAATCAAGACTTCTTTGGGTTGTGGACAAAATAAGACATTCGATGCTGTCATTTTGGGCTTTGGGATACACCAATCGACATTTTTCACCATTTTATTAACCAAACAAATAAGTAATTAATCAAGAAAATAATCATCGGGTTAATCGACATACAATGTAATTGTTAGCCACAGCCTCATAGCTTGCTAGTTAATTAAGGTTGCAATTAGTTCTCCAGCAGATTCATTTTAAAGCCGTGTAAGTAACAAGCTCATAGCTGCAGCTGATGATCCATGTAGTGAGTGACATTATGTGACGCTAAACAAAGGAGCAGCATTGTTCTTCTTTAACATTGTAGAGCTAGTCTTACTATGATTACTATTAAAAGTCTAAGATTAGACAATTCCTTCTAACATAAGCCTGTTTGTTTGGCTGCTTGGCTTATATACTTGTTCAGTGGGTTTTCATGAGTGTTCACTTCTCCAGATTCATTTTTGATCTATCGCGACATGAGTTGCGATTTTTGTGGAAAAGGTTAATTTTGCTTCTTTTTTTTCCATCTAAAAAGGCTAGTTCCCCCTTACACCTGGAGGATACGATTTATAGACAGGACCATCTCTGTAGCACCACAACGCTTCATTATTTTCAGTATTTTGTGACATAATTTACCTTTCTCAGAAAATTGTAGCTCCTGGAATATGGATATTGCACTGTCCGTATTCAGATTTCTACAATATTTTGATTAATTGTTCAGCCCTGGTAGAACTGCTAATAATATATAGCATGCAGCACAGTCTTGTGTTAAACATCTTTCCCAGTTTTCCTGTAGCTCTCCCTCCAGAATTTAAGAGTAAAAATGATAAGTGAGGTTTAGAGTAAGGCCGAGGTCAGGCTGAGCATCTCATAAGACAACTATTGTTTGGTGAGAGGTGTACGGTGTGCAGGTGAAGAGAAAGGAACACATATCAACTGACTTATAGCCTATTACACACAAAATAAAAACAGGGCTTGGAATGATGTTCTCTAAACGGCATCTGTGTCCCTAGAAACTGATGCAAAATGTTGTAAGAAACAAGACACAGCAAGCCAGTTTACGGTATATGCAAATGTTAATTCTGTTTTTTCAAACACCGTTTCAACAAGTAGAGCTAAATTACAACGCTTGGCAATCCTGCAGAGCCTAGTTACATAGTTGCAAAGCCGTGACTGGACAATCACTGTTCAGGGAGAGTTTTTGCAAATGGTCAGCTGAAAATGCATCTGAAGTGCACTGATTGTGTAATAAAACTGCACCACCACAAAATGAGTTCAGTGCAACATTTTGATCATATTCTACATGTATCTTCATGTATCTTTTTGGGCAGAGTAAATGTGGCAGCGTGTGACCGACCGTCCTGTACATGTGATAAGTGAGACACCGCAGACCTGATTTTGATGAAACGTCAGGGAGTCATGCTTCACACCGTTCTGGCATTTTCAAAATTACTATGTTTGGCCCAAGGTGGGAGCAGCAATTACCTGGCAAACATTTTAATAACCAGTCATATCTCACATACTGCTGGGGGGGAATAAAATGAACCTTGGAGCGCATATCCAACTATCCATGCTCTACAAATTTGTCTCCAGGGCCGACAGTTTGCAACATATTGAATTTACCACTGTTTTGAGTTGTTTCAAGACCTTTTTTTGCCCTCAGGCCTTATTTGTATTATTTATTTACTGATCTCTGTGGGAGTCGCTGCCTCATTTGCGCCTTGCTTCTAATGTGGGGTATCACAAATGTTAAAATGAAATTCAAATATATTCTTTCTGTCATATAAGAGACTTCAAACTGATTTGTTCCAGACGTGGCACAAAGGCACAGTCTCCTGTGTCTTAATAGGAAGAATATGATGAAACAGCTTTTCACTGTAAACTTTCAACCCCAAGGTTTGTGAAGTGTGGTTATCTCACGTCCTCTTTCATCACAGTGACACTAATGCTTTTAATCCTCTGCAGAGGTCTCGAAATGCACTTAATGGTGCTCTATGCAAGACTTTTACATAAAAAAACCACACCTTTCACCTAGCCTTTTATGTTAATAGCTGTGGGACTGCAATACAGAGAAACACCCATTTCTCACTGAGACCATGTTTCCAAGTTGAACTTTTGGAGCAAAATGCAAGAAAGCAGCATGTAAGTGCTGTAATGTAGCGACTCCTGACCTTTTTAGTTGGTCTTGTGCTTCCTAATCATGCAGGATATGGTTTTAGTGTGGATATTTGAGTTTTTCCCTTCTCAGATTGTTTAATTCGAAACTCGATAAGATACAGACATCTAGTGTATCAAATGAAAAAAGGAAGAACACACACACTTGATCAAATGAAAGTCATAAGTGTTAGCCTTCGTGTTGTCCTGCGGGTCAAAATTGACCCGTTTTAATGTTTGAAAATGTGGGAGAAAAAAGATATTTTCACAGTGAAACTTCTGATGTCCACATTTTCAACATTTTTGGTGAAATAAAGAAATGTTGAAAATGAAAAATGAAAAACATTAGAAGTTTGACTGATATATATGGAATCACTCTAGATATTCTTTGGAAGATTTCTATTCATTTTTTGAAAATATTTACAAGTATTTTCTTGCCAAATTTGGGGATTTTTAAAAAAAAATAAAACCTTTAAGGAATTATTGGAATTTTCTTCCTGAAGGTTTTGCAAATTTTCAGACGATTGAGGATTTTTTTCTGAATTTTTTGATTTTTTTCAGAGAAGGAAACTATATTTTTGATGCCTGTAAATGACAGAACAACAGAAGGGTTAAGAAACAGCAATGTCAATATGTCTTTACTGTCTTTACAGTGGCTGCACAGTGGATGGGTGGTTAACACACTCGCCTTGCAGCTGGAAGATCCCTGGTTCGCATCCCGGCCTTCCTGGGATCTTTCTGCATGGAGTTTGCATGTTCTTCCTGTGCATGTGTGGATTTTCTCCAGGTTCTCCAGCTTCCTCCCACAGTCCAAATACATGCTGAGGTTCATTGGTGACTCTGAATTGTCTTTAGGTGTGAATGTGAGTTGTGAATGTGCCCCCAACAACCCTAATGAGGATTAAGCGGTGTAGATGATGGATGGATGGATGGATGGATGGATGTCTGAACAGCAGCTAAATCAAAATTCTGACAGAAATCTGCAACTTCAGGCCAACAGCAAGCAATTGAAATTATATTGTGATTATTTTAGGTAAAAATTTCACCTTCACTCAAGAGATGCTATTGTTTTTGGCCAGGTTTGGGTATGCCTTTTCTCTGGTAGTGCGTCTTATTGTTCTTTATTTTCCTTTCCTGTTTGCTTTTCTAATTAGACTCAATATCACTGAAAACACAGGCGGCCCTCAACGCTCTCTGGAGTATGAATAAAAGTCTAATGAATTAATATTTACTGCTTTGTTTTGATGTCTGTTCTAATGCTTGCATAAACAAGAGTTTGTACTGTGCTAAGTGTTTGCATGTGTGTGTTTTACAGAACATCCCAGCGCTACCTTGCGGTAAAGCCCTCTACTCGTATGAGGGTAAGGAACCGGGCGACCTCCAGTTCTCCAAGGGTGACATCATCATCCTGCGGCGCAAGGTGGACGACAACTGGTACCACGGCGAGCTCAATGGTTGCCACGGTTTCCTGCCTGCTAGCTACATCCAGCTGCTGCGTCCCCTGAGCCAAACTCCACCGCAGGGCAAAGCATTGTACGACTTTGAGGTCAAAGACAAAGACCAGGATAAAGACTGTCTGGCCTTCAGCAAGGTAACACACACATGATGTACTATCTGACACCTGAGGACACTGTTTTTCTACCACACGCAGGATAAATGTCTAAAACAAAGACAGACTGCGTGGATGAAGCCGTGGAAAGATTTAAAGGATTGATGTACTCAGGATTTAGAGCAGCAACAATACTGTAGTTGAAGAAAACACTTATCTGTAGTGTTCAACTTGTCTGGTTCTTTGTAGGACACTAATAATTTATTGGTCCTGACTCTACACTTCAGAGTGGTTCTCAGACATATAAATCTCGGAAAGGGGTGAAAAAATCGAAGCTCAACTAACAAATAAAATCTGTGTGCTGCTGCTGCTACAAGTAATATTTTTTTTCTAATTCAAAATGACATCAAATGGGAAAATCTGCGCTATTGCCAGAAAGTCCTGTAATCAGCTGAAGTGGATATATTCAGAGGAGACATGTCGTCTTTGTGGTGGCGCAGAAGTTTGTACATCTGTTGACTTTAAAAACACTGAAAATGGGTACAACACAGAAAATCAGTTGCATTGTTTTTCAAAGTGCACATACTGGCTGCTACTTAGTTTCATCACGTTATGGATTTATTTGAAGTTGAAGTGAGTGTAGTGTTTTGCTTTATTCTGTCTCGCTTTAACAATTTATACACTTTTGGTTTTAAAGCTGAATTTTTCATCAGCCTAAGTCGATGTTTTTGATAAGAGGTTTCACCAATGTGGAGACAGCATACAGTAGCAGGCAGCAGCTGCCCACAGATTTTTCCCGTCATTACCAGTCTCCAGGAGGATGTGGCTGAAGATGGTTTTAAGGCTGACTCTGTTTTTAGAATGAAATTTCCGGCAACGACAATTCTCTGTTGTTATATTCAAATATTCTACTATTTGTATGCCAAGACAGCATTTACATCTTAATGAGACAAAAAAAAAAAAAACGGAATAATAGCAATTTATTTACTGTTTCATTCTAATCAAATCTAATCTTTTCATGTGGATTTGTATCTGTTTGGCATGGGAACACTCTTGCAGAGTAAACTCCATTAGATAAAACCACATGGGGGTTTTATGGCAGGGTGTGAAAGTAATAATAAAAATGTTTTCCACCATCTATTAACTGATATGTTTCCACTAACCAAACCCCAACCCAGGACCTAAATGTAGCAGATCCAAGGTCAAAATGTGTAAAAATGATACAGATCTGAGCACGCTCACTGATGTGTTTGTGGTGCAGCATCACCACTGTTGGAGAAAAACTGTTGTTTTTATCCTCTGTGAGGCACTTTGTGTTACTCTATTGTATGAAAAGTGCCATATAAATAAAGTTGATTTGATTTGATTTGAAAAATGTGCATTTACAGGAGAAAGAAAGTGTGAGCACAAGAAAAAGGACATCTGCTTCTGCTTTATTTGACCAGTGCAGCTTGTTAATTGGTGGAGCATCATGCTGCTGCCAGTAATGGTGTCTCTCTCTCTCTCTCTCTCTCTCTTGGAATTTCTTAAGGTCAAACACATTTCGGATCAGGATTAATGACCCTTGAGACTGTCTGTCCTTAGGGTTTCGAACTTGGCCTCCTTCTGTTTTTGAGGATTCATTTATACAACTAGGGGTGCCTTTTCCTGCGTCTCAACCTGGTGGAACTTGAAGACTCCAAACTTATAAGAGGGAGAAAGTGTGAGCAGTTGATGCTTCAAAATAAGCCCTATTTGTCAAAGCATCCCTAAAATTATATCCTGAAGAGGGCGGAAATGGAGAGACAAAGGCAGAATGAGAGAAGACACTCAGTCCTTCACAAGTGTGCACCCAGGTTGGGTTTGGTAAACAGTAATTTGTATTCTCTGTGCTGTTGTGTTCCTCAAAGCTTATCATTTTGTTCCTGCTGTTACACAGGCTCATTTGTGCTAGGACTGATCGCTCAACACCTCCGCTCTGTCTCTGCTCTCTGAGTGTGTCTGCAGAGAGGGAAAGATTATTAAATTACAGTGTACTGTTCTCTTCAGCGAAGGCATCTTAAGACTGATCACAGTAATGTAAAGCGGAGACCTTGTTTCAAAGACACTGCCCTCCACATCCAGATAAACACATCACGGCCACACATCAATAGTTCACATTATTTTGCATTTCGGGGCTAAACTAATCAACAGGTTAATGATTGAACATTACCAAGAGCTATACAGTCACGCCGAGCCACATCCCCCTGTGGTGTGCTATATGCGTGTTGTCATGCAGAACCAGTGTGTGTGATATTGTTTGCTCAGTATGAGAGGTAATTACTCAGTATGACTAATACACAGTCATTTACTGGCATTATCACTTCCATCCCATAACGGTCTAACCAAGACCTCTGTGAGGAGAGGAGCAGTAGAGGGAAGAATATTTTCATGATGAAGTCTGTTGGTGTTTGCAGTCAGCAATGAAGATAATATTTTCTCATGTGTGTCAGAAGCAATATTATATCAGATAGAAAATGTAAATATACTGTAGGTGAAAGCTTAGAAGCATGTTGATGTATGCACAGCTTGCGAGTTGAGATCTTAAACAGTATTGATATTGTATCCGGTATCCATGGCTGATATTTTAAGTGGAATATAAAGCAGCTCAGGGTGTGGTGTCAGGATTTCAGGCCTGCCTGTTGATTGGTGTTAAGCTCTTCAGTGACTGCAGCTGGTACAAGATGCAGCTGCTTGCATTTTAACAGGTAAAAGAATCACATAACACCAGCACTGGCTTCCCTCCACTGGATTCCTCTCTGTTTGAGGATTGATTTTAAGATTTCATTGCTTGTTTTTAAGGTGTTAAATGGGTTGGCGCCACCTTATTAGGCAGATGTCCCAGTTAGAGCACTGAGGCCAATCAACCCGATGATCCTGAGCGTTCTGAGACCTAGGCACAAAAATGGAGGCGATCAAGCCTTTGAAGTGGCCTCTCATAATATTTGGAACATTTCCATTTCCAGCCCAGAACTGCTTGGATTTTATATAGTTTTTAAACTCACTGCTAAAAACCTACTTTTCTCATTAGGTGATTTCGCAGATGAACTCTTGCTGTTTTTAAATGTGTTTTATCAACAAATTTGACTTGACTGAAGTTAGCATATATATGCATTTTTTTCCAGACTGTTAAGTCAAGGTGCCAGGTCACAGAAGGAAAGGGAAAAATACATGCATCAGTATTCACCTTGTTCACATTAACATTTCGAAAGCTTCGAACGTTTCTAGCAAAATCACTAAACACACCGCCTGTTTTGTTTTTTAATGTCCAAACACATTTGATTTGAGTCATTACATGAAAGGGATTAAAGTAACGAAATATGTTACGAGCGGAACTCAACTAAAGGTGGTAAAAGAATAACATTTAAAATAAAATAAATTAATGATCTGAAACCGGTAACCTCTTTTAAATTTAAATGTTTGCCTTGAAAAGTGTTGCAGTTTGTCACCAAAATTTTCTTTTTCACTGCAAATGCGTATCAAAATATCCCTGAAAAGACCCCATCAGTCAATCTCTCATATTCTGATGTATTATTGTCTTTCCTTAGATGATAATCCAACATAAGCACGTAAAATGTTGACAGTTTTAACAGCCGGAAATTGTAAAAAATTTAATTTGACCATTTCAATACAAAGACGTTTCAGCAAAGCAAAAAAAAAATGTTTTGGACCCCAAAATTATTATTGCAATGCTTTTAAAAGGTTCAATCAAGAGCCTGTGTTAAAAAACAGTGGAAATCATAATATATAGACTGCTTTATTTTCAAGGCAGCCCAAGCAAAACATTTTTCTGCAGCAATTCAGAGGTAATTAAATATCCATTATTTGGGCAAATATAGTGAACCAAGAGGGTCTGGTCATGTTTCTGTCGAGTCTCATTCATTTCCTCTCTTTCCAGGATGAGGTGCTGACAGTAATCAGACGAGTAGATGAGAACTGGGCGGAAGGCATGCTGGGAGACAAGATTGGCATCTTCCCCATTCTCTATGTGGAGGTAAACTGACACACTAACACAAAAAGCTGTAAAAGCAACGGGAATGTTGCAGCAGAGCACCTGTCTTACATAAATCACCATTTATCGTGCTGCTGCTTTGAGACTAGGAGCAGAAAGCAGAGGAGAAAGTATCGTCTGTCTACTTTATAGACAAACAAGGTAAATCTGTTGTTCAATGGGTGCAATACTTTGATCCATTCTATCTGTTGAAAAGGTGACAAAGAAGGTTTCAGTGCTGTCTGGTTTCCTAATCATTCACCAAAGTGGGAGCTGGCAATGAAAAAGTAATATGCTAAAGACTAAATATAATCAACCTAGCAATTAATGTTTTTTCATATGAAATACATTTGAATTAATTTGTTTGCTGATCCAGTTTTATATGTGACCAAAAGTGCTGTAATCCATAACTTTGTTCTTGATATTTGGTAAAAACGCAGCTCTTCTCTAAATTCACTGGCAGTGGAACTGAGTGATATATTATTTATTTTTTTGGTGTTGCTAGCCCCAATACTGCAAGTACTGAGAAGAAGGACACATTGATCTTCACTTTAAAGGCCGCACGTACAGAGGAGATGGTTGCTCTGATTTTAAAGAGTTGTATTTTCTCCAATATTAATGACGATTCCAAATTCCCAACATTGAAATTTCACTCACACGGCAGCAGTGGGGTTGGCTGCTGTGTTGAAACGGCGCCTCCAATCTTCAGTCCAACAACCAGCGATATTCACGGAGAGGTCCCACACTATTTCAAAAAAGATGGCATTGGATCAGTGCTTTTCATACTCTGATTTATCAGTGGTGGCCCGCCACAACATCAACATTCACCACCACATATTGATTTTCCATTTTGTTTACTATTTAAATGGAGTGAAATCTTATTTCATTGCAGAGCTGCTCCCCGCTGTCTCTTCTCTCTCTGTTTTAGAAATTTCATTAACAGTAGATCTGTCTGTGATCAGCCCCTCCTCTCTGCATACTCTGAATGAAGAGCAAAGCAGGGGGAACAAGTGCTGCTGGCTTCCCCTGTAGAGTGCAATCAATCCCGAGTTCACGAAGAGTTTGTATCATGAAAGCTGCTTTACAAATTTGTCCAAACCTAGCTGGCGAGACCTAACATTTCAGTTAAGTTATTGTTATTTCCTTTTCTGTGGTTCTTAACTATAGCAGTTAGACTTCTCTTTTAAGCTGTTAGCTCCTGGTCTGTAGCTGCAAACTAGTCTTTACGGTCCAGATCGTCTCTGCACTTATGGGGACAGACATCGTTGTAGTATTGCACAAACTGGGCCTTTATTGTTGAGGCAGTGGTGGTGCAATGGGTAAGTTATGGACTATTTATCTCAGAGGTTCAAACTCCACTGTCAGGCCCTTGAGCAAGGACCCTAACCTTTCCTGCTCCAGGGGTGCTGCACCATGGCTGACCCTGCATCCTGACTATCAATTGGGATTTGCGAATAACAGAATTTCCCTCTGAGGATTAATAAAAGTAGGGAAAAAAAAGGTCCTTTATTTTCTTTTCTGATTCAATGAACATCATACACATTTGAATAAGCGTTAGACTGAAATTCGGGCCTATAGAGTCTGCAGAGGGTGCTGATAACTTAAAGAACACTTCATGCTTTCCGTGAGGAATTTTGTCCTCTGCCCAAGTCCACGATTCTCCACGCAAACCCATCTGGGGAATCCACGTACAGGCTCGATTTTGTGACAGGACTGCATGTCGACTAGACGTGCGCCAGGAAACCAATGGTGCTTACAATGAATGCTTGTTATGACAGGAGACAAGAGATGAGATTCTCCACACCTCCTTAATTCATCATTCAAAGAGTTTGTAATTGAAGTAGCAACAGCCAAACTTTGGAAGTGCTGCCATTTGTGCATCCCCTCTACTGACTATAGCACATTAAGAAGTTCTAAAATCTCCAGAACTCCTGTGCTGTGTTCCAGACCCCTCAGGACTATTGACATGGACTCAGTGCTAAAGTGCAATCTCTAACCACCTGTTGCATGGTGTAAAAAGTTCAGCCTTTCAGAAACATCTACAAGAGCCTCATATGTTATGCATAGAACAGAGGTGTCAAACTCATTTTAGTTCAGGGGCCACATTCGGCCCAATTTGATCTCAAGTGGACCAGACCAGTAAAATTACAGCGTCATAACCTATAATTAATCACAACTCCAAATTCTTCACATGTTTTAGTGCCAAAAAAGTACATTCTGAAAATGTTCACACTTAGGTGAAGCATCTTTTTGCAAGAAAAATGAACAACTTGAAATTTCTTAAGAAAAATAAATTCAGTTTCAACAACATTATACCTCAGTTTATCGTTTACACATTACAATTTACAGATCATAGTGTACCTACAAAAAGGAACAAAAAACAAGAGAAAATATTACAAAAATGAGACACAAAATGACAAAAACAAGACAAATGACATGAAACAAAAAATTGCTAAAAAATTTTAGAAAATGATCAAAAATGGACACAAACAAAACAAAACATTACAAAAATGACACAAATGAGAAAAAAACAAAATGATAAAAAATAGACGAAACAACACAAGCGAGGAACAAACACAAAAAGACAAAAATGATGCACAAATCGGCAAATAAAGCAAAACACAAAATGACAAAAATCAGACTAAAAGCACAAACGAGAAAATAAGGAAACACAAAGCGACAAAAACGAGAAACAAAACAACAAAAAAACGAGACAAATGACCAAAGTCAGACAACAAAAGAAATGAACAACAGAAACAAGACAAAATATTACAAAAATGAGACACACAGTGACAAAAGAACAATGAGCAATCCAGTATTTTACTTTATGATCAAAAAAAAAAATTTGAATTTATAGTTTTACAAATTTACAATCTGCAGTTAATGTTTTCTCTGTAATTTTTACACTTTACAAATTCGTCAAACCACACATTCTATTCCGTCGGTCAGATTGGACCCACGGGCCACATGTTTTAACCTTGCCAGCAAGTTGATTTCTCGCGATATATGTGAGTTCACAAATCTCTCAAGAAAGCATCTTGTACCGCTCCCGCCTTCACTGTTCGGACAGAGCCAAGTTGGCACGGGCCAATCACGCAGCAGTATTCGTGTGTGGGGCGGGATATCCGGGTGTGAAGACGACACCACTGTAGACGACACCAAGAGCCAGTAGATCAAAACAAACATGGCAACGGAGGACAACGATCGTGTAGATGCTGCTATTAAGTCAGTTTAGCTGAATCTCATATCGCTTCTTTGAAGGAAGAACAACGAGAGGTGCTTTGCGCATTTCTGGATGGTAAAGATGTTTGTGCTTTTTTACCTACAGGTTTTGGTAAGAGTTTAATCTACCAATTGGCTCCACTCGTTGTGAAGATCCCGCGATTGGCTAAAAACAAACCTGTCAGAGGCGGGACATACTGTTGCATTGTCCAATCCGTGCCTCTTTCCTCCGAACGGATTTACATGGAGCGGTCCCAGATTGATATTGTGGAGTACTATCAAGTACTACACAATTATTAATCTGGCTGTTGCCAGGTTACACATGTTTGGCACCTCTGGAATAGAATGTGTGGTTTGTCTGCTGTCAAGTTCACGTTGGTCTGAGCAGAGAGTAATACAGAAAGCATTCAGCTCCAACTGGCAGGTTACAAGTTAATTTTTAATTAGTTCATTGTGATGACTTCTCAGTTAAACTGAAGAACACAATTTTTTTTAACTGCTTTTTACAGAATCTTGGGCAGGCGGCTTATTTTTGGAAGAAAATCACTGTGATGAAATATTACAATTTTTATCTTAGATTTGGGTAGTTTTCCCACCAGAATCACATTTTGCACATAATTTGCCTAAGGAAGTTTAAAAAGTAAAAAAAAACAAAACAATCATTCTTTCCAATTTTGAAACGGTGTCATTTTGGCAATTTTAGGGTTCAGAAGGTTAAACTACATTGACATTCTACATGCCTTCATATCAGGATGGGATTTTATAGCATCTGTGCTTGATGGCTTATCTGGAGGGATACATAATGGAACATGTACAGTAAATAGCCTAGAAATGCAAAAAACATTAATTTTGCTGTTTGAACCTTTGCTGTAGTGGATTTTTCTTTCAGACATTTCCGCTCAGTACAAGGCTAAAACCCCACAACACCCCAAACATTTTAGTGTCTTTCATAGCGCCACGCCTGTCAAAAGTGAAATATATATTACTTTAATCCCTGACATAAAAAAATATCATGCACAGTTTACTCTGGATCACATTTAAGGCTTTTGAGCCGTGGTAAAAATAAATAAAAATAAAAATAACACATTGGTATGTTTTCTTCTTTTCTTTCCCCGTCACCTCAAATTTGTGAACATACTGATTCTCTCATGGCCCTGTCAAAAACAAATGATGAAACCTTCAGAACTGACAGGAGATCCGCTCGAGCTGGGAAGTGTTTTTGTGTGTGTGACTGTCATGACAATAAGACTGCCATGAGGTCGCATCCAGTAACTGGGTGCATTGTGTATTTGTGTACTGCAGCTTAGAGAAATTTATTGAGATTAGCAGCAGGGAGTAATTAATGGGACGGCTCGCGCTCTGTGCTGCTTTTAAACATTATATTGCTTTTCTTGTTTATTTGCTATTAACGGAGCATATGCTCAACAACAAACCCTCACTTTTACCACAAAATGCATGCGTTAATGTCCACATCTATAAAATGATGCATATTTAATCGCTGATCTGCTTGTTTTTTATATCTCTTTTGTTACCCTTTAATCATACCGCCCTCTCAACACATTCTTTGTCTCTTTCTGCCTGGGTCTGCAGGCTCAGACTCTTGGCTACACAATCATGTCCCTGAAATTAGCTTTTTGGCCAAACGGCTCTCTTAGGTGTTGGTGATTAAGCCGTAGACTGAACAAGGTTGGGACAAGCACACACTCAGGGGTTCCTATTAGATAGAGATGCATCAATAATTTAGACCTCTCCATCACTCTGACACAGTGGGGGTACAGAAGCATGTCGAGTGTGTGTTTGTGCGTGTGTCTACAGTAAGAAGCTAATGAGGAGGGCCCAGATGGAACCGCTGCTGATCACTTACTGTGTGTGTGTGTGTGTGGCTGTTGTCTCACACCTCAGATGTGAATGCTGCTCGCGTTAATATTTGGCAGTCTTGGCAAAATGACATGGGATGTCTGTGAAATGATTCCCAGCAACTATATTTGAAGTTCATGTGCTTCAGTCCAAAGATAGCACCTGGTCAAAAAGAGGCCAAGTGGACAGCTACATGTTTCTGAGGATAGTGGTGACAAACCAGTAAGTCCAGTTTGACTAATTTACCTGTGAGTTTGGATTAAGACTGTACAGTGGTAGCAAAAAGAGCATTGCGATCTTTAGTTTTTCTGCAGTGTGTGCTACTATGTGAAAAAAATACAGAAACTTTAACCAGATGACTTGAATGACTCTACATGAAAAGAGTTATCCACTGTAGAATGATTGGGCATCTGCATCAAAAATAAAAATATTTTTTGTAAAAGTTGAAAAAAAGCCATATTGAAACTTGGTCTTGCAGCAAACACTGGCAAAGATATCCAGAACAGTTTGAGTTTTTTTTTTCTTTATTTTGGATGGTGATCAGATCTGACTTTGCACTCATACAGAGCTTTGTAATTCTGGTTTAAATGGCCAAATAAATTTGTTGTTTTGCCCTGTGTAGCAGTAACAATTCAGGACACTGCTGACAAAGTACCTGCTTTGGTCATCATCATCCGTTCTGTAGCTGAAATTTTTCCATACAACTCATGCTGTTTCTTTTTGCAACCAAATCTCCTTTTTCTGTATTTCTCTCCTGTTTTTCACTCTTCTTGCTGTGCACATGTGGAACCTGCATGTCAAAAAACCCTGCATCTTGTAGACAAAGTTTTTAAAAAATCATCATATACAAGAACACCTAAATTGGCGTGGTGGTGTTCCATCAGAAAGACTCCTCTTGTGTGTTAGTCGTAGAGTTCCCTCCTTGTATCAAGTATTGCATTGTTGATGCTGAAACAACAGATTAAATCTGACAGATAATATTGCAGAGTGATATTCCAGAAATAGACATTTAGACATATTTGCTTTGCTGATTGACGTTGCGCTAAAGTGCAGCAAAAGTTCCACCAACGTTTTTGCCAGGCAACCTTGAGTTTTTTGTTGGAGCCGTTTAAATGAGGACACCTTTTTAGACAACACATTAGTCTCCCTGGTTGTTGTTTTTTTACACAATCCTGCTGAACATGTTAATTGGGGCAATGCCATAATGGCAAAATACACAAGAGCAGAGCTGAGTGCTGGTCTAACATTTTCATGCATGTCAACACACACATATATGTCTATAGACCAGTGCCAAAATAATGTTTGCATCAGCATGTCTGTATTTCTTATCAGTATTATTGTCATTGTTGGCTTTTAACAATAACTATCTTCTTATCTGATCTCCTATTTACTGTAACATCGTTGTATCATATTTGTTTTTATCTTGACTCATACTTTTATTTTTGTAGTAGCGCACACATTATAAGTGAGGGGTTAAAAAATCCTGATTTTTTTTTTTTTATTTCATCAGAGTAATTGTAGATACAACATTTTTTTTGTCCTGGTGAGCATTTAAGTTGCCTTTATGGCTCTCTCTGTCTATTTGATTAAATAGGAACCTGGTCTTGGCCTGAAATTACTCCCTGCGGCATTGCCAAGATGGCTGTTGAGTAGCAAGACTTTGTCTATAAAAACTTAGATAATACCTAATAAGTTATGTGTTCTTTTTCATACTGTAGGTTTTTGTCATGTGCGATTTTGTGGCATTTTTTCAGCCTATTGAATCTCTCCCTGTCATGTACGCTACTGTTCAAAAGTTTGGGGTCACTTAGAAATGTCCTTGTTTTTGAAAGAAAAGCATTTTTTTTCAATGAAGATAACATTAAATTAATCAGAAATACAGACTAGACTTTGTTAATGTGGTAAATGACTATTCTAGCTGCAAACGGCTGATTTTTAATGGAGTATCTACATAGGGGTACAGAGGAACATTTCCAGCAACAATCACTGCTGTGTTCTAATGCTACATTGTGTTAGCTAATGGTGTTGTAACACTAATTGATGATGAGAAAACCCTTGTGCAGTTATGTTAGCACATGAATAAAAGCTTGAGTTTACATGGAAAACATGAAATTGTCTGGACGACCCCAAACTTTTGAACGGTAGTGTACATAAATGTGACTTTACACAGGATACATGAAAAAGATTTATGCTTTCAGATTTGTTTGTGTTGTTTTCAGGGTGTCTAGGAGTGAGAATGCAAAGGTACAGATGGGTTTGTTGAGTTCACATACACAGTGGATATTCTGAATAGACTGTACCAGACTTGACTTTGGGTGGGTGTGCTGAGTGGGTTACATTGCGTTGTGTAAGTTTAGTATCACTGCTAGAAGAGTTGCTGTGGATTCAGGCGGATGTGAGGTCTGTGGAGGTGAGTTTTTGCTGAATGTCAGTGCTTTTCGGGAAGATCTAAGGCTGATTCATATTGATTGAAAAATAAGCATAGGACGTTTTGTGCTGTTTTGTTTGGATGGGTTTGGGTCACAGGCTTCAGTGCGTGTCAAATACACCTGGGCGCTTTTTCTTTCTATCTGTCTCACTTTATGTCTCCCTACAGCAAGAGGGAGTTGGCACACACCTGCCAGTGTGTGTGTGTGTGTGTGTCTGCAAGTGCATGCATGTGTCTTGCTGGCTTACCCTTTTCGCAGTGCAGATATCTGCTCATCAGCTCGAGTCTCAGTATTACCTTGAGAGAACTCTCACCCTCCAAAAGATACAGAGTACTGTTAGCTCAACACATAACAGATGACCTTGGAGATTTCATTCAGCCAAAAGCACCAAATGAAGACCAGTCAAACACACACACACACACACACACACACACACACACACACACACACACACACACACACTCGCTCGCTCCCTTGTGTCCTTTACTGCAGCATGACCATGCAATATAGTAGTAGCAGAGAAACTGAAACAGCAGGCGTTGGTGTGAGTCTGTGTGTTTGAGTGTGTGACTGGTCACTTCTAAACGTATTCACAGCCACAAACTAGAAGACATGGGAGTGTGTGACTTAGTGTGTGTTGCCACGCTGACCTTCGTTGTATGTATGTGTGTGTACGTGCATGTACGTCCTCTACTCTAGTCTCATGAGAGCAAACTGAGTTATATCTGCAGCATCAATCCATCATGCTCATTAGCATATGATTTGGCTTTGATTAGCATATCTATTAATATGGAAATGCGACATCACCAACACTGAACCCAGGCGGGGTGGCCCTATAAACTTTCTCTCTCTCTCTCACACACACACACAGAGAAAGAGGGAAAGAGAAAAATAAATGCTTGACTTTCTCTCCGGGGATTGTTCAGAGGTTTGAGGTTCCGCTAAGCAGACATGATTACGATGTAAATTTGCTGGAGTGTTGAGGCTGATGTTGTCTGTTAACATATTAGTATGTATTTCTCTGTTGTTTCGTGTGTGTGTGTGTGTGTGTGTGTGTGTGTGTGTGTGTGTGTGTGTGTGTGTGTGTGTGTGTGTGTGTGTGTGTGTGTGTGTGTGTGTGTGTGTGTGTGTGTGTGTGTGTGTGTGTGTGTGTGTGTGTGTGTGGTTGCCATGGCCCATAATGTTCCTTTAAGACCAGATTAAGACAAATATGAGAGCTAAGATCACACCAATAATGGATGTTGCCTTTAATATCCAGGTATTAAACTCATCTACTGTAGGTGTGATATTTGCTTTGCGGTGGAGAAACAAGTATGCAGAGATAATGTTATCTATTCATAGACACTGAACACATCATAGCAGTAACAAAAGAGAAATGTGTTTCACTCTGGTGCTTCTGTGCATATAGCATCCATGTAACAAGTGTCAGGGTTTCTGCGGAGGTGGAGAGAGCAGCAGATAGTTCAGGAACACCGAGAAGCAGTGGAGTAAGGACAATTAATGAGCACCGGGTTTCTTGTAAATGACCGCGTCGATGAATAATTGGATGGTACGCGGAACATGTGACAATAAAACAACTTCACTGCCTCCCTGAACTGCTCCAAAGCCCCGTAATTGTCAAGAAGACTCAGTAATTGTTCGCCCAGCTTTTCAACTATAGACAGGTTTCTCATTTAAAATCGAAGCTGTGCTCGCAGCCGCAGAGCAGAAAACACATTGGCACGATCAAATGAGCTCATATGTGGGATTTTTCGTGATTTAGAAAATATTGCAACTTGCTGCTTAATTAAATTGGTATGGATCATCTGTCCTCATATTTCCACAGCTATTTCTAAGCTGATAAACAAATTTTAACTCCTGCTTGGTAATGTGATACATGGAATTACGGGGTGAGACAGCAGCGAGTAGCAATGACAGAAATGATTCCAGCTACGCCAGGAAATGTCTTGTTAGAGGTGGAAATCAGTGGGTAAAATAGGAATGCAGAAGTTATTGTCAACAAAGTTTTCAATCACATTTCATATACTACAACATACCCATGTCTAGTGCCTTTAGTACTAGAAGTTTCCGTCTCATATAACTGTAAGAAATCAAGAATTGAAAGATGAATCAGCTCTGAGGGAACCTGTACCTGAGCCCCGGTGTTCCTCTCTTTCCTGTTTTTCTTCTTTGCATGAACTGATGCATTTTCTCCTTTATCCACTGTGTCACAACTTAATTAACAACCGTTAATAAACCACCTTTTTCTTTAAAACCAGTTAAAACATGCAGGGTATGTGTGAGATCTGCTACCTTAAGGGATGTGTTTTATCATCAGCAGTCTCTGGAGGGGGGGAGGGGGGGAGATAAAATATTCACCACATTATTAAAATCTTGGACTGTGACCAGACTGCTAGATTCATACAGCTAATTATGTACTGTGCGCCAGAAGGAATGTTTACTTCTTAGATACGATTTATTGGCTAATACTAAAAGTAAATACAAGATTGCAATCACCCAGTCCTGACACGCAATTAAAGTTGTTGAGGATAAAAGCACAATAAAGCTAATAGCTTATTTCCATTGCTGCGCCCCATAGAAAGAGGAAAATGTCAGAGCTTCATGTCAGCCACCCATTACTTTTGTGTCATGCAGTCTATTGTACAAATCCTCATGTTGCTCTCTCTATTAGCTCTGAGTTTTACATTTCTGCATCATTTTTAGAGAGTAAAAAGTATTCAAGTTCAGTCTTTCAGTAAATTAAGTATGAGCCATTACAATCAAAGATGTAACATTCAGTTTGATATATTATTTTTAAAAGCATCATGGAACTGAAAGAAAATGGAAAAATTAAAGCTTGGATGAGTGTGTTTCTGTATGTTTGTTCTTTGTCACCCAGCCATAGATGTTTGGATCAAACCGTTCAAATTAGGGAAATTAGGGATGTAGCTTAATCAAAAACTCTGCCTTTACGCGTATAAATGACCTTATTTCTACATGGATGAAGTATGTAAATTACTATTGTGTTTTAATGACAAATTAAGTATAGCCTGTACATATTTAATATCTTAGATAACCAACAGGAGCATGTAATGTTTTAGATTTTACCCCACACTCAACCAGAGTGAGCAGAAAGAAAAGTGAATTCTGGCACTCAAAGTGGATGCCCACATTTTGGTTGGTTATTTGAGTATCTGTGTGTTTGACAAAGAGATACAGTGAGATTGTTACACAGAGGAAGTCTCACCAGACCTGCTGTTGTAAGTGATGATTGTTATGCTGCTGGTTTGAAAAGCTGCCAGAAAGAACAAGCAAGGAAAGGCCACACAAATACACTCATGTGTGCTGGAGATGTTGTGTACGTGAAGCACTCGGGTCTGAAATCTAACATCTGAACTATTCCTCTCCTCTCCTCTCCTCTCCTCTCCTCTCCTCTCCTCTCCTCTCCTCTCCTCTCCTCTCCTCTCCTCTCAGTTAAATGAAACAGCAAAGCAGTTGATGGAGATTGACAAGCCTATGCCAGCTAACGCTCCAGGTCCGAGCTCTGATCCGGCCCCGTTGGGTCCCTGCTCTCCTGGACCCTCCCCCAGTGCCTCCCCTTCAAATGGAAATGGCTCTGGCCATCGGAGAGGTGAAGGAAAGAAAAACGCCAAGAAGCGCCACTCGTTTTCTGCACTGTCCGTCAGCCAGAGGGCCGCCCAGCTCAACAACAGACACAGCATGGAGATCTCCCACCCGGTCCTCATCAGCTCCTCTGACCCCAGAGCTGCTGCACGCATCCAGGTGAATGTACACACTGTGATGGACGAACATACTGTAATTATTAAACGTAGCAGCAGCGGTACTCAGGTCAGATATCTCAGTGTATTTCAAAGGCTCTGCATTGCATAGACATACTATATTGCTTGCTTATGTGTTGGTTTAAATTTATAAAACTTAAAATGATAATATCCAGTTTAAAAACTGTATGTAAATATAGTACATGAGTAAATTTCTTAACACTTGCATGTATTTGGCAATCTAATTAATCTGAATCTTCACTTTTGACACGTTGAAAATGGTGCATTGACATGTTTTTTAACTTGACATGTTTGCATACTTATGACTGGGTCAAAATATTTGACAGATTTTTATTGTTGCTGTTTTTTAAATTTGATATAAGTAAAGGAAAACTGAATTTCATTGCATACAATCACAGCCCAGCAGCCTCAGTTAAAAAAAAAATCACTAATTAATTTATTAATGACCTATATTAGTATCACCTATCGCTCACTCAATATTGGATTTTTGATGGCACCAATATCCAAAGTTTACAATCTAAAAATTCCATTAACACTGTACTAACCAATAACCTCACTTTTTAAAGAGATGAGCCCAAAAGTCAGTCAAATAATTTCTCTGAGTAACTGTAACTGTATAAGACAGTGTAACAATGTCAATAGGGTCACAGTTCCTTAAGGCCCGGTCACACCGCCCGAACTTTGTTAGAGCGTTCCTGGAGCGGTGAAAAAAATTCATCACCGCTCGTAACCGTTCACCACCGTTTAACAGAAGTTGGCCCCCATTAAAGCAACGCCGTATACGCTCGGCCACCGCTGATGTTTCTGGAGGGGCCCTCCTACCGCTCCGAAAGTTTTGAGCTGCACAAAATATTGCGAGCGGTGAGGAGGGGGCAATTTTCCGCCCCGGCAAAGTTCACCCCCGCTCCACCAACGCCCAGTCAAAGTTTGGCACCGCTATACGCAAGTTCGTGGATGCTTGGGTCCGCTAGGCCAACGCCGAAATCTTGAATGCTGGACCACCGCTGCTTCGCCAGCGTTGCCCAGGCGGTGATTAAACGTTGCACAAACTTCGGTGGAGCGGTTGTAAGTGTTTTACAAGCGGACACGGGGTTGCTGGAACGGTGTCGGGCGTTGAAGCAGCGATCCATGGCGGCGATGAACTTTGGTTTGGCGTTGGTATAGAGGTGTCAGAGCGGGACCAGAATTTGGCTATAAATACAGGAGAAATGGACCAGGAGCTCATTTGGAATCGAGCTGCCGTTGAGTTCAGACCTCATCTATATCGAATTTGCTCAAAGTTACAGTAAAACTGTATCACCATGGATGCTGAGAGACTTGCTATGATTGGTGCACTAGTCCAGCAGCAGAATCAGAACCTCCTCAGATTGCAACAAGCTGTTGACAGAAGGAGAAGAGAGAGAAGGAGAGACAGACTTCTATCAAAAATCTATCACAACTTGCATCAAAATGATCCGTTCAGCTCCATAGTCACAAGTGGTATGCCGCTAAACCAACTTTAGTTTATACCCCCGCCGAGCCAACGCCCGCATGCGCAGAACGCCGCTATACTAACGCTCGCGTCACCGCTAAACCAACGCTCGCTACCGCTTTCTACTGCTAAACCAACGCTAAAGCAACGCCGGCTTCATTGGTGCACCGCTAATCCAACGCCCGTGTTTTCGATTTTTTTCCCATTTTGTGCGCGGTGACGAGCGTTGTCGAAATTCGGCCCCCCCTCCCTACCGTTCAAGGAACGCTCCAGCAAAGTTTGGGCGGTGTGACCGGGCCTTTAACAGCATCAAATGTATTTTCGTCATTTTGCACTGTGTTTTTTTTTTGTGTGTATCAATCTACAGATATATTGATGCAGATTTAACACATCTGCAATGAGCTATGTCTACCACTTGAACATGTGCTTCACCAGAGTTCACTTCCGTACCTCTGGATTTCATAAACATGTTTGTTATTGACCTACTTAAAGATTTTTGGGCATTTTCAGCCTTTATTTGACTGTGGTATGAGCTGAGAGAGGAAATTTGACAAAGAGACGAGATGGCATGTAACCATTAGCTCAACTAACTAGGAATGGAACCATAGACTAGCTACCCCTGTAATATTCTTCCTAACCACTCCCTTATCAGGTCAGCCCATTGCTCTTTGTTTTGACAGCCTTCTACAAGAGACACGCTGCTTTTAAAATTATTGCCTGTGGTTGCATTCATACCTTGGTTCAATATGTTGTTGCTGTCTCTGAATAATACCCAGGATGCATACTGAAAAGCTAAAAAAAAGAAAAAGCTACAGGCACATATTGCAAACAATGATTTATTTTAAATGAGAACAACTCTCTCTGTATGTGTATTTCTATACGTTTTCAGGATGCATCACCCCCTGGTCCCTCCCCGTCCTCGGCAGGGGTACTGGTGCCCCCTAAAGTGGCATCTATAACCTCTGAGCTGCTGGCCCACGCCAAGGTGCAGCTGCCACTCAACATGTGAGTATGCCTCAGAGCTGCTGTCAGCTTTTTTTTTGTCCCTTCTTCCACTTGCCCCTTCTGTTTATCAAGTGGATGTCTACCTGAGATCCAAGCGTGATTTCAGAACCCACCACCTGGCAGCTTTAAAAGTGTTTTCTCTGTTGTGCCCAAAGATATTGGCCATGTTCCACCACCTCTGCAGCCACATTTACTCCTCCACTGGTCAAGGATGAAATTCCCCTCAGAAAGGAAAAAACACAGTTACACACCATTTCCTCAGCAGTGTGATGCTAACATCAGTGTTTCATAACAAGGCTTTCAACAGCACAGAAAGGACCCCTACAATGCATTTTGCTGTACAGGTGTTTAATGCTTCATAGAGACGGCCACTGGGAAACAGAAAAGAGGGCAAAAGAGACATGAAAAACTTAGGACAAGAAAAATTACACACTATATACAGATTTTAGAGCAATAGTAAAACTCAGGACAAAGTTTTGTTCCAAAGGCTGCTCTTGGAAGCTTTGCTACTGACTTCATCAACTTTGCACAGACTGATAAATTCATGACCGGATTCAGGGCCAAAAAGTGACCTGTCACATTCTCAAAAATCAAACAGAGTTCTTGAGGAAATGCAAGTACACAAGTCACATCCAGATGGCTGCTGACATGCCAGTGCTGACCAAGATCTTTCTATAATTTACCTCATAATTAATCTACCAAGTAATTTGCCAGAACAATTCGGGTATCCTCAAGGTGAGTGTGTGTTTGTGCTCATGTACCTCCAGCTTAGTGTGAACCAGTTTTTAGCTTTGGACCTTGAGAGCGAGGATATTTTTGGAAAGTGAGGTCACTTGCTCAATCCTCTGTGCTTTGTCCGAGGTTAGAATTAGGTTTGTAGATTAGGGAAGAGGCCAGGAAGTGCATTATGCCACTGGGGGTCCTCAGGAGTGTAGAAGCACAATTGCGGCGACCTTCCTGCAGGATGGGAGTGAAACACAGCACCATTGTCACGTTTAATATTATCACCTTCCAAGTCGGCTATAGGTGTGGGCGCGCACACACACACACTCACACACACACAAATACACACACAAACAGCTAAGACACACATGCATCCGGAGTGGGTTTCTCCTACTGATGAGGTCGGTCATTTTCATCTTGACCTGGCAACTATTCCTGTTGCCATGAAGAGACGGGAGTAAGTCCCCACATCTGTTACCATGGCAACGGGGAGGCAGCACATATAGGGCTTGTTTACTCTGCGGTCTTATCGTCTTCCGTCGGAGTCTGGCACTACGTGTCTCCCAGCGTCGGGACCAAAATCTCATTTATATGTTAACACAGGTGCCTCAGACAATGCTCAGCGTCAAGTCATCTGCAGTGAGATGCTAAATGCTACATTCAGCTGTAAGCAGGTACACAAAGATGGACTGATTTGGTATTATTTTTCAGCATCCTGTACCATTAGGGAGGAAAACAAAAAAAATTGTCAGCCTCTAGTGGTCAGAGAGAAGTGAATAATTCAATCATTATTGGAGATTTTGTTAAAATTTCAATCCAAGACTACTTGGATGATATGAATGAACCTTTTCCAATTCTGATGGTTTTTCTTTGACAATGATTTCTTTTGCTTTTACATAACTAACATTGTTATTGCAGAATAAAATAAACCAAAGCCAGTCATTTCAGGTATCATGCCAGTATAGATTTGTATACATTTTGTGTAACCTCTACAAAGATGTAACACTGGTAAGAGAATATTACCAGAGATCAGAACTTCAGTATGCACAAAGACCTCATTCTTTCTATGTAGGTCATTACTGTAAAGAAGAATGCATTCTCAGATAACTTACCAGAGATAAACTTTCAAACTACATCTCAGAACTTTCTCTGTGGTGTTTTCAGCCTCCAAATAAGTGATTAAGTAAAATGGCTGAGAGCCTTTACTGGTGTTCTTACTTAAAAAAATCAATTTGACACCCTGATGTTTCTGTATAAATGCAAATTTTAGAAGCTACAGGAGACAACAGGAACCTGGCAAACACATATTTACAATAGCGATGTTATTCCTACACTCTCTTCCTCAAATATAAGATAAACAGACATGAAACATCTTCGGAAAATGGTATATGGTGGGAGGACAAACCAGCACTGTTCGTCTCTTTGACCTGACAAAGATCCTGTTGTAGATCAGATCGTTGATGGTCTAATAAAGGAGCATCTGCAGTATGTGGGCTCCCATCCTTTGTTCCTCTGCACTGTACAGTCAAAAAACTAAAAATGAGAAGTATGAAAAATACTTTCAGCATAATGCTCACGGCATCCTTTTGTTAAAAGTGATAATTCTTGGTTTTCTGACAGCTAAAAAGGAAAGAGTCCTGATTATTCTGCAGTTATTTTCTTGATTCTCTCCTCCTTTTTTTAACACACTGACACAAATGTCTTTGAGTTTTCTGACAGCATACCTTTGATCGTGTTCCATCTTTTAGCAGTTTGTCATTCAGCTTTGTTTTTGCACAGCTCAGCATGCAGTACAGTGCATTAGGGGTAATCCACATGCATGCCTCCAGATGAAGATGCCCAGTGGGAGCTAATCGGCATGTGGTGAACAGTTGCTCGATATTTCCTGCAGACTTAAATGTTTTTTTTATTATTTTTCTCACTTTTCCATTCTGTCTGTCGACTCCGGTCCCCAGATACCTGGCCCTGTACGCCTACAAGCCCCAGAAGGCTGACGAGCTGGAACTTCGGAAAGGGGAGATGTATCGGGTGACAGAGAAGTGTCAAGACGGATGGTTCAAAGGCACCTCGCTGAGAACTGCTGCGTCTGGCGTCTTCCCGGGAAACTATGTCACTCCTGTGTCCAGGTCAGTGAGCTCCGGCTGGTGGATGGATGGGGAAGGTGGTGTTTTATTGATGCTATGTCATCGCCACATCCAGATGAAGGTAAGCAGCAGTCATCTTTGGAGTGTAGCTTCATGTGCAGTTTCTCGCTTCCTTCATTCCAAGATGGAAGAGCGACTGTATTGCTCGAGAAGCCAGAGTACCAGCACAGGGCAGGCAGGTTTAATGTCTACAAAAGCTACCTGTCCAGCTCAGACTTGTCCTCCGTTTGTCACTCAGTTCATTTGGTTTGGTCATGTGTGCCCAGCAGTGCAATACTACGTCAGACTAAGGCCACTAATTTTGCTCTAACACAAAGGCAATGCCAGCTCGAGCACTACCACCTTCATTGTAATTTACATCGGGAAGTTCCGAGCCTCCAGCAGACTCTGAATACAGATCTGACTGAACAGTGCTATTTGGTAGGCATTACGGCATGTAATTGCACATGTATTTCCGTGTGCCCAGACTGCTTTTTGTCACATAGGCATGTCCAAAAAGCAATTTCTGGGGCTTTAGTTGGGAGAGGTGCGCCCTGTGGACACTGTATTCCTCATGGTGGTAAAATATTCTTCTTTCTTCAGCCTGTACTGCACATTATGGCCACTAAAACTACCAGAATGATTTGGTCACACCAGCAAATGTACCAGAGGCCTAATCTGAGAAGTCGTTTCCAGGAGGGTATTGCAAAAGAAACACATAAAAATGTATTGTTGTCCATGTGAATATATATTCAAAATGTCAGAACATCCATTTTTAATGTAAACATTGGCTTAAATTAAAAGCAATATAAGATACAAAGCAGTGTTCAAATGATTCTACTGGCTGTGTCATTCTAATGTTTGGCTACCACATCCTCATTCTAGATCATTATCATCATCATTATCATCATAATTATCATCATTGTCGTTACACAACACTGTTACTCATAGCTGTTCAAAGCAAATAAAACTGAAAAAAAAACAGTGCGCTGAAATATTTGGCAATTTAATTACCCTCATTACTCCTGTACGCATGAAAACATTTGCAGTTCATCTAATCTGTATTCTGCCCCATGATGCAGTCAAGGAGAGAGAGAGAGAGAGAGAGAGAGAGAGAGAGAGAGGAGGAAAATGAAAGCAAGGCGGAATTGCAATAATGGAAGGAAAGAGAAAGTCAAAAAAATGAGTGAAAATGGCGGACATGATGAGGTAATGGAGGAAAAACAGAGAAAGAGTTTGAAAGATAGAAAATCCAAAGAAAGGGTGAAAGAGAATCAGGCAAGAGAAGAAAATATGAAGATGAGAGAGAACTGTGCAAAGAAAGAAATTAAAAAAAGATAGCTGGAAGAGAAAAGTGACAGCGTGAGGGGGACGGAGAAGAAGGAAGAAAGCGAGAAAAGAAAGAGCGAATGATACAAAGAGTTGAAACGACTGCAGAAACAGCAGGTGTCCTTCTCCAGTGGATATGAATGGCTGATTCACATTCTGCACTTATGCAATCGTAGGCAGAGAGCGCGAGAGAAAGGCAAGATGGGCGAATAATCAAATGAGAGGCAATTTGTTATTTTTATGCAGGCATACTCTCTCCTTCTCCCATCAGCCCTCCTTACCTCTCCTCCTCCTTTGTCTGCAGTGCAGCTCAGAAATTTCTCAATATGATAATGAGAGGCTGACACAGACTTGGACACAGACACACATGCACGCACATTTCAGAGGACAATCAATACAGGTGGCCAGTATTGGAATTCAATTGTTTTTTGGACTGCAGTTTGAACATTTGCATATTTATTGTAGAATTTATTATCCTGGTTGATACAAACTGGATTTCTGTTGTCTTTCCTTTTTAAAAATGTAATGAAATCTTTAAAGCTCCAGAAAATGGTCAAAAGCATCTGTTGGATGTCTGCTGACCCCGACACATGCGATAAACAATTGAAAGTAGTGTATGTGTGGTGTCCATGGAGAACCTCAAATCAAAGAAGCTGTGAGTAACTTGGCTGTTGGTAGACACAGACACACAAACCACACACAACACACACGGCCATAACTCTGTATGCGTGTGACAGGAAGTCGATGGGCAGCCATAAGAGTGTGAATACCGCTGCGTCAATAATGTTCAGCTCACTGTTCTGACATTCAGCACTCTGCAGACAGAAACATGAGCAGCCTGCAGCACCATATATGTTACAGCAGGACACTATGTCGTGCTAATCCGGTCAGATAATAGTACTGATATTACTCACTTTGACAGACTTTAATAGTCCTGTTTGCAGCTCCTGCTATTGTGGATTAAAGACTGGCTCAAAATTAAAATTTTGTGCCAAAGAATCTACAGCAGGGGTGTCAAACTCATCTTAGTTCAGGGGCCACAGTTAGTCCAATTTGATCTCAAGTGGGCCAAACCAGTAAAATCACAGCATAATAACCTATAAATAACCACAACTCCAAATGTTTCCCTTTGTTTTAGTGCAAAAAAGCACATTCTGAAAATGTTCACACTTACGGAATTATTTTTTTGCAAAATATCATGAACAACCGTGAATTTCTGAAGAAAAGTAAGTTCAGTTTCAACAGCATTCAGGAACACAACATGGCAAAATGACAAAAAAAGACAATAAAAACAACAGAAACAAGACAAAATATTACAAAAATGAGACACAAAATGACAAAATTAAGACAAATGACATGTAACAAAACAAAAAAGAGACAACAAAAAAATGTTACAAGGCGACAAAAAATTAACAAATGACACAAGCAAGCCAAAAATCCCCAAAATGATAGGAATGATTAAAAAAACAACGAATAAAGCAAAACACAAAATGACGAAAATAAGACAAAAAACACAAGTGAGACAAAAATGATGCACAAAATGACAAAAGTAAGAGACAAATGACAAAAGCCGGACAAAAAAAGACAACAACAACATAAACAAGACAAAATATTACAAAAATGAGACACAAAATGACAAAATTAAGACAAATGACATGTAACAAAACAAAAAAGAGACAACAAAAAAATGTTACAAGGCGACAAAAAATTAACAAATGACACAAGCAAGCCAAAAATCCCCAAAATGATAGGAATGATTAAAAAAACAACGAATAAAGCAAAACACAAAATGACGAAAATAAGACAAAAAACACAAGTGAGACAAAAATGATGCACAAAATGACAAAAGTAAGAGACAAATGACAAAAGCCGGACAAAAAAAGACAACAACAACATAAACAAGACAAAATATTACAAAAATTAGACACAAAATGACAAAAGAACAATAAACAATCTAGTATTTTACTTTATGATCAAAATAACATGTCATGTTCAAAAAATATATTTTACATTTATAGTTTTACAGATTTACAATTTATAGTTGATGTCTTCTCTGTAATTTTTACAAAGTCGTCCAGCGGGCCGGACTGGACCCTCTGGAGGGCCAGTTTTGGCCCACGGGCCACATGTTTGACACCCCTGATCTACAGCCTTGCAGGCAGTGTGCTGACACTCTATATACATGTGATCACAATGACAGTCTAAAGAGAAGATATAGTCTTTACCATTTTCAGCAACATATTTAACATATTTCCTAAGAAAATTTACTAATTGGCTTTAATAATGTCATAAACCAAAATACTTAGCAAATTCACACATTAGATTTCATTACAGGACTAAAGAAGGAGATCAACAAGTTATTAAAAATCAACCTCAGCTGTACAGAAAAGTTTCATGGCAATCCGTCCTTCTGTTTTCACTAAAATAAACAAATATGAATCATATTGCATCACAAG
This sequence comes from Acanthochromis polyacanthus, assembly GCF_021347895.1. Lineage (NCBI taxonomy): Eukaryota > Metazoa > Chordata > Actinopteri > Pomacentridae > Acanthochromis > Acanthochromis polyacanthus. Next base: position 27,178,571 of record NC_067126.1, read on the forward strand.
AAGGAGAAATATCTGGATCACCAAAGACAATAAGATTCCTCTTCAGGGTTTCTGTTCTAAATTTCATGCCAAACTCATAGTTTAGATATTTAAGTCCAAAATGATAGAACCGCCATCCTGCAAGCGTGGCTAAACATGCGTTTATGTGTATGACCATTTCCAAAGCAGTAAACCTGATGTTAACATATGACTAGTGCTGATGAAAGTGAAAATCTCTATATGTTGTCTTTACCCATTTGGTAAATTAAACGACAAGTCAATATCGCTCTCCCCTCTCTCCTCTGAAGGGCTCCCTTTGGAGTTGGTGCTACTCGGGGCTCGTGTTTGTCCAGTCCAGTCGGAGGAGGAGGAGGGTGCAGTCCAGTCGCGGGTAAAATCTCCGACCCTTCGTCTCCAGGCTCCCCGGGGCCCTCTTCGTCCCGTCCCTCCACCCCACTGGTAAACTCAGCCAACTCTATCAACAGCATCAGTCCCGCCTCCTCGCCGCAAACTGCCGCCGCCCAGCTGAAGAACTGCCTGCGCTCCAGCCAGCACACGGTGAACCAGGCACGCACCTCAATGCAGCTGGGTAAGCACTGTAAGAAATACACATCAAGCATCTGTAATCACACTCGACTGATGTTTTTTTTGACAGAGATACCAAATATTACTAATCAAAGTGACTAATACTTTAAACTGTGGCTGCAACTAACAATAGTTTTCCTTGTTAAAGATGGTAAAATATGCTGATCACTGTGTCCCAAAGCAAAAGATAACACTCTTAAATGTCTTGTTGTACCCACAACACAAAAAAGGTTGGCATACAAAGATAGTTTACTGTCAAAGAGGAGGAAAGAAAACAGGAAATATTCAGACATTAAAAGCTGGAGTCAGAGAAGTTGGCCCTTTATTCCTAAGTAATTACTCAAACTGACCAATCAGTTGTTAAATCATTTAATAAAATTAAACAACTTTGAATAGCTAATTAATTAATTTGTCTATTTGGAACCAATAGTTTTGCAGAAAAAATGAAAATCTTATTAAATTTTAGGAAAAAACAAACTCCAGCACAAAACTTTGTTAAAATGTTTTTTGTGTGTTTTTTTATGCTTTAAATATGTTTAATTAAAAATAGACTCTTCAACATTTGTCCTTTAGTGTTGTTAAGCTGTTACTCCATAACTAATAAGATTCAGGAAAGGTAGAGAGGAGACAATGAATGGGTCGGAATAAAAACAAAAAATGAACATAAGATGTTTTTTAAGGATTGAGTTAAAATCAAGACTTCATCAGAGGAATGCTAAACAGTGGATCCGATAATCAGCCAAGATGATAATCGGTTGACTCTTACATTTAACTTATTAGATCCTCAGTAGCATCTCATTTGTTCCTGTTTTAACACTTTATTGATGAACCTCAATCACATTTTTCCCGATTATCATGAGCTAACAAGATGGAGCAGCTCACTAGACTGTAGCAGGTACAGGATCTATAATCATCTTGACACATGACAAAGACAGAAATGTGAACTTGGTGATTCATAAATCGAAGACCACCTGTAAAACACAAAGCACCTGTTATTCTGCTGCAGAATCAACCACATTAAAGCCTCCCACAGTGACACTGTGTCAGGAGAGAACTGTATCCTACCTCCAAAGAGAAGAAATGTGCAGCAGGTTAAAAGAAATTATAGAGTCTGACTCTGGTGTTTTCTCCCGATCTCATGCTCTGCAATAAAACTGCTCACCAGCCTGCAGGCTTTAAAGCAGCAGAGTCCAGATCATCTGGGACCTTGCAGCATTTTAGCCCTTTAGTCTCTGATTACAGCATAATGGAATATTGAGCAGTCATTAATTCAGGTAGCTGCTACACCCTGTGCAGTTCTGCAGCCGCCTTTTTAACCTCCGGGTTCTTCGGTGCTGTTAAACATGTGTAATTGCTATTGAGAACAAACAAATAAAAAGTAGCAGACATAAAATCAAAAACAAAACAAGCAAATCAGAGCTATGAAAAGTTGGATGAGCGCCTGAGTAAATGACAAGATTGAGATGCATAGTGTTCAGATACACAACATGGCCAAAAGCAGACACTTGTTACAATATGTTACTGTGCTGAAAACGTCTCCATTAATGCTGTGATGAGGTCTGACTCACTATAGCTTTTGCACTTCATTCTTCCATACCAAGTGAACTTCTGTAGAATCACCTACAGAAGAAACCCAGACAGCTTTTGGATTTTTTGCTGTGAGGCAGAATGATAACCACCGTGTCTCCTCTGATAAACTGTGATGATTTGCAAAATGTGATGTGGACTAAATGCAATGCTGCCCACGCATTTTTGTTACATTTCAGAGAGGATAGTTTCATGTTTTTTTTTTTGCAAAATGTTGAAAGCCTTTTGCTAGTTCTATAAAGTACTACAAGAAAAGCTAAGGAAAAATGGAAACAAACTTCTAAATAACACAGAAATTAGTTTTTTAGGAGTTTAATCAAAACTCAAAAGGCAGAAAAGACTCTTGTCAAAGGTATTAATCCTGTCAAGGCTGCGTGAGACTTGATGTGAATGTCTTGAATGTGTCTTATATACATCCTCCACCTCAGTCTGTCTTTGTACTCCGCCGCACAAAGCTCCTGAATCAACTCTGTCAACATGTTCGGTTCAGAACATTTGTACAGGAGCATTCTGTAACTGCTTCAGATAATTTAGCACAATTGCATTCTTACTACATGTGCTCAAACATACAAACGGCGCACAAAACACGACGGCACCGCTAAGGACTCTGATCATGCAGCGTTACTGTTTGTGCCATAAGCATCCTCACACACAATCCTCAAAAACACACACACACACACACGCACACCTGTGTCGGTACAAGGTCTAGATCATATCAGCCTTGTTCTCTACTCAGAGTCTATTCATCTCTCCAACAAGCCTTTCTCTCTCCTCCTTTGTATCCTTTCTTCTTCCCCTTTGAGAAAATAATGGCGAAGGTTTCTTTTGGGAGGCTGAAGAGTACACACTGTGAGAAGACTGCCAAGAATAACACACATACAGATATGTGCACTCCCACGTACGTGCATACACACAAGCAGACGCACACAAACACACATAGCCAAATGACATCACCGTGCTTTTCGTTTTATGGAGGCGTAATGACAGAGCTTCTCCTTTCTCTCTCTCCACTTCTTTCCCCTTTTTCCTCTGTTTTTCTCTCCCCCTCTCTCGCATAGACACAAACACACACACACACACATGCACACACATCTGGTCTCCATTACAAAATAAAGTATGTGCATAGTTCTGGCGTTTAGTGGTTTTATCACATGACCAGCACACCTCTCTGTGGATTTCTGCCTGAGTGCTGCAGTGGAGCGGAGCAGGTGGCTAGAAACCCTGTGTGTGTGTGTGTGTGTGTGTGTGTGTGTGTGTGTGTGTGTGTGTGTGTGTGTGTGTGTGTGTGTGTGTGTGTGTGTGTGTGTGTGTGTGTGTGTGTATGAGTGTGTGTGTATGTGTGTGTGTGTATGAGTGTGTGTGTGTTGTTGTTGTGCAAGTGAGTGTACGCACAAGCTGTATGTTTATGTGGGTGTGTGTTTTTGTGCACTTTTGCCCTCGTGAAAGGCTTCACAAAGTGCTCCAAACTCAGGACGTCGAGGACAAGTTTTTGTTTGTGCAGAGCTTTGGCTTCAAGTTAAGCTTTTCTGAGTTTGTTGCGTAGTTCTTGCCAGAGAATGTTTCCTTTATCACTGTTAAATACCCTTTTTTGTCAGGTATTAGATAAAGAAATACCACTTTAAGCTTGTGTGGACAGAGGCAGAAATCTCACCGTGTGATAAATGTTTGTCAGGCTTGCTATTTAGCATGTTTTTACCAGAATGGCTCAGCTTTTAGACCTCCCAGACTGACCTTATCTCTGATTAGTGGGTATCTTTAAACAGATTAAATATGTAAGTGATGGGAACTGGCTACTCCCAATTTCACACAGTTATAAATAAGTAAGTAGCTGTTCATCTACTCTTATCTATGTGATGGACCGGCCAACTAAGTAAAGTGCCTCTTTGCTTTGTGCCCAGTGCAGGTGGCATCCACAACATTACTGCATATTAGCCTTTAGGTACAATAGTGTTTCACATGATTGCATTTCCCAGTAAGTCAAGAGACACATTTCAGTAATCTAAATTTGCCATTAAATCAAAGATTATATGAATTTGAAGGTGCACTTGTTTTTAAAATGACTCTCACTGCTTAGCTTATCACTAAACTTACATAGAGACAGATGATTATTAAACTAATTCTCTCCTCAGATATTATCTAAGACGGTCACCGAGTCTAACTCAATGTCAACAAAATATTGACCTTCTTTGGCCTCTTGCTGAGTGATGGCAGTGGTCAGTGTAAACCCCCCCCCCCCCCCCAGTTATACTAATCCACACGTGTATTTGTGTGTGTTTAAGTCCACAGTCCCCCAGCTGGAAGCCCAGAGCGCCCCACGGTGGCCATCTCTCCCCTGCGTCCTCAGAGCTCCTCCCCCTCGCGCTGCCCTGGCCAATCGGGTCGTCCTCTCTCCATGGTGTCTCCAGGACCCAGCTTAGGGCCCTCGCCCCTCTCCTCCCCAGCTTCGCGTCCCATCCTCCCCCTGTCCTCCCCTCTTTCTTGTCTCACCCCTCCGAACGTGTCAGCGGTGCTCCTCAACGGCGAGCCAGCCAGTCCACTGCAGCCTCCATCGCCGGGCCCCTCCCATGCTCCCACCCAGGGCGCCCTCGCACCCAAAGCAGAGAAGGTGAGGCTCAATCCTCACCAATAATTGCACTTTTCAGCAAAGATTCAGATATGTTCAGCTTGTTTTCATATTTGGCTTTTTGGTCAGACGTTTTTCTCTAATGGAATAATTGGCAGTCTTGCTGGGGCAATGCGACTTCTATCATTTTCTCCACATGTATACTATAATCACCAAAAATATTGCAGCAAATCTGGTTCCCCAACCATGAAAATCATATCTCTTGATCACACACAAAAAAGTCTTTGATTACTGTTTGCTGCTGCCTGTTGTAGTATCTGAGGGGAGAATGCTCAATAATGACCGACTCATAAAACAAATTATACTGCACATATTAAATCCAGATAATCATAATAAAACAGCAGTTTTCAAAGCAAATCAATGGGAGCACGGATTCTCTGCAGGATTGCAATTAATATGTATTTTTCAACACCTGCTGCTTGCTTTTTTGATAAATAGATTCATAACTGGGGCTATAAAATGTCAGGATGTCATCACACAATCCCTCATTTCAGCTATTCTAACATATACACCAAATTTGTGCAAGAAAAAAACACTTTGTTCAAATTCTGCTTTTCTGTTTCCCGCGAGAATAGTTGTCCTGTAAATACGCACCTTTTATTTGTATTTTAATTAACTTTAACACCATGTCAGGTAAAAGAAAAGGTGTTTTGTCTTCCACCGTTCACAGTTTAGTGGGTGTGAAATCCGTAGTGTGTACGTCTGCATGCATTTGTGCATACGATGAGCCGGCCGTTCTCCTCTACCTCGGTGAGTGTCATTCACCCAGGCAGCTGGCACAAATGCTGAATGCCTTCCTATATGTTGTAAGAGCTGCAGTGTTAAAGCTGTGGATGTTAAAAGCGGGTCTCACTGACAGTGAAGGATGGCACCGAAAGCTCGCATCTGTCTCAGCTCCATTTGTTTCACTGTTGGCTCCGTTGTCTGGGACAGCTAATCTAACTACATGGCTAGCTGACAAACAGCTCATTGACTATGGAACAGCAGACAGGAGCCTTGTTTACATCGTCAGACGCATAGATGGCTTGGACTTTTATTTTTAAAAGCCCAGATTCAGGATTATATCACATGTACTAAATATATTACAAGAAGTTGGAACAAGGCCACTTATGGCATCCTGACATAAAAGAAGGCTTCCTTCTTATGACGACATTGTACCAGATTAGCTTTTTGTTATGTTTAAATCCAGTGTTTGTCAAATATCATATATTGGGAGGTTTTTTAATGATTTTTTTCTCAGCTGGTCTTTAATATTTTAGACAATGACCTGCCTTCTCCACTCAAAATAAGCTGCTCCTCTCCCCATAACAACCTATAAAAGTATGCATTTTTTCGAAAACCAAAATACTTCCTTAAATTAGACTTCAAGATAAGAGATGTGAGATGCTCAAAACCCATTTATTGTTCCAAAACATCACATTATCCGTTGACTAAGTATTCAGCCTTCAATCACAGTGCAGATCTTTGCAGCTTCAAGCTTGGCAGAGCAGAGACATCAGGTCTGAAGTCAGGGGTGGCAATGAGGCTGCACAGAGTCCCACTTTGTTACAGAGAAAATGATGAAGCGGTCGTGATAACTGTCTGGCTGACACAGTTTAGGGTAATCTCTGTTCGACACACTGTCACACTGTCTAGAGTGTAGCCAGCATTACAGACACATATCACATTGGACACCGACATGCATTTGTAGATCGCTTCCAAGAAGTCTGCACTCTGGGGCAATTGCCAAGGAAAAGGCTGTCAGAAGTGCTTGGAGGAATTCAGCAGGTCCCGAAGAGCCTAAAAATGTTTTGAGACCTGGACTTTAGATAATATGGGACTTACATTCCTGTTTCACTTTCGCTGGGGTGTTTTCTGCTATTCTGCAGCACTTTGGCTGTATATCTAATGCTTAAGGGATATTAAATGAATGCCGCCACTTGATCCTGAGACACAGACCGAAGACTCTTTTATAGACGAACACGCTGACAGCTGCGAGTAGAAAAAACAAGTTCATCAAGCTAAATATGAAGTTGCTATCATCCATTCCATTAGCACATTTTAGATTCAGGTACAGCGCTTTGTCCCATTTCATCCTTCAGTTTTTCCTTGCATTTCTCGTTCACTTAATTTATCTCACAAGCATTTTGACAGTGGTGAGCGTGGGTGAGTGAAATGGCAGAGTAATTAGCTTTGTGGGTGGACAGAAAATGGCATCAGTGCATTACTCCCATCAACCCTGAGCAATCTTTACACCCTGCTGTCTGCTTTCAAAAAGCGAAAGCTGTTCCATTTAGTGGCACAGCGTTAACAGTGAATTATCGTCGCGTCTGTTTGTGTTTATGACGTTCCGTACATTTGGAATGAAGCAAAACTTCACACAGACAAGCATGGCAACAATTTCTGTGCATACCATGAAAAATTCCACTTAACTTGCTTCTCAGATCCAAAATCAGATTAAAATGTGAGTGTGTGCTGCTCCCTGGTGGTTTGTTTTGGAATGACACCAGCAGTTTGACGTGTAAACAGACACACACAGGCGAGCACACACACTCACAGGAGGCAGATTAAGCCTTTAAGCCTGCAGATGAAAGAAGAGAGGGCGTGATTATTCACTTTTTGTGCCATTTTCAATCCCACCTCCCTCCTTCTCTTTCCTGCCTGTACCCCTCTGCTCTCTCTCTCTCTCTCTCTTTCCACCCACACCTCTTTTCTTTCCTCCTTTCTGTCCTCTCCTCTACTTGTTACCCTTCTTGAGTCCTTCTTCCACCATTCCTTTTATCTTCCATCGCTCCGTTTTCTCTGCATCTATTCATCTCTGTTTACCTCTCTGTCTTATCCTTCCTCTCCCAAATTTGAATTCAGACATTGTGTATTTGCGTAACAGGAACAAAATCTGTGTTGCCCAAACAGTGGGACATTTTAAGAGTGTATATTTCAGTACCGTGTCAGAGTACAGCAGCAGAGACAGATGTATGTTATCCAGAGAGGGAGCAATGACAGTTTCATTATTTAAAAAAAAAAGACAGCAGAAAAAATGCAGAAAGAAAGAGGTGCTATATTTTTGCATGTGGTGATGAAATCTCTATTTAGACAAATGCATATCTCTGAAGCTCTGCTTCTTGGAGTATAAGAGCAGAGGGTGCGGTACGTTTTCTGTCACGGGTCTGCTGAGTCAAAGTGTTCAAACAGCCTCTGTAAGTGCTTTGCTAAGCACTTCTTTTCTGTGCCATCCCACCTCTGTACTGAGTCTGATGATCAGGACTGTGAATCTTATTGTTCTCCAGTCTCCAATCCTGCATTTTATTTGGATTCTGATATCAACACTATAGGTAGAGTTATATTGAATAGGGGAAATGATGGTATTATTGTTTATTAACTTTCCAGAATTGTATTTCGCAAACTAGACAGCAACTTATAACGAAGACAAAGCTTGACTCCACACTAAAATCTGCTTCACTATGCTCTGCTACATGTGCTGCAGACAGTGCTGTTGTAAACACTGCTATCTGCTGCTCTGCTGGACAAACTATGTGATGACACTGTTTCTAAAGTTCCCAAATATATTTTTCTGTATTATGTTCTGTAATAGATCAGATCAGTGTGCATCAGACAGCCAATATCTCAGTACTGAAACTTTTCTGACAGGGCAATATCAGCCTGATAAATTGACCAGTCAACATGTGGGTCAGGCTTTAGTGTTTTTGTGTTTCTCAAAAAATTATGTGAGAATGTTGGGTCGGTTTGTTTTAACATTTGATGGTCCTCCCAGCAGTTCGAAGTCACATTTTTCTTAAATGCCACTGTGTTTGGTTGTTGAGACTTCAATAATTGCATATACCTTGTAAAAAAATGGCTGCATCTGATGTGTATTTTTTATATTATTGATTTCAATTAACCAGCTGATCTATAAAATGTAAGATATGTCTGCTCCCCTCATGATCTGCCTCCAGCAGGAATATTTCTACCAGTCCTGTGAGCTCTCAGCAGACAGCAGCGTTAAAGTTTCTCCTGTTTGACCCTGTTTGGGTACAGTTTGGCTAATAACATGGGCTTTCATTAAAGGAATGGGCGTTTAATTTACAAAATGCCACTGTAAGCCAATTGTGCTGACCAAATGACATTGGTAAATGAACAATTATTGACCCACCAAAGCGGATGTAATTACTGTAGAAAATGAACAAGCAAAAATGAGAAACATTTTTCAGAGCAACAGATTTTGGGCACAAGAGTCAAAAAACACACTAACTAACTTTTGGTACAGAGTCTATTCTAATGACTTCATAAGTATGTTTTCTTGTTAATTTCTTGCAGATCTTTTGGTATTTAGTAATATATTTTGATACATTCCTCTGCAGTGGAGCATACTTTAATACATTGTTGAAGAAGAAAGCTTTGTGCAGTGTTGCATTCTGGATTTTTCTTCGGCAGATCATCGCTTTGATCTTCCATATTTACTGACAGCCTCGACTTTTTCGAGCATCGTGCAGCATAGGCAGGTTTTCCTTAAAGCCTGATTCAGTAGTTGACAGGACTATAGAGCCATCTGCAAAGGCTTGCAAATTTAGTGCGACAGCTGGGCAGACCTACCACAGGGGGCTGTGAGCAGAGCCAGGGAACAGTAGGAGAATAAGCGATACACAATACAGACAGACGTATACATGAACATCGATTTTAAATGTATTGAAAAAGAGCCGCTTCTGATGTAATTATACATTAAGATATGTTTTAGTTCAGTCAGAAGCTGCATAGTATTTAATACATTATTTCAGCTAAAGAGACCCTAAGCTAAGTTGAAATGAAGCAACTATTGTCTACTAAGGATGTATTCAAGTGAGAATGTGTTATTTTCAGAGTCACAATTCTTGACTAACTGTGTGAATAGAATTACTGTGAAAACCCAGAGCTCAAATGTGCAGAACTGAGCACCAGAACCTGAGAAAGAAGGCAAAAAAATGTGAAAATGAAGTTCCGTGTGTCAATTATAAATTAGGCAACATGTGACATCGTAGATAGGCGATATACCTGACGCTTATGTATAGAGGTGATCTTTGTAGACTGAAACTGATAATTGAGTTTTTCCTGAGAGTTGGCCTGTTTAAATATCGCTTCCAAAAATGTGCAGAGGCCTTTCTGCTTTGAGTTTTCTAGTGTCTGAATGCATCCAAAGCAGGTGAATATCTGAAAGGTTTAGCTTAAAAATCCAAATGACTGTATTGCAAAACTGTGTCAGTAAAACCCTGCGCTGTTGCTCATAGACTGTGATTTATTATTTAGTTGTGTGTTCCAGAGTTTCCAGGACAGGCTTATACTGAATTCTAACAGGTTTGTTTTGGCATCATGTCCATTCATTTGTAAGAAAAATCTGCTGCTTGATCCAGCAGTCGGTTTGTTATAAAAACAACAACAAAGAAAGCAAGAAATGAGGCTGAGAGCTAATATGAGGGATCTGTGCATTGCCGAGAAAGTCAGAATAATGCTCAGGCATGCTCAATATTGATTCACATTGTGATGATTGAGTGTGTAAAATCACTGCAAGCTGCAATAGTTTGGCTGCGTGGACAATACAGTACAATCAATCAGCCAGGAACGGAAAGGCATGAAACTGGCTTCATAGAGGCCATTAAGGAACACTTTGTCTATAATCAATACGACAGATTCAGCTGCACATGTAACCAGCATGAAGAACAGCTCTGCTTAGCTACCTGTCAGATCAACACACACTGTGACAGACCAGGCATTCACACACTGAACACGGACTGGTTATAATTACTCACGACACGACGGTTTCTTTCTTTCTGAGCTGTGAGTGAAGTGTAGGAGAGAGAAAAAAAAAAAACAAGCTGCAATTTTACAATTCAATGTGCCTCGCACACCGAGAACTACTTGTTCCTTCTCGGACAAAATGCTCCACGTATATGTCGTTATGGCTTCCATGTAAGGGACAATTTTGAAATCTTAAAAAAACTTGTCCTAATCCTAAGTGCTTCAGCACACAGCAGCTGGACTTCTTTGTAGTTCTGAATGAAATCATAAATTGAGGAACATTAACAACCAAGGTTGTGGATTTGTTTTTGTTCACCATGACTCGAATTGCCAAGAAAGCTGGCTTGCTAGTCTTAGCTATAAAATTCTGTGACAGTAAGCATTAATGTAATACACAAAATACACAATTTGATTCCTTTAACCCTCCTGTTCTCCTCATTTACGGGCATCAAAAAATATTGTTTCCTTGTCTGAAAAAAAATTCCAAAAATTTGCAAAATCTTCAGGAAGAAAATTCCAAAAATTCCTTAAAAGTTTCCCTTAAAAGTTTTATATTAAAAAAACAAATTTGGCAAGAAATATACATTTAAAAAAGAAAAAAATTAAAATTGTAAATATTTTCAAAAAGTGAATACAAATCTTCTAAAAAGTACTAAAAATATCTAAAGTGATGACATATATATCAGTAAAAGTGCTATTTTCTTTAAGAACATTCAGAAAAAATCAACCAAAATCCAGTAAATGTTTTCCGAATGTTCTTAAAGAAACATTTTTTTATAACATTTCTTTTTTTCCACCAAAAAATGTTCAAAAATTTGACAAAAATGTTGAAAATGTGGAAGTTTTCACTGTGAAAATATATATTTTCTCCCCACATTTTCAAACTTTAAAATGGGTCAGTTTGACCCGTAGGACGACACGAGGGTTAAAGAAGATTGATAGTCATGCTCAGGTCAGCATAAAACCAGGAAGGAGAAGAAGACTGCAGATCTGTCTCTGACTAAATTTTGAAAAACTTGCCTTCCAGTATCTCTAAAGCTCACAAAGTTTTAGTATTGGATCTTGATTGTTTAATCAATATACAAATACAGGAACTCCTAGTCAAAAATTTGGACACACCTTTCAATTTAATGGTTTTTATTTGATTATTTTCTACATTATAGATGAATACTGAAGACTATAAAAGAATACATATGGAATTATGTTGTAAACAAAAAAGTGTTAATCTTCAGTATTAATCTACAAAGTAGAAAATAATACAAATAAATAAAAAGCATTGAAGGAGAAGATGTGTCCAGACTTTTGACTGGTAGTTTGTGTAAAAACAACAATTTGTGGTTTTACAGGAAGGTACCTGATGTAATTGTTTCTTGGTAAACATAGACTGTGAGCTCGCCACACAACCAGCAGAGACACAGCTGAGACGTACCACATGGATGAATGAGGTGGAGTTAACCAAGAAACTGTTACAGACCACAAAGTCTGTATGCTAAGCTAAGCCAATCGCATTCATGCTGAGAAATGCTGAAGGATTCGGGGAAAATATCTGGCAGACATTACAATTTGATCTGGAATATATGTTTATTTTGAAGTCAAGCTTCAGTTCAATATTCATGGTGTAATAGATTTACAACATGTGATGGAGCACATGAGATATCAGAAGCATGACTGTCACACAGGCAGGAAGACACAACATTTTAAAGCCTGGATCAGACATGCTGCCAAATGTATGTCCTAAGCTCATCGCATTCCTTCAAATTACAATTTCTATGTGAAATGGATGAATTGTTCAGGCATAATTTTAAGCATGCAGACATCCGAGTGGTATCAATCATTTCATCTGTCTGAAACAAGTGTTCTAAAATGTCCAACTCTTCTTTTCAGAGGGAGAAATGTGTCATTTCCAAATTTAATGTGCAGCTGACATGCTCCCTGTATCAACAAAGCAGCAGCATAAAAAATACCTGTAATGTCTCCTTTCTTAGGCCAGAAGATTTGCGATACATCATGTACTCCACAAAGAAAACACATCGTATTGTTTTATCGTTTCTGTTCTGTTTAAGTAAATACACTTTCCATTTTCATTACCATCCTATCAAGAAAGGCCTTGTGAAATCTATCTTTGTATCAATCTCTGGATAAAGATGTCAAATTCCAGCTGTTAGTTCATTTCTTCTCTGTTCTTCCCTCCTTGTTTCTCTCTCATCCTTCATCTCTCCATCTTCAGAAGGAGAGGAAAGCAGGAGGTCTGTTAAAGCTCTTGTCGGGAGCCGCAGCCAAGAAGAAACCTCGCTCGCCCCCGTCCTCCCCGCCAACCCACGACCCCTCATTGGCTGGCCAAGGCGCCGTGGCCACCGACCCCGCCCACCATCCTCACCACCATCACCACCACGCCCGCTCAGGTTCCTGTCCAATGGCGTCGCAGGGACGAGCCGGATCCTGTCCAATCGAGAGCGAGATGGCGGGGGCGATGGGCCTGGAGCCTCTGCACAGGAAGTCCGGTTCCCTGGACACCAACTTCCCCATGTCGCCCCCGGCAACACGCGCTGGCAATGCTCTGATGGTCCTCAGGCCTGAACCCAAACCCCTGTCCAGAGAGAGGTGGGCACACAGACGCACACACACTCTCATATAGAACACACATTTGAGTAGTCAAAAAGTTGCACACAGATATGTTTGGGTATGAACAAAACAATGGCATTACAGCAGAGACTAAGTCTATTTAGAACATGTGAATAAGCTCAAAACGAAAAACATATGCAATATTTTCTGACAAAATGGTGCAATTTTGGGTTGGAGGATATAACAAAGCCATAAGCAGAGAATAAATAAAAACCAGCCAGAGGCGCCTTTCTGAGCATTAAGCCATTACTGCTGTGATCCTACCAAGAGTAAGACCAGGCTTTTGTTGAGATGCGATAACTTTCGGCGTATAAACCATCATCCATGGCCTTGTTGTGGGTGCATCAGCTGGGATTTTAAAAAACTGCACCTACAGTACAATATGAGAGCTTAAGTTCCTTCGTGCTCACCAAGGGCACCGCTTAATACGACTGTGAAACATCATAGATTATTCTTTTATCCTTGACAGATATAACTTACACAGACCAGCAGCCTGGAAGACCTTAGTTCTGCTCCAACAAACACACACACACACCCACACACACACACACACTTTGTTCCCCCTCAGAGGAATCCTATAAAATCAGCCACACTCTTATAGACTCTTCAGTTGTGCCACATGGAGGAGGAATGAAGCATGTGTCAGCAGGACGCTGGTGTACTGAGAGCTCTGGTTATCACAGCAAACAATGCACACAGCTCCTTCTGTTGTGTGCAAGAGAGCGAACAGCAGGGAGGGAAAACAACCTTGTCTTGGCAATGCTTTGGTAAATGTCAAACCGTAAGGGACAGCGGCGCTCCAGAACACTGTCACAGTGGTTATGATAACATCTGATAATGCACTTACCGGCTTTTGAATAATACAACACAGAAGTGTTTAGTGTTTAGACTGAAAACTTGTTGTGTTTCACTTTGCAGCTTTTCACCCAATTTATCAAAGCCAACTGGAAGTCGCCACACTCTGATTCATTCAGACACACTGTGCAGGAATAAATGTTCCATTTGGTTCTCAAGTGGTAAAAATATCCACTGAAACTATTTAATTTGTAAGGCGAGGGATAGCACATTTTATACACAAAGGCAATTCAAAGTGCTTTACATAATGCATTGAAATGAAAAATTAAATAAAATGAAATGAATAATAAACATATAGCATAAAACGCTAAAATGCAAAGTAGAAGAACGAAGCCTTCATAAATGTTAGTTTAAATCAAAATTTAATTATAAGCAGTGGAAAAAAGAGGAGTCTTTAGCTTCATTTTTGAAGTGGTTGGAGTTTTTTTTAATGCAGCTACAACTGACAAACCAGTCTCTGATTTAGATAGAAGTCATTCAAAATCAAGGAAACTAATAGACCTGAGATTCTGCACTAGATGGGTGAAAGAATTGTGAGAATATAAGGATATGTGATCGTGTTAACAAACCAGTCAGACAAACAATAAAACCTCTGACAGGTGAAGTGAACATTGATCATCTTGTTACAGCAGCTCCTGCGGGATGCTTTCGGCAGCAAAGGAACAGTCAGTTCTTGAAGCTGTTGAAAGCAGGAAAAATGGGCAAGCGTAAAGATCTAAGTGACTCTGACGAAAGCTGAATTGTGACAGCTTGATGACTGGTTTGTACCGAGAAGAAGTGGTCCAAGGAAGGACACCGGGGTCATGGGTGCCCAGCGCTCACTGATGCATGTGAGGAGCAAAGATTCACTGTGTGGTCTGATCCCACTGAAGAACTGCAGCAGCACAAACTGTTAAAAACTTTTAAGGTCGGTTAGAACAAAATAATATCAGAACACATATCAGGGGTGTCAAACTCATTTTAGTTCAGGGGCCACATTCAGTGCAGTTTGAGCTCAAGTGGGCCAGACCCGTAAAATCACAGCATAATAACCTATAAATAACCACAACTCCAAAATTTTCCTTTGTTTTAGTGCAAAAAAAGTACATTCTGAAAAAGTCCACATTTCAGGAATTATCTTTTTACGAAACATCCTGAACAGCCTGAAATTTATAAAGAAAAATCAATTCAATTTCAACAATATTATGCCTCAGTTTGTCATTTACACATTACAACTTACAGATCACAGTGGATCTGCAAAAATGAACAAAGCATTTAGTCACAGGTATCTGGAACTGAATGATGTAATATTTTTTGCTTTATGATCAAAACAACAAAAGTCAGACAAATAATAACAAAAAACAACCAAAACGAGACGACATATTACAAAAATGAGATGCAAAATGACAAATACGAGACACAAAACTGCCAAAATTGAGACAAACGACATGAAACAAAACAAAAAAGAGATTAAAAAGTTAGACAAAAAAGTTACAAAGTGTCATAAAGAATGGACAAATGACAAAAATGAGACAAGAAATGACAAAAGCAAGAAACAAAACGAAAAACTAGACAAACACAAGCGAGATTAAAAAAAACACAATACGATATAAACAATACACAAAACAACAAATAAAGCAAAACACAAAATGACAGAAATAAGACGAAAAACGAGAGACAAAAAGGAAACACAACGACAAAAACATGAGACAAACAACAAAAACATGAGACAAACAACACTCAAAAATCAACAAAAACACAAAATATTCCAAAAATGAGACACAAAATGACAAAAGAATAATGAACTTTTGTAGTTTTACAAATTTACAATTTGCAGTTAATGTCTTCTCTTTAATTTTTACACTTAACAAAGTAATCCCACGGGCCGGATTTGGCCCGCGAGACGCATGTTTGACACCTCTGCTGTGCATAATGGAAGAAGGTGAACTGCTCTGATAAATCAAATTTTTTTGTTTAACTTGAAAGGAAATGTCAACAGGATGCAAAGCAGCCAACAGAAGCAGGGAGAAGCTCTGACAGCGTTCTGCTGGGAAACCTTGGCTCTTCACATTTATTTAGATGTTACTCTGACACTTTCTACCTAGTTAACTTTTGTCGCTGACCACCCCACCCCTTCATTATTCCCTGATAGTGGCTGTAGTACAGCTCTCCCTTCTACACCTCAAATATTGTTCAGGAGGAACAAATTTCTCTTAGTCTGATGGAACATGTATGGAAAAACTAAAAAATCTTTCCAGTACATGGAGGCCCCACTTCACAACCAACAGAACCTAAAGGATCTGCTGCTTACGTCTTCAGCACCTTCAGGGCTGTGTGGGTTCAGAGCTGTTTCGGCAGCACTAGGGGGACCTACACTATATTAGGCAGGTGGTGTTAATGTTGTGGCTGATCGGTGTAAGCCCACAAGTGCATAGCCTCTTATTAAAAACATAAAACATCAAATGCCTTTTAGCAGCTCCTCTCTCAGGAGGTCTGTAGAAGACATTCTGGAAAATGCAAGAATTACTAAATGAAGTGAGCTAGGAAGGTTGAGTGGACACGTAACCGCAATATATATATATATATAACTCCTCGAACCCATTAAATTCTTTGATGGATTCCAGAAAAACTCAGGGCGGATATTTCACCTCGAATCCACACCGCTCTCTGTGGAACACCTTCTCTAATTTGATTATTGTGGAGAAAGCTCCACTGATTTAATTCTTTTAGCGTGTGATGTGCTGTACGCAGAGAGTTTGCGTGTCCTACAGCTGTCTCTTTGTGCGGCAGGTATCGTGTGGTGGTGCCCTACCCACCCCAGAGCGAGGCGGAGATCGAACTGCGGGAAGGAGACGTGGTGTTCGTTCATAAGAAGAGGGAGGACGGCTGGTACAAAGGCACCCTGCAGAGGACGGGACAGACCGGCCTGTTTCCCGGCAGCTTCGTCGAGAGTTTCTGAACTGCAGAAAGTGAACAAATGAGCGCACACTGTTCCTGTTTCTGAGTCATACAACACACACAAACACAAGGTACAGACACACACATACACAAACGTTGGGCTGATATTGGATTCCGAGATTTATACTTTTAAGTTAACCCTCGTGTTGTCCTGCTGGACAAAATTGACCCGTTTTAAAGTTTGAAAATGTGTAAAAAAAAAATATAGATATATTTTCACAGTGAAACTTCTGATGTCCACATTTTCAACATTTTTGGGAAATCTTTGAACATTTTTTTGTGGAAAAAAAGAAATGTTAAAAATGTTTCTTAAGAACATTCGCAAAAAATACCAAAATCCAGCAAATTTCCCTGGATTTTGGCTGATTTTTTTGTGAACGTTCTTAAAGAAAATATTAGAAGTTTTACTGATATATATGTCATAACTTTAGATATTTTTTAGGATTTTTTGGGAATATTTTTACTCAGTTTTTGAAAATATTTACAAGAATTTTTTTGCCAAATTTGGTTGATTTTTAAATGGAACGTTTAAGGGATTATTGGAATTTTCTTCCTGAAGGTTTTGCAAATTTTCAGAAATTTGGGAATTTTTTTCTGCTGAATTTTTGAATTTTTTTTCAGACAAGGAAACAATCATTTTTGGTCCCCATAAATAAGGACAACAGGAGGGTTAATGATAGGTGAACACTGACCTGCAAAAAAAAAAAATCAATTTAAACTTGCCTTAAGAAGCTGCTAACCCTAAAAATTTAATTTGTGTGGATTTAAAGTGAAGAATTTAAATTTACCATGTTGATCTCCAAGCATGATTTAGTCATTTTCCCAGAGTAATTGGTTAAAAAACACTGGACTTTGAATTTAAAACATGTTACTGTCAAAAACTAATGAGAATAGTCTTCAGAAATCCTTATCAGTCCAACTAACACACACACGCTGTACAGGAAAGCTCGTCCCGGCTTCAACCAGCCCAGCCACAACAAGCAGGGCAGCTTTCCGTTCACCGGCCCAGCGCTGGGTCAGAGGGGCTCCACCAGACTCGGTTTACAGGCCCGTGACGTTGACTACTGAAGGCACACAAGACTCAAAGAGCACAGAAGGACGAACCCTGCCTCCCAGTTCTCCTCCTCCTTGGCATCATCCACCAGCAAACACTAGCACAAGAAGCATTAGCTCTGCTTTTCCACTGAGACCTCAGAACTTGTAATCGGGTGCTTTCTCCGTTTGAGAAGTGAAAATTTCACGGCCAGGCGACGAGGGAAGTGCGTGAGCCGACACTCCAGGATCATTGTAAGCACATCTCCGCGTCTAATGTGTGACGAGCACATGTTTCCTTTCAGCCCAATATGTGTTGACGATGCATGTAGCATTATTACGTTTTTTTATATGTTGAAATAGATGTTTGTGTTGTCAGGCTGTGATGATGCATCACAGGGAGTTTAATATAAAATCAAATGGTGCAAATAGTCAAATATGAATTAGGTCCTTCATTTTTTTTTCTATTTATATCTTTTAACATAAATTATACAACTTTTTTTATGTTACTTTTATTAATTAAATTTGGTTTTCATAGGACCCACAGTTGGATTAAACTGAATTAACTGGCTTGTTGAATGTAAAAAAGAGCAGCAAGTTACACCAAAAGTCTTTTAAAGGATTCATTTGTATTTATAAAGTTGTTTTTGAACTTCTGTATGAGATTAGAAACTAAAGAAATGCACTCGGTTAATAATATTTGATACAACCTGCCAGTGTACCTACACATACAGTATTTTACACATGTATTTACTTGACAAAAGGGATTTCCACTGCTGCTTGTCTCATCCTTCGGGTTATAAACATGAATTTTCTTTAAGCAGGCACAAATATCTTTGCTGGGGCAAAATGACTTAATCTTTATTCAGCCTTTTTTTAGTCTGACAAACCAACAAAATCATAGTTACCAACATGAACGCTCCTCAGAAATTCCCTACTTGAAATACAAAGAATTCTGTCACAAAGATTGCTAGCAGTAATTCCTCTTCCTAAGCCTTTTCTTCAGATGGAGTTGATGGTTTTTTTCTGACTGCAGCAACATTGCGAAGCCAAACGTGCGCTGATTCGATGCTTGTGTCAAGGAAGCGCCTGCGAGTCGGAGCGCAGGGACACGGGTTTTCCCATCATACGACTGCCAGCCTTTGACTTTTTCGCCGATCTTGTCGACCTTGAACAAGTGTTTTTGTACCGCTTTAGTGAGCGTGGAGTCAAGTCTGCTTCTGTGAATCTTTGCGTCCTGAATGTGGATCCGGGCTCGTCTAGTTTACATCCTACCACAACCATCTACCTTTTTTCCCTGTTGGTGGAGACAGAAGCACAGCGACACTCAGACCTTGACTGTATGAGGACATCAGATAGCGAGAGGTCAGCAGTGAGAAGAACACAGTTGCAGGGCGTGAGTGACTTTCCTCACCTGCTTTTTTTTTTCTTTAAATGGGCCAGAATGAAGCACAAACAAACCGCTTATTCATTTATTAAGCACACAAATTGGCTCTAACCTGAAACTAAGAGTCTCCAATTGGTGAAGCACTATTGAGTCTTTTATGGCACATTGGGAAGACAGTAAATACAAACAGATGGAAAAAGAATTCAATCCACATGGACTCAAAATGGCACAAAACAACTTCTTTTGTTTGTTTGTTTGTTTTTGGCATTTTATCAGTAAATTCTTCCCAAACTCTAGAGGACAACAAAATCATAGTTTGGAAACTTAAGTTACGTCTTATTCCCGGTTGATCCAACTGCAGAATAAACACTAAGATCTGAGTGAAACCTTCCAACAAGATCTCCACAGACTAGCAGTAAACAAGCACAAGACGGGAGCAACAGCACAGATCATAAATCGGACTCAAAAGTGGAGCTTTTTAATAACCTCTCTCCCCCCGTTTAGCTCTCATACTTTGATATATGGCAACACACTATATTCTCAGCGTAGTAAAAAAAAAAAAAAAGACAAGTATAATTTAAAATGTAAGCAAGAAAACATGATTTGTTAACATGTCCACCCTGGACTCTGAAGTGAAGGTGACCTGTCAGGATGTTGTTATCATCCTCTGGCCAGTGGCAGTGCACTATGGGTAATCCTGGAGCAACAGATAAACCAAAAACACTCGATCACAGCTCACACAAACTCGAGTTCGACTGAAGTTTTCTCGTTTTGTATCGCAGATATGAACAGCTAGTCTGACTCTATACGCATTAGACTGATCAATTTTGTCTATTTGATCTCATTTTGTACCAGACTATGACCTTTGTATGAGTTTAATGGGGTGTTTTGGTTCAGTCAATTAAAAGTGCCACTTTATTTTCCTTGAAAATAACAAAAAGGGGAAAGTAAATGTCAAATTTTGGATATTAGTTATAGGAAACTTCGATCTAAACATCGTTCCACTGGCCTTCAAACCCTGTCAGTCAAACCCTAGTGCCTACAAATGTCAGCACACACACACAAATACACACTCCTCAATTTATTCTAGGCTCTTTCCCTCTTTCTTTCTGTATGTATCAGTACGATGAGCCTGCTGGTTGTGTCTGTCGGATCAGGCTCGATGGCAATAACCAGCAGATCCCGGAACAACTCTACACGAACCCCGAGCAGGGCTTTTTTTTTTTTCTTTATCTGTTTGTACGCCCGCTGAACTGAGGACTCTAATTTCTATTGAGTGAAACTTAAGCACAAGTCCTCATTTGTGTTCACCAGATCAGCGCATCTCCATGGAGACGACGCTGTGAGGAGAAAGAGTTTACAACAGTCAAAACGTCAGGAATAAAACCACTGCTGCACGGTGGTCACTTTACATAAAATAACTTGAACCGCTGGTTTCTCCGATGTTTTCATGTGTTTTAATTACGTGATGTGAGCTTGTTGTTTGCCTCAGCTTCCTGGTTGTAAATACCACTCATTCAGACGGCTTGAAAAATGTAAAACGAGCTGCCAACAGCGGCGGTTATTCCCACTGGGCTTGAACACAACATAAAACACCCCAGTGCACAGCAGTATGGTCATCAATTGGCTTCATCAAATTACTCCCCAAGCTTTTTTTATTTAAATTTTTTCTCCCATCCTTCCAGGAAGCCTGAGCTCTCACCCTGCCATCTTGAACTAGATGTCGGTCATATTTGTTCCTATGGATACTTGGGTGTTTGTGTGTGTGTGAGAGGGCGGGAGGAGGCCTCTGTATGTAGCTCTTTACACAAAAAAAAGAAACTTTATGAAAAAGCTTGGTGCAGCATGGACGCTCATGCCTCATCAGGACTAAGTCGAGATGGAAAAGCGGCGGTACAGCAAGAGAAACAGAGAAAAAAAAAGAAGTATATATATAATTCTATATTGTGCAGAATATTTATAGGCCTTTTGTGCCATTTGAAGTCATGCTCTGTGCTGGCCACGCCCAGCGCTCTCTACCATGTGATCATTATACATCGTCTTGTACTGATGACCCGTGGTTGATTTGATTGTTTTTTCATGTCAAGTGCATTTTTCGCAATAAATGCCTTTGTTTTAAAACCGATTTTCAGTGTCTTCTTGCATTTGCCTGCAGCTTTTTAATGGATGTTAACCCTCCTGTTCTCTTCATTTAATGGCACCAGAAAATATGGTTTCCTTGTCTGAAAAAAATCCAAAATATCAGCAAAAAAAATTCCCCAAATTTCTGAAAATTTGGAAAACAATTCAGGAAGAAAATTCCAATAATTCCTTAAAAGTTTTATTTAAAAAAAAAATCCTCCAAATTTGGCGAGAAAATTCTTGTAAATATTTTCAAAAAAGAGTAAAAAAAAGATCTTAAAGAAACACCTTTTTTTAACATTTCTTTTTTCCACCAAAAAATGTTCAAAAATTTCCCCAAAATGTTGAAAATATGGCCATACACGGATAACATGAGGGTTAAATGAGAGGAAACTACTCACAGTTATGCATTTATGTGCCGTGATACATCACAAACACATTTCCTGTACAGCCCATTAGGACTCACCCACAGAATCATATTGTATCGTGCACTAATTATAATCATCCTCTCCCACAGTGTGCTCATTAGGAGCTTGTGAAGCCTTAAGAACAACAATCCAGCTACAGTTATCTGACAGAGTGTTCCTGTCAGGGGTGTTGGCGATTGAGGGGTGTTTGGGAATTAAGCTGACATTCTGCCCCTCTTTTCATTCCTTCCCTCCATCTTCTCCTCTTTGCCTCATTTCTCTCCTCTCCATCTTCCTCCTTTCTTATCGACTTCCTTCTCTCTCCGGCCAACACTGGCTATGGACGAGGTGTGTAATTGGTAATTTCAGAGCGTCGCCGGCACTCCCCTTAAATGACAACCTC
Organism: Acanthochromis polyacanthus; assembly: GCF_021347895.1. Taxonomy (NCBI): domain Eukaryota; kingdom Metazoa; phylum Chordata; class Actinopteri; family Pomacentridae; genus Acanthochromis; species Acanthochromis polyacanthus. Next base: position 27,200,854 of record NC_067126.1, read on the forward strand.
ATCTCTCCAGGAGTCGAGCCTGTCTCCAATGATCACCCCCATTTGCATTTAGAGTGACGAGGGAAAGGTTTCGAGCGCTGAGCCTGTGTGTGTGTGTGTGTGTGTGTGTGTGTGTGTGTGTGTGTGTGTGTGTGTGTGTGTGTGTGTGTGTGTGTGTGTGTGTGTGTGTGTGTGTGTGTGTGTGTGTGTGACGTGTAATTATAGGGGTTGTGGGGACTATGTCCTCACAACCATAGGAAAACCAGAGAAAATGTCATTTGTGGGGACCTCATTTGGGTCCCCATACAGGGAAACAGTGTTTTCTTGGCCATGTTGTTGTTACTGAAAAAGTAAAAGTGCAAAAATGTTTCTTTAGGGTTAGCCATTGTTTTGGTTAGGGTTAGGGTTAAGGTTAGGGTTAGGGTAAGGGTTAGGGGTTAGATATGAATGGGAGTCAATGGTAGGTCCCCAAAAAGATAGGAATACACAGTGTGTGTGTGTGTGTGTGTGTGTGTGTGTGGGTGTGTGTGTGTGTGTGAACATGTGCAGGTGTATGACAGCGATCTTGGATGTAAGCCCACTCAGAAAAACTTGATTCTAACACTCAGACTGCTATATTTAAGGTGAGCAGGGTGCAGGCAGCAAATTTAGATTTTACTGATTTCTGCAGTGCACAGATAGTCCTCCACCCCTCTACCTTGAAAACTGGATGAAATCACTTCCTGTCCAAGAGCTCAACCACCCAGAGAGTAGCTAATGGTGTCTGTCAACACAATCACACACACGCACACACACACACACACACACACACACACACACACACACACACACACACACACACACACACACACACACATGTTTGTTTTTCTATACCGGTGGGGACTTACCATTGACTCCCATTCATATCTAACTCCTAACCCTTACCCTAACCCTAACCTTAACCATCACCAAATCAATGCCTAACCCTAAACAAACGTTTTTGCACTTTTACATTTTTTATTAACAACAATATGGCCAAGAAAACGGTGTTGCCACCCGTGGGGACCTCATTTTAGGTCCCCACCGTAAGACAAGTCCCCACCTTTATAGCAAATAGTCAGGTCAAAGTCCCCACCGGAATAGCAGAAACAAGTACACACACACACACACACACACACACACACACACACACACACACACACACATTCTTCACAATTTGCCTTGGTGAAATGGTTCTCCTCTGGGTGTCCTCTTCCCAGCCTATTATACCAGCAATGTGCTGCAGGCCTCTGCAGGGAGTCGATCAGCATTCTTCTGCTTTACGCCAGACCAGTGATGGATCTTCCCTGGGAGCCCGGTACCTCCCCAAAAATTTTCGTTGGAAATTTACATTACTGATATTCCGGTTTGCGACGCTCTTGAACGCAACTTTATTGTCCGACTGCACCTGAATGCATCAATGACGTTTGTTTGATCGTTTGGATGTGAAGAAGACTCGCTGAAATAAATCATTACTTTCAGTCATTGAAATACCTTACAAACAAAAAATCAATAGAAGTATGAAATATTTATGAAGAACTGTTTTGTTAAAGAGATGCCTCTGTTTTTGTTTTTGTTTTTGTTTTTTTTAATGTTATGTAATTGTCAGAATTCTTTTAGTTTTGTTTTTTCTTTTTTTCCCTCGTTTTTTTTCTCTCGTTCTTTATTTGAATGTTGTATTGTAACAAAAGTTTGAAAATCATTGGAATGAACTGTCTGTATTTGCTGTAAATATGTATGTAAATGGAAAATTCACTGTAAATATGTATAATACACAATAAAAAAAAATTTAAAAATAAAAAAGCTTTGAAGACGTTTCCTGATGCCGGAGGAGAAGACGAGAAAGTAGCAGTTCCTCTTTAAGGTCAGAGATTGCAGCATCTGAGGGCCTTTTCAAAAGAAGACGTAGTTGATGAAGGCGTTCTGGAGCAGAAAGACCACGATCAAGCAACCTGGAGATCTCAGGCAGCGTCTCCCTCAGGTGGGTGTCAACGGTGTTCACGGTCAGGTCTGTGGTAATCCCGTCAAAAAACAAAACAGAAAAAAAATGTATATTATAAATTAACATGTAACAAAGCTCTGTGTGTATAACGCCATAGTTTAGGATGTAGTTCAGAAAATGTCAAAGAACAGGATACTTTTTCAAGAATAACATAGTATGGCCTGTAGTTCATAGTATAGCATGTCAGCAAAAAACAAAACAAAACAAAACCATAGATTATTATGTGGTTCAAAAAGTGTCATAGTGCAGTATATTGTCAAAATAGTGTGTTATTCAAGAAAACATCAGAGTATAATATGTGGTCTAAAAATTCCCATAGAATAATATTTCATTGCACAAGTGAAAGTATAGTAATTTGTAAAACTGTTCAAATTGTTATATCTTGCTTAAAAAAAAAACGTCATAATAATATGTCAATTTAAAAAGCCTATAGTATAGCAGGTCGTGCTAAAAACATCATAGTTTAGCCTTTGGTCCATAAAACGTTGTTATGGCTGTCTAAAGTAAGTGAGGAACAACAAAAAAACAGTCCAAACGCTGTTTCCAGAGGGTTAGACGAGTATTTATTTGAAAGAGTAAGTTTACAACAACACAGCATGTGAGGGGTTTAAAAGCAAATGGGTGTTAGTAAAATAAAAATAAATCAACAGAACTAAAAGTGAACTTCACGTTGACTTTGATGGGCATTCCAACCAGGAACAAAGAAAAAGATCATCAATATGAAAAAAAACCTCTTCCTGTTCACCTCTCAAAACCCAAAAACACACTGCAGTAGCACCCTAAACTAAAACTACCAATGGTTTCCCTGTTTTCCTTTCTGAACAATTCAAAGGTTCCTCTCTATCTCCCCACACATCCACCAACCACTGGAACACATCTCCAAAGTTCTGCTGAAGCTCAGCTTCCCCTCAGAAGAAGTGCTGCCACATGAAGGAGCCTTTTGAGAGGCAGCTGGCATCGTGATTGGACTGTATTTTGGTCTGATCCAATTCAGCTTCAGCTCCAGAGATGGCAGGCGGGACGAATCAACGGAGGCCGAATGGATGAAGGCATGCAGCTGAGTACAATCCAGAAAACAACAGAGGAGGAGTGCAGCAGCCCAGGGCCAGAGCAGAGTAGCATAGTATGTCGGTTGTTGCTAGAGGTACGGACCCGTACCCGTAGCCTGTGGACTACGGCACTTGCCATTTGCCAATCAGATACGCGAGATCTGGTCACGTGACTCCCGGTAGACGCTAGCTGTACGGACCCGTAGCATCGGTACGACAGGTACGGACCCTAAACCTGACCCTAACACTAACCCTAACCTTAACCTTTGCTTACCTTTCAACAGTTTGCAGTGGTTAGCAGCTTCTTGACTCGCGAGACTCGCGTACGGGTCCGTATCTGTCTGGCAAATGGAAAGTGCCGTACCCGTAGCCTGTGGGCTACGGATACGGACCCGTATCCATAGACACTACTTAGTATGTCTCTGAGAAAACATCATAGTATAGCCTTTGGCATGAAAAAACGCCACCCACCTCCCCTGCCCTGACTCCACCCAGACTCCACCCTGACTCCACCCATGTGGTCACTTGTAAACTACGATGTCAAAGGGACGACGAAATCATATTTTTTTTATCTGATCTGTAACTCAGTGAGTTAAGGGTTTGCCTATGGTGCTGCAGGTCGTGGGTTCAAGATCAGACCTGTTTTAAATTTTTTGAAAAACTTAGACAATGAATGAAAGAAAAATGCCAGTGGTAGGACTTGATCCTGCTACCTTTTACTTGGTAGTCCCTCCTCTTAGCCCCCTGAGCTACTCACTCAGATACTAATCCTCCTTTTTTTGTGTATTTATCATCTATTTTTTGTCATTTTCAAGTTTTTTTTAACTTGAGTCTCATCTTGACCGTTTTTCTCAGGAGGTTGGACTTCAGCCTTTGTGCTGGAGGGTTGAACCCTCAGTTCCAAGACTTTCCAAAGCCTCCACACCTCCCGAGTCCTCAGGACCTGAGCTTTCACACAGTCTGAGGACTGAAGTTTTCTAAGTCCCACATTAGATCTCTGTTTCACTTTCAGATAGTCCAAGGACTGAAATCTTCTAAGTTCCTGAGTAGTTCACTGTTAGTTTGAACTTTGAGACAGTCTGAGGGCTGAAATTTTAAAAGTTTCTCAGTACTTCTGTTTTAGTTTGAACTTTGTGGTTAACAAAAGCCTTAAAACTTGTGACCATGAGTCTTGATTTCACATTTAGATCATCCATCTGAGTTCTTCTCAGACCTTCACCTCTGGGTTCTTTAGAAATCCTGAACAAACTTTGATTCTCTTCACTTAACAGTAAAGTTTGTGGAGATCAGAAGGTAACAGTTTGATCAGTGCCTTCAACTACTAGTAGACTTTATCTGGAAAGCAGTTTTCTCTAATGAGTTCTTAGTAAATCTGTCCAGTGTCCACAGTCAAACCAAGAACACAGAAAGAGGAAATGTTTGAAGAAACAACTTGATGTTTTGTTTTCAGACTAGAAAACACTTTAAGACCTTTATCTGTTTTTGCTCTTTATGATTGTTTTATTGTCTGTTTTGTTTAATTTGATCTTCTAAAGTCTAACTGGTGTCTTTTCAAATATTTTGTCTTGAGTTTGATTCTTCTTACATGTTTAGTTTTGCTCTTTTCTCACCTTTTGTTCTTTTCTAATGTCTGATTTGATTTTGGAATGTTTTGTCTTTTTAATGTTTAATTGTTGTTTTTTCAAATGTTTTATTGGCTTGTTTGGAAATTTTCCTTTTCTTTCCCAGTGTTTAATTTTTAGATTAAATCTTTAAGGTTTTTCTTTTTAAATGTTTTACCCCCTTTTAATGTTTAATTTTATTTTTAAACGTTTCATTTAATTTTCTGTTTAATCCTATTTAAAGTTTTATTGTCTTTAAGATTTAATTTTCTAATTAAACATTACATTTTTTAATTGTATTGTCTTTTTAAAGGTTTAATAATCTTATTAAATGTTTTGTATTTTTTAGATGTTTAATATTCTTCTCTTTTAATTGTATTTTTTTAAATGTTTAATTATCTAAAATATTTCATCTTTAATGTTTAATATTTTGTTTAAAAATGTTTAATTTCATAATTAAATACTTTGTCTGTTTAATATAATTTAATTGTATTGAATGTTTAATTTTCTTTTTAAAAGTTTTATTGTATAAAATGTTTTTTCCTTTAATTGCTTTTTTTAATGTAGTTTATTTCTTTATTTTTTTGTTTCTGTCAAGATTTTAACCCTAACCTTGAAACTGAAACAAACCCTTAAATCACAATAAAAATACTTCTGTTGTCACAATCATGAGTTAGTCAGTTATTCAGTTTATCTATTCAACGTAATTTATTTAGCACCTTTCACACAGAACGTGAGTCACAGAGCTCAGCCCATAAGTCTGTCAGTTTTTGAAGCAATACGCATCTGCTGTTAGGAATTAAACTTTTTCTGTAATGATTTGATGCATTGTTGGAAACAAAAGGCTCAAATGTGAGAGCAGATTATTTATAAAGGCTGTATGAGTTCACATCCATGTCACTTAAGACAGGACTCCAGATTTTGCTGCACTGTCTCCAATTTAGTTCAGCTTTTTACAAATGTGTTCATTGAGGCCAAAAACTAAGTTCCATAAAACATGTTGGCTCAATTTTTAGAATTCACACCGAGAAATTTCTCTACTAAAGAAAGAAAGTCAAAGCTGGGAAGCTATGGTTAGCATTCAATATCTCCAGAGGTGAAACGCCCAGAGCCACGAAATTTGGTCAGAGCGTAGACAAAATAGTTTGTAGCATAAGCCTCTGACTCAGCAGAGGGCAAACTATTCATTTTAGTTTCTTGAAGATGGAATACAGTGCAAAAAATATATGTCTTTAATAACAAATATACTATGAACTAAATCTAGGATCATGGGACTACAGCTGTACGTGAAGTGACACCCAGCATAAAATGAATGCTCCAAAACATGTTTTGCGATTTATCCTCTGAACCCCAAGCAGCGCCTGTGCATCATTTACTCCTGTCACATTTTTATTCACTGTGGGCTCGTTTTTCACAGCAATACAAAGTCTTTCTCCTCTGTAGAAACGGCACCAGCATGACTAGAAGAGCTCAAAATGTAATCTGTGCAATGTCACAGTTATAGTACCAGAACTCTTTTTTTATAAATATTTTTTGGCCTTTTTTTTGACAGGTTAGCTGAGAGTCAGACAGAAAAGTAGGGAGAAGAATGGGGGGGGGGGGGGGCAGACCTGCAGCAAAGGGCTGTGAGCAGGAATTGAACCCATTTTCTTTCTTTCAATGAAAAACATGTCTATCAAATTCACCAGAAGGTTTTGGGATTCAGAGAATTCAAACTGAAAATCCCACACTAGAGTCTGAACAGGGAATGCTGTATTAAAATAATTCTTCATTGAGGATATAAATGAGAACATTTGGTCAGCAACCAGCACCTGCAGGAATTTAACGGTAATACTGAGTAAAACAAAACTATGTTGAGACTCCATTTACTGCTTCTTCTCGTTTTTCATTCACCTCAGGCCACATCTACCTGCTTAGAAATGTTGGATAAAAAGCTCTGTATTCCAAATTCAGTCTTGGCATGACCTTCACAGGAAAACACGAGGTTTGAGTTTGTACCTTGTTTCCCATGTCAAACCTCACTTTCACTGAAGAAGACAGACCACAGATGTTCTCAAATAAAACCAGTCTTCACCCGCTGCACTCCAGTCTGAACCTCACATTGTGCCAAAGTTGGGAAATTGTTACATCCACACCCCACAGCAGGTACCTAGTGGTACTTTTACAAATAACTTTTCACCTTGTCACACACAGAAATCTGTGTGAAAAGAACAACAAATCACTAAGTGAATGCCGGTTTAAGATCACTGAAAAATACCAGAAGTGCACCTGAACAATGAACAGAATACTGAACAATAATGTGGCATGTAAACAGCTTTTCTCTGTATATTCACACAGCAGCTGAGATGCGATTGGAAACAGATGGCCAGAAACCTGAACACTGTACACAGAGATGAAGAACCAGGTTTCAAAATGTCAAATCCCCAGTTAGATCCAAACCAGGACACCAGTGTGCACGTAAACACACTCTTCTCAACAGTGGACCATTTAAAACAAACACAATATGTCATGACAAAAATACAAAGATTTATTTAGAAAGAAGGGGAAAAGCACCCAAATAACACCGTTTCTTCCTTAAATACAAGTGTAGTACAAATGTGTCTTTCTCCAGTAGGCATCGGTGTGTTTCCCTGGATCTAGAAATAAGTGGATAGTGTCTACACAGGTAAGGCACTAAAGTGTCAGTAATTGTGAGTGAGTGTTGGTTTATAAATCGCACTTTACTGGAAAGCGGCACCACAGTGTTCTGGTTTACTGTGGAGCAGTGATGACGCAGCATCTCATGCCCCGTAACGTTTTACAGAACGGAGCAAAATGAAGAGAAATACGCAAAAATACAGTCATAAAAGCTCCCCCTCTCTCTGCCCCCTCAAGAAACACACCGACTTGATGCGATTCCATTTTTTATACCATGAGTCAGCTGTTCTTTTTTTTAGACGGATAGGATAGCAAACGTCAACCGTTTGTGTCAGTATGAAAAATAAGGCAGCGAGTAAAACAAAATATATATAAATATATGCTGTGGCATGTACCTAAATCCCAAACCAAGTCTCAGCCTTGTTCTCCTAGAAAACTGTGGAAGTGAAAAAGCAGCGAAGAAGTGAAAAGTTCAGGAACAACTGTAATGCTGATACGTTCATAGAAAACCTTTACAACATCAAGAAGGTGCACAAAAGTTTGAGACAAAATAAGGAATTATAATGCCCTGTAATGATAAATGCATTGGATCCCTCTGAACGATCAGAAATGATTATCGATACAACTTGAGCCCTTTTCAGATGAACATTTTAAACATTTAAACTGTGGCTTTCAGTTCTGCTTTTGCTCCACAACGAAATGACAGGAAACACAGTCTTATTGATTAAGCTGATGTATTTTGGATTATTGAACCTTTATATTTTTTTCCTCTGTAAACTGAAAATAAAAGAGTAACTTTGTGCTGCTCTATTAATCCAGCACTCAACTCTAACTTGAGCTGTGATGAAAACCTTCCTAGGCACATCGTTGTCAGATTGCTCCTGCAACATGTAGTTTAAAATGTGGGAATTTCTCACTATTTAATCACTGGAACAAACCTTTAAAATTGCCAACAAGCTCATCTTATAAAGTTCAAGTGTGAAAGGGGTTTGAATAAATGCCAAGAATTATATAAATGAATAGCAGTCTTGTTTGGTGTGTTAAAGCATTGAGTGCTCTTATTATACAGTAAACATACGGCAGTCAAATAGAAGAAGTCTCTGACACAATGTTTGTATCTATCAAAGTGTTTTGATCTGTGAACTAGGAGGCTGTGTGAGGTCCGGTCCACTGAAGTGTCCTTCAGACTGACAAAAGTTTAAAAAGGAGGAAAATAAAAGTTTATATAAAAAAGAAGGGATAAATATAAAACCATTACAAAAAAGAGGAATAAAACCTACAAAGAAGATTAAAAATAACTCTGAGGAAAGTGTACACACGGTTCTTGGGTACAGTCATTAAACTTTGGCACAAAGCAAGCTGGCGCTCACACTGCTGGTTTGTGAGGGGTTTTCTGGTTAGTGCTGGAGACTGGCCATGAAGGGTTGGAAAGGAGAATGTCACTGGTTACACTGGTCACAGTGGAGCGTACGGCAGAGCTGTCAGTCTTCACATGAAGCCAGAACTGAAAGAGAGAAAAGAAAAACAAAAACAAATCAAACCATGTACTGAAGTTTGCAGTGGTCTAATGACTTTGTAAGCAATTTCCCATTAAACCAATAACATATGCAGCTGAGATTTTAGTCTTCTGAGCAGTTTGTTCTTCTGTCAGTCTGGGAGTTCATGTATACAAATCTAGGTGGTAATCCGATTTTCTGCCCCACATTTATTTTACCAGAAGGCAACGTCCAACCTCCAACAGTGAGTCACCGATGACTCAACAAATCTCATTTCACCATCACTGCCCACAAATATGCAAAATTAAGGATTCTGAATTTTTCCGTCTGATAGAAGCATCGGTGTTCAGTGAATCTTCTTACTTCTTGCGGTCTTTGTCCTTCTTGCCGTTGGCGGTGAGGCTCTGGGCCTGCAGGAGCTGAGCAGCAGCTCGTCTCTTGCTGAAGGAGCTCTGGTCGTCTTCGAAAAGGCGCTTCTTTTCCTCCAGAGCCGCTTTCTCGTCTGCATGGAGGCGCTTCAGTTGCTCAAAGCGGCCCTGAAGCTGAAACAGACGACGATACACGTGATTATGTAACAACAGTTGCACTTTGATGACTGAATGTGAAATTGGAGAAAAGTAGATTTGTTTTTTATTGGGAGGGAATGTTTACCATGCTTCAATTATCCAGTAAAAGAAAAAATATCATAAAACATAAATATAATTTCCTCATGAATATAAAAGAGAAAAACAAAACAACAGCCTGAAAGGAGAAAAAAGCTTAAATTTATTCAGAAGTATAATGACAGCACTAATAAATGACTTCTGTCAACAGGAAAAACTTGAAGAAAGCTACCTCTACACAGCTACTTTCAATTCTTGAGTTGATGCAACATTTCATCAACTAAAGAAATTACAACAGGAAGCAATTATGTTTACGTTAAACCAAAGTCCTCCCTCGGGCTAAAGAGTCAACAGCTGCAGCTCTTCTTGAAGTAAAAAGTTGTGTATGTGACAGTCTACATGTTTGTTGTTTGCGTACCTCTCTCTCAGCGTCCTTCAGCTCGGCCTCCTTCTCCTTCACCCTCTGCACAAACATCTGCCTCATCTCATCCTCCCTCTTCTGCAGCTCCACCAGGAACTCCTGACGTTTGGCCTCATAAGTCTGCTGCAAACTACAGTATATCCACAGGTCAGCTGAAAGTCATGTCAGCCAGCGGTGCATTTTTCTCTGCATAAACGGATGCCGGTGTTGGCGAGTGGACGGCTCACCTGACAGGTTTACATTCTGGGTCGGTGTCTTTGAATCCCATCTCCTCCAGTTTGCAGCGTCTGTACAGCTCGTAGTGACGAGTGTGTGTCTGCTCTCTCAGGTCCTCCATGTTTACACAGATCAGCATCTCCCTCAGCTTCACGAAGTCACAGTGATTCTCGTTCTCCACTGACACACACAGCAACAGACAGACAAATTATAAGGTCACCCTTCAAGATGATATTAAATCTAATATTGTAAACTTTGAACTTTTGAAAAAAAAAAAAAAGATTTAAACCATGATATGGAAAGCCTGCAGTGGCAACCAAAGAAATGGAATCATATACTTCAGGATGCTTAACTCTCATGTTGTCCTGTGAGTCAAAACTGACCCATTTTAAAGTTTGAAAATTTTCACAGTGAAACTTCTGATGTCCACATTTTCAACATTTTTGGGAAATCTTGAACATTTTTTGGTGGAAAAAAGAAATGTTAAAAATGTTTCTTAAGAACATTCACAAAAAATTAACCAGCAAATTTGGCTGGATTTTGGTTGATTTTTATGTGAATGTTCTTAAAGAAAATATTAGAAGTTTTACTGATATATATGTAATTGCTTTAGATATTTTTTACTCATTTTTTTGAAAATATTTACAAGAATTTTTGCCAAATTTGGGGGATTTAAAAAAAAAACTTTTAAGGAATTGCTGGAATTTTCTTCCTGAATATTTAGCAAATTTTCAGAAATTTGGGGAATTTTTTTTGCGGAATTTTTTGATTCTTTTCAGACAAGGAAACAATCATTTTTGGTGCCCGTAAATGAGGACAACAGGAGGGTTAAAGCAGGATGAGGGTGTTTTTTTGGGTCTGATTTACTGATGTGTCAGTGTAACAGCAATATTGTTTTCTTTAGTGTCATGGTTTGGAAACTCTGAAGAACAGAAACTCATTAAATCAAGTTGCTTGACGATGAAGAAGGCTGCCTGGCTGTTACAGCGGTTGGCTGGCTCAATTTTAACAGACAGTTCACACCTTGAGCATTGTGAGTTTCAGCTGCTTCCTCGTGGAAGAAGGTTTTTAGTCCCAAATGCAGAACAAAACGCGTTAAAAAGAGCTTTGTTCCAGCAGCGATCACTCAGATAAACAAGTCATTGCACCATTACACAGATGGAACAGAAGCAACAAATACTTCTAATTTAATTTATATTCATTTAGAGATATTTCAGTAATTATTGGAACCTTAAACACTTTGTACTATGCTGTCTTTTGTCTGTGTTCTTTATTATATGTTAGTTAGGATGGGAACAAATACAGTAACTAAACCTGAGCACAGTGGTGAAATTTTACAAAAAACACTGATTCTTCCTACCTTGCACTACACCCCATGGATACTGGCGAGCTTTCACCATCTTGTTGCCAACGCTGACTTCCTCTGTGCTGCCTACTACAGCAAACGGCAAATGACCCTGCAAAGACAATCGAAATACATACAATAGAAAAGAAATTGCAAGCAAAGGTCTAACATAGCTGAATCCACGAGAGTACATGTAAAACTGAACGCGTTTCAGACAGAACATGCACATTTATATACTGACTAAGTCACAGCTGCCCTTTCCATCAACTCCCTCAGCAGTTCTTCCTCCCAAACAGACGAGCACAATCACCCACACATAATGTTTGTGTCTGCATGTTTAAGCTATATTTTTAAAACCTTGCGGACGCTAGGAAAAAAATGCAAGTTCAATTCTGCAGCTGAAGTAAATGAGAAAATAAAAACAGTTGTACAGATATGGGAACACTGTAGAACGGACAGAAAACCTCTAAACAAGAAACTTTCACCTCAACCTGTAGACCCTGGTGAGAAGAGGAGGACAGGAGTGTGTTTCCTTACATTCATGGTGGTGTTGACCTTTGCTACGGTCTCATCATCCAGGGGGAACTGGTAGATCTGGACACCGTTGCTGACCAGCTCACTCATGATTTTGATCTTGAACTTGTGCAGTTCGCTCTTGCTGATGGTGTCGGCTTTGGCGATCACGGGGATGATGTTCACCTACAGCAGGACAAGACGCATGCTCATGACAAACGGCTTTCTCTTCCCCAGCTGTCGTTATTTATTACACATAACTGCTGGCTTCAGACAAAAAGACGGTTCATTTGTCACTACAAAAGACATTTTGTTAACAGACGATATAATGAATTTCTGAAAATACAAGCAACCGTAAATCAGACGCACATTATATTCAGTTGCATTTTTCATAACACCTCATTTCTGATGGGAGTCACACATTAGATTCTGTCTTGTTAGACAAACCATCATCTCATTAACAAACAGCGTTCATATTACACAAAATCAGGAAACACTAAACACTCCCCCTCTTCCTCTTCTGTCCCTCTCAACCCGCCGGCCAGCAGGCAGATGGGTCCCCCCATAGAAAGAGCCGGGTTCTGCTCAAGGTTTATTCCCGTTAAAAGATTGTTTTTCTTGCCACTGTCACCTTACGGCTTGCTGTGGGGGTTCAATCATATGGGTTCTGTAAAGCATCTTGAGACAATCTGAGCTGTAAGCGGCGCTATATAAATAAAATCGAATTGAATTAAACTGAACTTTAGTAATTAGTAAGAGCTTAGAACTTTTTTTTTTTGGTTACTCACTGCCAAATCATCCCAGTACAAGAATTTGATAGTATTAACATTTAACCCATTCAACCACTATTGTATTGCAGCTAATACATTTCTTAATTTGTATGTAGTTTCAAATTCATAAGGCTAACTGCCCTAAACAGAGCTGTTCCGGATGCCAAAAGGATCAAGTAACGGAGCAAAAACAAGCTGATTTCACAGATCAACATACCATGAAAGAATATGTAGACACTTCAGAAACACAGCCACTAGTTTGATGAGTAAAGCAGAAAATTCAAGAAAGATTAACAATATTTGTTTTTCTTTATCTAAGATCCTTCTACACTGTTTTTAGATAAGTGTTGTATAAACCATGTTATCTGATGTTATTTCTGGCCCAGCAGTTCAATCTGCTGTCCAAGGCATCCCACATTCCTGTCTGTCATCTAGTCAGACCAAAGAGAGGCTTGGAATGAGTTGTTGTCGCTAGGCAAGCTTCTAGGCCAGACCACACACCCGCACACACACACAGAACGCACGCTGATCCCAGCAGAGAAAACCAAACAATGCTCGGAGATCTGTTCCAACAGCTGTCTGAGTGAGTGACTGTCTATCTGTCACTGCTGCAGAATCAACAATCAGCTCTTTCTGTGCGTATCTGTACAGTGGCACAAAGGGACAACTCGAGTGTGTGTGCGTGAGGTGATTACAGCATTCCATTGCTTTTTCTGCTCCTTTCACACGCAAATCCAGGGTTACTGACACTCCGGAGGAGCGAAACCGCACAAACGCACAAAAAACACAAAGTCACTACACACAGAGAGCATGGGAAAGTTTCTGACCACTTTAAGAGCGATGGAAGGGGGTTTGGTTGGTTTGATGGTGAAACTTTTCCAACAGTCAGACATGAAAACAACCACAGCACAGTAGCCCAGACAGAAATCCCTGCCATCTCTCACTCGCCTATCAGTTTGTAATCAGTTTTTCATGTCTGATCACTCAGTGCCCCTCGCGTTTCTACTAAAAAGCAAACTCTTCCAGTCGTTGCTTCTAAGACAGGCATTTATCTTTGTAAATGTTTTATGCAAATTTCCTTTTCTCATTAGCTCACTGAGTAGGCAATTCCAACAATTCCACTTCTGTCATTTTACAGCAAATGTATCAATCTGTCATTCTGAGCTTCGTCAAACAAAAACCTTTTGGAACTTCTCCTTAAAAGATTAATGCGCTCTCAACCACACAGAAGACATCCAATATACAGCTGATACTGGATGCTAGTGTCTCCTAAAGTTTTACGACTTATTCTTTTACTTTTAGGTAAAAACAAGTCAGCTTCTCATAAAAAGTCATGAAAAGATGACTCATAAGCTGTCTCTTTTAGCTATTCAGTAACATTAAGCCCTTTTTAGACATGCACTCATTTTCTTTAATCTGATAGCATCTGAAAGTGTTGACTTTTTGTGTGAATGAGCACCCTGGTCAGTTTTTCGTTAAAGTTGTGGTGATAATCTTACCAGGTTTGATGTGGTAACATGTTCGTATCATATTAAACATGGCACAAATCTGAATTGCATCAACGGATAGGCATGCACATGCAATGTACTTCAAGTTAAAAAAAACCTTACAGAGGGTACAAAAGACACAGTTTGCTGCTAAAATCAAAAAACACCTCTACCATTTAATTTACTCAACACTTTCACAGCTGTTACAAAGTGAAATGTCCAGAAAAACAAACCTTTACTGCATTGAAGACCAAACAACTGATTAATGAGATCCCCAATAATAAATGTAGTCTGAGTTTCAGCAAATGATAACAGGCTTTGCTTCTAGCTATTTGAAGGAGTCTTTCCTCTGAGTTTATTAAATACAGGCAGCATTAAACAGCAGCAGGATCCATATGAGCATCTCCAAAGGAAGAGAGTTGTGTGCATTTACACACATGGAACAACAATGCTAACTCCATTAGTTAATTATAATAAAAAGCGTCCCCCTTATGGCGACAGAATTAGTCACGAGCTAACAGCAACTCACAATGTGTACTTTACTCAACCTCAGACAGGTGATCTCTCACACAGAGTCAGAATTCATAAAATGCAGTTCAATGATTTGTTAGGATGTCATAGCAGCCATCCTCAGGTTGAGTCCTGAGCTCCTACACAGCTGTCAACATATTTAGGTTTTTTACTGTTGGTAAAGGAGGCGTTAGATTACATCACATATCGACAGAATTTTCAGTATTAAGGAAATATCAGTAAACCAGGCTATTGATTACCTGGACAGTTTGAAAATCTTGTTATTCCTGTAGACTGAATCTTTTGCTTATTAGTGCATTGTAATCCATTATACTGCTGATGTGCTCCAATTGAATGTGTGTGACAAATATCGTGGCTATGTATCCTATGTCCCAAAAGGGCTTTGAATGGCAATAACATCTCATTCCTCATCTGTAATCAGCCGCCTATTATTGTTGTAACTTCACTATCTATTGCAAATATTTCCTGTCTTGGATATACAATGACGCCTTAAAATATTCTATTGTATTTCCAACATTACATATTAATGATCATACATTGAAAAGCCACCTGTTGTCCTGACAAAGGTTAACCCTTTAACACACACAAACGCCGTGGTGTGTCTCCTACCTTGCTGTCTAGTTTCTTCATGGTGACAAGGTCAAGGGATTTCAGTGAATGACCTGAGGGAGAGATGAAGTAAAGGCAGGCATGGACTCGCGAGTCGTGGTAGTTGTGAAGGGAGCGTTTGATTTTCAACTCCTCCTGCAGGTAACTCTCAAACTGCCTGTCGATGTAATCCACCACCGGCTGATAGCTAAGAGACACACATACAGTGCTGATCAGCGATTTGGGTTTTTGAATCGGAAATCCAGATAGTTCACAACACAGTCACACTTCTTCACTGTCATTAACACACTCGCTCACCTCTCTTGTTTGTTCATTTGGTCTCCAAAGCCCACAGTGTTGACAACAGTGAGACGTAGCCTGACATTACTCTCCTGAAGGTCGTAGGTTTGAGCCCGCAGCTTCACCTGAGGTTCAAAGTGGGATGACTCAAAGTTCTCAAAGTTGGTATTAAATAGGGTGTCCATCAGGGTAGACTTGCCAATACCGGTCTCACCTAGAGCACAAAAAAGTTGGGATGCAATCTTTAGTAATGGAACTGTCCAGAGACAGAATATTGCAATCTGAGCATTAATGTATCTGATAAATGTGGTACTTCTTAAACATCCTTTTCAAAAGTAAGAACGACTGAACTTCCAACCACATTTTAAAAAGGAGAAATGAACAAGCATTGCTTTATCATAACAGTGTTAATTTAACCAAGAATGCCAAAAAGACTAATTTATCTGCCTGATATAGTTATCACGCACTGCCACTGTGATCAAAATGCATTTTTAACCAAGGACCAAATGGCTTTAGGTTCAGGCAGTCCTAACAAGGGCAGCAAATCGAGGTAGGTCAACTTTGTTTATGTACCCATATAAATGCAAAATTAACTTTAAAAGAAACATTTTGTGTGATGTATACATATGTGTGCAACAATGTACCAATGCAGAGAATATTGAAGCAGAAGCCCTGGCAGATGGACTTGTTGACAAGCTGATCTGGAAGGCTGTCAAAGCCCACATGGCCGGCGAGGGACAGGGGCCGGACTCCTTTATCCTGTGGAATACATTTCACAGAAGTCAGTTCATTCTTTAGATACTGCACCTATTTAATTTAATCAGAAAAACTATGTATGAGCATATTGGAAAAAAATGTCAAAATATGCTAAATTAGTACATTTCCCCCACTGTGCAAAAAACAGAGTTTGGAGCTCTTGAAATAGAGTCTGTGGCTCATGATTTTTCCTTAAACTGAGTTCTCATGTAAGCCTCCTTTGACCTGTCTCCGTCTTCATCTGAACTATTCAAATACCCTGAGTATGTATGTGAATAAGCTCTACATTGACCTGGTTAGGACACAAATTGCTGACGTTAAGGAAATTAATCTCATTTTTGGTAACTAAGCTCCATTTTTATTGTGGGAAACAAACTCAAAGTGTTTATTTCTGGGCATCTGTCCATGTTGAAGTGCGTCCAACCAAAATTTCATTCAGAAAATAGACATAAATACCGATAAATGGCTGTATGAACGTGTGCATCGTGAACAACTAACTATGTAGTGGATCTACAGTAAAACTTTAACGAACTGACTAGTAACTGCAGCAAATTTTGGTTTAAGGGTGAAAAATTGAATTATTTTCATAATCTAATAGAGCACGGCTAGTGTGTGTTAGCCGGTTAGCATCCGTGGTGAACTTTGGTGAAGGATGTAACAGAGAAACTCTTCTAAATAACAAAGTTAGATACTTAAGTTGATGAGTACCGCTTCATGGTGTGGATATATGTCGAGGAAAAGTGCAAATATGCTGTTGAGTTCTACGCAGTCTAACTTTTTGACTTTTCCAAGTTGTCAAAAACTTGAAACACATACAGAAGTTGTCGGCTAGCGAAAGCTAACTTAATGATAGCTCCGGACACTCCCTGCTCAACTGTCAAGAACAGTCACTTGTCAAAAACCAAGGAGAAAAATACTAACCGGCTGCCGAGCAACGTCCGAGGAGGCCATAGTTTTAGACAGAAGATAATATCCCTAATAAAATAATTTAAAAAAATAACGCAATGACAAAGACCGACTTCTTCTTTTTTTAGAATCCTGGTCAGGACCGCCTCACTGCGTCTACCGTCGACAACTGGACAGACCGGACCATTCGCAACAATGTAGGAATGAGGCGAAGTCTACGGTTTCTAAAAATGCTTGTAAACCATTATTCTAAATATTCGGACGGCTGTCATGTAAATTTGAATAGAATCCTTTTTAGAGCACAATATAAACAAAGTTTTGTAGAAAATGTAGCAAGACATTAATAATGATCTGTATTAATACAATCCGACACCCCTGCTTTGTATAATGGTACAGCGCAGCTTAATATTCCCAGTCGCTCCCAGTGTTTATGTTGCGGACTGTCAGAAAAAATGTAAAGCGAATTGAGAGCAGCTAACATACTGGTTTTAGACATGAAAACTCACAGGACACTAAGAATGTTGACAGCATTTTAACACTGCAATAGTTTGCTTGTTTAGTTTACATTTTATATATAAATTTTTACTTTCCAGCAGGAGCTGGACTCATCAACAAGGACAGAGACCCAAAGTACACTACCTCCATGTGTTACAATAATGCACACTTCAAGTTATTTAAATCACATACAGTGTAGCAATGTACTTCATAGGGTATAAAAATAATTAAAGAATTTTAATGTACTTGCAAATTCCTGCACATTGCAAAAGCTATCTCTGTTACTATTTCTATAAGATAGGACTTTATTAATCCCACAGCAGGGAAATTTGCAGTGCTACAGCAGAAAAGGGGATAGTGAAAACATGTAGGGAAAAAAGTAGAAAATAATAATAAACAAGAAATACACAGAAGCACTGGTGATATTGCAACGCTTCTTCCATATGTGGAAATTCAGGCATTGCACCGATTCCTCTGGATGTGGAAAATAATGGTGCTGCACAAAATTCCACTTACTATTTATTGACTTGAAAATTTGTCATTAAAAAAGAAATCATGAAAAGTTGTCTACTTGTTAGTGTTTATAGCTACACACCAAAACACCAAGTCAAATTGCTCATGTGTGAAAACCTACTTGGCAATAAATCAGAATCAGAATCAGCTTTGATGGCCAAGTACGTACACAGCATAAAAGGAATTTGGTTTCAGCTGTTGATGTCACCCTAGGAATATGAAAAAGAATAATAAAAAATAAAGAAACTATATAAACAAAGACGAACAGGGAGGAAAAATATAGTAGTAATAAAATTAGATATAATATAATCAGAAATTTACAGCTAGAAAGGAATATATAAACACATTAGTGCAAAATGATAATTACTACAAACACAGTAGTGCAAATGATAAAACTGACTTTGACACACACACACACACACACACACACACACACATATATATATATATATATATATATATATATATATATATATATATATATGCAATAAAAAAATTAAAAACCCAATAACGTCAATAATATACAACAACAATGAAGAATGATAATAAATTGTGAAATAGCCTTCTGAAATAAAATAAAGCACTGGATAGATAGATAGATAGATAGATAGATAGATAGATAGATAGATAGATAGATAGATAGATAGATAGATAGATAGATAGATAGATAGATAGATAGATAGATAGATAGAATTTTTTGTGTATTTGTCCTTATGGGTGTTACACAATATATGGAGTTAACTCTAGATAAATCAGGAATACTGAGGAATGTCAAGTTTAAATAGGTGACCAACAGATTTTATGTAGCTATTACGTATGTAAATCACTTATTTACCGAATACCTGGCCACAATATATTTACATTTCTCTGTCATATAAAATAAAACCACTTTCTCCAAAATGTCATGGTCAATAATACTAGTCGTTGGATGTCTGACTTTACACTGAGCAATGAAACGCAGCATGACTCCGTCCGTGGTGAGCCGCGACGCCCCCTATCGGTCAGAGACCGACACTGCCGTCCCCATGGAGGAGAGGAGGAGGCCCAAGGAGAAGATGCTGTCATCGACAAGTGAATGAGCGTCAACATGGGTTCGTCTTAACGCGCTCCGGTTTTACCAACACCGTTCTCTGCGCTCCACTCGGCCGCTGCGGGATGATGATGGCGTCCCGGTGCACAGAGCAAGCCGTGCACGAGTTCCTGCTGGAGAGAGGAGGAGGGTCCAACAGATGGAGCTGATCGATCATTTCCTATCACTTCGGGAGGAAAACGGTCAGTTAAAGGAAGGGGTGGACCGCGAGGTGCTGAAACGCATAGTTGACAGCGTGGGCTTCTTGAAGGTGGAGGACGGCGTGAAATTTGTGTGTTTGAACAGTGAAGGCAGCGCGGAGTCGGTGATGCGTTCGGACGCAGACGGCCACGATCACTCCGAGTGTAATGGTAACATCCAGGAGAGGCTGGACAACAATTATGTCAACGGCAATCCTGAAAACACACAGCAAACAGGTGAGGGGACGCAGCTATTGTGATTTTTATTTATTTTTTATCCTATGATTGTTTTTTTCTCCTGTAACCTAGTGTATATGTCTATTTCTGTCTGTATATTTACTTATTTATTTGGTTAAATGTTACTGCTTGGTTGGCCCACTGAGTAGTATCACAACACAGTGAAGTACAAGGGTTTGGCCATTGTTTGAAGGCCAACACCTACCATCTTGGTAGCAGCATTAATTTAGACCTATTCAATGCCAAAAAAACAGAACAAATCAGGTAACTACTAATCCCAAAAGAAAGGGACACACTTTATTTGTACATGTGCGGGAAACACAATGTTAAGCTCATGCAACATGGTTCATTTTAACAACATGTAGCTGATGAACTGCATGAAGCTGCACGATAATTACAAAAAATCTATTAAATGTTCCTACAGGAGCACAAAAGCCACAGTCTGCCAGCCTGGACAATGACAAACAGTCAAATGGTAATGAGCAACCTGCAGCCCCCTCCCAGAGCAAGACCTCTACTCCTGGTGGTGGAGGGGAGGTGAAGCTGAGAGACAGGAGGAGGCGAGAGTCAGCTCCAGTTATTGGGATTCCAGATCTGGACCAGGCCCCCTCTGGAGGCTCCAACAACCAGCAGATCAGAGGAGCACGCAGGGTGTCCAAAGGGTCCCAGAGGGCCATGCTGACCAGCTGTCTGTCTGAAGACAGCGCTCTGGAGGGGCTGGAAGGTATTGGAGATATCAACACACCTAAGGGAAGCCGCAGGAACTTCATAGAGCTGATGATGAGCAGTTCTCCTCAGGTAGGATGTTGTTGCATTGTCACTTTAGACAATGCTTTACAGGGCTGAACAATTTGATGGCACTACTTTTCTCAATAATCGCTGTATTATGTAGTGTGATTGACCATATCCACCACTTACTGCGTTCTTCCTTTTGCAGGTTCGGAGGTCTATGATCAACCGTGGCTCACGCCTCCGGGACTCCGTGAGGAGTGATGGCGACTCAACCTCCCTCCTCTCCTCAGCCACCGATGAGGACTGTGCCTCGGTGACCCTGGACCCACTCGAGCATGAGTGGATGTTGTGCGCCTCAGATGGTCTGTGGGAAAGTCTGCAGCCCCTGCTGGCTGTGGAGCCCAACCTGGTGACCAAGAGAGACTTTGTGACGGGTTTACCTGCCTCCACTGGGCAGCTAAGCAGGGCAAAGCTGAGCTGCTCTCCCAGCTGCTGGCCTTTGCCAAGGAGAACACTATACCTGTGAACGTGAATGTGAGATCAAGTGCTGGATACACACCTCTGCACCTGGCTGCCATGCATGGACACACACAGGTGGGTTGCGGGAACGGGGTGAGAGTGGGGTGTCATGTGTTACACCTGCTCAGAGGAGCAGAGCATAATTACCTACACTGTGTCTGCTCAAGGTGGAATCATCAGTTCAAAAGTTTGTTTCAAGACAAATTAATTGAACTGAAAGAAGCACTTATCACATTTGTTGCTCAGTCAATTAGTATGTATTTGAGACAGCAGAGAATTCAGTCCACACTGAGTTTTTGGTTTCAAATAGGGTTGAAAATGCTCCATAGATATTGTATCCAGTCATTGTCTCAACAGCAAAATGTGCATTACAGTGTTTTGGTCGGGATGGAGTCAAACATGGCAGTAGAAAACTTCCAGCATACCCTTTGAACTGATAGCTTAGTCAGCTAGAGTGTAGGATGGAGGTGTTATACTGGGAATCTGCTGATAAATTAATAATACGCCAGCTGGAGGTGTCCTCATTAAATTATGGATAATTAATAGAATGATGTTAGAAAAAGCTAAGAAAAAAATCTATTGCAGTCCTCCTATTTATTGCTGATTGTCTCACATTAAGTGAAGATATTTTCTATATGATATGACTGCCTGGGTAACAAACTTGTTGAAGTTGCAGTCAGGAATATATGGATTGTGTCAGGATTTCATATTATAGCCACAGATATGAAGTGTTTCAGCTGAATTTTAGTCACTAAACCACCAATTATTCTGAATAATATCCATTTATAAGAAGACATAAGAGCCTGATGTTTAATTATAATTTTTCAGGTGGTCCGTGTGCTGCTGTCAGATTGGGAAGCCGACCCTGAAGCTCCGAGATTACAGCGGCAGACGAGCCATCCAGTACCTCCCCCACCGCTGGCCGCCGGCCTGCAGGAGGAGGGAGTGGTCACCTCACCCGGAGCCGAGTCGGACAGTGAAAGCGTGAACGGCAGCAGTGGGGGAGGGCGCGGCTGGAGGTTTCCCAGAGTCCCTCCAGGGCAACCTGAACCCGCTGCGGCTGCTGAACCCACCGGCGGAGGCGGCCGAGGAGGCAGCAGGGAATGGGAAGACTAAGGGGGGCATGCAGAGGAAGACGTCCCTGAGCCGGCTGAACGCCCGGCTGCACCGAGCCACGCGCCACCGAGCCCAGATCATCCACAGCGCCTCCTTCAGGGACACGGGGGAGATGGGAAGAGGGGAGACCTACCCAGCAGTCCTCTCCGAACCAGGCCGCTGTCCAACCTCTTTGGATAAAGTTACACCACTCAGAGCCAGCGATCATGTTTGGATTAGTAGTTTTCTCACCTTTGTAGTCTGACTGGTCAGATGTTTTTTATTACAGCAGTTCATAGTACACACTCTAACATCCTAACAAGCAGCTCATTTTAAAGTTTTATTATTGTAGGACTTAAAGGAACTACTATAAATATATGTTTTTCTAGAGCTCTAATTTATTTTTGTTCCTATTGCAGTTGTTAGACTGTTGTTGAGCACGGAGAGGTTCACGTAGCATTTTATTTGCCACGGCGATTCATTGATTGAAAGCGGAGCTACAGATCTGTGAAATCATTTCAAACTTGATTTTTGCACATGTTGTTTTGCCTATATTTTTAGATCTGATTTGTTCCTATTGCAGTTGTTAGACTGTTGTTGAGCACGGAGAGGTTCACGTAGCATTTTATTTGCCACGGCGATTCATTGATTGAAAGCTGAGCTACAGATCTGTGAAATCATTTCAAACTTGATTTTTGCACGTGTTGTTTTGCCTATATTTTAGATCTGATTTGAGCAGGTTGCAAACATTACACAAGTATCTTAGTTAAACAAGTTACATAAACGTGGATGTTGACAAATGCAAAAACAACATGCAGCACAGTCATGTTTTTCACTGTAGTGTTGGGCGTTGTGTGGAATTTGAAACACACTGTTACCCAAAACGATGTTTCTGTTTGCAGAGTAATATATTTCCAGAGCTCAGTTTCTGTATTTCAGCCTCCTGTAACTGGATGGTGCTTTTTTAATATAATGTGAACAAATGTTTTTATTTTTTAAGTAGCAGATATTAATATCCAAACAGTTTTAACCACAAAATTCTCGTATCGGCGTACAGGCATCATGTTTGCACTTGTCACTTTGAAGATTTTTATTTGATTATGGGGAGAAACTGCATGAACTAAAAGCATCATTCTTGAAAGTTAAAACTGTAGATATATAATTAAAGGGGTGACCACATTGTTGCACCTTTAGATACATAGTCTATTTTTTTTCCTATACCTTCCACTTTTGTTCATCGATAAATGGCGCCAAAAAGAGTGTAAAAAGAGTTAGTGACACTGATGGGGAAATATTTCCAGAAAACCTTGAGTTAGATCCAGTCACTTTCACATTGAGAAGTTACAGGGATTACAGTTTGTATACATTTTTCTACCGACTACAATGTACCTCAAATTTTCTGAAACTGGTTTACTTATTTCATTGCATAAAATGTGTGTGTGTGTTTTGGGGTGCTGTAAGTGACTTTGGCCTCTAGAAGTCAATTGCAGTGTTTTACAGTGTTTTCTGACATTCAAATCTATATATCTGATTATCTTTCAATCCGAAAATGATTCTAAACGTGAAACAGATTTACTAGCTCATGCAGGATTTATACTTTAAAATCCACAGGGAAATAAATACATTAACAAGAAGTAGTTGAGTTTAGATTACATTCCAGACAACCATAGACAGAACGTAGATCAGTTTACAGTAAATATGCAATCAAACTGCATCATATGATATTTTATATCATCCCCTTGTATCTAAACCTTACAATCATTTACTCTTAACTCATGTCTGTGCTACCTGTGAATAGTACAGAGTCTATCAGAATGCTGTATGTTTAGCTGATGAGCACAGCAACTTTTAACTGGTTTCCCAAATATGTGAACCTTACTTCCTCAAAGACATTTCCTGGATTTCATGAATGTTCCCTTCGTATTTTGTACCTTTCTACTTAAATCCCCGGGCCTCATGTAATTGTACGGTTGACCTTTAATGTAGAAATGTCATATACAGATGTGCTTTAATGTCACTTTCTAAGCTGTTGAAGAAATGTAAATACTCTGCACTTTGCAGTTTATATGTCTGTAAATAGTTGTGTCTGTCTTTTTGTGAGATACTGTGAAGTTATTCTGTGGTGTGAAATCACTGTCAATGAGTCACTCTCAGCGTTCTACTCATTCTTAAATGTGAAATAAAGCAATAATTGTTTGCATAAAAGTAAAGTTCTAACTGTGTACTTTGTATTCTCACAACAAATATAATTAACGCATAGGATAAGAGTCCCAGCAGCCGAGCTTTGAGCCAAGATAGTAAGAGATCTCATTAAAAAATAAAAACAATTGTGAATACTTCTGTCAGGCTGAGTCAGATTGGACTGAAACAAGCTGTTTCATCTGCTCTTCCTGTTGACACCAAGTGATTGTCCTTGTCTGGTGGTGCTGAATAATTGATGATCTGATCACCCACTGTTCCAGCTCTGCTCCAGCATTTGCAGTATATCCCCAACGTCCTGCCCACAAGCTGCCCACATAGCACAGCAGCTGTATGTATGCACAGCCACTTCTCATTCTGCACCTGTGCTGCCTCTCTGTGTGTGATTATATCGTTACAAAGACCAAAAACTCCCAACAAGATTAATGAAATTCAGAGTGATCTGAACTGAAGTCTACACCAGTCCAGTGTTGCTGTGGTTGGGGTGTAAACCACACTAATACAATTTCACAACCACTTAAACTGCAAATAGAAAGTTGTTCCAGGTTTTTATCAGTTTATTATGCTCGATGAGATGTGACAGAGGCCAAGTGCTTTTGATTTTTTTCCTTGTTAGGCGTGCTGTTGAGCCTGTTAGCACCAGCATGTCTCTGAGGATAAAAGAAATATGAGAAGTAGAGGATGTTTATAAGCCATCATATGTGTGAGAAGGACATGGTACGTTTCCAGTCAGTGTACTCGGTGCCTGGGACGGAACAGATAACTACAGCTCTGACAATCCTCTTGTGGCACTGATGTTCTTCTGGCACCCTGTCTGGGCCTGTTCTCTTCTTCATGATTACCACACCTAATCGACCATGTAAAAACAGGATTACATGTAAACACTTACTGCAGTTCACATGCAATGTTTTGCTTACATAACAGCAAATGCTTTCAGTTCAGAGTATGCTCTTTCGATGCTTCTCTGATATTTCTCTCATCTACAAGTCAGAAAAGATTTATAGAGGTCAGAAGTGATGATCTTTTTTTTTCTAGCCCTACAGCATCCAAAGTTGCCGTAGGCAGCCGGTCTATTAGTTGACTGCCGATCAGGACAAAGTGGAGAGACTGTCTGACTGCAGCAACTGACCTACATGCACAGTGAAGGGAGTAATGCCCATTATGTAAATTCCTCTGCCATCTTTTCACGGAAACTGTGCCAACTTTTTTGCCTGGGGCCTCCACTGTTGGACTAATCCATGTCCAGCCTATCCACATCTCTCGCCTTCACCCGGATCAGTTACCACAGTGATGATGACATTCACACAAAGCCTGACATGTGACCGACAGTGCCAAATAGGCATCAAGTTAAAAACAAATCTGCACAGTCACCCAGGCGTTCTTTTGTCTTGTCGCACAGAGTGGTAATAAAAAGTATCAAAGGTTTTCATGTTTTATTGTGTTATAATGCTGTATCTGGTTCAATGGGACTTTTGGTCAACATAAGAAGTTAGCAGGTTTACTAAAAATGAGTTACAAATGTAAAGTCCACAATAGAGGTACAAGTTGCATTCAGTTATGTTTTTCCTGCTGCTGATCATTTCTCTAAATATGCGACTTCTCAAACCCAACTGGAGGAACCAGACCGATCGTGATTTTCTGTCATGTTAAGTTACAGTAACTGGCTTTTCACAATACAAAACAGCAGGTTGCAAGGACACCGTCCAAGGCTGCTTGCAGCTTTAATCACTGACTTGTGTTTTCTTGTCTATGATAACACTCTTGTCCTAATGTCTTTCTAATATACTTGGTTTGTTTGGAATGTCCTTTATATTGTAGAAATGCTGGTTATTGAAACAACAAATAGAAGCCCTTCTGCTGAAAATCATAGACAGAATTTACATTTTAAAAAATTATAAACTTTAAATATATTATGTTATTTTATTGATTATTTAAATCATTTGAGCATTTGTGTTGATCATACTTTATATATCAAACTGATTATTTATGTCGATCACTTCACTGGGACTTTTCTTTCAACATTGACGATGATAAACGGAGATTTTCGTCAGTCTTTTATTCTCTGTTGTTCCACTTTGGTCCACGAGTGTCGCCTGTATAAAATACAACACTTTTTGCTGCCTCACGTTGTTTTTTTAAGGTCAAAAGTTCACGGTATCGCGGAAGTAGCATGCAGTTGGGTTTTTGGTTTTTAATGGATGTTTTTACCTGTATTATTTGATTCCATTAATCGTTCCAATAAGTTTGTTGTTGTTTTTTTGTCTACCGGAGGCTAACTGATGTTGGGTAGGTTGTAGTCAAACTTTCTGTGATAAACTTACCGTTGCGAATCCTTATTGTAAAGTCACTTTTTTAAAAGATAGTGGTAAAACCTTGAAGCTAACTAGCTAGCAGCTAGCTAAACATAAACAATACATTAGCTGCTGTTACTTGCGTATCAGATTGCATGCAATAGCTAATATTTGTGCGGTATTGTATATGAAATGTCTGCAGTAGTTAGCTAGATTTCGGTTCATTTAGAGCCTGCTTCGGGATGTAACGCAAGCTAAAGTTTAGCCTCAACTTCCAGCTAATGTCATCGTTAGAATCTTAATGTTGCTGCTCGGTTAACAAGCTTTTATACGCTAGCATGAAATCTGTTAGCGATTCTTTCAGTGACCACCGACTAAATAAGCAAGCAAAACAGCTCTGAAATGTGTTGTTAGCTATAGAACCAACATCCCGTTGAATAGTGTTAGTGTTGTCTTAACGGCACGGTAATGTAACGTTAAAGTGTGCCAGTTAGCTAAATAGATGTGTAAAACTGAAGACTTTTTGAAACAAAGTCGAGCTCTAGCGATAGTTATCTAGCTATGCTAAAATAACCGTCGACCACAAGTTTTGCAGTCTGAATGTACATTATGTTCGAAGTACAGCAGTTAGCAGTTGTAGCTTGTAATGCTGTAGAACAGTACATTGACACAACTTGTCCAGAATCACGTTTAGTAGTAACGTTACTGTGTGAAGTGCTATGAGATGACATGTTGTGCATTGGTGCTATATAAATAAAACTGAAGTGAATTACTATAAACCACGAATTCAAAGTTGTTTAAGAAGCCACCAACAAAAAGAAAGTACTAACAGTCTTTACTGTTTCTCCAACCTTTCTGCAGCTTCCCCAACTGTCCGCAACAATGACCACCATAGTCCATGACACCACAGAGGCCGTGTGCCTCTCCACTGAATACAGCCTGTATCTCAAGCCCATTGCCAAAATGACTATCAGCGTAGCTTTGCCCCAGCTCAAGCTGCCAGGCAAGAGCATCTCCAACTGGGAGGTGATGGAGAGGGTCAAGGCCATGGTAGCTCGGAGCAGTTTTCAGCCCTGCGAATCTCCAAGAGCACCATGGACTTCATCCGCTTTGAGGGGGAGGTGGAAAACAAAACAGTGGTCAAGAGTCTGCTGAGTCGTCTAGATGGAAAGAGCATCAAACTCAGTGGATTTACTGATGTGCTGAAGGTAAGGTTGTCTTGTTTGTAAGCTCACATCATGCTGTGGTGGTCATCTTCCCGATTGTGTTCTTTATTAGGGGTCAACCAATACTGATGATACAGATTATTAGTAGTCAAGGAGACCGATTGCTCATATTTGGAACAGTATACATTGCCAGTCAAAAATTTGGACACACCTTCTCAAGAAATAGAGGCAAGAAATTCCACAAATTAAAGCAGACAATGCCCATCTATGAAATGAAAACCATTTCAGGTGACTACCTCATGAAGCTCATTGAGAGAATACCAAGAGTGGGCAAAGCAGTAATCAAAGCAAAGGGTGGCTATTTTGAGGAATCTATAAACATGTTTTGACTCCTCTCACACTTTTCATTTACTACATAATTCCATATGTGTTCATTCATAGGCTGAATACCTTCAGTGAGAATCTGCAATGTAAATAGTCATCAATATTAAGAAAAAACATTAAATGAGAAGATGTATCCGAACTTTTAACTGCTGTTGTACATTTGCAGTAAAAAAAAAAAGGAAATCTTGGTGCCAAAATTTAGGATGGCACAAACTGCAGCACAAACGTTAATTGAAATGCCTTTGCTTATTTTTGTGTGTTTAAAATGAAAGATAACTTTGGAACAACTTTGCTTAACCAATCAGATGTTGGGTAGATGACACAGTGCTGGATATTAGAGCGGTAACTACAGTCAGAAAGAGGCAGCTCCATAAGTAGTTTTCAAAAATGGGTTAACCAAATAATGATAATTGGGAAAAATACAGAATATGGGATCCAATAATTGGTCAACCCATAGTATTTAAATTCACAACATCATGTAAATTTGATGACTGTAGTTGGGCTGTTTGCATCTCGATGTGTCCACAGAGGTACACACAGTGTAAATTACCTCTCTCACCCGTCTATGAGAGTGAAATTAAATTCACACATTAGTTTCATTTACTTGTATATAATAA
The DNA here is from genome assembly GCF_021347895.1 of Acanthochromis polyacanthus. Taxonomy (NCBI): domain Eukaryota; kingdom Metazoa; phylum Chordata; class Actinopteri; family Pomacentridae; genus Acanthochromis; species Acanthochromis polyacanthus. The sequence goes on from NC_067126.1 coordinate 27,229,588, forward strand.
ACTGGCACCTGAGAGTATTTGCCTTTCTCTGTTTCCTCAGGTACGTGCAGTAGAGAATAAGTGGATTTTCCTACACGCCATGACTGGGACTCCTTTTTCCGTGATGCTAAGGACATGAATGAGACTCTTCCAGGAGAGAGGCCTGACACCATCCACCTGGAAGGGCTTCCCTGTCGCTGGTTTAGCCAGAAGGATAGGCCCGTATCCTGACCGGCCCTCAGAGGAAGTCCTCCTTGCTGTTTTCCAGACATTTGGCAAGGTAGTTCCATATTCTGTTTCAGTTTTTCTGTCGTCAGATGCACATTAAGCTGAACACCAAATTCATATTTTGTTTCTGAAATCCTCAATTTTTAGGATTAATCTGTACATTTAGCATAAACAACGCTGGTGAAGGATGTGGAAGTGTTGCTTTACTAACATCAAAGAGATATTGTAACTGTTTTGTACGTATTGTTGTTATGTGGTATAATTTCATGAAATTATTTGACTGAGAAGACTAACACACATATTCCAAGTAAACATTGTACTTGCACCATAGTAACATATTATATTGATTTTAGGTGCGAAATGTTGACATCCCATGCTGGACCCGTATAGGGAGGAGATGCTGGACAAGAACTTCAGCACATTCAGCTTTGGGGGCCATCTGAACTTTGAGGCTTATGTCCAGTATCAGGAATACTGCGGCTTCACAAAGGCCATGGACACTATGCGCAGCATGAAGCTGATGCTGAAAGGAGACGATGGAAAAGCAGTGGCCTGTAACATCAAGGTACTGCCAGGATATAATAGCTGGAAAGCTCTATCGACATATTAATGGCTGTGACATTTTTTTGCTCTATTAGTTGTCTAAAGATTCTCTCCCAGTGCTTCAGTTGAAATCTCCTTTAAGCTTCCCAGATTATTATCTTCACAACTATGATGTGCAGTTTGATTTCCTTAATATGTTAAATCCTAAGAAGACACTTACCAGTATAAACTTTAATGAGCAGACCAGGGTGTCAACAAAGCCGGAGTTTAACTAATGAAGGTGTACAAAGACATTTCTTTTCCCAATTAGACTAACAGTTAGTACAGCTTTGTGCTTCTTTTATTCGTTGATGAATATGTTATATCACAGCGTGGGGCAGTGCATGTAGTTTTAGAACTCGTACAGCATAGAAGAAAAGAGCTGAGCCATATTTGTAGATATGTTAGTGAAAGATTTGGCTTTTGTTACTTTTAAGATCTCTGTGTTTACACAGCGGTGTAGCATGAACATTGTATTTCCCTTTTAAATTGACTGTGATTATGACATGCAGGACTAAGACTGTCCCAGGCTTTCTAAACTGTAAAATGCTTCCCAATAACATCAAAAGTCACCGAGACGTGTTTGCATCTGATAAGATTTCAAATACTCCACTTAATCCTCATTAGGGTCGCTGGGGGGGTTGGAGCCTATCCCAACTGACTAAAGGCAAAGGCAGGGGACACTTGGGATGGGGCTATATATAGAGACAAACAAGCACACTCACAATCACACCTACGGACAATTTAGAATTATCAGTTAACCTTAGCATGTTTTTGGACTGTAGGAGGAACCTGGAGAAAATCCACACATGAACAGGGAGAACATGCAGACTCCATGCAGAAAGATCCCAGGGCTTAACACGAACCAGGGATCTTCTTGCTAGCCACATTCTTATTAACAGTCTTAATTACTGCTAATGGCACGATAGAGATCTGCAGGCCACTGGTGAAATGCAACTGCTCTAGTGATATTGCGTCTGTGTAGAATTTAGTAATTGGATTGTGATACTTAGAGCCACACAGCACCTTTAAGACCTTTTAGCGGAATGAGAATTGAAGCAACATCATCATAATTTCCAAGATAATGAAGCTTGGGAGAACCAGGTTTCCTAATCCTCAGAATAGGTTTTTCTAAAAAGATGATTGGTAAAAGAAGAAACTGTGAGCTGGTTCTGTTGTGAAATAACACTGATAGAAAGACAAGACACTGAAAAATTTCAAGAGTGCTTGCCTTTACATCTAGTTATTGTACTCATTACTGTACTGTTTTTTTCGCTTAAACAAAGACAGTGGTAATTAATGTGCATGCAAGCAGTCCATATGATAAAAAATAATATATATTTTCAGGTGAATCTTCAAAAAAATCTATTCATTGAACATTTTATCGTTGCACACGGGAAATTCCAACTTGTAAATTAAAGCAAGTTCTTTGTTGACCAACTTAAAATTCACATCAAAAACCACTAGAGTAGGATGTTGGGACAATGAACCTCCATACGATGTGTATTTGTTTTCCAAAGGTGACTTTTGACACCAGCAAGCATCTCAGCGAGTCAGCTTTGAAGAGAAGAAGCCTGGAGAGGCTGAAATTACAGGAACTGGAGAGGCAGCGAGAGGAACAGAAACGTCGGGAGAAGGAAGAAGAGGAGCGACGTAAGGAGGAGGAGAGGTATGAATGTTGAACTGTTGCAGTCATGATTTATCTGCATAAAAGAGTAGATAGCGGTTATATTGTTGTAGAAAGTAGTTAAAAACAAATATTCAAAAGTACCATTTGCATCAGCTTTCAGGTAGATATATGAAAACATACAGTTTAGCTCCTCTCTTGCTCGACCACAGTGTGTGAAAGTAATATTGATGTTGCACCTGTCAATGATGTTTACCTACCTTTATATTTATATCTGTCTCTTCCACTAAAAGGGTACATGTCTGCTGTTCAGATCTTTCTGCTTTGTTGAGAAAACGTAAGATGAGTACATGGAAGTTTCTGTTTAGGTATTTAACTGTTTAAACAGAGACACCGCCATGCCATTGTGGAAGAATTAAGACAACTTAGCAGAAGGAACAGAATAATTAAGTATTAAGGAACTTATCTTTAGTATATTATTGAAGGTTTGACAATATAAACAATGACTTATGTTGGGTGAATTAAATCGTGCACTCACTGTAGTAGTAAAAGGTTTAATGCATTGCTACTTAGCGCTGATCGACAGGAGTTATTTGATAATAATGAGATATTCACAGAGGACGTTTTAAAACTTCTTCAGGAAACAGAAGGAACAGGAAGAGGAGGAGAAGGAGAGGAAGAAGGAGGAGAGGATACGGAAGCGAGAGCAGAAGCTGCGAGAGAGAGAGGAGAGGAGGAATATGAAGAAGGTGAGGCGACAACAGGAAGAGGAGCAGAAGAAGCTGCAGATGAAGATCGCTATGGAGGAGAGGAGGCTCCTGCTGGCTCAACGCAACCTGGAATCCATACGGCTCATTGCTGAGCTGCTGGCCAGGGCGAAGGTACTTAACACGGCATCCATCAATGGGTTTACATAGAAACATCAGCACAGTACTTCTGCACTGCAGTTACTGGCCTCCAGACAAGCATTTTGACCAAATGTACAATACGAGGCACAATAATATAAGATTTACTGCTTGGAACTTCTGTGGATTGAAAGACATTTGACACAGAAGAACACACACATCAACAGCAAATACAGCTTATTTAGCATGCCTGCGATTAGGCAGGATTGCTGATTTTGGGGATCATCTTTAACCCTCCTGTTGTCTTCATTTACGAGCACCAAGAAATATTGTTTCCTTGTCTGAAAATTTTTTTAAAAAATCAGCAAAAAAATTCCCAAAATTTCAAAATTTGCAAAACCTTCAGGGAGAAAATTCCAATAATTCCTTAAAAATGTTGTTTAAAAGTTATATTTAAAAAAAAATCCCCCAGATTTGGTAAGAAAATTCTTGTAAATATTTTTAAAAATTAGGAAAAATCTTCCAAAAAATCCTAAAAATATCTCAAATGATTGCAGATATGTCAGTAAAACTTCTCACATTTTCTTTAAAAACATTCACATAAAAATCAACCAAAATCCAGCGAAATTCGCTGGATTTTGGTTGATTTTTATGTGAATGTCCTTAAGAAACATTTTTAACATTTCTTTTTTTCCACCAAACAATGTTCAAAGATTTCCCGAAAATGTTGAAAATGTGGACATCAGAAGTTTCACTGTGAAAATATCTTTTTTTCCCACATTTTCAAACTTTAAAACAGGTCAATTTTGACCCGTAGGACAACACGAGGATTTAAGAAGCAATTTCAGATTTTAAAATCTAGTCTTGCTCACTTTCTTGCAGATAATTAGTTGAAATCGACTTTGTTCTTTGAGTTTTTGTACTCATTTGATAAGACACAAGAAATAACACAAGCTGTAGAGGTCCTTGTATATGTATGTGTTTAATCCTTATAGTTATTCTCATCTTGGCTGTATGTTCTCCTTCTCCCCAGTCACTGAAGCAGCAGCAGCAGGTGAAAGAGAGAGCTGAACGCGAAGAACGAGAGAGGCAGGAGCAGGCTCGACAGAAGGAGGAATTAGCCCGTCTTCAGCAGTTGGAGGCCTGTCGACGCAAACAGGAGGAGGAGTTGCGAAGGGTGGAGGTGGAGAAGGAGCGAGCACTTGAGCTGCAACGCAGAGAGAAAGAGCTGAGGGAAAGACTGCTTTGTAACCTGCTGAAGAAGAGCTGTGCTAAAACTACAGGACCTTCAGGAACACAGGACCAGGCAGGCCCTGAGACAAGTGAGGGGACCTCAGATCCTGGTGATGTGATGGTTGGGGTCCTGGGTTGGGTAAACGGAGGGAAAGCTGATGAGAGCAAAGAAAAGCAAGCGTCCAAATCCAGTGTGCACTCCCAAGCTTTGGGGAAAAATAAAGCAACAGAAGAGAGGAGAGGAGGGGAGGACAGGAAAAAGGACAGAGTTGGCAGGAGGGACGAGGTGGTGAGGAGCAGGCAGAGCATGGAGCGAGAGCGGGGCCACTCCCACAGAGACAGGAGCCCGTACAGCCGGGGCAGGAGGAGGCGCTCCCACAGCTACAGTAGAAGGAGAAGGAGCTCCAGCCGCCGGAGGAGAAGCTCTAGTCGTCAGAGGAGGAGCCACAGTCGTCATCACAGCGGCAGGAGGCGCAGCCACAGCCATTGCAGCAGGAACACGAGCTCCAGCAGAGATCGTAGCCGGAGCAGCAGTGGCAGGAGTTACAGCGGAGGGAGGAGCCACAGGCGTAGTCATCGTAGAGGCAGCAGAGGGAGCTCAAAGAACAGCAATAAAAGTAGAGACAGGAGGAGTCACAGTCATTACAGTCGAAGGTACAGGAGACACAGCAACTGTAGGGATAGGAGCCACTCCAGACGACGCTGAACTCATCACTGCATTTTAATGACTGATATATTCACCATTTCTGGACTCACACTATTAGTTAAACAACTTTTAGACAAAAGATACCTATTTTTGGTCCTTTAGTTAAGTAATGCACCAACTGGCTTTTTCTGGCACAGGGCTGTTTGGCAAAACTCAAGAAATCTTAGATTGAAAAACGTGACATTACGGCAACATCAAGTCCAAACAATAAATTCATTATGTAAACGTGAGCTTATTTAGTTGTTGCATTTCATTCTACAAAGTTGCACTTACCTTTTAAAAACTTTATTTTCCCCACAGTTCATGTTTTGGATCAAAGCTACTGATTATTAAAGCATTCAAAATATTTACATTTAACGAGTTCATGACATAAAAAGACACATTGTACTGTGTGGTTTTACGAGAATATTGTTCTTTTCTCTGTGTGAAAGAATTGTATCAATATTTGGACTGAAATAGAAAAAAAAGTTAAAGTAAAAAATTATTTTAAAAAGAGGGTAACAGGACACTTAAAGTTGGTTCATTATATAACCATTGGGTTTTCATTATGCTGACAGATGAGAACAGTGACCGGATACATTTGAATTAGAAGATAATCTTGGCTCTCAATTTGTAAACTGACACATCGGTTCAGCCTTCTTTCAAACATAAAGCCTGTTGATGACCTCTCATTGTCTATAAAGAGCAGTGAGCCACAGAAAGTTTAAATAGAGAGTTCAGACTGTGTCTGGTTTTCTGACCAGTCCTTTCATCCACAATTTTTGTCTAACTGTGGAAAGTAACATGTTGTCAGCATGAAATTTTAAACACTGTTTTCTGACAGGCACGTGATCTACATCGTTTGGCTGCTGTAGTTGTGGCAAATGTTTCAGAGAACTACATAAATGGCTGCTGCTCCATTACGACTGTGAATTGCTTGAACTGAAAGACTGTAAGAAGCATACCTCTGTGTTAAAGCGGTCAGCCACACCCAATGATTTTGTCATCATATTTTAGCTGCCGAGGTGTTTTCTTGAAATACTGCATCAGTATTAGACTTTTATGGAAATCTACAACAATGGACTCATCGTCGACCTGAACTAAGCAGCTGTTTTTTTAATGATTACAGATAGTTTCAGTTAAGATGTTTTGGTTCCTGAGTGATTGGAAGAACTGCTTTGTTTAGAGTGAAAGCATGAGTTGACTTAATGTTTGAAAGCCTAATGATGTGTTAGACTCATCCCAGCTCTCCCTCTTTGCTTGATCATATGTCAATCTAGAGTGCAAGTGATGGATTCAAGGCCTGTGTAGTTTCTGGTAAAGTAAAGCAACTTTTTAAGAAAAGCTGCTTCTGAGATTCAAGTCAAAGCAACACAGTAGCGTAGTAAAAATGGGACATTCGGACATTTCTCCTGCTTGTGGTGGATGCAGTTCATTAGTCTTACTGGTTGTGTTACAGACCATTCTTGTAGTTGAACTTGAGCTTGGAGGATGTTAATTCCAGTTTTGTTGACTCTTCTACTTTCATTTGTCCTTGTCACAGCAAAGCCCATCTGTTCTGTATATGCTCGTGATCTACTAGAGCATGTTTTGCACTCTGCAAGTTGGCTAAAATAAAAATCAAAGCTGAGAACTTTCTGAGAATTATCTTATTTTGTTGGAGGTAACGAGTGTTAAACTATTAGGTTTCTGATATACTGATGCACTAACTGACCGCCTTCTTGCTCCACTCTAATCAATAAAATTATATATTGTCTGTCAAAAGTGCATTTAAAACCTTTCACTAAACCCTTTTGTGATTCTGCTGTCATATCTACAGTATATTCAGCTGCTGTGATAATGAGCTGTGTGGCTGAACAATTAATAGTCAAACTGATTAGTGTGTGTAATCTCATCACGGCATGTGACGTGACAGACTGTATCATTAGGTTTTGATGCTCCTGTCAGTATCAAAGCTATTCACAGGAAGACAGTGCATCTTTTATGACATGCAGATTCCCTCAGAGGTTTGGCCATCCCACACTGTTGGTCACATTTTGGGGTCCCTGAAAGTTTGGGGAAAACAGGTCTGGTCTGAGAATGCAGTGGCTGAGTGACAATGAACAAGGCAGCAGTGTTTCCACAGAGTTATTTCTTTGTCTGACAGGCTGAGCCCGCGCTCTAATCTGGGTTATCTGGCTGTAATCAGCTTAGCCCACTGCGACTCTCACTGCTGCTTGGTGGGCACTTTCTACTGTTTTAGCCCGGTTCTGTCTTTGCTGCCATTCACGCAGGCACCTGTTGAAGCGACTCCAGAGCTCCAACAGATTTGCAGGGAAGTTCAGCTTGCAGGTAGAAGAGCTTGCAGAAGGAAACGGTCCAGAGAGCTGTAGCCATGGCAGAACATGAGGACATGGGTTTGAGTGAGGGGGCGTCTGCTGCAGACACGTACCCCAGAAAAATACTGGAGTATATGGAAGGCTTCCTCATCTCCAAGGTAACACACACTGTAGCACCTAAACATTAAAGCCACAGTCTTTCTAGAGCTTAAATTAATGAGTCAATTAAGTCAGAGCTCAGCTTTTTTTGATAATTAATGAAGTAGCATTCGCACATTTTACTAAATATTGGTGATAATGTATTTTAATGTGGCCATGTCATCAACTGCTGTTCAGTTTGTCACACTTTATTGTAGCATCACATACTCTGTGAAAGTGGCTGGATGTTGAAGATTTTTGACCAGATGACACATTTTTATTGCAGGAACAAGCAGTTAAAGAACTCAGAAGCAAAATTCTGTTTACTTACATACTTTGGTTTTGCTTGATATTATGTCAGTAGAAAAAGAGTAAAATAGGCTGGGTGTCCATAGACTGTGAGGGATTATGATGCCATCAGCCAAAATCCACAAGTGCATCGACAAAACACTTCATTGAAACTCTGCTGCACCTCTTAGGTTATGTGAAGATCAAACTTTAGAACCTCATAAAATAACCACAAGTATCAACTTCAGTGTTTTTAATGATTTGCCGATTAGTCACCGTCACCTACTATCAGTCATCACAACAAATGATGTACAATGGACAAATGGATGACTATTTCTATTCTAATAGGTCAAATAAGTGATTAAAAGCATAGTCGCCTCCCTGATCTAACATGTTTTAATGTATAATTCCGTGTGCTTTTGCTTGCAGTCCTGTATTAATTAATTGGTGTTTCAAGCACAGGCACGCTGTACTCTGTTTAACTCTGTTAAACTCTGTTCTTTCTCCACTCTTGGACCTAGACGGTGTTCACATCCTGCGAGCTGGGTGTGTTCGATGTGTTGTTGGGTGCAGGGCGCCCTCTGTCTGCGGAGGAGATCAGTAAGTCGGTGGGTGCCAGTCTAGACGGCACAGAGAGGCTGCTGGCTGCCTGCACCGGCCTGCAGCTGCTCAGCACACACCAGGTCAACGGACAAGGTTGGGGCACACACACACACATACATATATATATATATATATATATATATATATATATATATATATAATACAACTATCAGAATATGCAAGTCAGCTGTCTAGTAGTACAAGTGATGGGCCTCATTTATTCTAAACTGTGCTTTTGATATTTTATACCCTAATGTATAAAATATGAAAAGATTTTGACTTAATTGAAATTACCAGTGAAGTTTCACCTCTGGTTATGTCTCATATTTAACTGCAAATGGTCTTATCATTAGCTTTTATTTCATTTTTATCTGTTTGACATTCAGTACATTGTCAAACAGGCTGCATCCTCCCTTCATGTCTCCCTCGTCTTTCTGTGTCAGTGTTGTACAGTAACACAGAGCAGGCCAGTGTCTACCTCACTCGCTCCAGTCCTGTGTCTCTCTACCAGTCCATCCAGTACAGCTCCAGAACCATCTACCTGTGCTGGCACTATCTGACTGACGCTGTCAGGTCGGTACACTGAGCACTGACGTAACTGAGCAAGTGATGTGGACATATTTCAGGTTGGAATGAGTTTGTTCAACATTCAAGTAGAGTCACCAGGCTGTAAAACTTTTTTTCTTAAATGTTCAGAACAATTTTGTCTTTTTGATTTTCCCAACTTTTGACAGACAACGTAACATACCAGTTTCCGTGGTAGAGACTACAGCTGAAACAATCGGTTTCCAAATATATTTAAGGGAAAAAAAGTTTAATATTAAAAGGCTACGCAATTGAAGTGGTGTCACAATATCCAGTGTCTGACTCCCGATCAAGTTCCTCCACTGGAGAGAGACCCGTTTTAGTCTGGGAGGCCGTCAGGCTGGATGAAGGATGAAAAACGCACTTGTGAACCAGTCAGTCAGCTATTAAAGACATCAGTTTATCATTTGGTCTGTACTAGTGTGAACATCACAGTCACTTACTAGTCTCTGCTCTCAGAGAGCTCAGTCAGGTGGCTCATTGTGATGAACAGCTGCTGCTGAGCTTCACAAGGCGGGAGTCTTTGATATCCGTCAAGATGCAGCATCTGTTTAAGGAGGTTCACAAATGCCACTCTGTCCTCCCACTCATCAGCGTCCCCTTTTGGATAGATCTGGATTTGGAAACAGAGTAGGACCAACTGATCAGCTCTCACCTCTCAGAGGCAGATCAGTTACTGTTACTGATTCACTTCATCCTCAAACAACACAGCAGAGAGTACCTACATTGACCAGGTCATCCAGAGTGCTGGGCAGCTCTATGAAGCTGTTGCATTCCTGTACTCTCACATTGTTTGCCTCTGTGTATTCTTCTGGTGTCTGCAGGAATCAAACAAATATGACAACACTTTTAGACGAGTTCAAATGAAATGACTCAAACAAGTTCACCCATGAAGAACACGTTCCTCTACCATGAGCCTCCATGTTGGACGGTCAGCAGCTTCCTCTTCGATGAAAAAATACTGAGTGTATTTCCCAGCACGGAGCAAGTGGTCCTCCGGCTGACCGAGAACTTCAACCATGCACTTCATCTGCAGAGAAGATCTGCTTCCTCTTGTTCAAGAATCTAAACATTTTTCTGCTGTGATATCCAAGGGGATCCCTGATGAGAGTTTAAGGCTGTCTTGTACAAGCGCATAAAAGAGTAAAAATAGAGTAAAAGCACATACAGGTGGGCAGAGACGGGCTCTGAGAGGTGAAGGTTTTATTTTAGAGCCATAAAAATGTGGATTTGGGTCCTCCTTTTCTGTTTTAACGTTGTCTCAGATGGATTTTAGTCTCCTTGTTATGTCAGAGGGAGGACAGCCAGCAGCTCCCACACAGCGTGACTGGATTTATTGTGGCTGACGAGTGAAGTCCATCTGTGAGAAACACTGAAACACGCGAAGATAATATCTAAAGGCACCTTGATCTGAATGACTCATCCTTTCTGGCAGGAGTGTGAAGAATGATCTTGAAGCCGTATTGATTTCATCTGTAGCTGACAGTGTGAGAAAGCTGAGGCAGATGTTACACAGTGACGTGCTTATTAATTCTATATATTGTATATTCACATGTCAAACGTGACTGTGTGAAATATCGTCAAAGAAGTCATGTATATTATATAAGATGTTTCTGTCTTTGGAACAGAGAGGGGAAAAACCAGTATGAAAAGGCTTTCGGAGTCAGCTCACAAGACCTGTTTCAAGCCCTCTACAGGTAGGAAACACACACACACACACACACACACACACACACACACACACACACACACACACACAGAAGAAACACATGTTCTTGTTCATTTACATTCATCCCTGTCTCCATCTTAAGCCTGTCTGTCACTTCTCTCTCTTCCGTCTTAAAAAACTGACTTGTGGGATTCATTAGAAGGCAGCGAACGTGTGAGGCAGAGACACATACAGACAGAGAGAGAGAAAGAGAGAAGGGGTGTGTGGGCAGTGATGTGAGGAAGCTTCGGGCAGAAAAAGAGGGAGAGAGAGAAAGAGAGAATGCATCTGCCATTGTCCTTGAGGTCTTGTGTGTTTATAGTATCCACTGCCTACAGTTTTAACGCTTCACTGATCTGCTGGTCAGCAGTTTTCAGGGGTCACACACTCAAAAATTCACACTCTGTGTGCTAATAGATTTTGATCAGCCTGCCTGAGGCCCTGCATTGTAGAATACCACCAGACCCGAAGGACCAGAACACATGCACACATGCACACAGAGGAATAACTTGTGAAAACGTCCCCCCGTCTTACACTTTGATTGAAGGGGATCTAGAAGACACATTTTCATTATCAGTTTACATCTGAACAATAAAATGTAATGTAACAAAGTAAAAATGTACATATAAAGTAGTCTGTCTTCATTGTATTAAACCTAAACACATAGCAGAAAATATAAAAGTGCTATTTGATAGAGTTTTTTTTGCAGGCCTTTTTGTGAATTCCCAGCTGGTAGTGTGCATTTTTAGAGCAATAGAATTACCCATATCAAGCAATATATATTTATGTTGCTGGTTGTTTGGGCTTGTGAATAAATTGCTGTCTTTCTGTACTTGCAGTTTTCAATTCTTTTTTCCCTCGTATCCTTTAGAAAAAGCAGCTGATGATAGAACAGAAAGCGCCTCATTAAAAGAAGAGCCATGCAAAATGAGGATGTTCAAAATATGATCCACGCGCATGTAATGTAATAAACCTTTGTGCAGACAAATTTGCAGTTCAGCTTGAGCTGATTGAAAATGAAAATACCCAGCAAGAAAAAAAATTCAGCACCTGCGCACAATTGACTTAATGTGGAGGAGCAGTTGTTTGTCACTGCTGATTTCCCCTGGGAATACTTAGTGTGGGTAAATTAGCAAGGGGAAACAACCACTGGAGTCATTCACTGCATTCTTGGTGCGCTGCAGCAGGAGCAGGGTAATTCAAAGCTGGCTGGATGAGTCAGACTCCTGTTTACTCATCGCCATTTAACCAGTCATGTACTGCACCTGAATAATTTACAGCCAGGCTCGTCTACAGCCTGAATTCTTGTACTTGAGAAAGCAGCGAGAATACGGAGAGAAAAGTGATGAGAGAGGGTGGATTTAGAGATATTTTGAGAGCACACGTCATTGCATAGTGAGATATTTTAACCTAAAGATGGCTGTCTATCTATTGCTTACGTTTGATGTTTATTTGGCCCTTATTAAGTTATGTGTTTACAAGTTACAACAAAATATGTATTTTAAAGATAAAAATGATGCCATAAGGAGTTCAACAGATGTGGTTACTGTACAGCACTGTGAAGCTGCATAAAATTAATTGGGAGCAATTAATGAAGGAATCGGAAATACGAACGTTACCACACTGTGTGAACAATGTGGGCTGTTGACTGCTTAATGGGATGATATTAAATCTTATGCACTTAATTTTAATTAAAAAATGTTACAAGACAAGGAGTACATTTCAATGGATGCTTGTTTTCCAGCTATAATGGGGCTCTTTGGGCTTAGTGCATGTTTGAACTTCTAAAGGGCATTTCCTGGTTACGGAAGGCTGTTATTCAATTTTTTAAGATTATTGTAAATTACACACAAGTTGCTGTTTATATGAATATATTCATTGGGTAGTATATTTTTGATGATACAAGCATATGGCAACAAAAGTCAGTCAAAGAGCAGCTTTGCTTCTTATTCTTGCTATAGCAGAAACTAATCAAGCTACTGTGTTCACAATATGGAAATTTAAAATAGTAATGGATTAAAACCACCTACCTGATATTGCAGGTACAGATGCTCAATCTGATTGAGATCTGGGTGGTTTGGTCAATGCCTTGGGCTCTTGGTTGTGTTCCTCGAGTCAATTCTGAGCAATTTTTGGGGTTTAGTGGGGCGCGTTGTCTTGCAGGGGAGTGCGGTTGCCATGCAGGTGTGAACTCAGCCTGCAAGGATGTAGAGATGAATGTTATGTGTCTAAGTAACATTTATATGAATACCAGGACCCACAGTTTCACAGCATGACATTGAATTTTAATAAAATATTCAGTGTTATTCACTTCACCAGTCAGAGTCACTGTTATACAAACCAATTTCGAATAAATATTTAAAACTGTATTTTGTATTCAGAAAGAAATTCCTGATTGTGTCTGCAATTAGGTTTTTGTTCAGCTGGGTTTGCTTTTTCAAAATTAAAGCAATTTCACTTCTAATATTCCCATCTTTGACTATGGTTAACATTGTCACTTCAGCCGTGTGGAGACATGCATATTAAAAAATCCAGCTAGAATTGGGTCTAGTGTGAAATTGACGCACAGCCCATATTAGCTTGTCTGTGCAGAACAACCAATATAATGTAACATTGATAAATAATGTGAATATCAACTTGCTGTCAGGGCTGTAAGGTGATCACATTCAAAACACGCCAGGTCATTTCTTCTGTAGCTGCGCTTAAGATGGAGAGACCAGAACAACAACACTCATTAACTATAACTCAGTAAATACAGAGATGACAGAGACCTGCAGGGATGCTAAGGATACAAGACATGTCTGTGCAGAGGGCAAACGCATCATCAGCCACGAGTCCTAATGATGCACACAAGGACAGGGGGAACCAGGCTAAACACCTTTTCCTTCTTATCCGCTGGAGACAGGATGAGATTGTGTGCAAGTGAATGCACTCTGTCATGGAGAAAAAAGGGCAGAATATGTTGTCGTTAGGGGGCGTTCAATATCTTATGCCCAAAATGTTTTCAAATTAAAGCTGACATTCTGCTGTTTGGCCTCACAGTCATTTCATCTTTTCACATCCAATGCAGTCAAGAGTCTGAAGCCAACAATGAGTCACTTTCAAAGTTCCACTGGAGGTCGCCCTGTCATCTGAAGTTGCCCTGTGTATCAGATGGCTGATCGCTTCGCTGCAGTGAAGTTTGGACAAATACAATTCTTACAAATTGACGACGTGTGTGTTTTTGTTTGTGTCCTGAGGGTGGGGCAGAGTGCTGGTTGATGAGGTGGAGATTTCTCAGAGCAGCAGCAGTCACCACAGGCTCTTCTATTCTTCCTCACCCTGTCTCTCACACACACACGCACACACACCATGATGTCGCCACGGGGAGAAACTCTGATACGAGCAGAGGAACACTGTGTGGATGTGTGTGTGTCTCTTACCAAGTAGCCCCGTAGGTGACAGCTTACAGGAAATGATAAAGAGACTTTTGCTTCAGTGCAGGGAGACAGAAATGAAAGAGAGGCAGTAATGAAAATAAGAGTTTCTCTCTTTGTGTGTGTAGGTCGGATGAGGAAATGGTGAAGTTTATGCACTTGATGAACTCTATTTGGAACATCTGTGGTAAAGATGTGGTCACAGCCTTTGACCTTTCGCCTTTCAAGGTCATCTGTGACCTTGGAGGTAAGTTTTATGTATATATACGTGTGTTTATGGAGTCGCTGTATCTAATTTCCATAAGGTTGTGGGTTCACAGCCATTAACATTTATCATGTGTTAATTGAGCAACAGCTGGCTCAGCTACACACACATTAACATACAGTGTGGTGCATGTGCACACAAATTCACGACACACACAGTCAACTGTGACCTTTATTAGCTACCGTCAGCTTCCCTAAGTTAATGACTTTAAGTTTTTCTTGTTATTCAGTCAGAGGTTTCATAGATTTATTGATTCACTGTTATAAAATAGCAACATTATAATGTATTTGTGAGAAGAAAAAAAATGCTGTACATACATGTAAATACAGAGCTCATATAATTATAAATTTTTCCTTCATACATTAACAAGTTCAGCAGCCAAGGAGTTTCATCCATGGGTTTCATATGTTCAACTATATTTTTGTACATGGCACAACATAGTCTGTAAGTTATGATCACAGAGCCATTTACTAAAATACAATTATCTGTACTAGTGCACAGACTGTAGTTTTTCAGATGATGATGCTTGTGTTTTTGTCCAACACCCAGAATTCTTCACATGGATGTGTGGACTTTTTGTATGTTTTTTGCAAATTGAAGCACAGCCCCATAGTTCCAAAGTGAAAGCTGTGGTTCAGTTGTGGCCATGAGCCAGAAAGAGTCTAGGTCTCAATTGTTTTTTTTTTTTTCCAGGGTTGTCCCATAAATACTTTTTTAGTGGCTTGTCCAGCCTGATAAGACAATTGAAGGAAGGTGTTTTTTTCTTGCAAGACACAATGCAGAATATTTTTTTTTTAGAATTGCCTGTTTCTCTCACTTTATGGTTTCCTTTTACCTTAGAAATGTTTTAAAAAAAAAAATCACTGAGTGGACAAGAACAGTGATTTATACACGAACTTATCATATATCCGTCAACCTCCTGATAGTAATTTAGATAGTAGTTCTTTTTCGAGTCAAGCATTTGTTTAAAAGCTAAAGAAAAAAGAACACTTGATTTATGTGCACTTCACAAATGAATATACCAGCAGGTTGACCAGCAGTGTCTGCCACAACAGTCTGTTTAATTCTCCTCCAAACCAGACAGTTACTGCAACACATGACGTTAATCTGTATCTAGTATTTATTTCTCTATTGTTTTATGTGATTCTTGAAAGGCCAATCATGATTTTATGGCCTCATCACCAGATTTTATTGAGGGCCTAGAACAAGAAGACATGTGTATACAAGGGCAAATATTTACCTCCAGCTTCTGTTCAACAGATTGGTTAAAATGAAAAGCTGTGTAAAATAAATAAATGTGAAATGAGATGTTGCTCACAGCCACGTCTGTCTTCTTTGGATACTTAGAGGTAAACAGGCTGCTCGCTTCACTGTTCTCTGTGCTTTTGTCAAGTCAGATTTATTTATAAAGCATCTTTGCAGAGCAGGTTCCCGACAAAATGCTTTACACAGCGAGCAAATGGCACAACGATTAAAATGTGAGGAGAGGAGGAAAGACTGAACAAACACAAGATGAACTCCACAAGGAGAAGTCAGAGCCGACGATTTCTGCAGCCTTCAGCATGCAAGTTTTAACGAACTCCCCCTCAGAGTACGGCTTTGATGCTAATGCTGTTTTTGCTAGCAATTAGACATTGTTGGCCTAGGAAAAAAAACACAGTTGCTAAATGAAAACTCGCTGTAGTAAATACTGTGAAATTCAGTGTTGGTCATCAGATTCACTACAAAAGTGTTTGGTTGAGTGGAATATTATTTCTAATGGATGCATCCATGTTATGTATGTAGTTTTTTTATGTGTATTTTACATATACATTTTATAGATAAACAAGGCAGGTGACAACTTTACTTTCTTAACTGTCTGTATAAAATAGCTGCTACTTAAGATTTAAAGGTGTGCAGAGTTAATTTAGGTGTTCACAATTACTTTCCAGATGTGGAAAACGGACTTCAAAACATTTCTATATCTTATAAGTTTGATTTTTTTTATTTTTATTTCCAGGACCATGTTTTTAAGTTACACATACCTGTGACTAAATATGTTGTGCCATTGCACAGTCACTGTGATCAGCTGTAATGCACACAAATACATGTTAAACTGAGTCATAGTGTTGTTAAAATTGCATTTACTTTAATCTCTGGTTGTTTCTAATATATTTCTTAAAAGGACAGTTCATTACATAGAAAGATTTTTCTAATATACTTGTTCTCCTTTGCACTAAAACGTCGGAAAAACTTAGACTTATTGTTACTTCTCTGTAATTATGCTGTAAGTTTACTGGTCCACCCCCTTTGAGATCAAATTAGGCCGTATGCAGCCCCTGGACCAAAATGAGTTTGACACACCTGCTCTAAAGAAATACAGAGAAACAAGCCAACAATGGAGCAGGATCAAATAGAAAAGATGTTAAAAAAAATGAGGTAAGATGGAATCTTCTGTTGTCACTGGAGTTTTGATCTGCTGCTGAAAACTTAATGGCTTCAGTAAGAGATGTCAGAGATGTTGTGCCAGTTCTTTTTTCTTTACTTTGTCTCATCCTGTATTCCAAACTTAACTAAGGGCAGAACATTGTCTCCACTCATGTACTAGAAATCAGTCAAGAGTCACAGAAATAGACTAATGTTGGCACAAGACTATACTCTGTGATGAGTAAAATCAGAATGTTCTAAAATCGTATCCATGAAAATCCAGCATAAATGTTTGGACAATCCCCTCTACAAATCAGATTATATATTAAGATTCATGGATGAAAACACACTTTAACTCACCTGAGCTAAACATCTTTTAGTTCAACATTGAAATGGCTAAAAAGTCAAATAATTCAGTGCACCATATCTATCTAAAATGTATACATATAAATATAAATATGTCTCTGATATCAGTAGCTGTTCTGCATAAACAGATAGTGTTTGTTTGTCTTTGCTCTAAGAATTAAGGATCTATAACATCTACTTTGGCCTCAGTCTCAGAAACAACGAGCAGCTCAATGTAGCAAAACCGGCTCTCGCCTACAGGTTGTCACCTGATTTGTGTGACACCTCATCTGACCACACAGGGGAGCTGTGAAGCCATTAAAAGCACATGCTTCACATCTTTCTCTCTCTCAGACACACACAGTGCACACCTCCTGTGACTTTCTCAGCATGAGGTTTTATGTTCATGCTTATGCATGAAGCTGCATCACCTAAAAGTGTGCACACGTGGACAGCAGGAGCCTGAAGGGCATGACTGCAGCGTCCCATGTAGACTCACGCAGCATCTGTTCTGTCTGTGCACACCTGCTGCTCAGAAACTCTATCTGTCTCTTTGTCTGTCCAACCCTCTGCCAACTAGCTGATTTGGACTTTAATCCAAATCAGGCATCAGCCTGTCTGTTTGCACATCCCCAAAATCTGTGACATACACTACACATGAATACAGGTAACAGATTATAGAGAGTACCTGAACCATTGACAGCCACAGTGAGGGGATGAGTGGCTCTGTTATCTCTGTTATGCTGTGAGGGGCTTTTGCTGGCATGATTTTGTGTCCAATAGACCCCTTTAGAGGGAAAGGGTCACTCCAAAGCAGCACATTTGTTCTGAGTGATCACCTTTATCCCAATGTGAAACATTTCTATCCTGACGGGAGTCGGATCTCTTCCAGGATGACAAAGCCCCCCATCCATAGAGCCCGAGGGCTCAGTGAATGGTGTGATGTGTGTGAAATGAAGTGAATCATATGCTGGGACTTTTGAAGTCAACAGATTTCAACCCAGTTGAACACCCATGGGAGTCTGTGAATTGTGTGAATGTCGTATACAGATTTTTTTTTTTTTTTGTCGTCTTATATGTATGTATGTGAAAGCCCTTTGGTTAGCTTTATTTAGATTTATTCAAATGTGACATTTAACATACATTTCAATGATATGTTCTGTATAAAAATAAATAATCTGAAAGGTCACAACAACTCTAAAGCTATTACATAAATGGTTTTGAACCAGAATGTTTTTTTAAATATAAATAGTGCCTTAATGTTGTTCCATTTTCCAAATGATGTTGTGAAAAACATTTTTCTCTTACATAACTTATTGTACAATATCGAGGGAATATTTTAAATTTATACATTCAAAGTGTATTTATATTCATTCATATTTATTCTGTCTATTGATCTGTCATCGCTCAAGTCTGTTTCAATCAATGAAAATGCATATTTTAGGGTATCAGAGAACATTAACTCCATTTACATCTGTTATTAACCTCCAAGCAGAGCAGGATGGTTGTCAACAAAACTGGCACGTAACACATGAAGGGAAGTGAGGCCAGAGGTGTTGTGAGGATTTTATTTTTTAAAATAATGACAACTAATTACTCCCTATAACATCTTCCTCTGTGCCACAGACCTCGGCTGTTGTCCAAACACTATAAAAACACATTAGTGAGTCACACTGTTCAGTGGGGGCATTTTCATTTACATGAACTTGGACACAGTAGTTGTTTTTTTTTTTTGGCTCAAGCTCATAAACTCCCTAAAAATCCTCACTAAATGGGCTTTTTATTTCTTTTGGAGTAACAGTTTGACACGGATGGGACTTTGTTTGCTGCATAGTGTTGAAGCAGCCTTCTATTAGGGTTAAATGTTTTTGTGTCACAGTGCAAGATTGAGCCAGTGTTTTTACCCTTAAAAGTGGAACTATTTCCATCGCACTTCATAAACCTGGCAAACCACCAAAAGACAAGAATATTAAAAAAAAAAAAGCAGCATAAGTCCAATATATCCCGCCCATTATCCCCTGTATGGATGCAGCTCCTTAAACAGTGGAAATCACACTTGTCATGATGCATCTCAGTGGCGTGTTTCATTAGATCCTCCCCACAGCAAGCACTAGGGTCTTTTAGACTCTGTTCCCTGCAGTTTGCGACGCTGACTTTCTGTTAAAAAATGGTACTTTATGAGCTGAAGCTGATGACAACACCACGGTGGTTCTCTCAGAATTTTGAAAGACTCTCCAGAGCAACAGAGGCATTACTCAACTGTTTTCACAGGCTTAGCGGCGCTCCCCATCGTGAGAATGTGGAAGTGTACAATCAGCAGAGGTCCCCTTCGGTGCTTCCTCCTTGAACAGGTTGGATGCAGCTGCAGAACCACAAATCCAGCTGATGGAGCAGCTACACAGCCATGATGCTAATGGATTTAGATTCTGTGTGGTCTATAGCACACACTGATGTGTAATTGAAGCTGCTGGATTTTATAAACTGTCAGAAATACCAGCATACGGTTGCATCTACACTGCCAGTCAAAAGTTTGGACACACCTTCTCATTCAATGCTTTTTATTTATTTTTATTATTTTCTACATTGTAGATTCATACTGAAGATTAACACTTTTTTGTTTACAGCGTAATTCCATATGTATTATTTTATAGTTTTGATGTCTTCAGTATTAATCTACAATGTAGAAAATAATACAAATAAAAAGAATTGAATGCGAAGGTGTGTCTAAACTTTTGACTGGCAGTGTGTGTTAGAACTCTGTCATGAAAGTCTTGGTAATCCTATAAACTTCAGTAGAAGGGAACTGGATTTCTCTTTCTTGGTTCTCAAAGACATTTCAATCCTCACGCAGGTCTGAGGAAGCCTCTTGGATAAGAAGTGAGACGTTTTCAAGAGCCAAAGTAAGAAATTCAGTTGCCTTCTACTGGACTTCATAGCATTGTGATTTCATTTCTTTGCAGCTTTAATTAAATGGTTGAACATATGGACAAATAAAGGAATTTTACACACTATGTAAGTAAAGTAAATAGAGAGAAAACAAACAAAAAAGAGCAAAATAGAACAATGACACTGCTCCCAACAATCACAAACCAGGCAGCACAGGTCAGCTTAGGGTCTCGAGCAGCGTGTTGTGTTTGGTTTTGCCCCTTTTAGTTGCTCTTTGATTTTTCTCCTCTGCTGACCCCTGTTTGATGTGAGCACCAAACAGTACCTGTGTGTGTGTGTGTGTGTGTGTGTGTGTGTGTGTGTGTGTGTGTGTGTGTGTGTGTGTGTGTGTGTGTGTGTGTGTGTGTGTGTGTGTGTGTGTGTGTGTGTGTGTGTGTGTGTGTGTGTGTGTGTGTGATCCAGGTATTACTCATGTGAGTTCATACATGTGTACATGTGGAAAAGAGAAAGCTTTATAACAATACTGACTGATATAATGACAGCAAGTCATGTTAGAGGAAGGCACCACGGGGCAAGACAGCTTGCCCTGTGTGCACGCAAACACACACACACACACACACACACACACACACACACACACACACACACACACACACACACACACCAGTCCAAGTCTGACGGGCTTTGTAGGTTTGTCAGAGTGAGATCCTTTGATCCTGTATTCTGCTTCACTGCCTCACTCCGTCCCATTCATATATTCTGCATCTCACTCACTCTTCCTCCCAGTCTATCTCTTTTTCTCTCTATCACTGTCACGTTCTCTTTCATTCTCTCTGTTTTAAATTCCGTTTGCTTTATGGAGCATGAAAGAAGATAATAATGCTGCCAAAGCATCAAGTTGAAAGATTCATATTTTCGCATTAAATCCTTGTTTCCGCCCTCATATGTGTGTGTGTGTGTGTGTGTGTGTGTGTGTGTGTGTGTGTGTGTGTGTGTGTGTGTGTGTGTGTGTGTGTGTGTGTGTGTGTGTGTGTGTGTGTGTGTGTGTGTGTGTGTGTGTGTGTGTGTGTGTGTGTGTGTGTGTGTGTGTGTGTGTGTGTTCTAGCTTTTGCTACATTGTGGGGGACCAAATGTCCCCACAACGGTAGGAAAACCGAAAACTATGTCACTTGTGGGGACCTCATTTCGGGCCCCACAAGTTTAAACAGTGTTTTCTTGGCCATGTTGTTGTTACTGAAAAAAGTAAAAGTGCAAAAACGTTTCTTTAGGGTTAGCCATTGTTTTGGTTAGGGTTAAGGTTAGGGTTAGGGTTAGGGGTTAGATATGAATGGGAGTCAATGTAGATCCCCACAAGGATAGGAAAACACAGTGTGTGTGTGTGTGTGTGTGGCCTTATTTTCCAGTCAGATCATCAGGTCTGACCTCTTCCCTGCTCAGATTTTTTTTCCATGAGGAAAAGAAAGCAGATCAACTGTGCAAGTCTCATAATGTAACTTCCATGCAATTGATGGCTGCAAGAATGAAATTTTAAAATGCACAGAAAAATGTTAGCATCCTCATGTTTGAAAGCTACAATGTTTGCATGTTCACCTTTAAAAAAATTGTATTTTATATTCATTTTTGGATGTTTTTTTGTTCTAATTTATGCAAAATTCAGATGAGGTAAACTAGAATGTTAATTTAAGGCACAAGCATTGAACAAAATGACATTTTGTACCACAAAAAGAAACAGAAGATCTTTGTAAAACATCATTTTGGGACCAAAAACTTCTAACTGATATGCCAATAAGAAACTACTTGCTGAGATATTTCATTAAGTAAGTGAGGGCTTTGACCTACCTGTGGCTCCAAACACATTAGAAATGATCTCCTTCGCATTTCAAATCTCATATACCGAATATAATACAGTATAAAAGTTTCATAACAGTCCATATAATAGCTGCTGAGATATTTCCCCGTGGATCCACTGACAGATCGCCATTCCCGAGAGCCACACTTCTAGTGGGGCTATAATCAAAGATCCTTTCAAATGCATGACAGCATAAAACCTCACGTTCAAATGTATGTGAAATCAGTTTTAGCCAGATAGCAATCAAATCAACTTGTGTGTGTTTGTTTGCTTTTTCCTCAGGTTAGATTTCTTAGTAGGACTCTGAGACAGCAGCTCTGCAGTCTGATTCTATATAAAGCGTCTGTCTGTGTCACTCTATATTCAGTTCAATTTGCTCTACTTTATTGACATGAATGTTAGATGACCCATCTTCCCAAAGCTGCCACAAACGACTGAACACAGATCATACAAATAATTGGTTTCTACCAGAACTCATGCTCTCCACTCACATGGCTGTGCGTTGTGTACGGTATGTGATTGTGTGAGTAATGTTGTTGACAAAGGTGCATTCATTGCGCTGTAACTAAAAGTCCCTCTACCTTTCTCTCTCTCTCTCTCTCTCTCTGCAGGCTGCAGTGGAGCATTAGCTAAGCAGTGCACGTCAGCCTACCCAGAATGCACTGTGACGATCTTTGACCTCCCCAAGGTGGTGCATGTGTCAAGGGAACACTTTGTCAGTGAGGCTGACCAGAGGATAAGCTTCCACGAGGGTAACATCATTACAACCCTGCAAAATCACCCTGCACGTTTATAATAGTATGCAGGCAGTTCAAGAGCTGTACTTTCTACAATCACACACACACAGCCAAAAATAGAAGCACGTCTTTCTAGGAAGGTTTGACAAAAAACTCACACTGTTCTGTTAATCCTCTTAGAACAGGTTGGCATCACTCATTCCACTGTTTCTTTTTCACATAACATTGTCCATAACTCCATGTACATCTGCCATTAACCGGCAGTCTGCATTTAGATACATTATCTGAGCTTTTTGTCTTGACACGTAGTATGAATAAGTGTTCTCATTAACTTGATTCGGCCTGCATTGTGATCAGATATGCAAATTATACAAGCAGAGCAGGAGGAGATGTCAACAGAAGTGACACATAACACATCAAGGAAAGCGATGGCAGAGTTGTTATGAGGATTTTTTTTTTGTATTTAAAAAAGCCAACTAATTACTCCCTATAACATCTTCCTCTGTTGCACAGACCTCGGCTGTTGTCCAAACACTATAAAAACACATTAGTGAGTCACACGGTTGCACTGGGGGCATTTTCATTAACATGAATGTGGACAAGACTTTATTTTGGCATCATTTCATCAACTTTAAAAGTCCTCCCTAAATGTGCTTTTTACTTCTGTTTGCAAAAACAAGTTGAGTCCAGTTGTTTTAGAAAATTGCAGTAATCATTTTAAAAATGATGCTGTATATTCGTGATCTGTCAACCTCAATAAACTCCCAACAAACTGAGACTAATAAAGAGGGCCATTCAAAGTACTGAAAATGTAGGGGTTCTGATCTTTTTCTAAGATTTGGTCATGTTAAAGAATACGCAATATCTCCAGCTCGATCCTTTACGAACTGTATGGATCGACTGTAAATCTGGATGCAACCAGATCCAGATATGGTCTGTGTGATCTCATCATATTTCTGCTTTCTGCTGACATTTATGCATGCCTTCACACATTTATAGATATCCACACGACATGTTAATACCTTACATGAAAACCAGAACAGTAGTAATGTTGTAAAGTAGTACCACAGTGTAGAGCAGAGGTGTCAAACTCAGTTCCTGGAGGGCCACTATCCTGCATGTTTTAGATGTTTCCCTCTTCCAACACACCTGATTCAAATAATCAGCTTATTATCAAGCTCTGCAGAAGCCTGATAACGAGCCTGATTATTTGAATCAGGTGTGTTGGAAGAGGGAAACATCTAAAACATGCAGGATAGTGGCCCTCCAGGAACGGATCTTGACACCCTTGGTGTAGAGCTATACTGAGAAATAAGATGGGCTAGACTATATATTTGTGTTTGTATTTGCTGGCTGATAATTAATGACATATATCAGTATAAGTGCCAAACTAGGCTTGAGAGCACTGACTAGATGTTTTCTCAACTGCAAGACATCTAACTCAGCATGTATCAGAAAGCTCTGTATTCAGATTGTTTATGTTATGTTTATTGACCGATATATTGTAATTCAATTCCTTTTAAAATATGAGTATCAATATTAGCTGGGAGTTTGTCAGGCAATATTATTGAAAGATCCCCTCCACTGAAAATTCAGAGTTTGTTTTCTTTCTTCGTTTGTTTTTTTTTCACCTCGTTAGTATGTTTGGTGAAGTCTTTTGGTGTCACAGTGCTGATTAGAGAATGAGCTGCAGCTGTGCAGGTCCTGCAGCTGCAGCTCATCTCTCATCAGCCTGCACTATATAGTCTGGCGCTGCATTCTCTTCTACTTCCCGTCTCCATGAAGGAGAAGCAGAGCAGACAGAGCAGCCCGCATTTTTCCCCCCTGCCGTCCAACAGACAGTAGACGTGGACCCTTGCCGTCCCTGGCCGCCGCAGCCGTGCTCCCCCATGAGCAGAGTGCTGGTGTGTGCCTCTCACATTTGGGTTCCAAAATTACCACTCCCCATAACATTTGGGATCTTTTATATGTTGGTCTTACAGGGTTTATTTAACCTATGGCATATGTACCTTAGCATATGCAGCAAATCTAATGAACCAATCCTGGGTGGGACGTTCTGTACCATTATTCCTCTGCAGAATCAGTTTCTCCCTAGAACATCTATGGCTGAATTACTCAATTAAAGCAACTTTTTATTGTGTAGTGTGTAGACAGTGATACAGTAGAGTTGTAGGTGAGCTGGTGTGCTCAAGCTGCAGCAAGCAGGGAGGTGTCAGTCACACCCTGGCAGGCAGGGATTTCATAGATCTGCACATTCTAAAGACATCCAACACCATAGAGTTGCATCTAAGCCATTCGAAGACATGAATGTATTATTTTCATGGAAAATTCTTCCTACTATGTGACTTTAATACACAGAGATGGGCTTCAGGGATTAAATCAATGCTTAGAGAGGGTCTTAAAATCACAAGTGTTGGATATCCTCACATTGCAGATCATGTGTTTAGATCCAAGGTATTATAATCTGTGTACCTCTGCTGAATTTTAAAATGACCAACGTATAAATCTAAGTAAAATCTACGAAAATATATTTTTCAAAATGCACTTTAAATCTAATATTCCCTCAAACCATTATGCTGAGGGCGTGTTTCTTTACCTACGAGTCGTGTCTGCCCTTCCATTACTCTGAGTTATGTCAAAAAATAGCACACGCCTGATCTGAAAATAAAAGCAGAACACGACACTGTTGATGCTGTCAGCCTCTCATTGTCCCACTGAGTATAACATTGTGTACAAACTGTCAATTCATACCTCATGCTTCCTTTGTTGTGTCGGCTCGACAACACAGCAGCTAATGTGGGAAAAAGTTCACAGCAGCCGGCAATCTCGCAAACCCAGAACCAAAATCAATTCCTGCTCCATCCTGCTGTTCTCATAGCCAAGATGGTGGAGAGCACAATGGGAGCTGGAACATGGCATTTTTAAGAGCCTCTGTGTGTTTTATTTCATATTAAAGAAAAGAATGTGAATAAAAGTTACACTGGACAGGAAAGAGAGGCGAGGACAAACACACACCCATTGTGCCTTCCCTGTTTAATACAGCAGCTGTGGTGGGAGTGAAGTTATAGAATAGAAAAACTGAACAAAGTATGAAACTAAAATCCTCAAACCATGTACAACTAGATCACCACTTAATATTAGCAACTGATTGATGACATGCTTTTGACATAATTAGATTACAACAGACATTTTCCCTTTGTATTAATTCTGTTTCAGGAAATACACACTAATTGAGTTGTGTCTTATTACTTAAAGGCTTGTCAGCAGAATTAATAATTGCATGAAATAATTAAATCAAATCAAGAGAAGCCTGCAAACTCCTTCAGGCTGCCCAGTTCGAATTCTCTGCAACACTGGCATCATATTGTCGTTTCTCCGCAATATATTTCCAACAAACTCTTTAAATCATGGTGGTGCCCATCTGAAGGCTCCAAGTCTCGCTTCCCGCTCCCTGCTGGGAGTTTAGAAGGCAAACATTTATGATCTGCATGTTCTGTACTCCCATAATCTGTTCCATCATAATTGCTCGACTGAAATATAGCAGCACCCTCAGAATGCAATGTACCTGAAATGTACATATGGACGTCTGTGTGTTTTTTTTTAGGGGATTTCTTCAAAGACCATCTGCCAGAGGCTGACCTCTATATTCTTGCCAGAATCCTCCACGACTGGACAGATGAACGCTGCATAGAGCTTCTCCGTAGAATCTATAAAGCCTGCAAACCAGGTCTGTGTGAGTGTGTGATGTGCGTGTGTGTCGCTGAGTGTGAAAGAGATGAGTACTTTTTCTTCTGCTTGAAATGAGATGGCAGATTGTATCCCACAATGCAGCTGATCCCAGAAAAATCTGTCCCACTGACTTTGATCAAAGTCAGACGAACACACACAAAAGCAGCAGACACTATCAGGGAACAGACAGTGCGTAAGAGGAGGGATGAGAGAACAAAGAGATAAAGTAGGGAAGCCTTATTTTACTGGACAGTGAATACAGCCTGTTGTAGCATCTAGTCGTTTCTCAGAACAGACCCTTTTCCTCTGAAGGAAGACTACAGGTGGAACTAATAACATTTAAGGAGAGGCCAGATTCACCAATTACTGCTGTGCAATACGGCAATCAGCAGTGTGTTTGATGGCTAAAATGTGTGATGTGACAATAAGCTTTATCAGCTCTGTACCAAGACTGTTAAAATGACTGCATTAGTTTCTCGCAATAACTACATGAATAACTAGATCAGCATTAAAAATGAGCTGCTGTTTCATACTCTATCTATCTATCTATCTATCTATCTATCTATCTATCTATCTATCTATCTATCTATCTATCTATCTATCTATCTATCTATCTATCTATCTATCTATCTATCTATCTATCTATCTATCTATCTATCTATCTATCTATCTATCTATCTATCTATCTATCTATCTATCTATCTATCTATCTGTAAAACAGTGAATATCTTCAATTTTCCATTAAACGGGCATCAATGAGTAATAAAATTAGGAAAATATACAGGCACATCCGTTTTGACTGATGGTTGTTTAAAGTATGTTTTTCTGTATTGCCTTTTATTGCAACATTTAATCTAATAACTATTTATATAATGAGAGAATGCTGAAAAACCCTCACAGCTAGCTAAGCTTTGCCAGAGGGTTGTGCTTCAAAGCAAGTTTAATGAGTTAGTGAGGTATGCTAAGCTTAAAGCTAGAGTTAATTAAGTGTTGGTCACCATGTTGACTGGTGCTACATTTATGCTGGATTTAAAATGACTGCAGAAAGCACCTGTCTTTAAGCGTTTTGTTTACTAACAAATCTCTATGAGCAATACAGATTCTCACCAGGGGGATTATGTCATATCTGCAAACGTAACTAATGAACTAAACTTCCGCACAGTATCGAAATGTCCTCACGGTGCAGAAACGTCCACGCTCTGTTGAAACATCCTCACACTGTAAAAAACATCCTCACCGTGTAGAAACGTCCCCACAGTGTAGAAATGTCCTCACAGTGTAGAATTGTCCTCGCAGTGTAGAAATGTCCTCACAGTGTAGAATTGTCCTCGCAGTGCAGAAATGTCCTCACAGTGTAAAAACGTCCTCACAGTGTAGAAACGTCCATAAAGTTAAGAAATGTCCTCGCAGTATAGAAGTGTCCTCACAGTCTGTTTTATGTGAGCCTGAAGAAGAAAGCCACATTAACAAAGAAAGCTGATAATCCCCATAATGATACCGATTATCTCTGACTGGGATTTTAGGTTTGTTGGATTGGCTTACATAAAGAAAGCCTGGCTATGTCAAACCTGCTCCCTCTGGACACTTGTTGAATGAGTCAGAGAAGAAGCAAAAGAAAGAAAACAAGTGAAAAAACAAATGAAAAATGAGGAAGGAACAAACAAAGCAGATCTTTTGGTCCCTGCTGCAGGAGGCGCTGTGTTGCTGGTTGAGGCACTGCTAAGAGAGGACGGCTCTGGCCCGCTGACAGTACAGCTCTACTCTCTGAACATGCTGGTGCAGACGGAGGGCAGAGAGAGGACAGATGTTCAGTACGCTGCCCTGCTGGCTGCTGCTGGATTCACCAACATCCAGCACTGCCTCACTGGGAAGATCTATGACGCTGTGCTGGGCCACAAAGAGACATGAGAGATAAGGAGAAATACACGGGGCTGCCACATGCACATTACTGAAGACTCACACCACTTAGATCAAATGTCACACTTCTACTATACTTTCATTTCCTAATATCAACTTAAGTTTCTTGAAATTAAGACACTAAATTACACTGAATCAATGTGATCTATGAGATATTTAAAACAAAATTCACATTTGGATGCTATAATTGTGGATTATTTTCCAAAACGTTACATTTCTTTGAAACAAGCAAAATTGGTAACAAAAACAAAACAAATCTGCTCAGTCAGCCCATTGCTGTTCATGGCATTGTCACAGAAACTGGAAAGTGCCAGAAATGCCAAGTTAAAATGACACTCATAGCCTGCTTTTGTGGACCAAGTTGTGTTCTAGTCTTTTAGTCACAGAATCAAGGGACAACTACATGAAACTGTAATTGTGAATGGCAACATTTTTCACTCCTGACAAAGCTGCACCTACAGGCTGCCATTGTGAATCATCTTCTCACCTACCGCACTGCCTTCACAAATCACTGGATTGATGTAGAAATATCTGATTGTGTAGACTGCCTTTGATCCTTCACTTGCCTCACATCAAAACTAATAATCACACTGCTCTATTAGTGTTAAAGAGTCAGAGAAAATATGAGTAAAAAATACACTGATACTCATAACTCTTGCCTGGACATGAAAATCTATGTTGATGATAATTGCTAAAGATGGCTTAGCAATCAATTTGCTTAATGGATGACAATGTAGCCATGAATAGCAAAACTATAGTGCACTGTCTATTGATCTTCATTTCAGTATATAATCTCCATAGCAATATATATTATTCTTTACTCAAATCCAGTAATTTTCTCCTGTTGACCTCCAAAAAATTTGTAACAATCTATGATGTGACCTGACATATTTCACCTCTAAACTGCTAGGGAATGTCAAGGTCAGTCCACACCTCCGCTGTTCACCCTGACGTATAAACACGGCTGTCAGCAATGTAGACAGAAAGAAAGCATGCTGAGAACATGAGACTGAGAGAAGCAGTAGGGATGTAACATTACACCAAGTTCAAAATTTGATAAGAACCTTAGTTTTTGTTACAATTCTGATTTATGAAAAGTTCAGCAGAGAAATTTTGATGACGAATGTTTATTTCCCCTATTTATCTGAAGGGGAAAAAAATGCATTTTATATATATACACTACCATTCAAAAGTTTGGGGTTACCCAGGCAATTTCATATTTTCCACGAAAACTTACTTTTATTCATGTGCTAACATAATTGCACAAGGGTTTTCTAATCATCAATTAGCCTTTCAACAGGATTAGCTAACAATTTCTAAAGATTTGTAAACAATAAAATACCAAAACCTGCATATTTTAGAAATCATTTTGTAGCCTAGCTTGTTCCAGATCCATATAGCAAAGTATGTCTAAGCCCAGTTCAGTCTGATTCTGTTGTAAAAGATTAGCTGTACACTGCAAAGGTTATCCTCTATTAGACTGCATACAGTGTGAGCTTCCAGTCTCATAGCTAAGAAGATGAACTTCTTTGCATATCTATGCTCATCTTTCAATCCTAAGCCTGGGTCTGAACCCTTCGATTTTTTTTTTCTGTTCTTAACGGCCTCGTAAAGCTGTCTTTGTGCTGTGTTCTTTTAATGATGGACGTGGCTCAATAAATCTTTTCCACAATGACTTGGACCATCTTTAATTTCACTGTCATCATCGTCTGTGCAGCGCTTGTATTCAAAATGCAGATATCAGTCTTTTATTAGAAACTCAGCCTGTCATTGTGCTCCACCTCTGATGTGACGCAGCCCGCTTGAAAATATTGAACTGCACCGAATGTCAGTGGAAGAAACTCTCATTGTGACAGATAAATTGGATTCCACACACATTTTTGTGAATATAATTTATGCTCACTTGTATTTCTACCGAACTGTCATTTATTTTGCATAAAAGTGGCCACGCCAAAGATAATTTCACACAGTATCAGCTGCTGGCTTCTTTAGTGGAAAAGATTATTATCAGCCTTCAGAAACCAATATTGTTTGAAGCCTGCTCTGCATTCTGATGACTTCGCTCCAACTATTCACTTTTCTGTATCTTTTCTGTACACCCACTCATTCTCACTGCCCTCTGTATCCTCTTCTCTCTTTCCTTTTTCTCCCAGTAATTGTGA
Source organism: Acanthochromis polyacanthus (assembly GCF_021347895.1). Classification (NCBI taxonomy): domain Eukaryota; kingdom Metazoa; phylum Chordata; class Actinopteri; family Pomacentridae; genus Acanthochromis; species Acanthochromis polyacanthus. The sequence continues at coordinate 27,260,119 of NC_067126.1, forward strand.
ATTAATCAGACTTCAAAGTACAACAAATTAGAATTGATGTCAAATCCTTGTGGACAGCTTTACAGAGAGTCGGTCTAATGAAGGGAAATGAAGTGCTGCGGCTGAAGATAACTTGACCTGTGTGGAGAATGTGTTAGTGCCCAGGGATGGTGCAGATTTAGGAAGAAGCATATGGCAGCACTACAGCTTTACTGAAGGTTGTACATAATATCATAACACACCTGAATAAAAGCAGAGTCATGCAGCCCTGTTTATTGATTTGCCTTTGACATTGCACCTTGCTAGGAGTGAAAGTTATGTGATAAAGGGTTGTCTAATGACATAGAATACATACCCTGTGTGTTGATAGGGTTTCTTCAAACTCACTGTTGTTGCTAGCTTACATCCTTTCTTTATAATGTAATTCAGGCGTTAATGCAGAGGAAACACATGCTCATTGTTATGCTGATGATACTATCTTTTACACAGAAGTGAGTACACCCATATGCAATATCACCTAAATGTCAAATGATTCAAAATTGCATCATCTCTCAATAACTACTTAATTTCTAAGCAAATACTTTGAAAAATCTATGCTGTATTGAAAACAGAGGCCGCAAAGATGAAATTCAGCGCAACAGAAGTGAATACAACTGTGATTTTGAACCTATGTGTTGTGTCTATCTGCCTGTCTGCATTATGGCTCCATATTGAAAAGACTTGTCAGAGGAATATAAAAATGTGTCTGTAAGACTTTACAAATATGTAAAAGAATAAAGTCAAAACACATTTGCAGCAGTAATATGGAGGTAGAGAGTTTGTCACAGTGGTTGTTCTCTTACAATGACGCCACAGACAGTGTGCTATTTCCATGATCTTGCTCTGATAAACAGATGGGAAAGCTCTTCAGACTCAGCACGGGTCATTATTGGAAAGTTTCAGGGACAGCTCAGACAATGCGAAGGACAGTGCATAATGTCAACTTTTATGAACACCCATCAAGAAAATCACCCTTGCTTGAAGTTGCTGAACAACATGAGAAGAATCCTGATGAATATTGAGCACGTTCTCTACTCACATGAGGTCAAAGTAGATTTTTTTTTAGCTTGGATTAGGTCCAGCATTTTTGGTGTGAAAATATCTAGGACTGCCACAGTGAATGCATATTCCTGACAGTGACGCACAGAGGTGGGAGAGTGATGATATCTGGCTGTAAGAGCAGCACAGAGCAACACAACCCCTCAAGCAAAAAGCAGCTCTCTGAGGGATGGCAGAACATCTCCAGAAATTAGTTTCCTATGTTGGAAGGTTTGCATGCACATTAAGGTGCACATGCAACATATTGGGAAATAAAATATTTGGATCTCAGTGATTAGAATGAACTTGTGTACTTTCAAGTGTTCTTACTTTTGGAGAACAGAGTTTATGTGCAACCTGCATTTTTAATCAAATAAATCCAAGATGTTTTTCATTTCACATTTGGGCAAAAGTACACAACTTTTTAACTTAGCTGTTACAATCTTGAATCATTTGACATTTAAATGGTTTTGCATTTATAAAGCACCTCATAAGCTACAGTCTTCCTTTAATATTTTACAGTTTCAGCCCATTAGGAATGTGCTGAATGCAGACAAATCCAAGTTAATGTTGTTTTTTTTATGCAAGAGGAAAAAACAGAAATGTCTCAGAAAGGAAACAAAATAAATATCTACCTCAAAGTTTGGCTTGATGAATGTTTTAAACAATACGAAGAAAACTTTGTAAAGAAACTCAACCTAAAGTTAAAGTTTTATTTTAGACACAAGTCATGTTTTTCTTTTCCTCTGTTGGGATGGTCAAGTGAATGAGGGCATCCTCTGGGTTATCAAGTAGGCATCCCCCTTCCTCTGTGTTTGGCTGATAGGCCCACGACACCTTCAGAGGGTTCAGCAGTGAATCCCAGCATCCCAAGTTCACCCCCTAGATGCCATCTACTCACTTGAAGGCTCAGGTGCTTGCTCTTCGTCCACAGCCACGGACTTCCCTTTTCAGCAACTCTGGAGATGTTGAGGTGGCTATGAAGTCTCTGCAGTCTACTTCGACTGGTTGGACCCTCACCTTCCAGCCTCGCTGTTTTGCATCGGCGGCAAGCTCCATATACCTCAGCTTCTTACACTCATAGGCCTCCTCTCCTGAAGTAAGGGCACTGTGATTTCGATGATGTAGACGTGGCTAAGCGAAGCTGACCATAGCACTAGGTCTAGTCGCAGGTTAGCGGATGCAATCTCAGGTGGGAAGCAGAGCTTTTGGTTCAGGTCTACTGGCATCCTCCCATCACAAGCCCCTCTCAACTGCCCAGGATCTGGTTATGAGGTGGTGAGACAGGCTCAACCCTCATCCTGCTGGACAAATGTTGTTTCTTGCCAGTGAGTCGACGTGGGTGGAAGGGATAAGAAAAAGTTGGCTGCTGCCACATTCTTACCACATATTATGTTGACTTGTCATACATTAATGCACCAGCACAACTTCTTCATGTGCTATAGACTCAAACATAAAACCATCAATCATTGCTAATTGTTGTGTTCTGTGGTCCAAAGTACATCCCACTCTGCCATTCTGGACAGACTTCCCTCCTATGTCTAGCTTGTCTGATGCTATCATGCAGACAGAGATGGGAAAGAAGGATTCCATATTTACTACTCCAACTACTTGGAGTGATTTGCGGTGATAAATTAAAGAATCTGATTAATTACCTTTCCTAATTGATTGTAATTTTATTTTGAATCTTTACACATTTTCACTTGGTGCTGTCTCATCCTGTGACTTGTATTGCTGCCCTCCTGGCCGGGTCTCCGTTAGAGTTTAACCATCTTTTTTAGTGATAAAGTGCTATTTCGGTTAGAGTGGGAAACAGACTAAGCATTCCCTTTAAAATATGAGGTTTAATTTGAATTAATCCAAAACTCTAATTATCCCTATTACCTGATTTAACTTTCTTAATTACTAATCTCTCCCTCACACTAAATCCAGATGAGATAAGAAAGCTTTAATTTTTCCACTTCTCTTGTTAACTTTCTCCGGATGAAAATGTCTCACTGATTTGCATGTTAAAGTAAAAGGAACCAGTGGAAATCGATTTAATTTTTATAATTATTCAAACGTTTTCCTGATTTATGAAAGAAACCTGTGACATCAAAGTGAAAGCAGCCTAAAAAACTGTGCAAAATGCTGAGTGAATTCAGTGAGGGGTAACCAGAAGTCTGTGTTTAGTCTGCACATTTCTTACATTGCTGTGGAAAATCAGTAGCAATTCTGTGAGAGTATCTCTTTAAGTACTTCTTCCTTGCTTTTCGTCAATGATTTAGACCCAGGTCAATGTTTTCCACTCCAGCAGAGAAAGGTGCATACATTTCTCCTCTCTACTTTTCAGTTCCATTTACTGCTCCATCTCATGAGGCTATTATTGTGCCAGCCTCAGGTTCAACCTGAGTGGGTTTTATGGATGGTTCAAGAAAGTTAGGGCTATAAAAATAGGGAATTGTGACGGAGAAGGGGATAGTGAGCTCAGGACGTCCAGCCTCTTTTACTCTTCTTGTCCTGGGCATTTGACTCAAGTCAGTCCAGAGATGACACACAATCCCAAAATAATTCAAAGACAGAGGATATCTAGGCTGCCATATGTGTTGTGATGCCTTATCCCTGTAACAACAATATTCCTGGTTTAATTCCAGCCAGGGGCCTCTGCGTCAGTTCTACCCTCTTTGACCCCTTAATGTTTTGTCAGCTATCATATATGCAAATAAGCACAAGTAATTCAGATTAAGTGAAAACAGCATTATGTAAAGATTAAGTGTGTGTTTGGGATTTGATTCCTATTCATTTCTTACTACATGTGGAAGCACATTTTCCTCAGGGAAAGAGATGAAAAGTTAAAAATTATGAATACAAGAAATCTCCTGAGTGTCTCTTAATTATGGCACAGTAAGAAAAATTCATGACTTCCGGCCATGTGTGAGTATTGTTGTGTGTTTTGTGTTGCGGGAGTGTTGATGCATGTGTCTGTATCAGGGTGTCTATTAAGTGGCATATTGGGAATCTTGTCTTCACCTGTGTGTTTCTAGTGGCTGTGTGCGTACGTGCAGGTGTGTTTGCGTGCACGTTGTGTGCTAGACTCTTTGGGGACACTCTAAATCTACAAGTCACGCACCCTCCCACCCTCAAGCTCCAGGATGCCACTTTAAGATAACTTCGGGGCATTTCAGGGAACACATTCAGTTTATGCCCGAGACTGTGTGTGTGTGTGTGTGTGTGTGTGTGTGTGTGTGTGTGTGTGTGTGTGTGTGTGTGTGTGTGTGTGTGTGTGTGTGTGTGTGTGTGTGAGAGAGTGTGCGTTTGTGCAAGTGTCTCTATAAATGTGTGTGTGTGTTTGCTGCTTATTATGGCTTCTGGCTCTTTTTATGATGTAGTTATGTTTTCATTCCAAAGTTTTCACAGGAAACAGAAAGTTAAGACCTGCTTTCCTTTTTCGAATTGCCGTCGGAGAAAAGCTTAACATCTCAGTGTTTTTTTTTAACCAGGTTTCTCCTGCAAAATCGCACTGTGAAATATACAACACAGACGAGCCTTCTTCCACTTTTGGGTTTTATTTGTGCGCTCTGTGAATGTATATCTTTGCTATTTTCACACTTTAGACTTTTGTTCATATGGTGCAAACCCAAAGAACTCATCTGTTTGACAACTGTGCCCTAATTTGAATTAATGCATGATATTAATGGAATAAAAATGATTGGACATTTGTCTTGCTCATCATATTTAAGGTTAAGCTAATGTAATAATATGAAAAAATGTCCAATCTCTTCTTATTGCCGTTCAGCTGTTTGATAACAGATAAATATGGTCTTTGTTTTCACATCACGTTATCAATGTTTCAGAGGTTCTTCTCTGAATTTCATCCACCTGTGTTGCTATAGTAACATGATGTGGCACAGTTTTGCTACAGAAAAGAGACAAACCGCTACCAAAAAGGACGTTCACAGTTTACCTTATGTGACATGACCCATTTATTTATTATTTCGGTCACATGGCATTGAGCAAGCAACAGGAACCAGACATTTCACTGTACAGACATGTTGATAATATAAGAGGAGCTTCGTGACTGTGAAGAATACGCCAACCCAGTTAGCCACTAGTTTAGGGAACAATAAACTAGAATAATAACTAGAATAACAGAGTAATGTAGTGACAGTCTCACCAGGATGACAGCGCCTGCTTGCTGCTCAGTGACAAAACCTCAAATCTTCAAACCTTCAAACCTTCAAACTGCAGTTTGTTTTGTTGTGGCAGCGGCGTGTTGGAAAAAGGTAGAAAACAACAGAGGATGTGATGGAGGAACTGCCTCAAGAGAGAAACAAGGAGGAAAAGTGGAGATGAGCAGACAGAGAGGTGATCTGTGTGTTTTCATCAGAGCCATGGTGAGGGGATTAACACACATGCACACACCCACACTCACAGTTACACACATCCATCATGTCTCACAACTCAATAAAAGTGTCTCTTGGCTGTAAGCTGTGCTTTGTCACTTCCAAACACCTCCATAATTCATGGGCCGGTGACAGCACTATTGAACTGAGGACAAAGATGTCTGTCCTGTGGGCTACAGACACACATACACACACAGATACGCACACAAAGGGTTGTGGTAGGTTTTCATGGGCTACAAACACAGAAACATAGCATGTATGTTAGTGGAGGCTTTAGGGGAAGCATTGAAGGTCTGCTAAGTTGTGTGTGTCCTGATTCATGATTCCTGCTTCTATGTGGACAGGCTAAGGACAGTGGATGCACATATGATTCCATACAGTCATTTTAGGATTGTGTTGGTCTGCTATGTAGTATGGCTCCACATGCGTGTAATAGAGTATACTGGTGAAGGAATGAGAAACGCTGATAAGGAGGAGTGTCACCATTACTTTCAGACGCCAACCATGACGTTCAACGAATCGACGCATTGCAGCTACACTTCAAATTAAATACAGAAAGTCACACAGGGCTCCTGTAGTTGTTTCTGAAAGGCTGCTGTGATTTTGTGCTTTTTCGATACAGGATCTTTGCAGCAAGTACACAAAGGGATGATCAAAAAGTTCTGATATTGTTTGTGATGCACGTTCACAGAGGGCGTCACATTAATGCAAGTGCAAGACGTGATAGCAATAGCCATCATGAGCCTGGAGGCCCTTTGACAACAATCTATCAACAGCTGGACCCGTGTTAAAAATACTTTTGTGACCACTGGTCGGTGCACATGTGTAGTTTCTCCATGGACCGTAAACTGGAGAAGAGGAGAAAGCATTACATCATTTGTCAGCCAGGACAAACCAACCTTCCAGGTGGGACTGCAGCTACCACTGAGAGAAGAAACAAATGTTTCCACAGTAGAAGAACTCACAGTTTCCACAATTGGACAAGGTACATCAGGTCAGGAGCACAACAGGGGCATACTTGTTGTTTTCTTCAACATTCACATTGTTGTGCACTGGGAATTAGTACCCTGGGGTTGGACTGCTAAGGCAGAGTTCTGCTGTGACATCTTGAGGACTCTGAGGGGGAACGTTCAGAACAAATGACCCGACCTGTGAGGCGATGACATGTGGATACCCCAGTATGCTGTGCAGCACACAGCACAGTGGCTACACACAGGCTTTTTGGCCAGGATAATGCAATCATCACTCCCCACTCACCCTACTCGCTAGATTTGGCTCCGTGTGACTTTTTCCTCTTCCCCAAAATGAAATTCAAGTTGAAGGTTTGCCGTTTTGACACAGCTTAGTAGATTCAAAGCTCATTGCAGATGGGGCTTGATATATTTACATAACAGGACTTCCAGGGAGCATCAAAAGCATTGCAAAACCACTGGGAGTGCTGTATCACTGCACAAGGAAACTGCAGTATTTGGACAGGGATTGCAGCCAAATTAAAATACAGTGTAGTTTTTTATTTTTTATCAGCGCAATCTTTAAACTTTCGCTCTTTCAATCACAGCAGCTGATTACTTGTTGGGATGTAGACCTTTCAGACGTGTGCAGATGAAGCAAATTCAGCAACCACAAAATAACATCACAAATAGACACCCATTACATTTGTTCTGAAGCATTCATAGTCAGTGTGCTAGCAGTAAATTTGGTCCGTGAAGATTTCTGTGCAGACCTCAATGGACAAAATTTACATCACATGGACTCACATGACCCTTGCAGGCAGGCAGGCAGGCAGGCAGAAGCAGAAAGCATGAATTAGTCTTTACTCATGCTGTGGAGATAGAAGCCAATGCAAAGTCACACTGTGTGGAGCCGCCTCTCCCTACTGGGGACAAGTCTTTGTATGTAAATCTGAAACTTTTGGGGTGAAGACTTGGATTCATGTTGGGGTTTGGCAACTCGCAGCTGTGTCTATGGATATGGTTAGGTTAAGACTCCAGGAAATTAAGTCAAGTCAATGTAGTGTCCTCTGATTTGATGGAAACATGACTCTGGTGTGTGCGTGTGTGCGCTTCTCCACTTGGTAATGACTAATCCATCCCTTTTTGCCCTCCATCCTCTCTGTCACTTAGTGTTGCCTCTGTTTTTTGTATCTTTGTCCTGCCCCTTAGCATGACTAAATACAGTCTGTCTCACACATACGCACACACACACACACACACACACACACACTCACATTCGCAGCAGGAGGTTGTCGCTGTCTGGCAGACATATTTCTGCCACAAGGTTGTCACTTCTGCTCCTGGCAACATTTCACCCACCCACATTCCCCCCTCCCCCCCAAAAAAGGTTCAGGGACAGAAATACACCCTTGTCCTGGTTTTGACGTCATTTGGTTCTTCTAGCCAAACTGAGGAGCACACACACACACATACACAGGCAACTGTTTCTCTTTGTTAAGGTGATTTTTCACGCTGATGCTCATCCCAGCCGAATGGAGACTAAGAGTGGAGGCCATGACATGTGTCACTGCAGCATTTGTACCAGCGACACTGAGGGTGGCATCTAAATTTGCTCAGAAAGCCCTGAAATGACAACAGGAAAACAAAACAGTATGCTTTACTGAAATTACGTAAATAAAAACAGATGAAGCACGGCGTTTTGTTGTCACTGGCCCTTCGCATATAAGGTCACAGTTGAAATGTCATGTGCCGTAATTTACATGTTTATTTTCAAATCAACTGTTAATTAACTGAAGTAGGTGTAAATGTCAACTATGCAGCATGTGGTTGCCAAAAACAGTTCAGGGACTCTTTGAAGTGGATCCAGGTGATTTCCATCAAAATGACTAAATAATTAGCTGCAAACAGTAAGTTGTCATTAGAGGTTTTTATTTGGCCACTGTTATCTTGTGTGGGAGATGAAGTTTCCCTTCTTCTTCTGCACTAGATCAGCTTAGATAGTAGGCTGCAGCAGAAGATTAGAATTACATAGCTGACTTAATATTCAGCATGTGTATTTGCCGCCACCGCGACAGTTGCATTTCCTCTGCATGTTTGGTCTGCAGCAAGGTTTAGGTGGGTTGTATGTGTCAAGGTAACATGCACATGAATGTCAGGCGAGAACATTGAGATGCTTCATTGTAATGAGATCATCAGTGTTGTTCTCTTCACCTGTAAGCAGTTTTAATGTACATCGCTGCATTCAGTGCTTGTATGAAGGAAATGCAATCTTTTCATACATGCTGGAGACAATTCAGTAATTCCATAATAAATGAACAGCAAAAAAAATGTCTGTCCCTTAGGTATGAAGTCAGATCTGGGAGACAGGTAGCCTAGCTTAGCTTAGCAAGTCTGGTTCTCACATAATATGATTGTGTTTTATCCAATTCGTTTATTAATTTGTGCACGCTCGGAAATGTAAAAATGACAAGTTATGGTTAAATGTTTGTTTCGAACATTTTGGTTGTATCCTGAACAGTCACATCACAGTTCTTTTTGTTTTCATATTTATTAGATTTCCACATTCTCGAAACTGTAAAGATACATCCAAGCCATTGCTAGGAATTAAACGACTAATGTCATTGAAAAAAATAAATAAATCCAATTTTGTAGTTTTCACAAGCAGAGATGATTTTTTTTAGGTGAATAATAACTGTCCATGGAGGGATTTTAAAGTCTTTGTATGTCAGGTACTGAAGGTCTGACTCTGTCCTTTGTTCACTTCAGCTCTTGTACTCTGTTTATCATTTGATAGCCTTCACTGGCACAGTTCAACCTTGTGTGTTCGAGCATTCACATAACTTAAAGTGACATCTCTGTCAATGCCAGCTTCAGATTTACTTGCACTGCATTACAACAAATTACCCAAACCGACAGCTCTCCCATGGTCATATGAATAGTAGACCCTGGGTTAAAACCTGGCAAACATCTTGGCTCTCCGTAAATTTTATTCTCTTTTGCATTTCCAAGAGAACAAACCACGGCTTGTTTCAAGTTGGGTGCAACAAATTTACTTCAGTCTTTCAAACTCTCAGAAGTGAACTAAGCCAGCTATTGTCTTAGAGAAAACACAACAGACCAGGTTTGTTGTGAAGAAGGCTTACTGTACAAGAACGGGATATTGTGCACACATAAAGTAGAAAGAAAACAAGGTACAAACAAGCAGAGGCAGATTAAAACCACTTGTAGGTTTGTTTGTGCCAGATTTTAAATTAAATGGATGTTGTGTGGACTAGCAGATATTCAGCGTTTAAGTTTGAAATTTGTGTTTCGTAGCAAAAAATCAAGCTAAATAACTAACATTCTTTGCAGTGCTATATTGCCTTTTTTCATTACATTTCTTTCTTTTCATTAACCTTGACAACAAATAGCTTATTTGTCGTGTAACATCCTCATTGCATTGTAAACCATCTGTTATCTGCGTTGTAGCTTCAACCTGAAATGTTCTATTGTGTGCGTTTTATTCTCATTGTTGTTATCATTGTTTTGCCTGAGGAGGTTTGTGTCTCATTATTTTTTTAGTGCACAGGCACATTATTGTTTTCGTGTAAATAAGCATGACATTTGTGTTGCATGCATTCCTCCTATGTAGTGCTCTTATCTTACTATATACTCTGCTGTGATTAGTCACATCTGGTCTGTACCCGCCTGAGCAATTCCTTCCCTTACAGCAAATTATCGGTGGAGTTCCAGCAGCAATAGTGGAACCACTGCATCTCCATAACAATTCAGCTCATTTCATAGTTTGCTTTGGTTTACTAAGATTATTCCACTGTGTAGAACTGATCATTTTTAGCATTTTGCGAGCAGAATCGTTCCGACTCGGTAATGAAGTCAATATAACCTTTGTGACCACCGATACATTTCCCCCGTCGGTTGTTACCTGTAAATGTTACCCAGGCACTTGTGGATAATTTTAGCTGTGTCTTCAAATGCAAAAGCGACAGACATCAATCTGTTCAATGTTTAAAGTACATCACGTGCACGGGTCAAACACAGAGCCATAATGGTTATAGCTAAATGGATTCAGTTGCCATAGGTGATTACTCACAGGAGCATCTGGCCTTTTTGAAAGAGCACAGTTTGCTTCAGCCAACCACAGCTGAGCAGATTAACATATTTCCCATGATTGTTTTCATTAGTGTGTAAATGCCAGGGTCGCCCCTGTCCCTGTCCCTGAGGGAATCAGAACAGTCAAAGCACACTGCCTGTTTGACAGACAGGAGAGTGGAAGGCGGCTAATTAATATTCATTATACATACAAAGGTGCATCAGTAAGCCGAACCACACATGCCAAGGCATGTTCTTACTCTTCCACACATCTCAGAGTGCCACTAATCTGCATTACACTGACAACTTAGAACATCCACTAGGGAAATGACTTTCATTCATTTAATTCCAAAGATTATTAGCTGCCTCCACTTGTGTTGATTCAGTGCATCAGTTTGAGCAGCAAGGAAAGAGGTTAGGCTCGGCTCTGTTGCAGCACTCTTTCAACTCCATCTCTTTTTATACACGTCCCACCGAGGAGAGGGAAGGTTCAGGTTTTGTTTAAAAAAAAACAACAACAACTTCTGAGCCAGTTTAAACCTGCAGCTACAACCTGCTGTTGGTAAAAGGGGAGATAGGAGGATCTATGGCTGACAATGACACAGCGGAGGAACTGACAGTTTTGGTAAAATCCACATACTTTTTTCAGCTGTCCTTCTGAGTGTGTGCGTGTTTGTAGCCTACAGGGCAGACATTTTTGTCCTCGGTTCAAAACTGCTGTCGCCTCTCTACCATGCAATCCCACAAGCGCCTGTCAACATGCTATGAAAATAAAAATTTATTCATAGGGCTGACTGTGTGAGCCTAAATGAAACTCTGAATGCTGCTTCCTATAGCAGCTTGTTGGTCTCCCTCAACATGATAGGTGTGTTTTACATTCCATTTGAATACAAATTCACACACATTGTGACTCTTCAGTTACATTATCTTTTACCTATAAAAAACCAGGCTGACAGAAGACACTCAGAGTTATACCATCTTTACAAGGCCCTGACCATCTGTGAAGGGAAAAAAGACTCAGTGGGTTTTATTGGCTGACAGAAATAGACGTGATAACCCTACAAACAGAAAATCTTGGTAATGCTATCAGGTCTGCTGTTGTTTACAGTCATAATACTGGTAGATTAACTTTGAAATTATAGATTAATTCTGATGGATCTCTGATAATCTTGCCTCTTCTTGCAGAAACATTTTTATGCTTGCCTTAAGATGGTTCTCAAAAAATGCACACAATGGGAGATGAACAAACTTTATTGAATATGTTTTGATATAGCAAACATTAACTTCACGTGACTGATCAGATGTTTCCTCTTTGTTTTGGTGTTTTTGGCTGCAGACAGCATGAAACATAACAAATTTCCTGATTTAAAACAATTCCTGAAGACTTCTCTCCATTTTTAAGTTGACCAACGTTTTGTTTCTTCCTTCTTCTTTGTGGTTTTTAGCCAGTAGCATAAAACTGTTTTGTTCCTCATTTCTTCTACTCTGTATAAGAATAAATAATATACACAGCCTTGTTTAATCAGTCCAGCGCAGTCCATGAAAACAAGTCTGATTCTTATTTATAGGCTTTATTTTTTGCATTTTTTATGTGTCAAAAATTTGCCTTAAATTCACTTTAATAATGCACAGACACACGGCTAGTAATGGTTTGCAGTGGTTGTGACAATCATTGACAACTGAATAAAAATGTATTCTCCTTTAAAAGCCGGCTTCTTATTAAAAGATTTAGCAAGCTAGTGTGCTTCAGGGAGGCTAAAAAGAAAACACCAGGCAGATTTATTTTAAAACAAAATTTGCAAAGTGAAAGAAAATTCTCACATCCTGACCAGCTGATTATCTTTGTGGAAGGAATGGAATTAAATTGTTGAATTTATGTGTAATTGCTGGTACTTTCAAGCATTATTTTCATGTTCAAATAAATTTGAGAGTTAAAATGAATGTTTTTGGTCAACTTCCCACAATCTCAATTAAAAAGTTTGTCTGAAAATTCAAATATCCGTCACTAATGTCTCTAAATCCTAACATAATGATATTCTGGCCCCGATACAGTGAGAGGAAAGTGGATCCAGCAGGCTTAAATGGTACTTTTGCTAATGTTGCCAACAAAACATTATAATTAGCTAATGATATGCTCTGTGGTCTTAAAAATAAAATTACATTGCTACAACTAGATAATTACCCAATTGATCCTACTGTGCAATCCATTCTTTACGCACCTCTCAGGTTTTTTATAATTTTCTTGGTCCCCCTGCAGTTTAATGTAAAAGGAAAATAATGACACTGTAATTGACACCAAGGTAATTTGAAGGAGAGCCCATCATGATGGAGCACTAATGAAATCAAGCGGCAGCGGCATGCATTGGTGCACACATAACAGCTTTTACGTGGGCAGCGGCCATGAACACACTGCGTCCTCATCGGGTTGCAGACGAAGGTCGAGGGGAATTCTGTCTGTGTTTTCTGTTTCTCTGTTTTCCACATTCCCGCTCTTATCACCCATCCATCCGTCTTGCTGTAGTTATCCAGAGCAGCGGTTGCATCTAACTGCATCATCCCCCTCCTCCCCCGTCTCTAACACTAAAATGACCTTCACTAGCTCAACACGCCGGAAGAAGGGAAAGACAGAAGCAGAGTGCTATGGAGGGAAATGGATGAAGAGGACTGAAGGAGAGAGGGAAGGAGGGAGACATGGTAGGTGAAAAGAAGGAGGTATATGGAAGAGGAGAGGGATAGATGGCGGGAGGACGACGAGAGAGGAAAAATTATATGAGTGAGAGCCGGGAACACACAAAAAAAAGAAGAAACAGAAGCTGAGTGGAATGAAGAATGAGGAAAAAGATGAGTGAGATAGCGTGATGAATGGCAGCACGGTCGCTAACATAAATCCTTGTTGGGCACATGTACTGAGAGGCTCCGTGGCCCTGTAGATCTGGCTCCAGTCAGATAACATCACAGCAATTTTACTCACATACTAGTGGACATCAGCCGGTGATGCAGAAGATACGGTGTATTCCACTAACAAAGATAATTGAGTCTCTCCTGCAGGAGAAGCATCACATGTGGCTGGAATGACAGGAATTAGATTAACTGTGTCCGTGTGTGGCTGACCTTCTCTTTAACCTTGTTTAGCCCCGTTTCACTGCGCAGACGATGAACACACACATGATGAGGAAAGGGAGAGAAAGTAAGGAGAGCATCCTCACAGTGCTGCAGGCTTCACTGCCTAAACTCTCTTTTCCCTCTCTGACTCATCGCAAAGTCATGAAATACTAAAGCCGTTAAAGAGAGATTATTTAAAAACTATCTTATATATTCAGTAGGAAACCATGACTGTCAGCTACTGCAAAACACTCAGCGAGATATGGAGAATCTCCCCCTCTGTCTTACTGTCTCTATCTCACTCTTTTCGCAGCTCTATCTTGCTCTTCCACTCTGTATAATCTTCACCTCATTAGCATTTCAAAAATCATATCTTTATGAGTCATGCATCGCAGACGCTCTGGTGAGTTTGTCATTACTTGGTTATGAAACCGGGGCAAGTCAGCCTTCCCTATGCGAGACCCAGTTCAGGGTTGTTGGAAGACACTTTCCATCCCACAAATTCGCAAAACACACTCTGTCACAGGCGCACGAAGGAGAGGATATAGCAGGATGTACTCAAGAACATAAAAGATTAGATGAAAATTTACCGATCGCTACGGAGAAACTGGGTCATTGCAGCAGGAGGTGTTAACAGGATTCTGCTGGAAATATAGAGATATGTAAGAATAGCACAGATGGGAGGTTGAAAGTGATGAGTGGCAACATGTCAGGGTGATTTTATACCAACAGGTAATGAGAATATGAATGTGCAAAATAACAGGAGTCAAGGTAAAAAGAAGATTAAATGAGAAGTTTCATTTTAATGTTCAAAAAATATTACTGTAGTATCTGCAAACTAAATTCCTTCAATCCCAACCAAAGACAAGCCTTTGTCTAAGAGAGGATATCTCAAAGATTGTGCATGTTGTTAATCAAATTATTGTCTGTTTAAGTGAGATGAACTCCACCACTGCTGATTCAAATCTATCACAGAGTACCACAGACCTATGCACATCTTATCTGTTTTCTTAAAATAAGGAGATTATTTTCTGACATTATATAAAAGTGGCTTGGCTTTTGTTTTCCGGAGATAATTAACTTGACATTTTATAACAAAAGGGTAAGAATATCCACAGCCATGGCCATTCTTGCCTTCTGTGCCTTGTGGTGCCTCAATAATTTGCTCAAATTGCCTCTTGTAACCTGGAAATTACACATTTAACACTTAAAGTTAACCTTTTAAAGTGGACACAGAGAATGTGGTTTTGAAGCATCTGCTGCCGCTACATATACAGTGCATCTACTGAATTATTTCTGTTGCATTTGCGGCTGTGTACTTTCATTTTGTCTGCTTATTTATAGACAAATCTCTTTGATTCATGTGTGCCAAAGATTTGCAGATTCTTCAAAGTGTAAAATCTGCCTTTAAGGGTTACACTGATCCACAACTGGCTGCATTAATGATCTGATTAACAACCCCCCATTCAGGAGATTACATTCCCAGTGGAGTGTGTATCCTCACAAAAACACAGTTTAACACTGGCACGCAATTTGTCTCGCTCATTGCAAAGCTAACACTGTAGAGAGCAGGTTGTATGCGCATCAGTATTCCATGATGGCTGGGTGCTGTGCATGCTGCATATAAATGCACAAAAGAAGGTTATTTCTGTGAAAGAATTTAATTTTTTTTTGCCCACATCCATGTCTTTTCAAAGAATCTTCATCACAGAGGCAGAGCAGCTCATCAACACAGAAAGTTCAAGAAAATACTGAGACGGAAGCCGTAATTGTTGCTAACTATGAGAAGCGGAGAGAAGAGGATGAGAGCTAGCAGGCTGCATCTGCAGACTGAAGGAGAACAGCTTCTTCTTTTGCCATAATGCAGTGAGGAGTGTTTTTTTTGTTTGTTTTTTAGAAGGACCTTGTTGATCATGTTTGCTTTGCTGAGACGCAGGAATGGTGATAAATAAGGTCGGAGTAATGTAAGATGTATTATGGTCAAAAACAATCATGTTGCTTCTTTGCATTTCTGGGTCTTCTCTGTGGTTTATTTTGTGCAGAAAATACTGAGATTTAAGCCAAACGTGGCAACTTCAGTGTCACATTTGCTCTGAACAGCAGTTTCCTTCAGTCTTGCAGCCATTACAACCAGGAAACCACATTACTCCTGCACCATTCAGGTGTCACTTAATGAAATTCATGAGACCGATTAAGCGTTTGATAATTTCCACCTGCAGTAATACCATGTTTGCGGCAGGATGTGGAGACTGAAATGTCAGAGGGAAGAAAACAAAGCAAAATAGAAAAGTTTTCATCAAGTAGATGTCTTTATGTTTAGAAGAGAGTTGCTGAACATAATAGAAAATTGTTTGGGAAAAAGATACCTTATCTCTGCAATAACAGTCAAAAGTATTGGATTCCATTTTGAAGTGTTTGAATGTGGTATAGAAGAAGATAAAGATGGCCAAATAGCAACAACAAACAAACAAAACCAATAATAATAATAATCTGTAGTCTGCCTCTAATTTCCCCTCTTGCGCACATGACGTCCCAGGATGCAACATCTTTGCTCTGGTGCTCATCAGCTCATTCGGTACATCAACATAGAGGCCAAATCAACTGTGACAAATGTTTAATTAGTGGAAGTTTAATTAGTGAGTGTAAACCGAAACAGAACATATCGGAAGCTGTCATTCAGGACATTCCACAGTTGTAAATGCAAAATTAAGACTTCTATCTTCCATCTGTGCCTGGCAGATAAGTCCATCCTGTAAATACTTTCAACCATTAGGAAATCACTGTCTGCTTTAGGGCGGCAGTAGGCATGCCAAGGAAGGTAATTGTGGCATGAATACAAAGCAGAAGAGGATTGTGTTTGTCTTCAATTACTTTTACTTTAGCATATTTATAACATCCATGTTGCTCCTTTAAGCAAGTTAGAGTAACATTTATGCTCCTGAGCTGGATTCAGGATGCTTTGACCAGAGATTTACAAGATTTTTTCGTGCTTTTTTCAAGTGCAGTAACTCAGAATTATGAAGAAGTATTTGCTGCATGCTGACGTCAAACCACAAATCTATCTACATGGAAACTTGTATAATCCCTGTTGCTTCTCAGCAAGCACAGAAATTCATTTCTTGATTTTTTTTTTTCAATAGCTTTGCAACTACATGACGCACACAAAGAAGGAGTGGCAGAAATAGCCAAAGAGTAACCAATCAACATGAGTCTGGTCAACTACGTGGAGATTTTGTGAAATATGTTAGCTCTCTTTGTGAGAGTTGAAAAAATGTCTCACTACAGATCTCCTGTCAGTGAGCAAAACATAGAGGGCAGATTATCATAACCAAATACAAAGACTGGAAGCAGGGGGATAAAACTAACATGGTCCTCTCCTAAGCTCCAGATCCAGTATCAGCACCTCTAAAGCTCATCAGTTAACATTAACTAGTTATCTGTACATCTTTTTGGCTTAACCCACATACAGCAGAGATGTTGCACAGAAGAGGAAGGTGGAAGGATATAAATAGTTTACCAATCAACTCGTTGTATCCGATAATTCATTAAACAGGCAACATATCACATGATTTAGTTAATTCTAGACATGCTAGGAGGTGAATCTTTTTTTTCTTGTTTTTTGGGTGTCTTGTCCTAATAGTAAGCTAAGCTGATCTTTGAATTAATAAATATGTATAAATATAAAAATGAAAACAAGTCATCACATGAGTCTTCATCCCCTTTAAAGTGACTCACCTAATTTAACACAGGAACAGCCAGTTGGTGCTGAACGTCTGCAACTAATAAAATGGAAATTTTAGAGTGCAGCGGATGCGTCTAAAGTGATTACAGTATAAAGACACCAGTATATGGAAAATTCAGTCACTGGTGAATCAGTGGCCCTGGCTCTGATTAGACCATGAAGATATAAAAAAAAACTCAAAGCAGCTCATTGAACTTTTTTGGGGGGGGAAAGCTTAGGTCAGGGGATCTATCCAAGAAAAAATCTGTCACTGAATATCCCTTGGAGTACAGTTAAATCTATAGTTGTAAAATAAAAGGAATATGGCACATTCCTGTTTGTTCAGAGCAGGCCAGCCTCAAAACCTAAATGACTGAGATGGGAGAGCGACTGTTGACACACCTCAGGTACAGTTCACCAGAAGCCATGTCAGAAACTCTGAAGTCAATTAGAAGAAGATTCTTTGGACTGAGGAGAGTAAAATTTTGCTCTTCGGCCATCAGACTGGACACTATGTTTGGTGGACACATCATCACAAACACATCATCCCCACCGTGAAGCATGGTGGCGGCAGCATCATAATGTGGGGATGATTCTTAGCCGCTTGTCAGGATCCCTGCGCCAGCCCTTGATTTGTTGCTCTGCTCCTTCTTTCCCCTTTCTCCCTGTCATAGTGAGCTGCTGTTTAATCAACAGCAAGTGCACACACCAGAGCAGAGGCTGCCTCACCTGCCACCAATCTACACTGCTCTCAATAAAAACTCTGGCCCAGACTTCATTCTCAGCCAGATTGTCAACTTCTACGCACCCCTTGACTGGTTCCCTGCTTTATTCCTGCATTCCTGTGGATCTTTCACTGCCTGCCTCACTGTTTGTAACCTCTGGACTCTGACTCAGCCATCTGGTGCCTGTCTCGACATTTCACTCATTGTTTGCTGCCACATGGACTCCTGTCTGTTCCTTCCCAACCCTGTCTTGCCAGCTAAGTTCTCTTATTCATAGTCAGTGTTTTTCTGTATTTGGTTTGCTGTTCAGTCAGCTCTTGTGACTCCTTGTTCGTATATTCCTTGTAGTTTACCTACCTATGTCATTCTTACATATGGTTGACTTTGTCTATTGTGTTAACCATGTAATCTTTAGTTTGTGTCTTAGCTACTTGTGTTTAGCGTCAAACCTTTGTATCCTGTGAGGTAGTTTATGTGGGTGTTTCATGTTCAGTCACCGGTCATCATTTAGTTAGTTTGCTTAGTTCCTTCCTCTCACCTACCTCCCGGAGTTACTTGGTGTCCTCATGTCTGCACCCTTATTTTACCTTGTTTAGAATGAGTACTGTTTCACCACAACTCTGGTCTCAGCGCCCTCAAAGATTAGCGTCTGTGCTTGGGTCCAAACCCGAACTGTGACACAGCAGGCCATAGAAGGCTGGTAAAGGTTGGAGGTAAAGTGAACTCAACAAAGTATAGGGACGTCTTAGAGGACAACTTGATGCAGTCTGCAAAAGAACTGTGACTTGAGAGAAGATTTGTTTTCCTGCATGACACTGACCCAAAGCATTCATCCAGAGCTACACAGAGTTGGCTCAAGGTGAATGTTCTGAAGTGGCTAAATCAGGGCCCAGACCTCAATCCAACTGAGAATTTGTGGCTGCACTTAAAAACTCACAATCCCTGACAGAGCTTGAGGACTTTTGCAAAGAAAATGGTGTGAAATTGCAATGTTCAGATGTCCAAGGCTGACTGAGACCTATCAACATAAGTCCAATGCCATAACTGTGGCCAAAGGTGCAGCTACTAAATATTTTCCGGAAAGGGGTGAAAACTTATGCTATCACGTATTTTAAATTTTATATATCTAATCATCTGGCCTTACTTGGCAGATATCTGCATTCACTTTGATATGAAAGAATCTTTTTTGAAAATTGTCCAAAACCTCAAATAAAATTGACCACGACCGTTTATTGAAAAGCAGTATATGGGATTCCTCAGTTTACAACGTCCTTGACCTACGGCATTTCGTCGTTACGTCAGAACTGGTTATATGAAACTAGTTGGTGAGCAGAGTGAACAAATACGTCATCATGCAACACTGTAAGGCGGCGTTGTTTACATTCGCCAGTTGTATGCTACCTTGGATTGTGCTACATTTGCTAACTTTTTGCCCTTCAGTATGTCAGACTCTTCTGTTGGCAGAAAAGGAAAGCCATCTTTATGGAAGTGAAATTAGATATAAAAAAAATGCTGAAGTTGTAAAAACATATTCTGTTATCTTCTTGTAAAATGACTCATACATGCATGAAAGCCCTTGGTATTCATGACTTTTCCGAAACACTGATCGGTATCAGGATGCACGTAACGGCTTTGTTGACATTTTCGCTGGAGTTCCGACTGACGATGAAGGAACAGAACCACGAGGCAAGTTGATGTTAATGTTTGCTGTTATTGCCATCTGTCTGTTTTTTTGTTTACTTTGATATTTGCTGCTGTCTCTCTTGGCCAGGTCACCCTTGTGAAAGAGGTCTTGATTTCAGTGGGTCTTTCATCTGCTTAAATAAAGGTTAAATAAAAATACCTGGCCAGAACCAAACTTTTTACAAATAATGGAGGGGCATATTAGTATAGAAGCTGGGTATTTCTCTCAGAATTTACAGAGATCACAACCAAAGCTGAAATGAGAGTAAATATTGGACTTAAATTCATTACATGTTCAAAGTAAATACAAATGTAACTTATAAATGACTATTACTGTTGCTCAGCCTCTTTAATGAGAAATGAAGCAACTGTTGGTAATTGCAACAGTCATATCAACTCCATGGGTAAATAAAATGTTAATGTTGTGTTTGCAAGTTATTGCACTGAACCCAAGAACACTTTGGTCACTAGTTTAGTTTCTAAGACCTGTTGAATAATCTATAAAATAGAAAGATTTTCAGTTGCTGATGTTCGGTAGTCCTTCGCATAATGATCAGAATAAGAAATAAATGAATAAATTTTATTTCTGTAAATTACAGATTTCAACTGGAACACATTTCTTCTGTGTCTGTACAAAGAGGAATGGGGCTCGGCCCTGAACCCTGCACAGTGTTATGTTGAGATGAGCCGATTGCATAAAGATGTAGCGCACTTGTCTTGTCAAGTGGTGCGTTTATGTTGGGTTAATAACACCACAGCTCATCCTCTAGTTCCTGGCAGAAGTGTGTCTGTCTGTACAACATACACCGCAATGTCCGCCTCCACAACACCTCAATGATGTTTCCTTTGTACAAAATCACAAGGTAATTTAATGGAGCAGCAAATCACCCTCCTCCTCATGTACACTTATAGCTGCAATCACAGTGTTTGCCTTGAGGCTTCATCACAAATGATGAAAAAGAAGGAATTGCCTTTGAACATTTTAAAACTGCAGAATCCCACACTAAAAGTGCAAACTGCACATGCCAATTTGACTTTCAAATGTGTGCAAAGATAATGTCCTTATATCGATGTTTCCCTGTAATTTACCATGACATGGTTTGATGTTTGCAGGCTCTCAACTGCAAATTACATTTAATATAATTTTTAATGTACAAAGCAGATGTCTTTGTAATGATGGACTTAGCAGTCGAACAGCAAAGGTTTCCTTTGCATAATCTGTTACCGATCAGATAAACAGATATTGTGTAAGAAAAACACACATTACATAAGCTGGTAATGTCATTTTCTGAACAAGGACTGTTGCTGTAAATGCTGAAGACAAAATGCACATTTCTTTTAATATTGATATATCTGTATGCTTTTAGTGGGCAGATTTACAACCTTTAGACCCTAGAGGATTTTTTTGGCTTTCCCCGTCTTTTGCTAATGTAATGTGTCTTCTCTTCCACATTTGTGAAAATCCTAAAGACACAAGCAGAGGTCAATGAAGCATGTTGGCAAAAAACACAAAATAAATGAAAGAATAATTTGAACATCAAAACTATGATTATCCAATGGCAGACTTTTTAAAGCACATTTCAGATATGGGTATGAACAGAATGAAAACAAATGCTCTGGATTATAAAAGCTGACATTCACACATAAAATATGAATGTAAAGTGGCCTATTTCAGTGAATGTAAAGGAAAAGCTTAACAAACTCCTAATGAAAATTCTGCAACAGTTCTCCCTTTGGTGCAATGGCTGCAGATATAAACTCTAATCATATTGTTTTTAGATTTTTGAATTCACTCTGTTAAATTTATCAGATAACATCACTGAAGCATCTCCTTTCTATAAAGTGGAATTATTTGGGGGGGGGAGTGTTTAGTTTTCTCCCTGCAGGGCTCCCATGAGTTTTGAAGAGCAATAAGTTTGTGGATTTGAGGGTAAACAGAGGTAAAGTCTTGAGATTTGCCGAGAGCCTTGAAAGTGTTTGACTTCATTAAAATGCAACATCCAGATCCATCGATGAATCTCAGTCCTCATTTTGTCTTAGGATCAGCGCATCTCATTATGAGAACCTGGGATGCAGATTAGTGTTGATGCAGTCTCTGTTTTTCACGATTTTATTCAAACTTTCAATTTGACTTGATGATATGTAAAAACGATTCAGTTACGGTGTCTGGTTTTGTCTCAAACTCATATTTTAATTCTTAACACCACAATTTGGAGCTGTGGAAAATGAAGAAAGCATCCTTGGCTGTCAGTATGGTTTCTCTGTTTGTACAGTTTGTATTAAGACAAAGTCCTCTCAAGTTCTGAGAGCAGATGATTCTGGAACTTCAACAACTGTAGCCAACAAAACATCCATATAATACCCAAACACTCAACAAAGGGATGAGGAACCTACTTATCTCCAGTGTGGCTATTTACCTGAGACAACAACCCAATGATCCTTCATTAACTCACAGTGTGGGACACCAGTACAGAAGTGGCAGATAGCAACAACAAGGAGACGATTTGCTGCACAAAATTTTGATGGCCCTATCGCACAAACCAGCAACCCTATAGCTACACACAAACATGCACAAACCCAAATATGGCATTCAGACTCACTGTATGTAGCCACAAGACAAAGACTAACCAAGAGCTGAACAGTTTGGAATCTTAAATGTAGCAATATTTGTTTTTTTTGTTGTTGTGATGATAAAATGTATTTCCCTCCAAACACATACTGTATGTCTCTTTAGTTATGCTTGTATTTCAATCTACCAAGACAAGAAGTAGGCTGATAAATAAATTCCATTGTTACTGATGACACATAAATTGCTAAATTGTTTCTGTCAGACTCTGGCACATTGTCTGTCTTGCAAAGACACATCTATTAATGCAACATTTCGGTCTTAGACCTTTATTTGGCAAAACATTTTTAAACTTTTGGATACGCACCTTCCTCTCCTGCACCTGCCACAAGAAATAGATGTGGAAAGATTATTAATCTACAAGTGAAAAAAGAATGTAAAAATGCAAATACCACGCACAGCCAGACTCTTACAAGTAAAACCTACCTCTCCCCAGATAGGTGGGATGTCCCCTCCACAACTCTTCAATTCTTTCTTGTAATTGCCCAGCATGCATCCTCTCTGTGGTCAGATCAAAACTCTTTATCGTGTCCTACCTGAGTCTAAACTATAATGAGAAAGCAAAGAAGATACGCAAGCTAATAGGCAAACACATCCTCAACATGTCAACAGCTTGTGAAGAGCTCTATAGGTAGCTTTATGTGGACCCAATAAAAGAAGAAGACTGCAGAAGGTGCACACAACACACATGAACCAATTCTAAATGACAATATTTCATCCAGTGTCATGGAGCTTGCCTACCATCTCCGACAATTTAACTAATAATCACCTGTCTCTTAACAATGCATTTACCATACTTTTATATTATCATCCTCTCTGGTCTGTCTTTGTGCCTTTATTTGGTTTTAATAAGTGTTTAGTATTTATTTGTAATACGACTACTGATAACTATAATGATAATATGATTCCCTTTTAATATGTTTTTTCTTATAATGCACATCCAAATTCTCAATAACTTATCTCATTAAGTTATTTGAGCTACAGAAAGACTACTCTCCTATCATCATACACACTCAAACATTAATTTTGTGAGTCAGTAATTTTTCTGAATTCC
The DNA here is from genome assembly GCF_021347895.1 of Acanthochromis polyacanthus. Lineage (NCBI taxonomy): Eukaryota > Metazoa > Chordata > Actinopteri > Pomacentridae > Acanthochromis > Acanthochromis polyacanthus. The sequence goes on from NC_067126.1 coordinate 27,283,510, forward strand.
CTTTAGAATCAAAAGTAATTCAGCATGAAAGACTCCTTAACCGGTAGCATGTGGAGTTTGCATGTCACTGTTCTATTCATTTATTTATCACAGGGAACAATGTTAACAATAGATCAAAGCTCTCAAAACTGTACTGGAGTGAAACACAAAACAGATTAGCTCCTGATTAAATGAGCTAATGAATAACGCTTCCCTTCAATATATTATTACGCATCACTGCTTCTAAAACCGTATCGTCTCCTTTAGAAGTTTATTTAGCTGCTTCATCTGTTGCACTGACTTTACAGCACTAACTTTACAGCAGAAGCATTTTATGTGATTCTGGCAGTAATGTTGCCAAATTAACATTTGACGACATGGTTTTAGCATTTCTTGGAAAGAGTCTTGATAGATTTAAATTCATCAGCAGTCCCAATGAAAACAAAACAAAGACGCAACAAAACAGTTGGGACAAAGTATGGAAGTGCAACACCATTTATAATTGCTAGCGAAAAATTGATAAGGGCTGTGGATGTCAATGTAACTTAGCAGGAATGAGTGCAGGATTAACGTCAGCCGTCAATTATCAAAATGTCCTTCTAAATGTTTCCTAAAGAAATAACTATGTTAATGCTGCAGCATTTCATCTTAAAGCTGCTTCTCTCAAGCTAAACCCTGACAATGAACGGTGTGATTGAACAAAATGAGTGAATCCAGCTTCTGAACGGCTGCTCAGCTCTGCAGTAGAGATCATACTGTAGCCGCAGTCATGCCCAATATCAAAAATGACACTGAGACAGTCTGTTCGTGGACACCATGACAAATAGCACCCTTTCCACTAACATCTCAATAACCAAGTATGACATCTGTAACCATGGTAACTGCACACAAAAGAAGATATAGAAACTAAAAATGCATAACAAAAGCGAGGCTAAAATGAATGAAAATCAGCTAAAATTAGCGTCTCATTAATGGACATTTTCATCAAAAGACGAGGCGCAGAACTGAAGTGATCACATCTTTTAAGACTGCAGGCACTGGCACAAAGAAATCAGTTTTGTATATACAGTGGGTACAGAAAGTATTCAGACCCCTTGAAATTTTTCACTCTGTCATTGCAGCCATTTGCCAAAATAGAAAAAGTTCATTTTATTTCTCATTAATGTGCACTCAGCACCCCATCTTGACAGAAAAAAAACAGAAATGTAGAAATTTTTTTGCAAATTTATTACAAAAGAAAAACTGAAATATCACATGGTCATAAGTATTCAGACCCTTTCCAGTGACATTCATATTTAACTCACATGCTGTCTATTTCTTCTGATCTCTCCTCGAGATGGTTCTGCTTCTTTATTGGAGTCCAGCTGTGTTTAATTAAACTGATTGGACTTGATTAGGAAAGGCACACACCTGTCTATATAAGACCTTATAGCTCACAGTGCATGTCAGAGCAAATGAGAATCATGAGGTCGAAGGAACTGTCCAAGGAGCTCAGAGACAGAATTGTGGCAAGCAGGGACGGCTGATATAAATGGGCTAACAGGGCTAAGCCCTCCCAGGCCAACACAAAAAAGATGAGAAAATTATTTTTTAAATAACGTACAACAGATTGTTTTGAGTTTAGGTGAAAACAAAGTTAGCAACAGCACCAATCAGTCAAAAGAAAAACACAGATTATCTCTAAATGGGCTTATTTTTTACAGCCTGGGCAGACACAGTCCGCTTTCATTCATTTCGTTCTTGTAAGTGATTGACAGGTGTCATGTCCCGCCCTTGTGATTTACTGATCATTTGGGCTAACTTCAGTCAGCCCACAGGCCTTGACTTTGACCAATAGCAGCGAGTTAACGCAGCAGTGCTGCTATTTGTGCCAGAGTTGAGAAGGAGGGAGAAAAGGTTAAGCTATGGCGGGCGTTAGCATGAACGAGGTGGATTATTTGCTTTCATGTCCATTTTCCTCAATGTCTTTGGAGGAAAAGCTGGAAGTTAAGAGACTGGGATCACATCAGCCGTCGATGTGAGCTTCTTTTCAAATAAGGTAGGCCCATGTTGACCTGTTAAAGGACTGTGACACCTTGTTTTTACTGAGGTCATCTGTTGTACTGAAGGCGTGTTTTGCACTACATGTCGCTAAACAGTTGTAATAAGACAGTTGCAGCATGCTATCTGTGGGCAGTCGTTGTAGTTGGAACACGTTTTGTAGTGCTGTGTGTGTGTGTGTGTGTGTGTGAGTGAGAGTGAGTGAGTGAGTGAGTGAGAGTGTTGATGTAGAGCACTAAAAAAGTATGGTGTACCTGTAATTGATGTAACTGTGTGTATCATAGGTGATGTTGCTTTTGCAGCTGTGTTAACCATTTAATCGGTATTATGCATTTGTTAGCCCACCCAACAAATTTCACCACCAGCCGCCACTGGTGGCAAGGCACAGATCTGGCCAAGGTTACAAAAGAATTTCTGCAGCACTCAAGGTTCCTAAGAGCACAGTGGCCTCCATAATCCTCAAATGGAAGAAGTTTGGGACGACCACAACTCTTCCTAGACCTGGCCGTCCAGCCAAACTGAGTAATCGTGGGAAAAGAGCCTTGGTGAGAGAGGTAAAGAAGAACCCAAAGATCACTGTGGCTGAGCTCCAGAGATGCAGTCGGGAGATAGGAGAAAGTTCCACAAAGTCAACTATCGCTGCAGCCCTCTACCAGTCGGGGCTTTATGGCAGAGTGGCCCGATGGAAGCCTCTCCTCAGTGCAAGACACATGAAAGCCCGCATAGAGTTTGCCAAAAAACACATGAAGGACTCCCAGACTATAAGAAATGAGATTCTCTGGTCTGATGAGACCAAGATTGAACTTTTTGGTGTTAATTCTAAGCGGTATGTGTGGAGAAAACCAGGCACTGCTCATCACCTGCCCAATACAATCCCTACAGTGAAACATGGTGGTGGGAGCATCATGTTGTGGGGGTGTTTTTCAGCTGCAGGGACAGGACGACTGGTTGCAATTGAAGGAAGGATGAATGCGGCCAAGTACAGAGATATCCTGGAGGAAAACCTCTTCCAGAGTGCTCAGGACCTCAGACTGGGCCGAAGGTTCTCCTTTCAACAGGACAATGACCCTAAGCAAACAGCTAAAATAACAAAGGAGTGGCTTCAGAACAACTCTGTGACCGTTCATGACTGGCCCAGCCAGAGCCCTGACCTAAACCCAATTGAGCATCTCTGGAGAGACCTCAAAATGACTGTCCACCAACGTTCACCATCCAACCTGACAGAACTGGAGAGGATCTGCAAGGAAGAATGGCAGAGGATCCCCAAATCCAGGTGTGAAAAACTTGTTGTGTCATTCCCAAGAAGACTCACGGCTGTACTAGCCGAAAAGGGTGCTTCTACTCAATACTGAGCACAGGGTCTGAATACTTATGACCATGTGATATTTCAGTTTTTCTTTTTTAATAAATTTGCAAAAATGTCTACATTTCTGTTGTTTTCTGTCAAGATGGGGTGCTGAGTGTACATTAATGAGAAATAAAATGAAGTCTGAATACTTTCCGTACCCACTGTATTCACATGTCTTAATTAGGTCATATGACTCATAGGATTTTAAAAGTTTCCTTTTTTTTCAGTTCAATACCCATTGAAAGATTTAATCTAATGTATGCAACAGTCATCAGTTTTCCTTCAGTAAGTCTGTGATGCTGTACTAGGAGCAACATGTACACACCAGCACCTCTCTGAAACAAGGTTAACAAACAGGGCCATCATCATCACTGAGCAGCTCCGACACATTTGATGAAACACATCATATGATACCACGGGGCATCACAGTGAACCATCCAGCCGAGAAGCTGAGGCGGTGAATCAAGAAGGAGAGAAGCCGTGACCTTGGAAGCGGCATTGTCATCACACCTCACACTTCATTCCAGTTATTGTCACCGGCCCCGACACTGTATCCATTAATAATCTGGAAGTTATGTCCCAAAAGTTCAAAGGAATGTGTTTTTGATGAGCAGAGCCGAGCAGTTTGCCCTGAATTTCTCCCCATAAAGATTTAATTGAGCCAGTGGAAAGTGAGAAAACTCAATTCTGCACATGGAGAAATTCTCACTTCCTGCTGCTGCTTTTCCCACAAACTCACATGTGCAGACATGAACACACATATACACACACATACACACAGAGTGATGAGTGTGAAATGTGAAAAGCTTATTCCAGGGAAACCCATCTGATATCTGTTTCAGTCATTACCATAATAATTGGCACTCCACTGCACAGAGTACGAGCTCAGCGGACTAGGATGGAATAATAACTAGAGAGGAGAGAGGAGGGGGCACACTGCAAAAAATACTAATCGCAACAAGTCTCATATTCAGTCTAATACTGTTTCTTTTCACTAAAACTAGAGAAAATGTATGCGCAGTGGCCTGCAGTAATTCCTCTAAATTTCAGCATACTTTCATTTCTCTCAGTATTTGCTATTTTAAAATGAGGCCTAATGAAAGCAGATTAGTTTTGAGAAAATTATACTTAAAGACATTTTTTTTGAAAGAATAAAAGCAAATGGGGGTAGTATCAGTTCACATTTCTGTCTCTTGTGTTAAGAAAACTGTGGTTTCATAGAGGACTGTAGACAGACCCCGGTGGGCCAGTCTGATGTTGGTGGCATGTTGAGGATGTGTTTGGCTATTAGCTTGCGTGTCTTCTTTGCGTTCTCATCAATAATTATTCTTTATTCATGAGGATTAGATATCTGTGAACACTAATTTGCTTGATATTTCATATTGCAAAAAAGGACATTGAGATGTTGTAAAGAATAATGTTGGAGATTAGCCCTTTAACTGATGTTCTCATATTTGTGAAAAGTTGTGATAAAACTGTTTCCTTACAGAGGATAAAGAAATGATAGTGTTATTAGAAAGTGCAACACCTTTTATTTTATTTTTTATTTTTTTAAATTTAATATTTTTATTACTTCTTTTATTCCATTTTTAAGGTTTGGATATCCTTGAACACTTATTTGAACAGAATATAGATTCTGGTATTGTTGTAAAGAAAAATGTTGGAGATGTGCACTCATGCTGGAATAAATCCACATTGTGAAGCAGCCCTTACTTGCCCTGAATTGGAAATATTTTTAGAAAAACACACTGAATTACAAGACAAGGCTAGAATTACATGATTTTAATAGTAATAGGTCATGATCTAAAGTGGGCCGGTCTGAGGCATGAAAGTCCAGGGGTGAAAATGAGTCCCACTTCGGCCCTGACATATACATTTTGCAATGGGACAGAGAGGTGAGCAGGTAATGCCAATGAGCATCTGTGAAGCAGAGCCCATGATGCTCAGTTTCACGCTTTATGTGCTTCCGCTTTCCTGCCTGGCAGCCATAAGAATCCCTACTTTTTTGAGATTTTTCCGCTGACATGTCCTATAAAGCATTTCATTGCTACTCATATGAGGTTCTTTTTTATGTTGCTATAATACCAAAGAAAAAATAGTTCTGTTCTGTCTTCCTCTTTCTTTTTCCTCAATTGATTTTGCTCCAAGCACATAGCTCCAAGTGATGACGAGTGGCTTCATTTCGGTGTGAATGTCCCACCGTGCAGATTAAACAGCTCTGAAGACAACAAAGGTTCATGCTGCCTTCAGGATTCCTACTGTTGTACAGTACAAAGCTACAGGTAAAATAACAGCGATCATTCAGGTTCAGCTGATGGAGTGTTTCCAAATTCAAAACAAAGGAACTCCTCGCACATCTATTTTGTGAGACAGGCGCACAGGAAGACGGTCAAGCAAATAAGAAGTTTCAAACAGACTCCTGCAAACTGTCTAAAACATGTTTATTTGTTATGTGTTTCTGCTTGTCCAACATCAGACAATGGTTTCTGACAAAATGAAACTATTTTAAGAGGGCTTCTTTGTCACAAACCATTTGTTTAATGGTCTAAGGCAGTGCAAGAGGTTATTTAAAACTCCATATTAAATGACAAAATCATTGTCATTGTCAAAAATAATTTGAGTGTTTTCTTTTGCTTTCCAAAAATGTTACAAATGATGATGAGAAAAGTGATTTACACTATTCCTTTTGTGTTCTGCCACTGATATGGGTGAGGCTCTGTTAAACTTAGACTCAAAATCTACTTTATTTCACTGAAATAAATGTTTTTTTGTGGAATTTTGTATAAAATGGATAGTATTTGTTAGAGGAAAAAACCTTTGAAGAATCTAGAAGCATCAGAGATTCCTCTGTTACACCTAATCCCCCTTTAAATGAATAATATCAAAACTCTGGCACATACAGGGGAGTGTGGGATAATGGAAGGAGATGCAGCAGAAAACAATATGAAATGAGGTAATAGTTCAGGAATGAAACAGCAGCTCTGCCTGAACTAACACAATCATCCATTAACGTTCAAATTGCAGAGAAAAAGGATGCTTGGTTAAGATTAGGGAACAAAATCCAATCTCTTGTACATTTTTGTTGACTCGTCTAACCATCTGACCACCTCTCATGTTTGTTCCTGACAGCCGTTGACAGGTTTAGGGTTACTGGAGGTAAACCAGGTAAAGGCAAAGGGGTCATAGAAAGCCTGATGAATGACAAATATAAAAGCACTGGTTGGATTAATTGCAGTTTCTCTTTTCTTAGACTTCTTGCAACTTCTTGTGAGAGTAAAACTTGCCAGTTAGAGCTCTTTCTTGATGTCCTTTTCACCGTAATTGCTCATGAAATTTCTAAATATCTATTATCTGCCGTGTGTTAAGCTGCAGAATTGTTTTACCTGCCCTCACAGAATCAATTTGTGACCTCTTTGCTCGAGGAACAAAGGTGAAGACTTGGTTTGGCCAGAGGGAATTTGGTTTGCATTAATCACACTGACTGTGACTGGTTGTGTTACAGCCGCCCCGACAGAGCCTGACCCGCATGGATTTATCAGTGAGACACCGGGCGGCTGAATGACAGCTCTGCCATCTGCCACTAATTCAGCAGCTGTAAGGAGACTGCTAATGCTGCACAAGACAAGTTGCAAAAAATTTCATCATTTTGAAAGAAATCCCGCATGATGGAATTACAGTTGTTCAGCAGAGAAACACTGAAGGTGAAGTAAGTGATGAAAATCAGGCTTCTGGAAATGATAATTTCACCACAGAATGTTTTCTTCTTTCTTTGTTTCATACAGTTGAACTGTTTCTCATGTTCACTGTGTAGCAGCTACAGCTGAGTAGCTGGAGGTTCAACACCACTGCTTTAAGGCTCCAGACCGCTGCTGCTGCTGGAGAAATTAAACAGGAGAAAGACAAAAAGATGGACTGTTGGCCGGCTGTCGCTCTGCTGGCCAGTTTCCTCCAAGGTCAAGGAGGAGGTGGTGTATGACTCATAGAATTAATTCATAAATCATTCAATGCGTGATGCGATAAAAAGCCAATATCTGGAAACAGTTTGGAGCAGGAGCTGCCCTTTCTGCTACAAATACATTTGTACCTCAGTAATTGACTTTGACAAATACATTTTTGAGGAAAGAATTGCTGTCACAATCTGTTAAGAATATGTTCACAGGTGTAAGGATCTGATTAGAGGTGGATGGAAGACCGGGGATATATTCTGCCACATAGGTGCTGTTAGATTTGGGCTACTGAATTATTTATGTCTGAAGATTTTAAGTGAAGGAAATGTTTGAAGGGTTATTAAAAATATATATTTGATGTGGTTTGCATAATGGGACACATGTTGACCTCATTATGACATCTCACTTTACAGTGAAGTCAAGCCACTGTCCTGTCTTCTATTAATTATACATGGAAGGTTGTTTAAGTTTAGGTAACAAAAGCACTTCAGTTAGATGTACCCTGTGGAGTTTTCCTGAAAACAAACAGAAGTTTATTTACATTCAGTGTGTTTCTCTGAGCTTTAACAACAGTGATGAATGCACCTCGTTTCTCATAAAATACTTCTTTAAACATTTAATTCATCATCTGGGTCTCAAATGACCCCACACAGAGTAGCTTTCCATTTTTAAGTAAAGATACTGCATAGATGTTTAATTTCCCCATATTTTACAACTGTTGAATTGCTTGTCTTAGTCTAAATGGGCTGTTTCGGTGTATGTAGCTTTGTGTAGCTAAACTGCTGATGTCCATGCAGAAGACTGCCTCTGAATCTGTGATTGCAGTAGAGAGCAAAAACAGTTGAACACATGGCAGCTGGCACAGACGTGAATGAGACCGAGACTTCCTATCATTTCTAACTTTGTCACTGAGTGATCATTTTTTTGTAAAAGAGTCACTAAAGTCATTTTAAGGATGTCGAGCCACAGATTGGAAATGGCTCTGAAATTAACATATAGTTTTAATAAGCTGCATTTTAGTTGCTATTGTATCCTCATTCATTTGTCTGTCAAGACAAACTATGCAAACGAGAACAGCATCTGTATTCAAGGAGCTGAGAGTCAAAAAACACTGCAGGCTAGAATCATCACAAGGAAACTCAGTTACTTTGGTCATGTTACCAGGCATCCCTGCCTTGAGAAAACAATCATTTAAGGGATGGTTAATGGAAAGCAAAAGAGAGGTAGACCTGCAGCGAGCTGGCTTGACGACATTAAAGAGATCACAGGAACTGGAATTGCAGAGGCTACTAGAGCTGCTGCTAAACGTTGACGATGGCGCTCTCTCATTCGAACCACACCAGCGTTTACCTATGCTATGTGACTGTAGAGAGAGAGAAATCCCGATAAGTTGGTGGACGAGGCAGTGGATTTGTAGTAGGATCGCAATCATATGATCGTCAGCAGGCAGCTGACATAGTGGTCACTTGTCATAGTGTCAGTGACGCCATGCTGCTACCTCACAATGACATAGAAATCTTAACAAACCCAAACTGTAACCCGCATCACTGCCAAAATCTAACCACTTAGTCCTTGTGTCATTTCTGACCTTCCCTGAAAATTTCATCCAAATCCATTTTTCTGTTTTTGAGTAATGTTGCTAACAGAGAGACCAACAGACACAAGGACAAATGTACGCCGATCGTCACATATTGTGAACTGGGTGTTCAGTTTCTTAGATGCTGGGAGTGCATCCACACTCTTGTGTTCACTCTTGCAGCCAACAGCAGACAAACATATGCAACTCTTTATGCATGACCATAATTTGCAGGTGTGAGATTTGGCAAGCAATGAAATGCAACAGCCTGAAGAATCTCATTCCAGCAAGTGAAGGGTTTGATCTCAAGGCGTTGAAAAAAACGCCAGTACACCATTTATTTATTCATTGAAATCCATCTGACAGCTGCATCCTGTTTAGTGTCATCAGACCCACGTTACTCAACAATAAGTTAACAAGATTGCTGGTTTCTTTCACCACCCACCCTCCCAGTCTGGGAGGCAGAAAGTGTTGATGACTGAGAGATGACAGATTGAATTGTGTTATCTTTTTCTGGTGTTTATCTTCCCCACATCCCTCCATGTTCTCTCTCCATCTCTGTCTCTTTTTTTCCTCCTCGGGTCATTATGGGATGATATCTGCCTGCTAATTTAGCGCAGGTTTATTCTGATTCGCTGTTAGGCGCTCACAGTCGCACAAGTCACACTTTCCCTTCTTCCTCATTGCCTCAATTTAGCATGACCTTCCCAAAGCTCTGTCTAGCCAATATGTCTCATTATTGCACTATGGGGGGCTGACACACACACACACACACACACACTCAGACAGTGAAGACACACACATCATAGATAATTAAAGACAGCACAAGAAAACTGACAGGGTACACAAGAGCAAATCAAATGCTTGAAAACGTACCACACATAGCTCTGCTGGTTCCTTGTTGTATGTACACGTGCACGCACACACTTGCACACACTCACCGCAGAGGATCAGTGAGTGACAGGAAAACTCGAGAGAAAAAGAAAACAGGTCCAAAAAGTGAGACAGCATGAAGGCTTCACAGATTTATGCATACACACTCAGAAATACACACAGACACAAGACAAGAAAGTTGCAGCAAAGCTAGAGTAAAACAAACAGAAGAAGGTAGCTCTCCCAGAGGTCTTTTTCAGCTCAGATTAATGATTAAGGTTTTAAAATCCTTTTTTCATTGTTGAGTTTATTAATTTGCCATTTTGAGCTGCAACATTAATTTTCACAAAAATTAATGAATTTGTTCTGTAACCACAACCAGATGAGTCTAGTTTTTTGGTGTGGATATTACAGAAAAAGCCAACAGAAGAATATATTAGGTTTATACGGATGAAGAACATATAGATTGTGTGCCACATCAGAGAATGATCTGCCCTTCTTGGAGGAGAATAGCTCCTCCTTCATGTTGAAAGGAGCCACCTGAGGTGGATCTGATTCGGAGCCTCCTGGGTATCTTCCTTAGGCGGTTTTCCAGGGGAGACCCAGAACTCACTGGAGGGATTACATATCTCATCTGGCCTGGGATCACCTCGGGATCCCCCAGGAGGAGCTGGATAACATTGCTATGGCAACCCTGCCTCCAGAAATGATTTTACTAAACTGAACTGCATTTTCAGTAATGTTTTGGGGTGTACATATTTTCTGCTGAACTACATTTCTTTGTAATACAGCACGAATATAATTCTAATCAACATATATTTGCCATGCATTTTATTGCTTTACTCTCTCTCTCGTTTTCAAATAATTTTGGTACCTAAACCTAACCAAGGGTTTAACATCTAATAACAAGCAGATATTGTTATTGAAGTGTAATCCAAAGTGTGCTGTTTTCCCACACCGAACCACATGTAGTGCCTTACAAAAGTATTCATTCTCCTTGGAAAAATTCCCCTTTTATTGCTTTTCAACATTAAATCATCCCAATTAAATTTGACTTTTTCGACAAAAACAAAAACAAATCTTTCATGACAAATTGAAAACAACACTAAAAATGTGAGTTATATGAAAATATAAACTATAAGTACTAGTATAAGTATCCACCCGCTTTAAAGTGTCTCACCTGATTCAACAGCCACACGGTGCTGGAAGTCACACGCCAAGTGAAAAGCAGATCATCTGAGTGCAATGACTGTGTCTCAAGGGGTTGGAGTATAAAGATACAAGTTTCTGGAAGGCTTAGTCAGTGGGGAATCAATATTTCTGGCTATAACTACACTGTGAGCGTAAAAGACAGCTATGAGCAACTCTGTAAAAAAGTCCATGGAAAAGCACAAGTCAGGTAAGGACACAAGAAAATTTCCTGGTCACTAAATATATAGTAGGGAAGTCAAATACATAATTTAGAAATGCAAGGAAAATTACCCATGCAGTAAGTCCGTCTAGAGCAGGCCATCCTCAAAAAGATGGGTAACTGTGCAAGGAAGAGACTAGTGAGGGAGGCCACCAAGACACCTATGACTGCTCTGAAGGAATTACCAGCTTCAGCGGCTGAGATGGGAGACTCACTCACAATCCACCTGACAGGACTTGAGCTGTCTGAAGCTAACCAGTGAAAATCAAACGCAAACAATAAGTGCCAAAGAAGCTACAGAGTAAATCCATCCTCCATCCCATCCTCCGAAGGCAGGGGACACCCTGGACAGGTCGCCAGTCTGTCGCAGGGCTACATATACAGACACACAATCACACTCACATTCACACCTACGGGCAATTTAGAATAACCAATTAACCTCAGCATATTGTTGGATTGTGGGAGGAAGCCGGAGTACCCGGAGAAAACCCACGCATGCACAGGGAGAACATCCAAACTCCACGCAGAAAGATCCCAGGCACACCTCAGGGTTTGAACCGGAGATCTTCTTGCTGCAAGGCAAAAGTGCTAACCACTAGGCCACTGTAGAGCCCGTGAGAAATAGTTACTTCAAAATTAAATTAAATTTTCCTTTAACACATATTTGCAAATGTAGTTTGGCAGTATTAGTACTTATTTTGTGTAGATAGATTTGGCTAGGGAGAGGGAATGTCCTGCTTAGCCTGATGCCACTGCGATGGATGGATGGATGGATGGATGGATGGATGGATGGATGGACCATTATCCACATTGCACTGTTTCACCCAAAAATGATTTTGCTAATAACAAAAGAAGAAGACTTAAGTACACATCCTAGAAGAGAAGTTTCTTTTAAAAGAAGAGACAAATATTTTTTTTTCTTATTGTAGCACAGAATAATGATTTCCTTCACACTGTTTTAAATCACTCCTTGACAAACCAAGTAGCCATTTGCTGCCAATGTTGCTTCACAATTCAACATTTTTCACTGGCAAACCACTCGTGAAGCAGCTATTACCTATGTGGACTAATAAACAGCACTGTGCATCATCACAGGGTAGTTTAACAAAGATTCAGGAACAAGATTTTGCTGAGTGGAACATCGCTGCCGAACAATCGAAAAACAGTTTCAGTGTCATTTAGCAGGAAACTACACCAAACTGGAGCTCTCAGTCAACTTTTTTCAAACTCAGTTGGCAAACTTTTTTTTCACTAAATGATGTAGTAACACTTCCTCTAAGCTCCTATTAAAAAACTTGAAGGTGGATCTATCTTCAGATGGATGCAGTCTGAGAAAACATTTGGCTTATCAAGGGATCTAGAGTGGATAAAAGGGTGCACATAGACTTGGTGGTCTGCATTTCTTTTTTAAACTTTCCACCACAAACAACACAAGCAAAGTGGAGCAAAGTACCCACAAATCATTCATTCATTCATTCATTCATTCATTCATTCATTCATTCATTCACCTTATTTGTTTTTCTTTCTCTTTACAGAATTTACAGAAGTTAATTAATATTTATCTCAACACTCAATAGTATTATTTCATGAAGCCACAAAGGCTATATTTTATTGGCTTGTTTTAATTTGTAATTTCAAAATCTAAATGTTATGGTTGTCACTGATCTAAGAAATAAAGTCACTCTAAGCGTTAATGATGTAATCTGCACAATTTGTATTTTTTGTGCCATTTTTACAACAGAACACTTTTTAAAAGTGCAAGTCAGGAATAGTTTGTGGAGAAACAGCTGATTAAATGAAAAGCAGCAAGCAACAGGAACCTGTATATTATCAGTGTAGATAAAGATTTTACCATATGGTCTTATTGTATACAATCATTTGTGCAATATCTAGTCTAGGTTTCTCGTTATATGGCAAATCTATGATCAGCTAGCTTTATCTGGGATCACAATTTGTGTTTGGTGAATACAAGTTGCAAATCCAATTTCACATTTAACATAAAAATGCAACATAGTAGCTCATCATTTTGCTCTTTTCATTGCCCAGACACTTTAATAGACTCTGCTTGAGTGTCTGTAGGTGACACATGGAAGATACAAAAGCACTGAGATAGCTAATCGAATGTTTTTCTTATCACAGACCTACAGAGTCAAAGAAAAAAAAATGGCAGGATGTTTCATCAAAAGCATATATGCTTTGATAAGTGTATATTGGAAACTGCAGTCCTGAGGGTGGCAGTGTGTGTGTGTGTCCCTGTCAGAGGCAGAGCTCCTGCTCACACAATGACAAATTGTCTCTCTAGCAGACTGTGTGTTCATGCAGTGTCACTCATTTGTCTCCTGTACGCTGCTCACACACTCACCCTCACACACACTGTCGGGTCTCTGGACAGCCTTGTGCACTTTTGTGTGTGTGTGTGTCGCTATAATCTAATGGCTTTATTGACCTGCAGTCCAAGGACTCCACAGCATTCCCCGCCTAAACCAAATGCTTGCTTAATGGATGCCTCTCCTCCTTCTCCTCGCTCCATCCACAGCTTCCTCTCTCTCTCGTCCTCCTCCTCTCCCTCCACCCATCTCCTCCCGGCTCATAGACCCTCATCTCCCTGATTGTCACTTCTCTTCCTAATCTCCTCAATCTCTCTATAATCTCCTGCTCTTCTCAAAGTCCTACATAAGTGAAAAGGGAAGACGTGAGGAATGAAAATCGAGGAACTGCAACGTGTTAGTAGAGGCCCATAGCACTCACTCCTACACACACACACACTTCATACACTCCATTTAAGGTGAAATCAAGTGTCTGGTGAAGCTGCATCTCCTTTAAATGCCAGATAAAGTAAGGGGAGGCTTAGATATGCAGCATGTGTTTGCATTTGTGTATGAGGCATACATGCAAATGCACACATTGCTGCATATGTGTGAATGTTTAATCATTTTTAATGATGTCCAAATGCATCTGGCTTTATATTTTACGACAGGCTAAGAGATGACAAGACATATTCCTAAATATACCGTGTGATATAACGTTCTTACACATGTAAGCATGTGTTAAGTAGCTGCCTTGTATAAGATGACTATTCCCTGGAAACAGAAGCATAAAAGCTAGGTACAGGGTCCATTGCACCTCGTGGGCCCCAGGGCCTAACTGTGCCCATTTAAAACCCATTTGGTCCTTCATCCATATAGGAATGGGAGAGATATTTTTTTAAAAATAACTTCAGATACGAAAAAAATATGCTCCTTCAAGGTTTTAATCCACACAAGGGTCTTCATGTGGTAAAATAAGACAAAAGGCATCAACTCAGACAAACTGAATCATCAATCAGCATCTGAAACTCTTCATCTCACACGTTTCCCATGTTGCAATTACAAATTTGCAGCTGACAAAAAGTAAGTATGTTTTGCAATCTGAAAAGCACGACCACTTTACTCAGATACTGGCCATCATTGCGGAGGTGAGAGTTGACTACATGCAGGAAAACATGCACGGTGATACACTTAGCTGTTTCATTCACTTTGACTTTTCAGACCATCAGGTTGGAGAATCTGAGTTTGACATTTTGAATTTGGCCAGTTTGTACCAGCAATAAATGTTCTGTCTGGACAACATGTTGTACTAGACAGTTAGTCTCAAGCTCTTAAAAAGTAGGTTGGAACCTGCATTATTTATGTCCACGTTTACTGCCAAGAAGTCTTCTTTGCTGGTGTATTCCTGCATTTCACAGCACATTCACCCCACCTGTCTAATCCCAATCTCTACACTCAGTGCCTCTAAGACATGTTCTTGGTAAGTGTTTGAGGGCTGAGATGCTTCACTGTCAAATTGTGAAGCGTATGAGGGATTTGATAAGGACCTATTATGCACCCTTTCTGTGAGTGCATATATCTGTGTATATATAGTTCATAGTGAAATTGGTGACATGTAAATGTGGCTGTTCTGTCCCCTAGGAAGTTTATCTGTCAGTAACCACATTTGGCTGCTTGCTGTTGTGGTTATATTGTACATTTGGGAAACTATTCTCAGTCAGACATCTACAAAGGATTTATAGATGTTCATGGCTTTTCTGACTTTTAGCATTTAGCTTAAATGAATGAACACTGTATGTCACAAACAGGAAGTGATCAACTAAAATACACCCCCTGTCAAAAGGTTTAGGACACTTTCTCATTCAAATAAAGTAGAACCTGTCCTACAACTTTTGACAGGGGGTGTATTTCATCACATGGATGTGATCAGGGCAGGACTCTGATCATACATGTAAAGTTTCAGGCAGATTGGAGCATGTTCAGGGCATTTACACAGCATTTGAAATTTCATGGTGAAGGATCAAAATTCCAGAGGCCGCCACAGACACGCCCTTTGACTTTGGAAAAAGATTTTAATAACTTTGGATCATTAAGGCCTCATGTATGTACTGGCCGAATTTGAGGTGAATTGGAGTTTCCCCCGAGGAGGAGTTCGCTCTAGAAAAAAATGAAAAATGGGCAAAATCTGACATTCAACGCAAAATAGCTCACTTCCTGTTGGGTCTGGAATGTGGCTGTCATTGACTTTTTTGTTCAGTCTGATGTGCTGCATATGTGTACCAAATTTGTTAGATACACCCCCTGTCAAAAGTTGTAGGACAGGCTCTACTTTATTTGAATGAGAAAGTGTCCTAAAACTTTTGACAGGGGGTGTATATCCATGTTCACTTTTTTTTAATGGTGATGTGTTGTTTCCAAGCACTCGTTGCCATGTCGAGCCCTCGTGAAGTCACACACTGTTAATGCTAATTAACAATTAATTGGCGTACAAATTAATTGCAGCAATCACAGCATTGTTAAAAGGAAAATGAAGATTAAAAACCAAAGTCACAGCAGAGTTTTCAGTGTAGTGTTTATTCTGTTTTTAAGTCTGGTATATCTTGACACCGTGCAAACATTTGCTACATTTGCTGATTTAGAGCTAACACAAAGAACAGCTGACACTGATGGGAACTAGTCCATTAATTTTGCAGGTATTTTAGTATTTCAAAAAGCAACAGTGATGACAAGATGATAGTGTTTAATGAAAAGTCATCCAAGGGGTGAAAATTCATCATTTAGTGCACATGAATTAATGTCTGCACCAAACTCTGTTATCATCCAGTGGCTCTCAGAACCACAGTCATGAAAAAAACGAAAACAAAAACAGCCAAGACTTAAATTACATTAAATATTCTTACAGTAAAGATGCATATTTCAGATGTGTGTCTCTGTGTGTTCCTTTTAGAGGCAAAGTCGGATGCAACTGAGAGTACTAATGAGATCTCTTCACAATTTTATTTTACTTGCAGGGAGTCTCTGAGGCCATCTCACTGCCGTCAGCGTCTAGCTGCTGCACCACCAGAGGAAAATACTCATCTGCTGTTTTCACAGGTTGTTAATTAATTGCAGGATGGGGTCTAATCATTAAAGTCTCCAGTGTAAATTCTTCCCTCTTTTGCAATTTCAATCACACAATGAAAACTTTGGTGTGACACCTTGTGGGTGTGAAAAATCTTTAGAGGTGACTTGTTTCTCTTGTGGGGTGACATTTCTGCAGTTTCAGTCCCAAAGACAGCGACACGGCAGTTTATTTTCTCTCCTATATTCACCGCACCAGGACACGCAGATCAATGCACTCTGAAATTTTAATTATGTTTTTTTGTGTGTGACATGTTGAAATTTGGGCCTCGCTGTGTTTTACCGCGCCACAGTCCATAGAGCAATAACTGTATAGTGGAAAATGTTGTTTTGTTCTGATAAATGACTTTCAGGCGGTACCTTACAAGAAACGTACAAATTTGCTGTGTCAAAAATCCATCACGGACAAAGAGGAGAAGAATTGTGTTTAACGGATTTCATTTAGCTGGCTCAAGCAAGAGGAACAACTTAAATAGCAGCAGTTCTTAAACATTGATTCCTGTCCACCACTTTGCTTAAAAACTGTCACACCAACATTACATGTCATGACTGTGTCTGGTCATCCGAAAGTCGCATGCGCAGGATAATTAACAGGGATGAGGCTCAAAAAACATGTCTGCACGACAGCCTGGACAGGCGACAGTTATACAAATGAGGAGGTGTCTGCGCTGTCAACAGGCGAACACTGTTGGTATTAAATTTGAGCTCCTCAAAAGGAAAAGAAATTCAAATCGGTGAGCTATACTTAGGTGCAGCTTTGTTTTAGCCTGTTTTCTCAAGAATCTGCTCATCTGCAGAGCTTCTTGAGGTGCAGTCAGATACCTGTTGTGCTAGAAAACAGCTGAAGCAACCCTCAACGCTGAGGGGCGGCCAACCTGCATATTATTCTTCCTTTCAGTTGTGATAACAGAGCTGGATCCAGACCAGAGTGAGAAGCTCTCTCTCTCTCTCTCTCTCTCTCTCTCTCTCTCTCTCTCTCTCTCGCCTTGGTATTAACACAAAGCTGCATCAGTGGTGTGCGTGGACAGACCACAAGCTAACCTCTGGCTCCGTGAGTGGCCTCTCAGGAGCTGTGTAAAGCTGACGAGAATTTTTCTGAGCACCTGGTGTTTGAAAAGCTCAGAAAGCCCCACTCCAGGCTCGAGAAAATTCTAAATGCACTCAAGAAGCACTCGAGACAGATTGAGACGCAAAGTGGTTGTGAGATCCATGCCGCCAGATGTTGGAAAGCGTATTTTACAGTGCTGTAAATATGTCAGTAAGCAGCTTGTGGAAGAAAGCATTTGGGGGGTCTGTCCCTTGTAATAATGGCAGCTGAAATTACCTGCTGCTCTCAGTGTCTCATTAAAGGAACAGGGACAAAGCAGCCTCAGTGATTTCAACAAGAACGTAGAGATAGCTTCTGTAGCCTGAGTCTGATCCCTGATTACGGCTGAAGGATCTGTATGGGATCTGCACGGTTGAGGGAGCAGTGGGAGGGAGAACAAGTGAATAATGCAAGACTTTTATCTTGTGCATAGTTCATAAATATGATTTACCCCTGTGGTACTTCACATATAGTTGCTAGTTTGTTAGATGTTATTGCCAAATGTCTAATTGTTGCAAACAAACTGTTCAAATGCAAAAGTTTTCTCGTATTACCGAACATGAGATTCAGGGGCATTACCACCCCTAGTCAGTTCTAGTTTGCAGGATCAACCAAGATGGCATAAAGTAAGTGTAAAGATTTTAAATCACATCTGGTCCTAGAAATGAAATGTCAAGTGATCATTAGAGCAGCACATTGTAGTTTGTTGGGATTCTTTATTTCGCCACTCAGCCATTTGTTTCTGTCTTCGTTTGGCCCCTGGTTTGTTTCTGATCTCAGCCTGTTTAGGTTGTTTTTCTTGCTTATTTGCTCTTTTTTTTTAACTGATTTGCCTTCCCTGACTGAAGCAGACACAGTAAATCCCCTTTTAACCTTATCTGCTCCATACAGCCCTGATCAGAACTGACTTGTGCTCATTAAGAGCGCAACTGGAGATTTGCGCTTGCAGGCTGTTGGGAAATTCTTGCTAAGACCACAAATTCAGTCACATCGTCGTCATTAACAAGACCATAACCTGTTACCCTTCCTTTTTTTTCTCAGTCTGCTGATGACTGTAAATTACACCAGGTGGACCTTGACTGTGTTCAATTCATGTTTCACACTGAGCATTGATCCACCTGTAATAGTTTATCGACCGTGATAACGTGATGTCGGCCTGGCACAGCGGCTCCAGGGGCTCATACGGTCTTAGAAAGAGATGGATTGCCATGTGTGAAATCACCCTGGCACTGTAAGCGCAGTGCATCGCGTTTCAAGGACGTTGTCGGGCGAGTGTGTGTTTTTTTCTTTCTTTCCTGAGTGTTTTCTGGCCAGAAAAAGAAAGAACGAACAGGAGGAGGGATCAGCCAGCCACCTGAGAGAGGAGGGGAGATTGTCATTCAGCAGGCGTCTGATGGCTGTCAGGCAGTTCTCCTCCACTGCAGATGTGACGCAAACATACACTCCTCTTTCTCTTCTCTCCGCTGTGTCATCCTCCCCACCCCGGTTCCTCCCCTCTCCACTTTCCTTTCCTTTATCTTCCTCATTTCCTTTCCTTGTCTCGCCTGCTGCTTTCTCTTCTCTCTGCATGCCTCTGCTCCCTCTCTGGGCATCTCACCCTCTTTCTCTCTCTCCACTTTCTCCTTCTTGCTTTTTTTTTTAAGCTCTCTGCCCTCCCACCTCTCAGTTTTTACCCCTTCTTTTTTCTTCTCTCTATCCTCTCAGTGGAGATGAGTGGGTGGAGAAGCATCGTGCCCTGGAGATTGTTGTGCCATCCGCTTTTCAGACGGGCCAGACTTTGTGTATACGTGTGCCCTCACACAGCGCGAAAAATGGACTTTCCCTTTTATTCAGGCTTAAATAAATGATCCGAGTTATTGCTTCATTGCCGTTGTCTTACAAATACATAAATCTTATTTAGAAAATGACAGCTTATTTTCTATTTCTCCGGCTCCACTGGATTTCTCGATATTTTAGTGTCCAGCCATTTTTCTCTCTCCTTTAATTTTTTTTCTGATCTTATTTCTCCCCCCCCACTTCATTTCTCTCTAACTCATGACTTGTCCTTTTCTCCTCGCATTCCTTTCCGTGTCAGCTCACAGAGAAATATATCCCCCTCCCCTCTCTCGCTACATTTCCATGTATCTTCTCGTTTACTCTGCCTTCATCTTCTCCCCTCCTCCTCCTCCTCCTCTTTGGCCATTTTTAGACAGAAAATCCCATCCTCTCCCACAGTACATCCCTGAGTGTCTGAGTGTATGGAAGTGTGTGTGTGTGTGTGTGTGTTTTAAGAGATAGTAGGGAATGCACACACACACACACACACACACACACACACACACACACACACACACACACACACACACACACACACACACACACAAACAATCTGCCACCACTCACCTACTCAGCCCTCATACTGTAAATTCCCGAACACACTGGCTGTGACCGGATACGATACTTCCACTAACACAGCACTATAACCACCAGCTAATATTTTGCATCGTCTAATCCGATTTGCATTTTTCTAGAAAAGTGAAAAGGAAGGCGGTGATACCATTTCTCCACCAGAATAACTGGTTTTACACAGCAGTTGGCCCATTGGTGTGATGAAAAAAATTCTGCACCATTGAACAAATCAAGACAGTTACTGATTAATTACTGAAAATGTGACATTAAGAGTTCTCATTTGTGGCGTTTTGGCAGATTTATTTCAAACCCTAATGAAACACGTTTGCTATTGAGGTCGTTGGGCTTGTTTGCTGTGTGAAACAGAAGGTGAGTGTGTTGTTCTATTCTTTTTCTTTCCTCAGGTCTTTGCCAGGTGAGCTGCTGTGTTCGGGTTGAACTCCTGTGGGTTACTGAAGGCCAGGGCCAGTGCTTTCCTTCTGGGGCTACAAATAATTGATTTTCCTGCCCTTTTATATTCAAGCTTAAAACTAGAGGTGCCCTGTTTGCTCCACTTTTTTCCTCTCACAAAGGTGAAGAACCTTCTACAAGCATTTCCGTGTGACTCAGGTTAAGAAGTAACTTCCCACATGTAATTAAAGCCCAGCAATCTGTTCAGTCTAATCCCATAACTGGGAGGCTGGCAACGCTATACAGAATTTTAAGTTTGACCAAGTTATATGTGTGGTGAGTGTGACTTAGATTTAACCATAGTGAAGACCCATTTCAACAGCAAATAATTTTTACCTTGTTAACATGTCCATATGGTGTTTTTAAAGGCTAGAAGACAAAATAATAAGTCAACACCATGGCTGAGCATGTACCAAAAACATTGATTAAGACTTCTGGGGTTTCTTATGTAACAAAATAAAGGAACAATCCTGCCAACTTGAGGGCTGAGGCTTTCTGTATCGTTATTTTTCTTCAGAATTGGTTCCATTCCAGCTTGTATGGTGGAAATTCTCCAATATTGCAAGTTGCCATGGTGTCACACAGAGCATGTTTTACAGAGTTTGAACAAAGTCATAAGGCGGCTTTCCACTCTACAAACTCGAGGGCAGGAGTGAGATGACACAAATGTTTATAGGAGCAGCTCCCTAATTGGCCCTTTCAGACTTTCTGGTGCCATATGATTTAGGATATAACAGCTTCAACAACAACATCAACTTCAAGTGCACTTAAACAACAGGAGACAGTTAGCCTAGCCATGCTAGACCCATGTTTCTGAAGGCACAAGGGTGACAGGGAGGGAGGCGGGCTAAAAGGTTGTCTATCAAATCACTCTGCAGCAATTGGGTAGGTATACAACCAATCAGCGCAACGAATAGGCTCCTAGAGCGCCGGAAATCAGAGGATGCGGTAGTTCGGTGAAGCCTTATTTATACAGTCAGTGGGTGAAGCTGAAGTATATTACAGACATGTTAACAGAAAGATTATTCAGAGTCGGTGCTAATGGAGCTCAACGACTGTTGTCGTTTTTGTTGTCGACCCTGGCAGAGAATTAAATTCGTTGCCGTGTGTTGTCTAGCGCGGCTAGGCTAGTTGTTTCCGGTTGTTTCTGTCAGAATCGTCGCGCCTCTGTCGTCACTTAGTTACGCCCGCCTTCTGACTCTACACTTCATGGTGATTCGTCCGGCCAGTTTTAGGAGCATCCAACCTCGAGCCTTATGGAGGGTAACTAGACCCACCCTGGCAGAGAATTAAATTCGCTAGGCTAGGAGACAGTAGTTACTGGACGTAACTCCAGTAGTACCAGATATCAGTTGAGGTTTTCTAATGTTATGCATGCTGTCATCCCTGACTTTAACCAATAATATCTACCCTGAAAGAGATTCTACAGGGATGGTTTCTGCTGTCGTCATATGCATGAAGCTTCAAGCTGCCCTGCTGTGGTGCAGGCATCAAGGCAAAGGATGCCAACAAACTGAATAAACTGATCAGGAAAGCCCAGTCTGTTGTTGCCTGTCAGTTGGTTGCCCTGGAGGAGATGATGGAGCAGAGGATGCTGACAAACTGCTGATCATCATGGACAACCTACCCCTCCATAAAACTGTGGAGAATCTGAAGAGCAGCTTCAGTAACAGACTGATACACCCCAATTGATTCAAGAAACGGCATAAGAAGTCATCCCTCCCCACAGCAATAAGACTTTTCAGGCGTCTGCATGTGGCAAATCACAAAAGGACTTTTTCACTTTGCCTACTGATGAAACCACTTTTTAAACACTTTACATTCTGCATGTCATTCGTTATATCTGTAAACTTATCTGCACCTACTTATGTCATGTGCACATTCTGTATCACTCTTATATATTCTGTTTATTTTTTTCTATGTTACATTTTATTTACCTTCACTTCCCTTCTGTTTTCTTATTGTTTACCCCTTTATTGAATATCCATGCTGTTAAAACAACTTAATTTCTCTCCAAGGATTAATATAGTCATCTCAGTCTAAGTCTAAAAACAGCTTGCAAGTCCCTGCAATAGAAAACAGCCAACAGGTGAGCCGGTGTGCTTGAGCTGTAGTGAGTGGATGGAGACAGATCAAGAGACTTAGATCTGTACATTCAGCAGGAGGTAGCTAGAAGTACATTTAAGACATTTTAAGGCAGGAAGGGAGTGATTTATTCAGGAAAAATCGAAATATGTAACTCTAATATATATAGAAGATTGGGTGTTCAATGACCAGAGAGGGTCATGACAGTAAAACACTAAACACTGTCTTTTCTGACTTCAGTTGACGATATATTCATAAGCTGTGAAGTGTTTCATGAAGTAGTGAGGTGCCAACTTCTTCTTACTTCTGTACATCTGCAGTAAAACAGATGCTTCAAGCTCACGTGGTGCTAAATTATCCACTACATTAATGATAGATGATGAAAAATGCTTTGTTACTGGTGTAGCAGGCCCTGCTTGGTGGTAAAATATAATTGGAACCCAGCTGGTGTATGACTGGCAATGCTGTTATCTGAAACAGGTTTTTGGGTATTGGGTATAAAAGGAACAGGATGTTTTTGGATGCATGGTGACAGCATGCAAATAGATACAAGTTCTGTTGAAAAATATTCTTTATGTCCTTGGCCTATTCTCAGACAGCAACCATTATCGTGATGGAGAAGAGAATCTCTTGTAAGAACTGAGAAAGACAGTCTTGTTTTAGCCTTAGAACTTTATTTCAACTTAAAGTTCTGCTAATAGCAAATGGCAATAAATAGTTTCATTCACCCAAAGAGAAATATAGTTTCGTTTTGTTAAAAACACTTCGGAGAATCGCGCAATCTGCAATAAAGAGCAAATCTATGAAAATATAACACAAACTCCTGTTACCCCAAAACAAATGATATTTGAAATACAGTGTAAGGCTCACCATCTGTATTTCTACTGGCCTCAAGCCAACCGCTACCAACCGTACATCCGAGACCAAACTAAATCAGTCTGGCTGCACAATTAGAGAGCACAGAATGGTCCATAATTACAAACAGATTAACTGAGATACACAGCAGACAAAGTAGGATTTCACAGAGTGAATGTTCAGGTTGCTGGAAGAAGCATCTCTGCATTAAATATGTGTTGCTTTTATTTTTAATTGTGATTGATTCTGTGCCACATGGTGTTCAAAGGTGTTACATGCACAAATTTAGAAATGAATCAAGTCTTTCCATAGCAGTCTCAGTCCTGTCATATACGACTTTCACCTCACACAACGCCCTGGTCAGACGTGGTGAGCATGTGTGTGTGTCCACCCATCCATCCCTCCATCAGGAGTCTCGACAAGGTCCATGTATCACTTAGCCCTGGGCTGTCAGGCCTTTACCAGAAGCCCCTGCTGCCTGGAAGATTAATGACCATCTTTATCTTACACTTAGAGACTGCTAATAGGTGGATCTGTAGATAGACAGACTTGTCTCATACTCCTGAGGTAAAGAAATCCTCATTTGTTTTGTGTGTTTATATCTTGTTTCCATTTCTGCGACAAGCAAAACACGAAGTTTTCCAGAGACCAGTTTTATTTTTTTCATTTCATCAGGTTGTATTTATTCATGAGATGGAAGATGACCACATTATAAATAAAATACACGTATTATATGATGATATTATGTTATCTCTTCTTGTTTTGATATGCTCAACATTTCAACACTGTGGTAACTCCTGTAAAGGTCATTCCTTAATTCCTTCCAGTCTCTGAGAAAACTAATCAGTGCACCTATTAGACATCTGTTGGACACATCTGTTCAGCCCGCTGACCTCAGATCAGGAAAAAAAAAGACCTTCAATAAATTATGAGCAAAACTGGTGAACAGGCTGGAAGTGGACTTATGATTAGAGGGTCACTGGTGTGTATCCTTGAAATGAGTGAATGGTTACACTCATCTTTCCCTCAACAGCTCCTGGCAAGGTGCCGTGCGGAAACACACTGAGTTCTCATCTGTTTTGAAGGCAGTGGGTCGTGACAAATAACTCTGTAATGCATAAAGATTACTGCTCTGTATCTTTCACAAACAAATTAGAAATTCAATTTTCTGAAATAATATATTTACTAGCAACAAGGCAGGTTTCGTTATTGTTATCACCTCATGGGAATATCAGGTCGCTTCATCCATGAGCTTATTAGACTTTTAAGCCAGTTGTGTGGCTCTATGGAGAGGGCTCTGCTGGTCTGTTGGTTGGTTCCCTGCTGAATATCTTAACAGCTAAAGGGGCTTTTAGATAGAATGCAACAACAGCACTGCCGCACTCTGAAGCACATTATTTCCGATGGCTTCTGCCCAACACAGACTGCAGACAAAAGGACGGAGCCGCCATAATGTCAAAATTGGTCGTAAACTGCAGTTTTGAATTTGGAATTCTGCCATCATGTCTTGATTTTCCCAAAGCAGATGTGACCACTAATGGTGGATCCAACTGACAACCCAGGGACACTACACATCAATCATAAGGTGGAGATGCCCTAAACTATATCCTGCTTCATCATTTATTTTACTCTAAATAACCATAATACAAAAAAAAAACGTCGAGCTGCATTTAAGGTAGCTTCAAACTAGTGATTGACACCATAAACTCATTCGGAAAATGCTTACTGGGGGTAACAAATCAAGTGAGATTTAGGATAATTTTCTCTGTCTATACAATCTACAACTATTTTCTATTTTCTTTGTTTTAATTTTTGGAACCAAAAGAGTCCTTCCCTAATTTCCATTACAAAGAATGCAGGTTTAAGTCACTTTCGTATTGGCTTTACTTTTCAGACCCTAAGGCTACATCCATGTTTTAAATACAGTTTATGGTATATAATCGGCTAAAGTGCACACACAGTGCAACCCCCCATCTGGTGGGCTCACATGAGCACAGCAGTAAAAATTTTAATTAGTTGAACTCTGACTGCTGCGCACCGTGATATGTTCCCAGATGGCTAATAAAAACGGAGCATCCAGGAAGGCAAAAGTTGATGTTGTGTCTGAATTTCCTAAATTACATGACGCAAGTTGGCAGGTTTCTTTTTCTATTTTCCATTCATCAGTTAGCTTTACCCACTTTATCCTGTAGATGGTTGTGGAGGCTGACACTGGTCACCTACAGCCAGTTTAGAATCACCAGTTACCTACCGTGCATGTCTTTGCAGAGGCCCCTGGAGAAAACTCACACAGTTACAGGGAGAACATGCAAACTCCAGACAGAACCATCCTGCTGTAAGGTGGTAGTGCTAACCAATGTACCACTGTGCTGCACTTTCTTGCGAGCAGATTTCCATCCAAGTAGGCATGTCGCTTGTATGCTAACGGTAATATTATGTGAAGCCTCGATAGGATCTGTTACATGTTCCGCCTCAATAGCTTTAAAGACCCAATAAAGCTTCCTAATTGAGGTAATGAAGTATAATTTTCATACTAAATATTTTATGACACAGTGACGTATTACTGCGAGACTTTTGAAACTCTAAATTTGCTTGGTCCTCCCCTGAACAGAGCTAAACACAGCAGTGAGCACAGCCCGACACATCGAGTTCAAACTTACATTTCATCCAAACTTGCACTGATCAGCCATAGCATTAAAACCAATGACATAAAGTCTATAACCTTTATCATCTTGTTACAATGCAGTGCTCGTCTGGCAAACCTCGTGTAACACTTACTATTTCTACCATGCAACAAGTAGGGACATAGCAACAGTTGCATGTTTATTTTTTAGCAAAAACAAAGCAAAACCTGTATCAAACAATATATCAAAAGTGTAAAGAGTGCATGGATGTGAGTGAATTTGAGTGTGTGTCTTCATGTCTCAACAAAACCAAACCCTGCTGCTATTGTGTCTGCGATGGCGAAGGCTCACAAAGCACACTGGACACCAGGTGTGGCTCATGGCACTCTATCCAGCCTCTGAAAAACACAAAACAGGGACACCTATTGCACTAATGGAGAGCTGTGACACTCCCAAACCATAACCTTGTCGCAATGGCATTCAACCACTCCCTTAGCAAGACACTGCAGAATGCCACACTGCAAAAACTGCTTAGAAACAACAGCTCAAGAACACAACAAAGAGCCAAATGTGTTGATCAGGCCTCCAAATTCCCCAGATCCCAATCCGATCAAGCATCAGTGGGATGTGCCGAAACAAGGCAAACACACAGAGGTCCCACCCCACATTCCAACAGGGCCCAAAGGATCCTCTGCCAATAAACCAGAGCTAGACACAACGGGACACCTCCAGACATCCTGCATTAATGCCCCCAACAGGTCAGAGCAGATTTGATAGCTTGAGAGGGACTTACACAGTATTAGATGAGTCAGTTTTCAATGTTAGCTTATACTTTGTCTGTGTCACATATCCTGTCATGCATGTATCCAAATGTGTGTTGTGTTTTCCTTGCTTTCCCACCCCTCCCTCTTCTCCCATCCCTCCCCCTTGCCCTCTTCTGTCCTTCTCAACCCGCCCGGCCAGCAGGCAGATGGGTCCCCCCTATATAGAGCCGGGTTCTGCTCGAGGTTTCTTCCCTGTTAAAAGGGTGTTTTTCCTTGCCACTGTCGCCTTTGGGCTTGCTCTGGGGGTCAGGCATTTGGGTTCTGTAAAGCGTCTTGAGACGAGTTGACTGTAATTGACGCTATATAAATAAAATTGAATTGAATTGAATTGGTTTTAATGTTTTGGTTAGCAATAGCATTTTGCTAACTATTGTGCTTGAGTACAGTTTCATAGAGATATACTGGATCGGCTGCATTTGTACTTTTGCACTGAGACTGGGCAGGTTTAGGTAAGAAATGGTCGAAGAGCAGATCTGGATTTCTATTTTAATTCTCTGGTGCAAAACAAAAATGTTGCATGTTGTGTGTATTCAGCCACATATGACAATTTAGAGCCATCAGAGGAGGCCATGTGCAGACTTTGAGACAAAAAGTAGAACAAAAATTTAGATACTCAATCATTCAGTGACTTTGAATTATTGCTGCTAGTAATCTATAACTTCACATTTATGAGGCTATACATCTGCACAATGGTAACGTCCATGCAGGTGAGTGACTGTTCACAACCTGGTTGAAAATTGCTATGAGCAAAAATGTCATTCCAGTCAATTGGCAGTAATCACATAAATGAATTAGTCTCTTCCTAATTTGAGTATGCATGCAATGAGTTCATTAAATGTCCCATAAGGAATTTACACAGGGAGCGCTGCCACTTCATGGTTGAATAGGGACCTATTAAGAGTGTTTATGATGCTGTGGATTAGAGTGTGTCTTATAAAGGATAATCTGTCCAAAATAGCTATATGAGCATCAATTACCCAGACATAAATGAGGATGTTCATTTTGTCATTTCAGGTTTGCTCTTTCTTTCTGCTTTCTGCCTGAGTGAGCTCAGACAGCAGTCAATTAAGTGCAGACACGCTGTATGTGTCCTCATATTACAAAGAGTTGAGGAGACAGAGCCTCATTCGCCTCCTGTGTCAGATAGTTATTCTAACAAGCAGACACATACATGATGTAACTCCCCTCGCCTGCCACTCAAATGCACCTTCATGAGTTGTCCTACATTTTTCCTTTTTTGCAGGGTTTTGATTTGCTGCCTCCTACTTTCCTTTAAGACAAGATGACACCTCGTCTTCTGAGCCTGTTCTAATTGAAAGTCTATTGTCACGTATGCAGAAAGACAGATGTTGCACTTCTCCTGGTTTCACAGTTTATGAATATATTTGATTGGGAGCAGCGGAGAGGAGGATTCTTTGTTTTTCGTCATGGCTTGTGTGCTTTTCTTCAAAGCTGTAGTCGTTCGAGCTCAAAATGCGCGTAGCTACAAGTTAGCCAGTCAAGCTAAATGAAGAAAAAGAGAAATAAAAATACATCTGATCCAAAAAAACATGAAAAATGAGAAGGATGATTTTTTTAAACAAACTGAAATTGCTGAATAGATGATAAGCATCTTCTGGCTGACTAGCAGGTACATTTTGCTCCATCTGAGGCACAATAATGGAAGTGATGACAACTGATAAGGGCTGTTTAATGGCCTGATAACATTTGAAGCGGGTGACTCAGTTATCCTCTAAATACTGTATAAAACTACATCCTCATATCCTTTGAAGTCGGAATCATTTCTGATTTTTGCTCAAATCTTATGGAGAAACACAAATTAATAGAAGAGAAGAGAGTGTCATCATATAAAATATGGCAAATGTCTTGTTAAATGAGTAAAAGAAAAAAAATAGTCTGCGATTAAAAAAACAACAAGTAAACATGGAAGAAAACAACCAGAAACAATCACATTGTGCCTCACACTGACACACATTGTAACAGACAGCTTTGTATTGTACTGAATGTTGAATGTACTCGTTGCCCTTTGATCATAACAAAACCAACATTCACAACCATTACAGCAAAACTGGTGTTACTGAGGAAATGGAGGAAAAGAACACATTTTTTTGAAGTTGTTTTTTGGCCTTTTGTTGGTTTTATTAGACAGGTTAGCAGAGAGGCAGACAGGAAAGTAGGGAGAAGAATGGGGGGGAAGACCTGCAGTCAAAGGCTGTGAACTGGAATCAAACCAAGGCCACTGTTTACGGGTCTCCCACTCAGCCTGTGGAGCTACATGGGTGCTTGAAAAGAACAAAATTAACCTTTTTTGGTGTACATTTGAAAATCACCAAATGTCTGCAGAGGACAGATTGATTGAGAGATTAATTATATTGATCGTTGCCAGAGCATTAACTTATAAAGCCGAGTGACTGTAGAACCTAAACGACAGTTCTTCTGTAGAAAAAAAAAACACCCTTAGAGGTAAATTGAGTTATTTGAGGGCTTTCAAATCTGTAGGCAATCTTCTGTGTGTGTGCAGTAAACCATATATTGTCTCATAACCTTCTGTATGTGTCCAGCACAAAGAATACCATCTTTTTGTGGTGTGGGTTTCTTTGTTTGTTGGTTTTGCACATTAACTGTGAACTGACTTTTTTCTGAATTTGTCTTAATTGAATCTGAATAATTTCAAAGCAAGTAGTCATGGTAGAAAATCATCTGAAACTCAGCAGCATCTGCATGCATGCCTGTGTGGATTACACAGATCTTATCAGAGATGGTCTTCACATAGAAAACCAAATAGAAACAGTGGTTCTGTTTAGTTTAGGTGGAGGAGTAGGTTGGTCAAAGGTTTGTGGTTTACATGTTCAAATATCTTCTTTGTGCAAAACACTGCATCATAAATGTGTGTAGACTGTAATAAAAAGTTGCTTTGGTCATACGTGTCCGCCAAATTTATTTTTTGTCATAGTAATTTAAGAATTTTGTCGAATTTAAGGCAACAGGAAAGACTACCTGCTGGAGTCAAAGAGGACTTCAGCAATACACTACTTTAATAATAAAATAAAAAACAGTCAGCACAGTAAAATGTGAACTTATTTCTTCTTAAAACATTTCTAGTTATGTAATTATTGTCAAACAGAATATCATAACTTTCAGAAAGTTATAGTTAATTTGCATTAATTGAGATACTTTGCTCTGCATTAGTAGTTTTTTTTCTCCATTCTGGCATTCTTTAGTTTGTATTAATTTCAAATAAACATTATTCATGTTACATTTATAAGGTGAAACCATCCAGGGTGACCCATGTAATGACTGCATGCCAGCCACATAGATGACACAGTATGTTACAGACTGTTATTACCTGCCTCCAGCACTGATGGTTTCTCTGCTATATTATTTGAAGTCTGTTAATTTTATCCTTTAAAATTCATTCATTACCCGTCCTGTTTTTGATTAAAACAAATCAATGTTATTTTTAACCCCTTGACACCTGAATTTAATTACAATTGTATAAAATATATAATTATTTCTGTTCCAGTTGATGCTGAATTTGTCTATTACACATAGAACAGATATATTATAATAATAACAGATACATAATAATTTAGGTTCCACTGCGATTTGTCCTACGAGAAACCAGTGCTTGCAAAAGGTTCCGAGGTGCATATTGAATATGCACAAACCTGCATTGGGAAAATGCATGCGCTATCTCAGCTGCAGTCAGAATGAAAATGGTACGATGCAAATTCGCCACAATTAGCATCAAGAAGTTCAAATATTTTTCTGAATTTATAGACAAACATAGCTTTTGTATTTCAACATCAATTTTGCATGCAAGTCTCAAAATGACCCACATGTATTTACAATGGAATTTGATTTAAACGTTTGGTATTTGCAAATGGTTGCAACTGGGAACACACACCAGTCAGTGCTAATATTAAAACTAGCTGCCTAATATTGTGTCGGTATCCCTCTTGCCACCAAAACAGCTCTGACACAACACCTCTGGCAGTGTCCTGTGGTGTCTGTCACCGGGATCCTGTTTGATCTGGAACAATGTTTAGGTGGGTGGTATGTGTCAGAGTAACATTTGCATAAATTCACAGTGTTTCCCAGCAGAACGTTGCTTTGAGGCCCCATCAACGGGAACCAAAGGGTCCCAATGTTTTGGTGTCAGACACCACAGTGCTTCCCTGGAGGTCCTGTGTTCACGGCCTGACAGGTCACAGCTGTTCTGGCGGCATGAGAGGGAAATACCCAATATTAGTCTGGTGGTTTTAGTATTGGGGGCAAGAGCACACATGGACGTTATGTGATTTCAGTGACTACATAGGTAGAATGTGTTGCTTTTGACAAATATCCCCATGGACGTGGGGATTTTTAAAAAGCAAAAATTAAAAGAGAAACATAAAGCAAGATGAAGTTAGCATGAATAAATTAATTGAACAAAATTGTGTCATAGAATAAAGCACCTGTGAAGTATCAATCTGGGGTCTGCAGTCAGTAGGATAAATGTCAGTATAATGGTTAAGATAAAGCAAGCACAGTAGGTCATGTTTTGGGTTTCTATCCCAATGCAGTGTCCTTTGCAGTGATACAAACACAACTATGTTTAAGTGTGTGCGTATACGTTTCACTGATGGATCTGAGAACGTCTCAAAGTTCAGACTGCGCTCGAGGCTCGCCGTCTCACGCTGAGATCATCAGACCGACAAGTGACAGTTTCTCATTCGCACACGCAGCAGGAAAAGGACGGAGAGCAAGTGGCACAATGATATGTTTATTGAGAGGCTTTGGATAATAGAAAAGGTGGTGGCTGCTGCTGGAATGTCACAACCATTGACAAAAAACATGGACATCGACTCCCTTATCTAGATGCACACTCACTCACACACACACTCACTCGCTCGCTCACACGTTCACACTCTCGACCTCCCATCGCTGCAAAGAGAGAAAAACTTACGGCAATGCACAGGACAAGACGGTATCACAGTTTCTACAAGTTCATTTCTACATGAAAAAATTCACAGTTGCACACGTATGAGGGAGATTTTCTTCTTAGGCACGGCAAAAGCAATAAGATGTGTATCTCAACGACAACAAAAATAATGAGTAAAAATAAAAGATCTTGCACGTTTGATAAATCCTCAGGGGCCCAGATGCACTGAATGTTTACAATGGATTGAATCTGTGTGTGTGTGGCCTCCAGGGACTGGAGTTAAAGGTCGCATCAAAGGAGTACATGGTACAGGGGGTGTATGCATTAAATAAGAAAAGACAGAAAAATGAATGTGTTTTCTTTGAACTGGAACAGTACCAGAGTAAGGACTCAGTTCATCTGGTTCCCCCCGTATACATCTTTATATTATCTCTTCATATACATATACACATTTAGGATTTGCAGAACTTGGGACTGGAACATTTAATATAAATGTAATCCCAGGTCAGTCAGAGGAATGGCTATTAGAGCATTTTCAGTCTAAACACATCTCCAGTGGGCTCTTCCAACGCTCTGAAATGATCATATACAAGTAAATCACATACAGACAATATCACAGACAGTTACTTGAGCTGTTTTTGCTCTTTTTCTATATTTGCACTTCAAGTTCGGAAACTCCCCCCCTCGTCGTCCCCGTCTGTGCAGAGCGCTTCAGGAGGACGCTAAATATATAACCAGGTAATCATTGATAATTTAGCAGCCACTTTCTGCGCGTTGACACAACAAGAAGGCAGACCCTCGCACACCTCCTTCAACTCGTCTTTGGAAAGCCTTGTGCTCAGAATTGAAAGACGGCGACATTCTCCGATTCTCCCTCTCTCAGGTTTGAACAGAACTACTGCTGGACGGAGAAGGAACACGATCTGACAGAATGTTTGTAGACTTGTACTCTGTAAATGAGCGCTGCTGAGTAGTAAGCTGGTGTTTTCGTTTGTGTGAAGAAGGGAAGCAAGCGCGTTTGTTTCAGTGGGACTAGGGGTTTTGTTGGTTGTTATTTAGTCGGTGCCTTACTGTAGCCTAAGGGAACCACACAGTCAAACAAGGAAGCACTGAGGCAATAAACTGTTTCCAAGTCTGACAACATGGAGAGGGAAAAAAAACACTCAAACACGGAGGAATATTGCTGGCATTTAGAGGCAACTGCTAATAGAGAAAACACTAAAGAGGTGTTTGTTCTAAATTCCAATATTAGACGTCCCATTTTAGTCAGAACCTGCTGTTTGAGGTTTGACAACTTGCTTAGAAGTAATTCTAGAAAGCAAAAGGAACCAATCAGGACAAGCTGGGAAGTGTTTTCCTGGACTTGTGGGGCCTTCAAGTCATATCAGTCGTGTGAAATATCAGGGAGTGACCAGGACAAGCAGTTCACATCAACATTCAAATAACTCAGCAATTATAATTTGCAAACTTATTTTTTTCTCCACAACTCCGTATATAGATCGGAAAATTATTGTTGTCAAGCTGTTAGAATTCCACCCAGACAGATTGGCTTTAGGTCATTTTAATGACTTCTAGTTTTACTGTTACTTTTTAAGATTTTCGGGTGGCTCTTTTTTGTAAAGCGCCATGCAACTCTAATTTTGTAAGCTGCTACATTAAAAAAAAAAAAAAGTGTGTTATTACTATATTTGACTCGTCTCCTTAATCTTACCCAAAGCGTATCGTTCAAAATTAATACATATTTATAAATCCTAAGTTGAATGACTATAGCGCCATATTGTTAGTGTTTGTAATACTCGTGAGAAACTGTCTGGTGAACGCTTCCATGTTCTGTGAACAATAACAAGCCAAGACTCAGCTCTCCCAACCTACTTTTGGTGAATTTACAAGTTGCCAAGAACAGGTCAGACATAATGTTATTTTTAATTTTCTCTTTTAGGAGGGACGAGCAGTTTCAGTCTGACCTTTAGTTCCCTTAAAGGATCAGACACGTTTACAACTGCTTGAAAAACTTGCACACTGATAATGTCTTCATTAAACATTTTTATACATGCAGACAGATTTTTTTTTTGTTCCTGATATATGAGTAACTTGAAGCTGGTATAGTTTTCCTTTGTACACTTTCACACTCTTGGGTTCTGCTCCTATACTGAATGTCTGCCTCCGTGCCACTGGCTGAATTAGCTACCACAGTGATACTATTGCTTCACATACGGCAGATAATAACGAATGCTGGATGCTCAGTGGCAGTATTCAAAGCAACGATACACATAGAGCAATGACTTGTGGTTAAAGATTTTAGCCAAAACTTGTTCAATTCAGATGCAACTTTTCATCCTAACAGCTAAAATGCGTTAATCACAGTGGAGATGGCATTATGGTGCAGTGTGTATTTGTAGGTGTGTGTGTGTGTGTTTGTGTGTGAGTGTATTCCTGCATGAGGGACAGACATGTTTGTTTGCTGTGTGCTTGTTTGGATAAGCCTGTGCCTGGATGTACTGCTTCCAGTGTTTCTGAGTGTGTTGTCAGCTCAGCAGATGGAGTTTGATTCTCACCACTGGGAAATCTCAATCCCACAATGCACTGGGAGCAGCGCCAAATGAGGAAGCTGCAGTAGCAGCAGCAATGTGGAACCAATCACAGTTTGAATGATGGAAAAAAAAAAGTGCTTCCCCTCTCTCTCTCTCTTTCGTTCTCGTCGCCATTCCTTCAGGACTAGCAATTGTTGTGCTACCCATCAGCATGAATTGGGTCTATACATGAGTTAATTCTTATCTTGTGTGCATAAAACACACACACGTATCATAGACACAGTAAAAGCGATTAACACAGATCACAAAGGAAAACGGTGACAGAATCAAGTGGAGGTTGGTTCCCCATCCTTTTTTTGAGCACACAAAAGCAACCAGACACATTTGGAAATCCTGGGTTCAGAAAACGACAACAGCAGGAAAATTCCCAACAACAAAACCAAGTCTTTCATCAGTCCCAGATCGAGGGGAATTATTCCAGATTTAGGCCTACTGTTATATAGGATCTCCTCCGTTTTCAGTGTCTTCCCCCCAAATCCTCAGTCCATAGGAATGTCTAATGTTGTGTTGTTGTGCGGTAGAGAGAGAGGAAAGAGGAGTTGATTATGTTTTCTCAGCATCTGCATGAGTACAACTGAATTCACCTTCTTGAAAACAGCTCATCAGACAGCGACCACCAGCAGATAACATGAGAATTCAGCAGTGAAAGCACAATAATGTACCCAAAAAAACAACAAAAAAACGAAAGTGCTCCCAGTAAAAGAGGCGGGATGGCAAGACGATCTGAGAATTCACTGTGATGTGTCAAAGCAAACTGATGACATCACATTCCCCCGCCGTAGCAAGGCGGGTTAGATCAGATCACTGTCATGGTGTGTGAATGTGTCCGTATGCTAGGGTTTGACCAACATGTTATTTTGCAGCCGATATATTACGCCAAAATTCGGCATTTGGATTAAGCTACTCCCAAAACAGGTTTTACTGTTCGTCTAGTATTTTATTATTGAAAAGCCTCTGAAGCAGCATTGAGCTCATTGTGGACAATGAAATACTTTACTGAAAGCCAGCCTAGTGATATTAAGGCAGAGTGAGGCATGTGTTATTGCAGAGTTTTGGAGCACGCCAAATTCACTGTTTGGACATCTTAGGTTTGCTATGAACAGGGAATCAGCTTCATCAAAGATGGTCGACACTAACTCATATCTGACTCACGACTGGATGGCAGTATCATTAACTACCTAGTATCTATGACAGCAAAATTACATATCATTGTAACCCTAGGTTGTGGTTCTATGTGTGCATATATGTTTGCTTGTTCACAGTGAAAAAAGAAAAAAGAAAAAACACGTCTTCCATCCCCTGTAGCCCTTCTTTGGCAGGTCTGGAACAAAAAGGAGGGTTTCACTCTACAAACAACCAATCACAGTCCATCGCTGGACTGTGACCTTCTCAACATAAATTGCTACCAACGCCTTGATGTGAGGTATGGACGGAGAAAAAAGACTGAGAAAAAAAAAAAGGGAGAAGGTGGCTGGTGGGCCCGAGATTAGGGTCTTTGTTAGATGTTTTCAGATGGGTTTAGTCCTGTTGGACATCCTTTAGTCCCGAGCTACTGCAGGCCCAGCAACTGGAGGCTGATTTCCCATAGGCTCAGCTGCAACTGGGGGTCAAAGGCTAGTGTAGTCACATCCCTGTGCCCATTGGCCCAGTAGCCTCCTCCACAATCCCCCTCCAGGACCGGTGACAGAGCAGCTGACAGCACCGTGGCAGCGCCCTCTGCAGGGGTCTGGAGAAAACAAGCACACACAAGGGCACGCCAAAATTTTTAAAAAGTTTTCGCATATCAAAAGTACATCAACATCAAAAGGAATTTGAATGACTGCAGGATGACAACATCAACAACAAGTTACCACTACAAAAAACAATGTGTCTGAGCGTGTGTGTGTGTGTGCGCGCGTTGTGTGCATGAATGTAAGAGTAGGGCTGATGTCACTGTATGTTAACATCAGTGCAAAGGAGGCTCAGGGTAAGTGCCTGTTTGTGTGTGTGTGTGTGTGTGTGTGTGTGTGTGTGTGTGTGTGTCTACATACACAACTACGTGTGAGCACTGCTGTTGATGCGCTTTAAGAATGATCTCAGTGTCAGCTGTGAGACCAGGAGCAGGTTTCAGAGCGGAGAGGGGGGGGTCACATCCTGCAAGCATCAACAATACACTTGCAAACTTGTCTGAATCAGTAAGTGTGTGTGTGTGTGTGTGTGTGTGTGTGTGTGTGTGCTATAGTCCTTAAAATTTTTTAAAAAATTCATTTTAATTATTCTTTTGAATGAATAACTCTTTTGCTTGAAGGGCTCCTCAGCTCAAGCAACGATACTGGTGGAAAACGTAACTTCTTCATTATTCATAAGTCTGTAGTTTAAATGTCTGTTACTACACGGAGGGGTTTCAATGCGCAAAAAAACTCTTCCTAGAATGCGTTTTGTGATGGAAAAAAACCCCACCTGTCTCCATGGAAATAGGCTGCTACCTTTCACTGTTGTTTCTGACTCTACTTCTTTGCTTGCAAGGAAGCTCTTTTTTTTTTTTTTAAGTTATTACTTACTCTGAATACTGATTGCGGTTGTGTTGCCAAAAATACTGTTGGTTTCCTTGACTTTGTTGAAGCATCAGAATACAGAGTGCTTGCATCTACTTAGCTTTCTGTCAAAAATTGTGGTATATAATGATATCTCTATATACTCGTCTAAATACATAGTAAGCTATTCTAAAGAAGCATCATGACTGCTGATACAAAGCATCAATATACAGTACAGTATATTGTAGACAGAAATTTATGCTTATCCTCCACTGTGCTTCCATTGCGTTGTGATTTAGGCTGAAGCGCTCGTTCTTTCTGCTTCTGTCTGTCTTCTAACTCCTGTCTTTGCATGCACCTAAATGCACCCGAGATAAAAAGGTGTTGTAACATGCGAGCAGCACAGTTCATCTGTTGGTGTGAAGGAGCGTGTGTGTTAATGATTACATTCACGAGTTTGTGTGATGAATGTGTTTGCGGATATGGGGCAGAACCATCCCAAGGGTTACACTCACAGGCAAAATGCCTGTAACAATCGTAGTTTGGGGCTCAAACATGCTCACATGTCTCCTTCCATTAAATCCCAGGAACATTAACAGCAGCCTGCGGTCAGTGCTGTAAGCTATGCAAGGAAGGCTTTAAAATGTAACACAAAGTGAACAGCCTGGCTGGATTTTTACTTCCATTTTCAGCAGTGTACATGGACTGTATGTATGAGTGTGCACATGCGCGAGTGTCGGCGTTTCATTTTAGAATAAAATTCTAAACAGTGACTACAGTTAAGTTTGTAGTTTCTGGTCATTGTGAAATTTTGAGCAAAAATGGACATAATGGTAGCAGTTTATTTCTGGGAAGACAAACCATGTAGACTGTAAAGTTACTGTGTTATAAATGTCAAACAAAGCAGCTAGCAGATTTCAAATTGACATACTAAGAAAGAATGTTGATTTGTTCTGCTGCAATGTTATAAAAAGAAAACTATTATATCTACTAGAGCTGTTGTCTCTTTTTTTACATAACCAAAAAAATAGATACAAATCTTTCACAGGCCTTCAGAAAAAAAACTTACATCCCATATTTTTACCTTCTAGACAATAAAATTTCCAACAATTAAGAAGAACCATACAAGGACAACAGCTGAATATACTGAAGTTTTAGGGTTGAGGGCACTTTTAAAGTAACCAAGGTTATATTTGTGTGTCCTTAAACTATTGATAAATAATTTCATCAAGATTAAAGATTGGATTAAAGATTCTCCTGTAAATAAATAACTTTACATTAACATTCATTTGCTACCAAATGTTATTTCTGTTTGAGTTGCATTGTACATCACATGGGATTTCTCTACAATTTAATTTACTATAAATATCAAGTTTACACTAATGCAGGCTGCATAACGGCAGTTTATATCAGAGCTGCTTTGCTGTGTCCTTGAATGACACGAATCAGATTTGGTATGCGCAAAGTAGATCAGGGTGAGAGGTGTTTTACCCTGAAAAGCAGGCCAGCGATGACACTTTGTGCCAGACGGAGAGGTGTCCAGAGGTGGCGGTACAGAGATGTATCCACCATTCCAGGATCCACAGCACATGAACTCACTGGGAAACCTCCACTCTGCATCTCCTGGTGGAGGTGGGAACTGAATAACAGCTGGGCCAGCTTACTGTGACAATAAGCAGCGTGGGCTGAATAATGCTGGCTGAGGAGAGAGAGAAAACACATCAGAATGTCAGGGTTTAACAGACAAACAATAAAAATGTGCCTCTGTTTAAATATAATAGGGTTAGAAAGCAGGTAAACAATTCAGTTTTGTGCAGTTTGTTCCAAACAGCAGTTGCTAAACCTGCTGTTTGTTTATAATTTCTATATCACTTGATAGCCAATAAAATTATTTACATATCTGTTGACTGTTGTTTTAATCACACACAGATACAGACTAAAATATTATACTGATATCAAATAAGCTCATTCTGCTTAAACATAAATCTTTGCAACTAGAGTATTTCATACTCACTTGAGAATAAATCCATTATATTAATTAATTTACCTTAGCTAAAGATGATACAAGTGTAAAAATGTAAAAGTTCAAACATCCACAGTAATTAAATAACAAAATGAAATACTGCATTACAACACCCATTATGTTCCATGATTCTTGCTGAAGGTCTAAACTGTTGCTTTTGCTGTTACGCTCTAATACAGAACAGACGAGTTTACACGGAAAAAGCAGTTATATGAGGCGATTGTGGATTTGTGTCATGGTTCATATTAGGTCACAACACAGACAGCTTTGTGTCAGCAGTGGCGGCGTCGATAATAAACTGAATAAAGGATGAAAAATTAGGTGGAACAGAGGCAACAAGCTAAGATTAATTCAACATCAGAATTCCTTTACTGAAGTGGATTCCAAATTAGTCGTACTCCAACAACTCTGACAAAGTTCTGAGCGTTCTTCAATGACATTACAGTGTTTTTTCTTTAACGTACAGTAGTTTCATGCCCTAAAAGCAGGTCGGCAGTCACTTCATGCAGACTAACATGCCTCCATCTAAATAATGATCACAGGCACAAACAGAACATCAAGTGCTCTCGCTCAAAGGATTTAACAATCCCAACTATCTAATATAAACTGATTGAAATTTATGTAAATAAGATGTTTAAGAACTATCACTATCCCCATTTTCTGTTGCACTAAATGTAGCAACTACCTGGTTTTATACCTGTATTTTGGAAGCAATGTGACAACAGGATGACAGAAGAATTACAGAAAGTGCCTTGTTTGATTTTTCCGCTTTGCAGAAATCCGAGGGGGCATCACTACAGCCATGGCAGCTTATAGGACAGACAGATTTTTTAAATGAATTGAGATATGTAGACTACTTAAGAATTTATAACAAGTTCTGAGAGTTTAAGGACTCAGGCCATAACCCACCACCATGGCGACAAAACAATGTGATGAGGATATTTAGGCTGCTAATACTTTTTGACAGCAGTGCTCAGAGTCAGGACAACATTGAGCCAGCTGGAACCAACAGTTGCCAGCTAACGGAAATAGAAATGGAGAAATTTGTTGATGACAGCAAAACAGAGAAGGCAGGTGAGTGTGATAAGTCGGGGCCTGAAATGTTCTTTGGAAAGATGAATCACACTAAAGGAGTAAGGCCGTGTTTCTTCAATGGAGTTCTTTTTGTAAATGGTCGAAAAAGTAATGCATCAATAGATATGGCTGTGAGTGCTAAGCGTTTTTAGAATAGCAAATGGCTACATGACAGCAAGCCTTAGACATAAGTACAAGGGTAAGAATTAATGGCCATTGTTCTTCTTGCCCCTTCCCAAAGCTGTTACATGAAATGATTGTTTTCTTCCCTCGCCAGCAGTTTGTTTATCCATTCACTACCTATATACAGGGCTTCATCCTTTGTAGGGTCACAAGAAGCTGGAGTCTATTCCAGCTGACTCTGGGTGAAAGTGGGGAGACATCCTGGACAGGTCGCCAGTAGAAATACAGACGACCAAGCACTCTCACATTCACACCTATGGATAATTTAGAATCACTAATTAAGCTCAGCACGTCTTGGATTGTGAGAGGAAGCCAGAGTACCTGGTGAAAACCGACACAAGCACAGGGAGAATATGCAAACTCCATGCAGAAAGATCCCAGTGCAGGAGGCGAACCGGGGATCTTCTATCTGTAAGGCGCTAACCACTGAGCTATCACACAGCGCAGGTTTGCTTATGTTTTTGTGTATCATTGTCATTATTGATTTGCTGAAAACATTCCTGAATATCTGTGTGTGTCTGTACATACCAGCTATTTAGGTCATTTAGTCGGATCTCTCCGATGCGGTGGGCTGAGGATGAGACATTGACCACACGGGAGACAAGACCACACTTCCCAGAATCCTTCAGTGTATCCAGGAGCAGCCACGTCAACAGGAAGTGGCCCAGGTAGTTTATACCAAAGTGCTGCTCAAATCCATCCTCAGTGCGACCCTCAGGAACCAGCATTACACCCGCTTGACACACATTAGCAGAAACAATTCATGCATGCAAAAATACACTTTAGTGTTTGAAGTGTGACTGTTATCCAAATAATGTGCATAATAAATTAGCACAAATATCAATTCTGATTAGGTGTAACACATAGAAGAAACAAACATGTAAAATAATAGAGTATATGAAGGAATATAATGTTTTTCTTATTTTTTCCTTATTTATACTGTATATATAGTGTATATATTTTATGTCTTAAATTACAGATATGTTCTCTTGCTTTCCTTACTGTCATTTTGCTGCTGTGACACTGCAAATTTCCGTTTATGAGACTAATAAAAGATATTCTATTCTATTCTATTAAATACTAAAGATTAATTAATATGTCCCTAGTTCATGATGTATGTTCTTTTTGGGACATCTACATGTTGCTTCTATTTCAGTTCAGCTGCATCAATACACAGGATATTATTAAGAAAAAGGCAGCAAAAATCCTCTGTAGACCACAATTATTTCCTCGTAACACATTAAAAAAAGACAGATCACATTTGTGAGCCGCTCACAGTACACCAAGACCAAGAATATCCTCCATCTTTTACCACTAATAGTGTTAATTAACATCCATTTTCAAGTTCTACTGGACACATCTGGAACATGACAGCTGGTTTCAATGAAGGAGTGTTTGAGCTCAACATATCTATGTGTATAAGATTCCTTAGCGGGTTTGCGGCTGAGTTTAAGGCTTTTAATCCTGTTAAATTCAGTCAGGTGACAGCATCTAAATTACACTGCTGTGTAGAGGATTTGCACTTTTCCCACTGAGTGCTTCACATATACAGCACACTGCCTGCACATTTCGAGAACATGACATTTCCAACTACTCACCATTATTAACCAGAATGTTTAGAGGCAGGTCCCGCTCTTTAAAACTCTGGGCGAAATGACGGACAGACTGCAAAGACGCTAGGTCCAATTTCTTGAACTCCACTGGAATGGACACACACACAGTGGCACACACATCAGAACCATTGTAAACGGATTATTCCTACTAGCAATTTTGCCGGTAAGACATCAAAGAGTGTATTAATCATCTCTTACAGCAAGCTTGGTGGGTCCTTAGACTACAGTAGTGACAGCATTATGCCTCTGTGGCTCCAACAAATTATACCAAACCTAATACTTCTCCCTGAGCTCCAACAAAGCTTAAAACACTGTTATATCAGGTCTAATGTATGATAAGATACAGGTAAGAGATCAATGCCCAGCAGCTGGTGTCATCAGAGCAAGAAAGCCTTTGACACTGTCTGCCGTGAGGGGTTGTGAAGGATCATGGCCAAGTTTGGATGTCTTACCAAGTTCATCGTGATGGTCTAGCAGTTTCACGACGGCATGAACGCCAGAGTGCAGGATGACAGAATGTTCTCCCAGCCTTTCCCCGTAACAAACAGAGTTAAGCAGGGCTGCATGCTGGCCCCAACCCTGTTCAGTATGATGTTTTCTGCCATGTTGACAGACACCTTCCGTGACAGTGAGATCGGTGTCAGCTTCTAGAACAGTACTGATGGCAAACTATTAAACCCGTGGAGATTGCAAGCAAAGATAAAGGTGCACGACGACGTGGCCCGAGACGACTGTGTGTTAAATGCCACCACACAGTCTGATATACAGGAAAGTATGGACCTCTTCTCCCAAGCCTACAATAACTTTGGTCTCCTGATCTCTACCAAGAAGACCATAATCCTGCACCTGCCTGTCTCAGAAGCTCACTACGTCGAGCCCCACATCACTGTCAACAGTGAGAGGCTAGCAGAAGCAGACAAGTTTGTCTACCTTGGCAGTAATCTGTCACGTTCCGTCACCATTGACGAGGATGTTGCATACAGAATCGTCAGAGCCAGCGCTGCCTTCGGCAGACTGAAGAACAAGGTCTGGAACTGCAGAAGACTGAGCCTTGTCATCAAACTCTAGGTGTACAGAGCAGTGCTTCTACCATCCCTGCTGTATGCCTGTGAGACATGGACAGCGTACAGCAGTCATGCCAAACAACTCAATGCCTTCCACATGAGATGTCTCAGGGCCCTGCTCCGTGTCAAATGGCAGTACAAAGTTCCAGACACCAAGGTGCTCCAGTGAGCTGGGCCGGACAGCATCCATGCCACCTTGATGCGCTCCTAGCTCTGCTGGGCTGGCCACAAGCACTGCACGGACAACAGTCACCTCGCCAAGAAACTCCTCTATGTCGAGCTGTCAACAGGCAAGCAATCACTTGGCCAACTAAAACTGCGCTTCAAGGACACTCTGAAGGTGTCCCTCAAGCAATTCAACATTCCCCACGCTATCTGGGAGGACAAAGCTGAGGACTGCTCTGCCTGGCGATCCGCTGTAAATACTGGTGTGACAGACGCTGAGCAGAGACGCATCAGTAGCAAAGAGCAGAGATGGCAGAGTACAAAAGACATTTTGAACTCTCAGCATAGTTCAGCCCCACACATCTCATGCCCCCACTGCAACAGACTTTTCTGTTCAAGGATTGGCCTAATCAGCCATCTCCACACACATGCCATCCCTCATGTGTCATGAAGAAGTCAAGATCATCTTTGCCTGTGAAGGACGAACATCATCTTTGGAACAGTAACTGTAACGCATGGTGCCTTAGGTCTTCTAATCTGTCTGATGATGACGACAAAAGCAAATCTAACTCAGTATTGCTTATATTACATATAAGTTAAAGATGGCACTGGACTGCAATACAAGCAATTTTTTCACATCCTTTACATGGATCATCAGCTGGTAAGGATGCTGAACTTCAGCCTGAGATGCACAATTTTATCCTCAGTCTGTTAGACCAACATTATAAATACAACAATCAAGCACACATTTAAAGCTCCCCTTCAGACTCGTTCAAAGAAACACATATATAAATGATAATTTGTGTCTTCTATTTTGTTTTGATATCACATGTGATCCTCTTAACGGTTCACGTGTTTTTGCATTGTTTTTTTGATTGGCAGGGTGGAAAAAAC
The DNA here is from genome assembly GCF_021347895.1 of Acanthochromis polyacanthus. NCBI lineage: Eukaryota > Metazoa > Chordata > Actinopteri > Pomacentridae > Acanthochromis > Acanthochromis polyacanthus. The sequence goes on from NC_067126.1 coordinate 27,327,467, forward strand.
AAGTAAAAAAATAAAATGAATGTAAAAAAAACAGAAAATACAAAGTGTTGTTTGTACATTGTACTATATAACGATGGTATGTTTTTCCTTCAGTTTTTCTGCTTTCATATTGGAAATGTCGCAGAGGAATATCACAGTAACAGACAGTTTACTAAGTCTATGATCAAAATGAGAATTTGAAATGGGGAACTAGGAGGTCATCTGTTCTGACAAGTTTGCTTCAAGCTGCATGAAGCCTCAGGATTATGCACTTGGTTGGTCCTTGCTTTTATTTTTTATTATTATTTTTTTTTAAACAGCACTGTCATATTATAAGCCTTAATCCAAATCAAACCTTAAACTACAAGGCAAATTGATCATGAGCCCTGCCTGAATATGTAAATATCTTGGATCCTGCACGGTTTTGAATGACTTTATTAGTATTTAACAAATCTTTTTTAGATTATCAGCTGCTGTCATACAAGTACACCCCCATTTTAAACGGAGACAATGTCTTTTCAACACCAAGATAATGTATTAATCACATTTTTTCCCTTCCTATAGGTCCTGTAAGTGTGTAGAGGGTCAAATATAATGGACAAAGACAGTGGGAGGATTGGGAGGGAGCAGAGGAAGGAGAGTTGATGGAACAGATAGAGAAAAAGGCTGCTGAGACGGATGAGAGTGCAGCTGTCCCTGATGAAGGTCTGATAGCAGCCTTATCTCCAAGCCATGCTACTCACCTCCTGCTGCCTGTGTGTGTGTGTGTATGTGTGTGAGGGGAAAGAAAGGCAAATAAAGATCCAGTGGGATTAAGTGTGTACATGTGAATGACCGGAAGCACAAACATGTCACAGTTGGTGTGTAGGTACATTCGGACTGTTCATGTGTGTGCATTAGGCTGAAAACACATGCACAGGGACATGTGAGTATGTGCCTGTGTGTCATGCCTGTCAGCCCTCTCCTGCACTCTTGAATAGGTCCCTTTGAGGGTGAGCCCTTTCAGAAAAGCCAGTCGTATCTAGAAAGCCCACTGAGAGTGAAATGCCATCGATCAGGCGTGGGCCCAGACCCTGGGATCTTCTATAAAGCTCAGCCTCCTGGACTCAGCTGCTGAACACGGTGTTTGTGATTTTCTTTCTTGCAGCTGACAAAAGGAAATGCCTCTGGAAACACATCACTGAATCCATTCATAGTCTCACTTTGACTTTTCCAATTGGATGGAAGAAATGTGCAAGGGCTGCAAATTAACTTTAACTTAAATTACTGTTTTTTTTTTCCCCCATACGTTTTGAATTAGTGTATTACGAAAGTGAGAAGAAGCGTTGCACGAGTAGTGGTCAAAAAAAAGTTTAAAAAACAAGGAAAGGATATGCAAGTTGACGATTTGGTGTTTGTACTTTGGAAGAGTATTTATTTAATGCAAATAATCAACACTTTGTGGCCACATTTCACAAATTTGCATAATTTAACTGTTTCATCTGTCTTTTTTATGTAATTTTCCATTGCAAACTTTGATATTATTTCCTTTTTTCTACTGTTCTCTCTTGGATGAATTAAAATCTTGCTTAAAAACCTAATCATAGTTTATAAATCTACAGTGTGTTTCATAGCAGGCTTTTAATTTCTATTTAAAAAGTTCTAAAATCAATGTTACTACTATTTATGTACCCTGTACAACGGCACTATACTCTCCAGGAGTGGGTTCCAAACTAGGAAACATGATACATCTGAAAGGTTCATGGAGGAATAATGGGTGAGAATGGAAAATACATTATATTTCCCTTAAATACAGTTAGGTTAATATATATTTGGACACTGACAAGTTTTTTTTTTTACCTGTTTACTGAAACATACACCAATTATAGTGATATAATGGACATGGACATAAAGTGCAGACTGTCAGCTTTCATTTGAGGGTATCCACATCTAAATTGGATGAAGGGTTTAGGAGTTTCAGCTCTTTAACATGGGCCACCCTCTTTTTAAAGGGACCAAAAGTAATTGGACAATTGACCAAAAGGCTATTTCATGGGCAGGTGTGGGCAATTCCTTCGTTATATCATTATCAATTAAGCAGATATAAGGCCTGGAGTTCATCTGAGGTGTGGTGCTTGCAGTCGGAAGATTTTGCTGAAGACAACATGCGGTCAAAGAGCTCTCCATGCAGGTGAAACAAACCATCCTTAGGCTGCGAAAACCGAAAAAAAACATCAGAGAAATTGCTACAATATTAGGAGTGGCAAAATCTACAGTTTGGTACATCCTGAGAAAGAAAGAAAGCACTGGTGAACTCAGCAACGCAAAAAGACCTGGACGTCCACAGAAGACAACAGTGGTGGATGATCGCAGAATCATTTCCATGGTGAAGAGAAACCCCTTTCCAGCAGCCAGTGAAGTGAACAACACTCTCCAGGAGGTAGGCGTATCAATATCCAAGTCTACCATAAAGAGAAGACTGCACAAAAGTAAATACAGAGGGTTCACTGCAAGGTGCAAGCCACTCATAAGCCTCAAGAATAGAAAGGCTAGATTGGACTTTGCTGAGAAACATCTAAAAAAGCCAGAATCGTTCTGGAAGAACATTCTTTGGACAGATGAAACCAAGATCAATCTCCACCAGAATGATGGCAAGAAAAAAAGTATGGCGAAAGCTTGGAATAGCTCATGATCCAAAGCACACTATATTCTCTGTAAAACATGGGGGAGGCAGTGTGATGGCTGGGGCGTGCATGGCTGCCAGTGGCACTGGGTCACTAGTGTTTATTGATGATGTGACACAGGACAGAAGCAGGCGGATGAATTCTGCGGTGTTCAGAGACATACTGTCTGCTCAGATCCAGTCAAATGCAGCCAAATTGATTGGGTGGCGTTTCATAATACAGAAGGACAATGACCCAAAACCATAGACTGTATATATAATGGACGTAGCATCTGGCTCCAGAATTGAAGCCAACCCGGAAGTGTCAAAAACTTGCAATATCACACCGTCCGCTAGGGCTGGCTCCAAAAAGCTTTTTCTCCATAGACCCCAATTCATTTTTGGAAAAAATAAAATTTGATAGACTGATGTTCTACAGCTCAGGATTTTTTCCCGTTAGTTTTCATGGTCAAAATGAGAGATCAGGTGGCCGATCTTAAAATAAATCAATACTGAATCTTAAATAAATCGTTAAAGTTGGCGGAGCCAGGGGGCGTGGCTATACTTGATAGACAGCAACAGAAGCCTCTGCGGTAAAACGTGGGCGGGATAAGAGAGTCCTCAGCCAATCCTGCCCCTAGTTGCTCTCCGGTCCAGTCTGTTTGATGATGCTTTTTACGTCACTGGCTCCAAAAAAATCCAAAACGGCGACCAGGAAGGAGCAAAATCCGGGCTTCATTTTCTCGCCGTTGAAACCAACGGGTGACGTCACGGTTAGTTTACGCCTGCCCAAAACATACAGCAAAAGCAACCCAGGAGTTTATTAAAGCAAAGTAGTGGAATATTCTTGAATGGCCAAGTCAGTCACCTGATCTCAACTCAATTGAGCATGCATTTCACTTGTTAAAGACTAAACTTAGGGCAGAAAGGCCCACAAACAAACAGCAACTGAAAGCTGCTGCAGTAAAGGCCTGGCAGAGCATTCAAATGGAGGAAACCCAGTGTCTGGTGATGTCCATGAGTTCAAGACTTCAAGCAATCATTGCCAGCAAAGGGTTTTCAACCAAGTATTAGAAATGAACATTTTCTTTTCAGTTATTTACTTTGTCCAATTACTTTTGAGCCCCTGAAATGAAGGGATTGTGTTTAAAAACTGCTTTAGTTCCTCACATTTTTAAGCAATCTTTTTGTTCAACCGCTGAATTAAAGCTGAAAGTCTGCACTTGAACTGCATCTGAACTGTGTCATTACAAATTCATTGCGGTAGTGTACAGTACCAAAATTAGAAAAACTTTGTCTCTGTCCAAATATTTATGGACCTAACTGTATCTAATGCATTTCCGAAATATATTGTTATATGAAAGAAAGAGTAAAAAGTTTTAAAGAGGCACTCCACTGGAACTGCTAATAACTTTATAGACCTCTAAAACCTGCGCTGAGAAGTCCCAATTAGATACTTCTTCTCTGTGAGGGGTCACCAGCCAAACAGGGCGGGCCACAGTTATCTAAATTGACAAAAGATCTGGCCACACAGTGAGATGGTCAAAAAGTTTTGAAAACTGTCTCATTATGAAGTTGCGGTTGACCCTTGTCAAATAAAAACATGGGGGTGAGTGGAAAAGCACTCAATGCAAGTCTTACAAAAGTCAGTGCACAAAAACTGCTACATAAAAGTCTCAAAGAAACATGGGTTTGACAAGTACTTTTTATACTGACGTTAGATTTGATAGAATACATTAAATCTCAGACTCAGTGTGAACCGTTCAAGGTGAGAAAACCAAAACAATTCACAGAAAATAATGTAAAATAGGACTTTTAGAAATTCTCCCATCTCACTGCAGGAAAAACACACATTTAATCAAAATTAAATACAGCTGTCATTATATTATATACCCCTGTACTTTTCCTGCTATAATATTTCAAATGTTTGCAGTTAGAAAGACTTATTTCAGGAAAAAAGATGAAGATATTTGTTAACATGCTGTATCTACAAACAAAGAGCACTTTTGTGATTGTTTGTCTATACCACTTCTCTCCACTTCTATTTCCTAGAAAACAACAGACTCTTGGGAGTGTGCTTTTGTTGCTACTTGCACAGACACTTGAATGCCCTATGTCACATTTATGAATTGTGAAGTCTTGAGGGGAGCAGAAGTCAAAGGATGGTTTCATGGAAGAATGGCGATTTCTAGCTTTGCTCCAGAGCGTCTGAACCATCACCTTCATTTTCCCCTTTTTTACGCGGTCTGCTACAAACGGTCCTGACTTTGTTTCTCAACCAGTAGTGTCCTACGTGGATGAAAAAAGCCTTCAATAAAATGCTACAGAACTGCGTCTGAAAGTTTGAACACTAACAGTGATAAAAAACGGTTTACTGCCACACCAGTGTAAACTATAGTTAGCTCTCTTAACTTTAGCCAAATAAACTACACACATGAGACTAGTACTGTTTGTTCAGTTAAGACAAGTGGACACAATTTCACTAAACTCATTCTGTATTTTTATAGTGTGTGCACTATATGAACTTTTATCCTTTAAAGCAATGGAAAGTCAGCGAACATTTGCTCATTTAAATCTATGTGTGCTAAATACTGCAATAACAATTCAGAAAGTGAACTGGAACATCTTGTGCCCTTGTTCTACATAAATAATGTCAGACTGCTTTATCACAAAATATTTAGAATGAAGAGTGATTTTTCCCCCCCCTACAGTAATCCTGTTTCAACTAGCTTGTTCCTCTCATGATTAGAATTTCTAGAGATACAAATGAACAGTATTTTTTTCCCCCTATCTAGGCTTCTGCAGCAGAAATGTCCATTAAAAATTCACTCGTACATGCTCTGCTGCAGAGCTACACTTTCAGCATGGCCCTGCCTGGAATATCTGAACAACTACAAGCACAGTCTACATCCTGAATAGCAATTAATTAATATGTACAATAAGTGAGCTAATGCCCATGCCTCATCAGTCATAACACACAGTATAAGGGTTCAGGTTCTGGCCTTCCTTCTATAGCATATTCTTTTGCTCTATTTGGTGTTTCCTCGTAAAACATTTTTAAAAGAGCAATAGTGGGAAAAAAATGACGGAAGGATTGCTTGCTTCTCTTACCACAAATCCCCTCTTTCCACCTGGCATTAATATGCATCTTGTGTCCCGATTGTGACTACAGTGGATATGATTAAGCTGGATTACACCTAAATCTGATATTAAAATGCATCGCTGGTAAACACATTAAATTTCTCTTCTGCTTGCCAACAGGCTAGAGATCTTGCATTACTCACATGCTTTAAAGGTGACAGTAAGTACCTCGGCATGAAAGGTTTGATTCTGAAATGCATTCTGACCCGAGTTATATTATTGTTTATTAAGTCACACATTCCCTTTTCTCACTCACTCTACCAGTCAACAATACTGTCTGCATAAAGAGTAAAAACACACAAGGATGAATGAACTGTCCCCTCTGAAACCACCTCTTATGAGACCCAGACAAAGAAATATAAATAGTTTCACTTTGAGCTGTCTGATAAACAACACAGTGAAATCCAAGAATTTTCGGTCTGGGCAGCGTGCCAGTCTTAGCTTCTCCACAGACATTTTCATTCAGCTGAGAGAGGAGGCTGGCTGAAGCCCCACTCAACTCCTGCTTGTAGTGTTAATGGATGATAGTCTCCAAGTCAAGACAGCTATAAATCCAAATGTGTGAATATTGTAATGTTGTCTTATAAAAATAACACAGAAATAGCACAAATAAAACCCCAAAACACACGTTGGAACAACATCACTTGACAATACACAGCTTGCCACTAATGCGCTCACTGCTACGCTCATGATCACACAAACATCACTGAAGCACAAACCATTTAAACTGTGTTTGGAGTCAAAGAGTTCAAGTAAAATAACTTTTTTGTAAGAAGGGAGCAGCTGGGTTACCTAAACTGTGATAACTTTTATTATATGTTAAGCAGACACACACACATGGACACACAGGTTGCCTTGCTTCACACTGTTAATCTAGGCCTATGGTTTGAGGCACAATGTGTTACTTTCAAGTGCACCGTGACTAAAGTTAGTGGACAGACAGCACTGCCTGTGGCAAATATACAGAAATACCCTCTATGTGCATGCGTGTGTGCGTGCGCATGTTCGTAATTTAAAGCAAAACGCTCTAAGCATCATTGACTAGCGCCCAGTCTAAAGTCATTAGCATAATTCCACAGGATTGTACTCCAGGTTTTCTAGGGACAATACCTTTTTTAGATCAGGCAATGTGCTGCAACATGACACGTAATGGACCAAACCACTAATCAAATGAACCTTCACGCATTTACATATAAAAATAGACACAGTCTATCATATACACATCCACCCAGAATTGCACAACATGAAAATATCTAAAATACCACACATATAGTGAAAATAATTCAATATTCCAAATACATAGGAACTACAAGTTTGGTAGACTGACGCCCAGGGATCAAAGACACTTTGTCAAGTGGGTCTGTAAAATAATTTTAGGAAATCAATTAATAATGTAAAAACTGCACTGGCCCATACAAATGTTATTTTTACATATAAACACCTCTTTCATTATGCTGTTGTACTTACTCCATTACACTAGCTGGAAGCCCAAGGAAATTCTGATATATTACTGTGACTGATGTCAATAAATTAATACCAGTTGATTAGGCAACCGTTAACTTGCAAGCAATGTACAAAAATATTCAATTCAAAGCTATCGTCATCACATGACACAAAGCCCAAATTAGCAAAATTAACAAATTATGACAATAGGTATACTGAGTTTGGCTTTGTTGAGAGCAACAATCATAATATGTGAGCTATCTACAGTTGCTTGCAAGCAAAGCCATGAAACGAACCAAGCTGTAGTGCAATTTGGTAACACACACCCAGCATGCATTTGATTCCAAATACTTTTCCAACAGCAATGCCAGGAATACACCTGGCAAAAAAGTTCAGAAAAAGCACGCAAGGTACCTTATAAAACAACATTTGGTGGCTCGAAAATTATAAAAACCAAAAGGTACGCCGGAGAAAACTCAGATGACCAGCTGATGCTGAACTTTATGAGGCTATGCTTTGAGCAGAAGCAACTTATAATGTAATGTAAATGTAATGTGTTTTATATGTATTGTTTTAAATAAGGAATGTTTGTTTTATATGGACCAAGGACTACAGATGGAAATTAGCATGATGCTAAATCTGGTGCAGCCATCTTTTTAATGTAACTGCATGCTGTCCTTTTTCAAATACACTTGAAAGAAAGAAAGAAAGAAAGGAAACTGTTGCTTTTTCCTCCACACGAACACCCTGTCTGCAGAGAAACAGCCACCTCTCACACCACTGCTCCGAGACAGCACTTCAGCTCATACCTCTGATTTGAGCACTGACTGGGAGCCTGATCCTCCTGCCCCGGCTGCTACAGCTTCAAGTGGCTTTACTGGTAAATCAGAAGAGCAGCGACATGACTTCTCCTGTCACCGAACACCAAGGATATTACTACCAGCAGGCGTCTCATTCAGTGCGTCACTTCTGATGCCATGAAATTTGGCTGGTATACATATCTCAGATGTTCCAGGTAGGCTTTTGTAATTGCAAATGAAAAAAATGAGGTAAAAGCATTCATGTACCAAAAATAAACTGTTCTGTAGTCTAACAGTTAGGAATTCCTTCCCTCCAAGAGATAAACATACTGAAAAAGGTAGACAATCCCTTATATCGTATAATTATGTACATATATGGAGGAAATAAATTCTAGACTTGTGTCCTTTACCTTAAATACATCAGCATCGCTTATATGTTCAAGGTTACGTTCTAGATCAAATAAACTCGTTAAAACAACTTAAAGCAATAGTTGAGTATTTTTCTGGTAAGATTTAGATTTAAAAAATAAAAACACTAAAAAAGTGAGCGGTCCTCCATCCAAAGGCAACAAAATCTTCCCAGCAGAGCTTCTAAATCTTTCTAATTAACACAAGTGGCCGTTTCACATGGAGTTATGTGAGGGATAATTTCATAGCCAAGAGAAGACTTCCTGGATTCCTGCTGTCTGATTCCTGCCATGGTGATAACATGACAGAGTTAAGGTGACTGGCTACTAGCAGTCCATTTATATTCAAAAGGACAGATATAAAAGTGGTACTGATAATTTCATCTAAATCTCAGCAAGAGAGTGAATAAGCATTCTCAAAATGATCAGCCACAATATTAAAACCAAGGACAAATAAAGTGTTTGACATCGATTGTCTTGTCACATTGCAATGTTTTTCTTTCTTGTAGAAAACCTTGCGTCCTGGCATTCATGTGGGTGTCACTATCACACCTACCATCCACCACACCACAAAACCTGCTCAGGAATGGCTCCAGGAAAACAACGATGAGCCTTAAATTTTGACCTGACCTCCAAACTCCCCAGTTCCCAATCCAATTACGCATACATGGGATGCCCCGGAACAGGCCTGATCCACAGACGCAGTACCAGTGCCAACATCCTAGTGTCAGACACCACATGAGACCACCAGAGGTCCCCTGTCTGAGGAGAACATACACCATATAGGCAGGGGGTTTTAATGTTGCGGCTGATCATGTAGATCCTTATGCAGTTAGCTCCCACAACTAATCAAAGGAATAATTTCAGTGGTTACATCAGGTTTAACCTAAAGACAAATGCTATGCTAAATTGCAGTTTAAACTGTGACAATAAGATTCAGATTGAAAAATGATGAAACATAAATTTCCTGTAAGTGTTCAAAGTGGCTCCAATAAAGTTCCTTCTTTTCTATTTTATAAAATACATTACTTTTTAGCAAAATGAAATTCTTTGTCACTGGTGGCACCTAGAAATCCCCCAAGGGACCTCTACAATTGTCCACCCAAGTCCTCGGTTTAAGAACCATCTCTGTAGCCGACGTGTATATTATGAGCTCTCTCCCATTTCTCATAACAGACAAATGTACACACACTGGGAAGGATGCCAAAGGGCATTTGGACAGAGATGTTTAAAGCTCCTGCCTCACATACTAATGAGAATCCATTACTGTCTCATTCAAACACACTCAAATACACACATATCAACACATTGTCATTCAGTGCACAAGCATCTGGCTACAGACACCCCCTTGTCCCCTATGCCTCAGTGCCTGCCAATTACAAAAGAAGTAATCAATTCCACCACGGCCCCATCCAGGGAAATCGACTTCAATGACACCAGCTACATGGCCGCTGTCTCTGTACCTGACAGCCATTTACACACAAGCAGGGACCCAGTGAGCCAGCCTTCTGCTGCTCTCCACGGCAAGGCCAAGCAAGATAAGGCAGTGCTTGCTTGTCAATTGGCAACACTACATTTAATAATGTAAATAATCTATAGTCACTAATAAGAAACTTATAACATATTAAAATATTCAGTCAGAGAAGGTGTGCTAATATCTGATGATTGCAGTTTTATTCACTAGACGTGTATTCAGATAAACAACTCTAATGTTAGCTTTGGTCCTTAAAATATGTTTGTCCATGTCCTCCACAACAACAAATACCAATGTTTTCTGATCTGATGTCCCAATCAAGAGGACAACATAATTTGCCTGTGCCTACAAACATTGTTGCAAATCACAGTTGAAAAATAAATCTTTTTTCTGGTGTAACACGTGGAAAGGGAAATCCTTCGCATTGAAGTTGAATGTTTTCTGACCTTCACCGAATAAGCTGCCCTATAACAAGGTTACCTGATTCCTGTACTACTGCCAATGGAGGACTCTGTCACTTCACTGTAAACATATGTTGTCTCATGAAATTTCCAACTAAAACTTCTCTTTGACTTTGTGCAGCAACTCATTTTGTGAACAAAACATTCACACAAGTCAAGGAAGTCATCTGTAATTACAGAGTCTTTATTTTGTTCACTTTCTAATTAAGCAGAGCAAAATTTGCAGCTTCAGTTAATGAAATGAAATCCTTCGTCTTGTGATAAAACAATTTCCAATTACAACAGAAGAAGTCAGTATGTTTTGGAGGAGAAAATGAACACCAAAACCAAATTACGGAAATAACAAATTACAATAACTAGTCGCTGTGCAAGTAATGTAGAAGGGAGATAATATAAACAACTTTTATGCGTGATTAGTTATTTTGGTTTAAGTTTACTGCCTCCTGTCAAGGCAAACCCAGCACTGACTGTACAGGAGCTCAACACTGGCATCCATGAGAATCAGAATCACTGGGAGCTTAAAAGACAATCAACAAGTGGAGGACTTTTTGTGCACAAATTGCATAAGGGTGTAAAATATTTATCAGCTCATTTTGCTCTGAAACTGGAGGAATAAACACCTATTTAGGGGTGAGAAAGGGCACAGGCAATTTATCAAACATTTGTCAGGTTCAGTGATCACGACTCTTGCATGAATTCAGGAGGTATAGGAGCCAAGTCTGGCGCCTTTGAAATGAAAATGTATTATTGCTATGCTTATATACACACAAATATACATATATACCAATCAGGCATAACATTATGACCATACTACAAATAGCCACACCATGCAGGAGTTAGACAGTAGATATTTCATTCACTACTTTTATGTTAATGTTACTTGTGTTAAAGGGGAGTGTTTTGTTTCAGTCCATGCTATCTGTTGTCTCATTCAGACTCACACTGCTCATTTCTCACCACCTGTAGAGATAACTTTGTGCGGTCTGTGTTGACATTATCATTGCAACCAGCTGCTGTTTCTTACTGCTAGCCAGGGCTGACAGATGTCTCTCCAAGATGGTATGGGATAAAAATGAAGAGTTTCAGGAATGCAAAGATGAGCGTTGAATACAAATACACCTTCAAACACCAGTTTTACTAGTGACCTGTTAGCTGCTTCATTTTTAAACACTGAAAATGTCAGTAATGAAGCTATCATAGTGTTGTGCCATTGAGTTTTCTAAACCGCTGCAGTGTGCACATGCTTGATTATTTGTAAATGGGGAAAGTAGCTATTACTCAATGTTGTAAGTAAGAGGCAGTTTGTTTTGTTGAAGCTGCATCTCTGTATGTTGCACTGAGCATGTAATTTACATATTCTACTTTACATACAGTGATTTCTGACATAGCCAGCTCTACAGTGCCACTGGGTGCCTTTTAAATCTCTGTAGATCACTTCTATTTTTCTGTTTGTTTGCCGTATATTAATAAGCTACAGGATGTATATTTTTCTTTTTTTTTTTAATGAAAAAAACATCCAGTGCATTTGTATGGCTGAACGGATGTGACTTTAATAGCTTTCGACAATAAGTAGTCAGGTATTGGAACCTCAGACAATACCTTTTAGGAAGATCAACACAATGTTTGTGTGGGCTTTTTTTTTAGAAAGGATTAATTGATATTAAGATTTTTCTTTTTTAAATCATCAAAATTATTGTTTAAAATGAAAGAAAAATAAAGCGAGAATTTGCATAAATGCAACTGTGGACAAAACATATATTTCTAAACATAAAAACATGAGAGACAAGAACCTAAATCTCATTAAACTGCCAGTCGCTTAAATCTGAATCCGCATGAGCACAAATCTCTGAACATTCCCCGAGGTAAACAGAAACTGACGCACCTTACAAGGTGCTAAAAACTCAAGGCCATTTAGCACAGAAAAGAATAACTTATGAGGCTTTTTAGTCATGACACTATGATGGAATTTATGGTGCTGTGAAGGTCAGTCGAATCAATTTCTCAACACTGGAGTTACACAGAACACTGTAAGCTTTCGTCGATGGAGTGGTAAATCTCTGCCATCATTTGTCCCCTCTCCTCCCCATCACCTCCTCTGTGCCTCCATTTTTTCCCACCTCCTCTTTATTTATCCCCACCTTATTTTCTTGTTTTCATCCATTTGTCATGTTTTCCTCTGTCCCTCTCCTAATTCCATTTAAAGGGGTTGTGGGTTTGAACCTGCTGGCCAGCCGTGGAGTGTCTGTGTAGAGTTTGTTCCCTTCAGGTGCATCGGCTTCCTCCCACAGTCCAAAACACAAGCATGTGGGTTAAATTGTGTTGCACAAGTGACCATGAATGTTGTCTATGATGGACTGTCAACTTGACCAAGGTGTGCCCTGCCTATCAAGCGGTGTCAGCTTTGTCTAGGTTTTTTTTTTTTTAATCTTCCGCTTCTTTATCTTCTCATAGATCTTTTTTATATATCCTGCTCTCATAGTGCATCAACAACACTCCTGACATTGAATATCCAGCGAGGAAGCTCAATATGTGTGTGTCTGTATACCGGCAAGTGTGCAATTATATGTGTGTGCTTGGTAAAGACTGTTAAAACAAGCCGGAGGGACAGACCGCTGCAGCTCTGCCCTTTATCTTCAAACACTGACATGCTAAAACAAGTACACTTGTGCAGGAGCATTTGTGTCTGTGTATGTGTGTTTAATATGTTTGCAACGTTACCTTTGGCCTCTTTGTACTGTTCACAGATCCTTCTGACGGCTGCAAGACCCTCCTGCTCATCCCTCCCACCTCAAAGAAAAGGAGACACACAACACACACAGATGAATACGATGTTTGACAAGCCCCTAGAGGCTTTTATAAAATAATACAGGTTTTCCTTTTTTTGTCAGTTTTGTGTTCTTTCATCTTTTGAAAACACATTTCCAAGAAGGGTTCTTCAAATGAAAAGAATTCTTGATATGGTCATGTAGCCCTTCAAGAAGATTCAAGAAATGTTAAAGATTCTGATTAAATGCTGGTACTACTTCAGTGGAGAGTCTTTGCAACCCTGGTTTTTAAAGAATGTACAATATAAAAAAATACTATGAATTACACCAACAAATCATGAAATGTATCCTAAAATACAATAAAATAAAAAGTGGTTAGATGATGGTGAAATATATAACTAGAAAAACAATCAGAGAGCACTGTACTCCACCAAGGCTGTTCAATCTCCTCTATGGCATTGTCAGAAATGCAGCATATTTTCTATAAATGCAGCATTTGTTTATTAGTTATTGAAGATCAGAAATTATGGCAACACAGAATGTGGCCATTTAATATAGATGTACCCACAAACAAAATAACCTCGCTCTGAGCACAGGCGTGTGTTACGCATGTGTACGTTATGCACGGATACTAAATCGTGTAATCTAAATACAGTAGGTGGTGGGAATTGATGGGACTCAGAAACACCCCCACAATTTAATCAATTGTTCCTTGTACCATTTCCGACAGATAAGTCCCAATAAGTCTGCAGTGGCTGAATTGTACCAAGTATGCAATCATATGATCGCCTGCTGATGTAGCGTTCACTTGTTGTCATGGCTACAGCAACACATTGTCGCCATCTTGCAATGACACAGAAATCCTTATCAAATGTGTGGATCCAGACTATCTACCAAAATCTAATCAATTGCTTCAGAAAATTTCATCTAAATCCATTTAAAAAAAAAATGCTGCTAACTCCGTCATGTTCCTTGGCAGAGCAATGATTCAAGCAATCCTGAACTGAGTGCAGCATATTCAAATAAGTTCTTGTACTTTTTTGGAAGAAATAAATCAGTTGCATAAAATATATAATCTAGGTTGTGCTGTCTTATAAAGAGGGGACTATAGCGTTCACAGTGCTTAGTGACATCTCAAATATAAATGTACTGACAAGAAATGAAAAAAAACATTTGCTACACCGGTTTGAAATCAACGTAGAACTAGCAGAAGAAACTGGGACTCACGTTTTCTGACAGTAGTTCTTGAAGATTTCCCCGCTGTGGTATCAATAAAGGTTTAATCCATCTATGTATCTGGGCACTTTAAGGTAAAAGCCACAACAACTAGCAGCGTTTTCATTTCTCTTCAACATGTCACAAATCTGAAATGGAATTCTGCCAGAATAATGAAAAGGCTGCTGTAGAGCAAAGAAAAACATGCAGCGGAAGACAGAGAGAGACGCATGTCTTGTACTGCCATCTAAGATCACTATAATAAATGTTCTATCACAATCATCGGCCAGCACAAAATCATTATAAAATCAATTTTAAGGCTGTGAAGGGACTGATCTCCTCATGTCAGATTAGTCTATAAAAAGAAATCGGGTTTAAGAATACAATAACAATCTTGTGTTTTCAGTGTTCACTCATGCTAACTGTGTGGACGAACAAAGGAACTTAATGTCCTGTCATTCAGTTCCATTCAATAGGCACCATTTTGAAAGCCATCTGTGTTACTTTAACCTTGGACGCAGTACATAAGATATCTTCATATGTGTAACACAAACAGATGGCATTGTGAAAAAAATACAGCCACCAACTGAAGATGGACTTTCTATTTGCTGAGAGCATTTATTTTGCATACAAATGAACTCTGTCACTATGTCAGAGAGAGATGAAGAAATGTGAAACAGAAAGTAAAAAAAACATGAAAAAACATCGATAGATAGAAATCTGATGTCATTTACTGACCCTTGTTAAAAAGAACCAATCCAATGCACAGTTAATCATCTTGGCTGATGCACACTTACACATAGGCACTGACAAATACAAAAAACACAGATAAACATATACATTCACTACCCAAGAAAAAGTGGCAACAATTATTCACTAAATTGACAAGTCAACTGTGAGAATTTTTTCGTTTTTGCTTGTTTATGTTTTCGGAGACAATACACAGAAATCACTGTAAACGTGCCAGAATTTCTCAAATGGATAATTTGGAACTGTTTTCCCTTAGCCAGATGTTAAATTAGCCACAAAAACAAAACAGAGCAAAAAGCTTACAAGAATGACACCAGCAGCACGCAAACAAGTAAACCGTACACGATACAAACAATTGATATAAAACACAACTGACAGTTTGCACAGGAAGTTCAAGCACAAAAACATATTATCCCATTACACTAGATGACAAAGGTAAAACCAGAAGGGACACAGCCTGACAAACAGCCACACAAAGTAAATGAAAGCAGACAAGACAAGTGTGCAGTGCATGAAAGTATCGATCATCAAAACATTAGTTGAGCATTCGCTGGTTCCTATTTATCAAACGTCAGGATTTGTTTCATATCGACATATATGCTGCATGAACAGACACACACACACGCACTCACAAAAACTATTTTTACCCAAACTCCTACACACAAACAGCCTACATGCATCCTCATTTCCTGTCTGCACACACACAGACACACTAATCTTGGATTATCACACAGGCCTTTTCAAGGGCACAGCACCATTTACCCTGATGCACCACGGTTCAGGCAGGGCTGAAGAATGCCGGTCCGCTGTGTGACATGTCACAGAGGTCACACAAACACACACAAAGGAAAGATACTCACGCAAATATAGTCTTGTTTTTTCTTTTTAACAAAACTAGTTGCCCTTCACCAGGCTTCCGTGCCCATTTACCAACACTGACTGAGAACGCTACATATCATTAAGCACACATCTCTGCACAACTGCTTCCGGACAAAGTTCTCCGTTAAAATAGCCACTGATTAAATACACGCCCGGAGGAAATAATTTGCCTACTAAATATTTTGGGCTGGGGGTTAAAAATGTAACCTAATTAATTCACTGAAATTATCTTTCTGCACTGCAACAAATGGATAAACTGAGCATGACAAGAGTAACAAAGCCCTAACACACGATTCAAACTAACACTGACATGTGTAGTTCAAGAGTAATCTCATGCATGTGTGTGTGTTTGCAGTGATTCTCTCACTTTTATAGCATGCAAATGAAACATTTTAGGATTTGCAGCTGAATTCTGTGTTGTAGCAGTTTCTTGGTCAGCAACGGTTTATTCATCCATGTATCGGTTGTGTGCAGCATCTCCAGACACTACGTGTGTTCCATGTCAGATATTGTCAGTGAGCACAGATTTTGGTTTTGGTATGAGCACAGTGGTACCAAACCTGGCAGCTTCACTGTGAAAGTAAGAGTTTGAGATGCTACATTTGGCTGTTGATGGCAAAAAAAGCCTCTGTTTCATATTTGTTCCTCTCCTTCTTTTTCTCGACCAGGTCGACTAGTGTTATTTTGCACATCAGCCCTACATTTCCACGTATTCTATTCAAAGAACATCACTCTATTTGTATGCGTGTATTCATCACAGCCTTATTTTTATCAAATAAAAAGCTTTCCAAGCAACAAAGTCTTTACTTCATAACACACTTTCATTATCTTCAAAATAGTCTGGACCATATCATTTTAATCCAAAACCAACTCAAAAATACTTTAAGCAAAATTGTCCACTCATTAAGATCCAGCTCAGGTATTTGACAGTGCAGAGGCTCAAACCATAAAGTCTCCTCACATAAGGAATACACTACTCTACCTGAAATATGCATCCACTTCTGAAGAAGCTGGCATATTTGAAATGCACTGTGAATCCTCAGTTGCAGGATTAGTTTTGATACATAAAGGCGTGTTTAAGGCTAGAACAGATGCTTCACCAAGTTCTTGTGTGATTGTTTTACTTTGCAAGATCATACATAGTGCTCAAATCTCATTTATGTTCTAAAATTGTCTCCAAGGAGACTCTGACATTGACGCTGCAGATTACACTCCGAATCAGTAAACTTTTCTTCAAAGTTTGTAACCTCGTGGATGGAATAAAAATGCAGTCTTACCCAGGAAACCAATTCTGTGTACATCATCTTAGATGTCCACATATGACAAAAAAATGCACAAAAATATTTTAGTAAATAATCCTAGACCACATTACCAGTTTGTTGATGACTACAGCAGACTACAAATGAAGAAAAGAGAGGAAAAGAGGCTAAAGGTCAAAAGTAAAATGCAATTCCTTAATCCAAATACACAAAATGGAAAAATTAAATAGGCTGCCATCCTGTCTCCACTACAGAAAAATATATAGATGTAACAGATCAGGCTGTCTGAAACCACAGCATATGTTTAAGAACGTTACTGTAACTGATGTTGTTCATCTGTTTTGCCAATTTGTTTGACAAATCCATATTTTTTCTGTACGATTGTTATTTACATCCACACAAACACCAATAATTTTGGCATTATGCTATCAGAAGAGTCCCTAAGTACTGACTGGTCTGTTTGTTTCATAACATTTCCAATCTCTAATTTTTCTGTCTTCCTGTCACTTCTCAAAACAAGGCATAAAAAGATCAAAATATATACAAAAAAAAAGAGCTGAATCACACGTTTTCAGCTCTAAATTGTCATTGGGAGTTCCTGGAAAGCAGAAAAGGCCAGGTTTTGGAAGGTCGGAATATATTTTCTATAAATGCATAACTGAGAGTGTCCAAGAGATGTGATCTTTATGACCTGTTCATGTCTGTGAACATCCATGCAGAGCTTTGAATGAATCTGAGAATTGTGCTTCTGCTGAACTCTATGTAAACATCTCTGTGATCCTACTAAAATAATACAAAAAAAAATAGTACATTCCCAATCTAAAAAGAAAAACCTTGTGAGGACCTACAGTATGTGTTAAAAAGCTGACTGGCTATTAAGTTCCTGTCCATAGGCAGTTTCGAAAAAGAGAAGAGAAAGAAATGCTATGCAAGCTGTAGGTTTAACTATAACAGAAATCATGATACAGATGCCTCTGTACAATTCCAGTGCATGGTTGCTTATAGCCCACAGAGGATTGTTTCAGCCTTCAGTAGCTGGGGGACACAGGCTCTCTTTCTCAAGGGATATTTTCTTCAGTTGCAACACAATACAATGCAGCTTTCTAACCAGCTTTGCACAGAGAAACGACCTTGCCTCAGCTCACTAACATTCACATTCAGAATACTTAATGCAATCTCATAGCAAGGTTCTTCTTGTAACAGTACAGAAAGTGCAGAGAAAATAAGACCAATTCGTGCCAACAACAAAGAGAAGTACAGACACAACACTTCTGCAACAACAGATTGGTTGTTCCTTGGTCAAAAAGAGGCTTACGGAACAGTTCACTTCAGAGCCTTGAATCAGAGGGCTCAACAAAATGCTAAAGTGTGTGAAGAAGCAGCGCTCTTAATCACACATGAAGCCTTGAGCTGCATAACATTAGGGAGGGGAGACATCAGAGGTGATGATAAACGTATTGAAGTATGTGACTGTGGGTAGAGTGATAGATGGTACATTACTGAGAAAAATCGGGGCAAGATGACATTTCAAGGAGGGAAGAAAAACAGATTTGGGGCTCACAATAAATATATATAGAGAATGGGAGTTTATTCAACTGATAAATGGCTTAACGTAGTACACAGACATAGATATACACTCTTCTGAATGGTTAATATCTCACTGTCTTTATCTGTGTCCATTTCAAACTTTTTATAGCAGCAACTATAAATTCAGGGCTGGCAGTGATTTTTTGTTATTTTAACTATTCATACGATTTGAAAGAAATGCAAATTGCACATTTTGCCGTTTCAGAGATTTTACACAGATATGTAAATAAACCGTAATATAAAGCATGTTAGCAATTTCCTCTGTAATACTTTGTTGTACTGCATTTATCTTCCAACAGTAAATGTTGCTGCATGAGAAATGGAACAATACCAGACCTTGTTTTATGCAAAGGAGCCTCTCATAATCCTAAATTTGCATTTAACATTCAGTTTGATAACAGCCTTTTAATCCCAGCAGAGCTCAAACAGTCTTTACATCTTCTCACAGTGGAGTACCAAACATTTTTTTCTACTGATGAAAACAAACTGTTGTGATGTTATTCCAAACTTCAAGATGGATCAATGGGGTGCTGAGAGGAATCTGAATGTACTGTTGACTGTCTGATACAAATTACGGATCAGTGACAGCGACAGGCTTTTAAGAGGATGCTTTCAGCATGACTGGTACTGCAGAGGCATAGTTTTGTTTGGTCTAATAGATTTTAAGGTGCAATGAGAGGATATACGTACATGTATCAGTAGCCTAGTATCTTGTCGGTGGCAAAAGCATTATTATTGATGCTTAAACATGCAACTATACTCTAGTTCTAGTGATTAAAAGAGAGTACATTTGATACCCTGGTGAGTCTGATAGTCACACGGATTCATGTGTCACTCACAAGGCAAAACTAAGTTATGCACATATATATTTACATTTTTCAACCCAATGGAGACATGAAAGAGCTTCACAAAAAGATGCACTTTTCTACTTTCAGGCTTTAGTATCTAGTTAGTAGACATTGTTCATTTTGAACGTTCACCTCTGACAGCATGTTAGATTTTAAGAATTACTTCCTGAAACTATTCTCATCTAAAAGTAAAATAGAAGAAAATGACCAAAGCATTGACTGTATACGTTTATGGTTCCCATTGATGCTAGTGGATTACGGTATGTAATTAGGACCTGGTCTTTTGTCCTAAGTTTTTACTAGTGTCTTGTATAGAATTTATAACGCACTGACAAACCAAACATGCTGGAAGCATTTCCTCTGTACAGACCAAGGTGTCTTTTCAGTTCTCCCTGTGCTACTGCTGTTTACAAACTAATGTCAGTCTGCTTAGCAGTGATTGAAGTGTTCTCGTTATCATCTGTGCTGACACAAGGTTATTGTGCCATCAGTATCACATCTGCATACACTCTAAGTGCTTTGACAGATTGATGTGTCAGCCCCCGCTGTGAGCAGGTGGTTCTGACCTGCAGACAACGTACTTTTTATGATGATAATTTTCAGTCTTAAGTCAAAATAATGAGTGTCTTCACTTATCAAAGCAAACACGTTTCTCGGTAAAACTGTTCTCTTCTTCCTTCCCATATCAGTGCATTTTATCAAAATGTCTAGGAAGAATTGACCAATGTTGTTTATTTTTTTGAAATGTGCACTTAAATTATTGCAAATAGCTTATTTCTAATAATGTTTAAACCCAGAGAAATACATAATTTTTTCACGATGTAAATGTGTGTTTTTATAATCACCTGGGAATGCCTTCACATCAGAGAAATATGGTAAACACAAGCTGACATGTCAGAGAGTGTGGAAGGAAGAAAAATTAATAGGTGAACTAGTTAGGTAGTCAATAGGTTCCATGGCGGAGTTACGTGATGATCGACGTACGTTTGTCCGTCTGTTTGTCTGTCCATTAGGAACATGACTCAACAATGGACTAACAGATTTGGATGATTTTGGCAGTGATGCAGCTTATAGTCTGAATCCACGAATTTGTTAAAGATTTCTGTATCACTGCAAGATAGTGGCACATCACTGTAACTATGACAACAAGTGAGCACTACATCAGCTGCCTGCTGACGATCACATGATTGCAGTCCTACTACAAGTCGACCGCTGCGGACTTATCACGACTTATCCATTGGAAATGATACGACTGAGAAGCCTTGGCAGAGTACTGCACTTTTCTTGTTTCATTCTTTTGTTTGTACTGCTCAGTTGTGACTAGCCACAATTATTTTTGTATGATTGTTTTGACCACTGATAGCAGCACCAGGCTACCTCATGATTAAATTCACTACATAGCATTAGCTACACCAGTTACCTGGGTAGTAGGTTTATCTAATGTTAATTTAGCAATAAACGTGAGCCTAACTAGCATTACTTGAGGCTATTTTGTGAGAAAAAAAGTCACAAGAACAAGGCTATCGAACAAGGAGATATCCAACCAATCATAAGTGCAATGTTTAAAACTGTGCACAGGCAGAGCAGAAATATAGCCTGTGGGGGGAAATGCTTTTAAAACCTTATTTCGGGGCAACATCACTGAAACTATTTGAGAGGTTAGTATTAGACTGATTGCAGTTTTAATGTCCATGTAACCATCAAAAATAGTCATGACTCTCTCCCCACTCATTTCAAGCGAGGCCCGGTTCATGACAGATGCATGGCAGGAAAACTTGCCTTTAAGGACTTAACATGCACTAAACTCAACTTCATTGTATCACCTGAGAACATGATGTCTATCCGAGTCACATCAGATATTTTTCATTGGCAGTGGTGGAAAAGACGACAACTCCTATGACCCCATGCCACTTCATAAAATTATTCTTTTATTGCATTTACTGAGAGATCCTAAGTTGAAGAAATGTCAAATTTGTTGAACAATTTTTCATCAGATTGATAAATGTAGATAGAATGAAATTTCTCCAATTTCTCTGAAAAGCTGGAGTCCTTTCACATAGAAGATAAAAACCTGAAAAAATCCTGCATTTAGGCTTGATTGGGTTCAGGCAGGGCAAAGGAGGAAAGACTTTTCAAAATGATGAAAATCAAAGAAATATTGAGAAAGACAGCAGAATTTTCAGAAGTTTGAGAGCCAGAAAACTGACTGAGCGACCAGTTTGAAGAACAATTCTCACTACTATTGAAGTTAGCCTAGTTTCTTCAAAATTCCCCTTTATATTTGCTCATATCTACGGAGCTTTATCTATTTTTCTTTTGTTTTTTTGTAGTATTTTGTCATAGTTTATTTTATTGTCATATCGGATTGCTTAGTTTTTATATTTAAAATTGTATTACAAAGCACAAATGGTTACCATTATTACTAGTGTTGTTGTTCTTGTGAATCTGAGTGTGAACAAATGCAAGCCAGCCTTTGGAGAGGTCTCCTCATGCGAGCATGTTGGTGCTGTTAAAGGCTGTCCCTCTTGTCCTCATTGCATGCCAGTGGTGCGGTGTTTGATACTGTACCTATGATAACATGCACCCCCAGTCTGGCCATGTGGCAGACAACCTCATAGCCGATTCCCCTGCCTCCTCCTGTCACTATGGCAACCTTGCCATCTTGTCTGGGCATCACTGGCAGAGGCAGAAGAGAGAGAATGTCATTTTAGATGAAAGCTTATTTAAGAAAGGACGATATTTCAAGAGATGAAAAGTGCTTGTGGTTAGACATGCAGACTTTCTGTCAAACTCGAGAGATTTTATGTAGGTTTTTGAATTCATGTGGAAGAAAGATGAAAGATTTTCCTAACTTTCTTAAAGAAAGACAGTTTTTGATGTTGCTTTAAAGTTCTTAAGCGGATGACAGGAAAAAGCACAGTGATTCCATGTAAATTTAAAACTTCATCTATCCATCTATAATACACATAAATGTACTCACTTCTGTTGTATACTGTATAACTCTATACACTAACAGGATGTTAAAACATCTATGGTGGGAACTGTATGTTCTGCAGTAACATTTATGTGTTTATTTCAATCTCAAACAACAATTTTGCTTTTATAATAGGAGGATATATAACTGGCATGATAAAAGACAAATCAAAGAAATACATTACATTTCTAAAACCATCAACTCAACAGCAGATCTTGTGCAAACCCATACATCACCAGTTAGGTAGATTCATTGAGTCCTCTACAGTGAAATCAGTGCTCTTTTTCAGACAATGAGTAGATCATCCCTGCATACTTCAGCTCTCCTGAGCATGATTTCTGTTAATTTTATTTCCCTGTATGCACTAGCATAACAAATCTTTATTGAGGAGAGCTGATGATTTATTGTGTGGTAGCAATTCTCTTTTCCATGTATGGATATACAATATAAACATGGAACTCGATCTCCGGTCTCCTGCGTTCTGGTTAAGGCAAGGTTTTTATAAGTAGTTACAAGCTGGTTTTAAAAATAACACTGATTTTTGTTACTATAATTTTTTTTAAAAACCTAATAATAATGTTAATAAATACAATGCATTATTAAAAGTTAAGCCTGGGGTCAGGTTTGTATCACACTTAAGGCGAGTTGTCAAAGTCTTGCTCAAGGGGCAGTATGTACTCATACAGACAGTCAGTTACTTTGTATTATTGTTTTATCAGATGTATAAATAACAAAACGCTGCTATATCTCTATAGAGAGGATATGCACCTACAGTTATATACAGATGTAATTACTGTACTGCACTTATCTTTAGCTGTGGGCTGTATTCCATATGTGACCGGCTGATTAGCCCTCATGCCATACAGCTGCGGAGGGGGAACTAATTGGCTTGGCCGTTGCAGCCGGGGGTTCAAACTGATTGAAGGACGTAGCTCCAGTACAAACACGCATAGATATGTATAGTGTATAAATATCTACGTACACAAGCATTTCTATACGTATCTATGCACACAAGTTACACATGATAAACTGAAGCACCTGAATTTGTCTTCAACCAAACTCCATTTTAAAAAACACTGATCTAAACTCCCATCGCTTGGCAGTAAATATAGACGCATTAGCGAACATACTATGAATTCTTAAGTCATTATGGTTCATTCGGCGTACATATGATGCCAACCAACTATTTATTTAGCTCATGTTTCGAGCTTCTGTCAAACTAGCTAATGTTATTAGCTTAGCGCTAAAGTGCAACAAGCTGACAGCTAACACAAAGAAGAATAGCAGCTTAGGTATACACTACTGAACAATATGTCGTGTAACTACAAAGCGACAACGTTAATGCACTCACAAACTGTACAAGTAGGCGCCACTGACAGCGACACACAACTTGTCAACTTAGCGTCAGGAGAAGCAGCAACTTAAAGTGGAGTTGAACCGACCTGGCAACCTCGGAGGTCTGCTGAACAGCTGGACCAACAGGACTTTCAAACCCAGCAGGTAGAGCCTGGCAGCTGGCAGAAGATAAAACCGGAGAGCAGACAGCATCTCTGTCAGGGCGTATACCCGAGTGAGCAGTCACTGCAGAGGAAACAACGGAGGATAAAAGACACAGTTCCCTCCGCGGGGCGCGTCCCAATATGAAGCTAACAACCTCGTTTCCTTCCTTATCCTTCAATTTACCTTCTATTGGATTCTGCAGCCACAGAGGTCTGATTTACACTCAGGCTTTTCTTGAAATGACCAAACAGGCTATTTTTTTCTCTCTCTGAATCCCATCTAGTTGACCTTCGGAAATGTGATTTCTTGAAGTCATCCGTCACTTGGCTGCAGAGGTGGAATTAGTGTATGATTGAGGGGCCTCGTTGCTGCTGCTTGGCTGCTTGATGTGCCGTGTGATCTTTCTCTGTAGATCCAGCATATTGCTCCCATCAGCTCGCTGACTACCTCATTAACTGCTGCCACTGAGGTCACACACCACAGAAGCAACAGAGGGATGACACACTGGTCTGATCTATAATTTCCCCAGATAGGCTTTAAGAGCATGTTTCTGGTGCGGCGCAGCTCCAGTCTGCAGCATTGTGTTACAGTGAGTGTTGACTGACTGCTAGTCTGGCTATTAGAGGCTTCCCTTCTCTGATCGCACTGCCTCTTACTGGAAACTGTTATGATCAACTGTAAAAATGCCCACTTCACCAACTGTTCCCTTCATGAATATGCAAAATCAAGAACTAAATATCGCATTTTAATTCATTTATGTGTAGCCCAGCATGATGCAAGTCAAGTTTTTGCAGGATTTCATGATTCAAAACTGCCAAAACTACTCGCATATAACACTAACCCTTGTGCCATCCTGCAGGTCAAAATGGGCCTGTTTTAAAGTTTGAAAATGTGGGAAAAAAATTATACATTTTCACAGTGAATCTTCTGATGGCCACATTTTCGGGAAATCTTTGAATGTTTTTTTGGTAGAAAAAAAAGAAATGTTAGAAATGTTTCTTAGGAACATTCACACAAAAAATCAACCAAAATCCAGCGAATTTTGCTGGATTTTGGTTGATTTTTTTGTGACTGTTCTTAAAGAAAATATTTGAAATTTTACTGATATATATGTAATCACTTTAGATATTTTTAGGATTTTTTTGGCAGACTTTTACTCATTTTTTGAAAATATGTACAAGAATTTTCTTGCCAAATTTGGGGAATCTTTTAAGGAATTATTGAAATTTTCTTCCAGAAGGCTTTGCAAAATTTTGAGAAATTTGGGGAATGTTTTTGGTGAATTTGTTGGACTTTTTCAGACAAGGAAACAATATTTTTTGGTGCCCGTAAATGAGGACAACGGGAGGGTTAATGGATGCAAAAATTTACAGCACCAATCACTAGTGACAACAGTGAAATCATTTTCCATTTCCAGAGATAAGCGAATGGCACAGCATGACACACACCATGACTCCCAATCATGACCAATACAGGAGCACTCCACTACGCTCAAAGAAATCAAATGTCAAGATGACATTTTCAATCATTATGTGATTTTATCATGTGAAGTTCACCAACATTGTTTGTCACTTTCTCCTCAGTCACCTGACACTTTGGAGTGCCGTGATCTTCAGGTGATTCAGTGTTTGTGTGATAACATTTTGCCGAGATGCTAAGTTCTGTCTCAAAGTCTAATTCATGAAATGCCCGTGTATTACAAGAAATGTTTACTTGAGCAGCGATGTTACATACACAGAGATGTTTATTGGTTAGGTTTTTAACGAAAAGAAATTCATTCATCCACCTGTTTCTGAGCATCCTTCTGAAAAAGCTCAGATGAAAGCAGTCACATACTTAAAGCAGCAACATGAGTGTGCGAGTGTGTAATTGGGGATTGTGAGGCTAGCAAGGATTTATTAAAAGAGCTGTCTTTTTATGCTGGATGAATGTTTATTTCCGTCTCTTCAAAGGACACCTGCTGCACTGAGTCACTTTCCCATAGCATGATGAGATGCTAACATAGATCACGCCACCAGTTTAAGTGCTAAGACCTGCGTGGAAGTGGAATTTAATTTAGGATAATCACTGAATGTACGTGTATACAGCTTCTGTTTTGTACAGACTGAAGGAGGCCTTTCAGTTTTGTATTTAAAGCTATACATAGTTTTGAACAAAAAGGACTTTTGATAGAGTTTCAGTGTTGGAATGCAATCAGGTAAGTACGGTTTTGAGGTACATGTACTCCATCTGAATAGTTGATTTCTACTTTAACACCACCAGATGCCAGCTGGCAGTGTTGCTCTTTGTGCTGCACTACATGTTTCGACAGCTATTGTTAAGGTTTTGCTTTTTAAAAAATCATATATATAATAACGTTATTTTAAAAAAATACAGTACATTGTTAAAAGTTATGCACTGGTTCCTAAGTTTTGGGGCTTTGGATCAATTCTAAGTGCTTCAGAAGAAGGCAACTGAACTTCTTCCTTTTCTTTCTTGAATCTATTTTTTTGAACCAAGGAAGAAATCCAGTTACCGTCTGAGGAGGCACTTAGATTACCGTGACCTCAATGACTCAGAATCCACACAGACTTGTGATAAATTGCCAAAAAGAGAAAAGAAAATAGAGGCATTTTCCCCACACAACTTCTCACAGCGTTCCATTTAAATGAGGTCAGAAAAAGTGAAATTAGAATAGAGATTGGCATTTAAAATAAATAATCCTAATGTGTCTCTCAGAATTTATTTTTTCTTATGACTCACCATTTCTCCTGTTTAATATGCCACCATGCTAAATACTGTACTGTATTATTAAGAGTCTCTCCAATGTGGCATGTCCAGCTACAACAGTAAATTATGCATCAGTGCATCTGTATTACTAACCTAGCAAAGTGATGGTCCCAGGGGCCACATTTCTGCAGAATGAGTACTTTAACTTTTGTACTGTTATTTAAAAGTCAATTTTTAGTCACTAATTAAACTTCTAAAAAAAAGTGATGTATTTACAAGTTTTTCTTTTTCAAGGAGATACTACCTTACTGCAATGAAATGGCTTAGATGTAACACTCTCACTCTTTGCTTTAAACCCATTTCTCCATCCCTCTCTGCAGCCCAAGCATACCAGCTCACCTGTGATTCTTTTCAAATACTGTAAAGTTGTACTACTGGAATTATCTTGCTATACATTTGAACTAAAAAAAAATGTCCCACCCTGCAAGTTAATTGGATTAGTTCCTCAGGTTTGTTTTGTATGAAACCTTCTGAAATACTATTTTTGAGACTGACTTCAGTACACTGCAGTTTCAAGGTGGACATGCTCAGCTAGGGTGTCGACTGCTTCCAGTTATATATAGAAACACCAAATGTACATATTAACAAGGTAAAAAAATATTTCACTGGAGTGGAGTCCTTAATTGGATTTTTTTCCCCACACTTTTACTTTAGTAAAGTTGTTTTTCTCTCACAGTACAGTAGGTTTTACTTTCCTGATTAAAAGCGGGGAAAAAAAGACGCATTCAAATGGAAGTGAAGCAGTTACAGCCATGTTGGCTGAACTTACAAAAGGCAGCATGATTTCCATACATCTTATAATTTAACAGAAAAAGCATCATGTCACCAGGAACACATTTATGCAACATGTGACTGACACACACTAAACGGCTGAATGCTCTGCCTAAAGTCAAATGATTATTATACGATTACCAAAAGAGATATTTATGTAAAATCAAGAGACTATGTTTAAGTCTGCAAACCAAAAAATCTGAATCGATCTCCCACTGCGGTGATGGACCGAGTCTGACTAACAAGGCAGGAAGGAGCTAAATTATCAAAGGCGCTCAAAGTAGGCCAACCAAACTCTCCCTGCTTTCAATAAAATTACAACCATTACTGTTAAAGACAGGTCTGGGGCATTCACAGTAGCTCACTCTTTTTTTTTTTCTCCTTGCAGGCAAATCATTAGTATTAGTTTGTGTCGTTCCCACTATCCACTAGTTAAGGTCAGGCTAGAATAGCAGCACTGACAAGCGGTTGGCCCCAGTTATTAAAGTCTGCTCCAGAAGGCAGTTAAATGAGCAGCAACATAAAGAGACTGTGTCATCACTGCCACCCTGATGGAGGCTGAGCTGTGGAGGCTGTGTGCGTATTTTAAATGTGCATGTGTTGCTGCTATTGTGCGCAGAGAGGATGTGTAGTCTGTTCGTACGCACATGTGGATGTCAGTTCCGCCGCAGCCTGAGAGGTAGGGGGGTCAGCAAGGCGAGCTGGCCTGCTATTGTTCAAAGGAAATCGCATCTCACGCATGACTGTGGGATGATTATTTGGGATGATGGGACGTCAGGGAGACACACAGAAACACGCAGCGGCGCACACACAGAAATGAAGACATATGCGCACACGGGAGATACGCTGGGAACAGTACATGACAGGAGGGTGTGTGATGTAAATAACATGTGAGCAGCATCAAAATAGCTCCAACCAACAGTCACCTAGTCTTATGTGACAACCACTGGCTGGCTGGAAAGCCCAACTTGTCTCATTTTGTAAATCCAGTCTGACAACAGCTCTGTGGGATGTGTGTGTGTGTGTGTGTGTGTGTCTATGTGTCTGTGTGTCTGTGTGCATGCTGCCAGTTAAACTGTAATCTGTATTTCATGTTTCACATAGTCTTATTCCTGGTGAGAAGTGAAGGTAGAGGATATTGGATATTTTTAGCTGAAAATGGCACTAAGAGTTTTCACATAGTGCTTTGACACGCCGTTCCTTAACACTTTTACCCCTGTTTGTTTTTGTTGCTGATCAACTGCCACCCAAGGGAGATGGCAGGTGAAGTGTCACATCGTGAAGAAAGGGAATTTTCCAGGTGTGTCACGGGCAATTTGGGCTCCCGTGTGCTTCGGCTCGTGTGAATTGATGTTGTCTTTTTCTCTCAGTTTGAGCCGCTTCTTTCAGTGCTTTCCAACCCACAGACGCTTTCTGTATCTGAGAAGCAGAGAATCGAGGTTAGACTCGAGCTCAGACTTAGCCAGAACCGCAGGCTACACTCTGTTTGCCCCAAAATGATAAAGCACATGTGCATGTAGGAAAGACAAATGCATGGGGAGTTCTGTATGTTACAAAACTACAACACAGAGATGTGTGTTTGTGCACATATTCTTGTGTAAATAACAGCAGGTGTGCATCTGCTTGTGCTTTGCCTTTTACATCTGCATTCTGTCACTCTACATGTGTCCTATGTGTCATGTTGTTTGAAAGATGCGAGGGAATCAGATCAAGCATATTTCTGGCTTGATATGCTTGGTTAAATATTAAACTTAAGTATATCTTTTAGTGTATTTTTTAGCTATTTATTTATTTGCAATTGTTTAAAAGCTTACAAACATCAGTAGGAAATGAATTTAGCATTAGTTGCTTTACAAAGGAAGATTTTCTTTTCAAAACATATTTTACAATATTATATTTCAGCTAAGGCATCAGAAGCATTTTGACATTCGGCAAAGGTCTGTTCTGTGACATTTAAGGAATCATGCTTATCATTCTTCTATTTGTATGCTGAACTGTAGCTGAGCATAAAGACAGTAAACTCGGGGAAACAGCCAGCCTGCATTAGTTCAGAACTAACCAATTCTGCCTCCCAGCAGCTTTAAATTTCTCTAATTAACTGCTTTAGTTTTCAGTTTTATTAAAAACCACAACTTAAGGTGTTAAGAGGAGTTAGATGCTGGGATGACTTCTTGGACCCATGCACGTTCAAGCTACTCTCAGTATGACCAAAAATAGTCTTTTTTTACATTTCAGTGTCTGAATGGATTGAACACACAAGACACAACTTTAATTATTAAAACTAAGAGGTGCTGGTAGGATTTGTGTGAACGCAGGGGTTCTCAGTCTAAGAGCTGAATGGATGAAGGAGAGTGTTACCAGAATGTAAGAACAATAATAATCACACTTAGTATAGAGCTGCACAGTGGGGTAGTGGTTAGCACTTTCGCCTTGCAGCAAGAAGATCCCCGGGTCAAATCCCGGCCTGGGCCTGGGATCTTTCTGCATGGAGTTTGCATGTTCTCCCTGTGCATGCGTGGGTTTTCTCCGGGTACTCCGGCTTCCTCCCACAGTCCAAAAATATGCTGAGGTTAATTGATAACTCTAAATTGCCCGTAGGTGTGAATGTGAGTGTGATTGTTTGTCTGTATATGTAGCCCTGTGACAGACTGGCGACCTGTCCAGGGTGTCCCCTGCCTTCGCCCGAGTCAGCTGGGATAGACTCCAGCACCCCCGCAACCCTAGTGAGGATAAAGCGGTGTATAGAGAATGGATGGATTGATTTTGCACCCCCACTGGTTTTCCAGTGGCAGTGCAAGAGTTTTTTTTTTTTGTGCTACATCAACTTAACTATCTTAGTTTGTCACCTAGATATTTAATTAAGGCATTTATTTATTAAAACAAAAATCTTGTTTTCATAAACTCTGGTGCCAAAACACACATACTTTTCTAATTCCCTCTGGATGATTTGCTGAACCATTAGTGAATAATTTCTTGATGTTGTTATTCTTCATAAAACAAACAAAAAAAATTGTTTGAAAACTGTTTTGGAATCAATGATAGAGTGAATTAATAGTGTGTCAAAGTAAGACTATCATAAACGTGTGTCACTACTTTACTGAAAATATAGATCAAAATAACTCATTTAAAATCAAAATAACAGTGTTATTCTACAAAACATACAATGAAAATGTCTGTAAATAAACTGTTTTTGCACTTTATTTGAATTACAATACTTTACTTTAATATTACAGCTTTTGTTTGACCATTATTTGATTTTTTTAAACATTTATTTTGCCTTGTAGAGTAAGCATGGTATTATGGTATCGTCTCATTAACTATTAGCAAGTATGTGTATTTTCCATGACCTTAAACCATTTCACTGTGCACATTTCATTCTGATTTATATCCTTTATGCTTCAGTAAATTTTGAACTGCAGTACTTCTACTGTTGATAAGGTGTCCTTTTTCTATCAAAATATTCCTGCTTTGCCTCAGTACAAGGGCTTTCCCTATTTTGTGGAATGTCATATGAAGTTTGTCAGGGGGCTTTATCAGCCCTCAGCAGCAAGGGTTTCCCAGCTGTCTATGAAGACAAGGAAACACTACCCTCCCCAAAAAACACGAACACTTAGATTGTAAGTAACAACAAAAAAGAAAAAAACCCAGGAGAGGCAATTTAGAGAGAGTTCCCCTATCCACGGATGGCCGGATGTGCACTCGGAGTCATGGGTGGGAAAAGGCAGGGGACTCTACGTGGACAGATTTGGTAATTGTTGTGTCGCTACAGGTTTTCCATGGGGAGAGAAGGCAAAGGCCAGGTTGTAAACATGAAAGTAAAACCCGAGATTTTTTCCCATCATATAACAACATCACAAATGGTCTGGAACCTTTGTTGCAGGTCATCCATCTCTGTGTTTCACAAGTACTTCTGTGTCTTTACTTGTGAATAAGAAGTTTGTAATGCCCTAAAATCGTTTACAATTTTACTATTGGGAACAGATGGGAGTAAATGAGATTAGCTGGATTTATCTGGAAAGAGTTGTCTCTACTTCAATGACTGCTGGCTAATTAGTGCGATCGAATTTTGAAGCTATAGAACAGAAGCACATTTTAAAACCCAGTATTCTCAGCGTCTCATTAACCTCCTGCTTTGAAGCAGCCAACCTGTTTTCAGTGGTCAAATGTGTAGAGCTTCACAAAGCTTCACACAACAGATCAATATTCACTTCCTTCCTCTGGCCTATACTTGAACACACCATCTCTTGAAGTGTAATTGGTCTCTCCTTCCAGTTTTCAGGCTAGATAAACATGACAGCAGCTCTGGAAATGTCAGGTATCTCCCAAACCTTTCTCCTAAATTACACTTGGAGTGAGGAATAGATGGTCTGAGTGCAGAGTTAGGCTTCATTTAAGGCATCTAATTTAAAAGGTACAGAACAAGAAGCAGTCCAGTTTCTGTGTATGTGAGAAACTGTATGCACACTGCTCGAAAAGTTTCTTCCTCTGCTTTCTGGCATTCCCATTTGTCTGTAAATTAATATATGGGTAAAGATCTCATTATTATGCATGCAAATTGTGCGTATCACGTAATCATCACTTTGTGGGCGACAAAAATCAGTGTGTGTGTGTGTGTGTGTGTGTGTGTGTGTGCGCGCGCGCACACGCTCATATTCATCAAATACTTCCCAACCCTATTTTTCCCCAACTGTCTTCAGGGAGTGGATGTCTTTCTATTAGTAGATGTAGAATGAGAAGCAGTGGGAGGGATATTTGCTTGCACCAATTAAGACTGTCATTAACTCTGTGCAACACACCCTCACACACACACCGACAAACATACACACACAGTATTTAACACATTTAATTTAACAGTCTGTGAGTCAGTGTGTGTGTGCTCCTCTTTCTGTCTGAAACCTGTTGTCACTGAGACAGGACTGTGAGGAAACTCTTTCATCTCCTGCTCTCTCACTTCCTGTCTCCCCGCAGCCTCCCACTCCAGGATTATACGAAGACAGAAAACCTTTACGGTGATGTGTGTTGTGTTTCCACGGCTTCAAGGCCTTCAACATCCCCTCCGTTTAAGAGAAAAACCCTATCTCGGCTCAGTCACACACATCTCTTTTTTTAAGTTATTTTTTGGCTTTATTTGACAGGTTAAGTTGAGAGGCAGAAAGGAAAGTAGGGGAGAAGAATGAGGGGGACCTGCAGCAAAAGGCCGTGAGCTGAAATTGAACCAAGGCCGCTGTGTCGGGGAATGTAGTCCCTGTTCATAGCTCACCTGCTCAACCAGTTGAGCTACCTTCACAAATCTCATTTTAAGTGTAATTGTGTCAAGGAAAATTCAATCAGATTTTATCCTGACATCTAAACTGATGCCTCTTCTTATTAAGTAAGCTATGGGCAGGCAACAGCTCCGTTGGGTATCTTTAGATCTTTAAATGTGAGAACAGTCATTACCCACATTGTAGTGAGGATTCAAAAGTCTTCAAACGAGTATTTGAGCCACAATGGGGCATTAAATATCATTATTTATACCCAGACTAATAAGTGAGGAAACGCATTTACACAGAAGCTGATTGAAATGTCTCATTATAATTAAGACAGTCAAGATTTTGTCAATGGGGACCAATACAGATGATAAATATATAATCAAACGCCTGGCATCCCATCTGCTTTATGGATGCTACATACAGACTCAGATCTGACGTTTAATAAAGACAACAGAAAGCGAAGTATCGGTCTGATTTGAGATTCAGGTCCTGAGTCGCTCGTGTTTACAACTATTGATCAAACTGTCCACCTGGCCGGAGGGATGGCAGCCGTGATTCACGTCTAACGCGGTGTTTCCATCCCAGTCTCCACCGAAATGCTAATAATGTATGCTGTTTGGGCTGGAGGGAGTCCATTACGCTGACTGTATCACATCTTTGTCCATCGGGGGACACACACTGGGGAACGTAGACTTAGAAAGGAAGAGTGAGAGCGAGAGAGGCTCGCACGCATATTCTGGGAAAAGTGCGTGTGTGTGGATGTGTGAGTGTGTATTGAAGCTCGGACACAGCAGACATGTGTCACCTCAGCTCCAGTGCCGTCAAGCTAAACTGACATAAACAGCCCCAGGCGGCCCTATCAGAGATGGACTTTACATAACGGCTGAGTCACTCACAATCTATTTTTACGGCTTTGAGGTGTGTGTGCAGTGTGTGTGTCCTTCAGTGCTCATATCTTATGAAGAGCCAATTTGAGTTTCAGATCTCGGGAACAAGGATATATTTGTGGCGTTGGGTCATACTGACCCACAGTCAGTGCTTTCAGGAGCTGTGTGAAGTCTAGAACTTGGTTTTCAGATTAACACACGGTGCCTTTAAAAAACTATTCTGGAGCAATCTTTTGAGCGAATACAGTGGAGGGTTGATTGAGGGCAGAGGAGAAAGAAAAGAGGGTTGACGTGCAACAGGATGTCCCAGATGTATCGCGCAGATGATAGTAGATGAGTCAGAGTGAGCAAATCCAAACAACACGAAAAGCGTTTAAAAAAACTAGATGCTTAATCTCAAAAACATAAGTTACTGAAGGAGAAAAAGGTGGCACATAATCAAAGCAGTTAAGGTCTTCTCAGAATTACCTGTCCTCTGTCTCTTTCTTTAGATGTGTACATGTTGGTAAATAGATCCTGACAGGTGATGGAATTTTGATACTGATTGTGATGAATTCGATTCTATTCATCTGCAAATATCCATTTAAATAAAATAAACACTTTTGACTGGGATTATTTCAGTCTTAGGCATCAAAGATATACTTCTCAGTGGCAAACTACAGAATAGTGACACATCAAATGAAAAACCTGAACCCTTCACCCCTACAGTGAAGGAATCAAGTGGCTCTGTTCTGCTGTGGGCAGCGTTTTTCTGGCATGGTTTAAGTCCTCTTGTGCCTTTAGAGGGAAGGGTCACTGCAAATCAGTCTGAAGTTTCTGTAAGTGATCACCTTTATCCTATGATGAAACATCCTGATTGGAGCGGTCGTTTCAAGGATGACAGAGGCCCCATCCACACAGCATGAGGGGTCACTGAAGGGGTTGTTAAGTATGGAAATGATTTGAATTGTGATGCATCCTTCCCAGTCTCCAGATCTCAACCTAGCTCTGGGAGATTTAGGACCGACGTGTTAAACATTGCTCTCCATCACCATCAGATACCATATGAGTGAGCATCTTTTGAAAGAGTGATGTTCATCCCTCCAAAGAATCAATACCAAAGTGCACTGAAGCTGTTCTGGTGACATGTGGAGGCTCAACATCATACTAAGACCTTTTGTGGTGTTTTTCCGCTTAACTTGTCCTCAGTCTGCAATAATGCTGATGTGATTTCCTGAATAAAATGTCCACACTGACATGTTGATACTGCTTTTCAGTTTTAGTCTGTGTTTAAAAAAATGTAATAAAATAAAAACTTTGCAAAAACAAGCAATTTATTTTGCAGCCAGTTTCCTTACTATCAAAATGTCATTAGAATTAAAGCAGGGTAATGGGGTATCCTGACAACTACAAAACAAGCACAATCCAAAAGAATAAAAACTCAACAATGTAACTTACCACAACTTAAAATTCATCATTTACAATGTAATGTAAATTTAGCTCATTAAATAAACTTCCTGTCAGTGACCGCAGAGCTACGGTTTAAGAATTAGCATCCACGAGAATGGGTGTAAATATCTTGAAGGTATTTCATACAGAGATGCAAAGTGAGCTAAAAGTGACATTCATATTAATACAATTTTTACTTTTTTTGTCAGTTTAAAAGCAAGATTACTTTTTTCCAATTAAAAATCAGAAAAAAAAAGTCATTTTCCAGTGTAGTCAAACCAAGCACAACTTTTTTTCAGCAGTTTGAATGGTTGTGAATTACAACAGTTATAAGAAGCAGTAATACTGATCTCCCAGTAAGTAATGAGAAGATATGTCTAGTTAGGTATTCTGGAATTTCATGAATTTTTCAGCTAGAAGTTGTATATTTGTTGTTGTAATGATAGAGGTCAAACAATATTTGGAAAAAAATTAATTGAAACATTTTGCTGCATAGTGGTGGCAGCTGTTTACCATATGAAGAACAAAAGTTGAAAATGGAAATATACAAAAGCAGGAAAGAATTATTCACAGTAAATCCCAAACAGCAGGATTAATAAAAGTGGCATTTTTTCAGGCAGCCACATCTCACAGACCCAAAAACAACATCCTGACCTTTACAGTCATGTTTATGGTTTGATAATGAGAAACTTATCTGATAAGAATATATTTATGAAGGAAGTATTAGTATAAGGGACTGTATTTACTCTCCTCTGTTAAGTTATTTGTGACAAAATACACACATTTATACACACGCTTTGCAGTTTGGACACCTTGTGAGACCTGAATAAGTTAACAAATCGCTTCTCTGCAGCTTCAAGCTTCACTAATTTACTTTTTCCCCTACATATTTTAAGACTTCACTCTCAATTGAAGTTGAATCTATCAAGGTGTATTACCATTAAAGCATTCTCAAAGAATCCTTTCGGTCCACGCCTGCCTGCCCAGCATCACCATTGTTAATGCTCTATCGTGGTAGTGGGATAAACTACTTTAATCATGACCACGAAGATAACGTGGAAATCAGAAAAGAAGGGGGAAAGAGTAGGAGAATTTAGGGTAAAATCCATCCTCTGTCATTTCAACACAGTCCTTCAAGGTGTGTGTGGTAAGAGTAGTTTAACTTTTAAGGTCACGCTAGCTGGATAAACCATTATTATGCAGGTTGCACACTGCAGCATTACAGTTTACACATGTATTTAATGAAGGGAAACATTTTCAATAAACTCGAGTGAATTTCATGTGCATGTATGCCCGCACTGGCGCACTCAGACACGCACACACATACACACACCTGTCTCTTATGCCGAGTCCCGCTGAGCCTTCACTGCTCCACTTTTTTTTTTCATCTGTCATTCTGGAGCATGTCAGTGTTTAACCCCCTCCCACGCTGTCACACACATACACACACACTGCCTTTCTTCTTTAGCAAACTGCACAAACATACACAGCCACTCAAACACAGCTTTTTTCCCCCCTTCTTTCCATCTCAACACACTCACATAGACGGTCCAGGACACCACTTCAGACAGACACCATCAGCTGGACTAGTTGTCACATACATTTTTCCTTTCGCTCTTGCTCTCATTATGTTTATTACTGAGACTAATAGAGTCACAACTGTCATTTGCAGCCTGTGTGTGTGTTGAAGGGTGACAAAGGCTGGTTGCGTATCTACACATGGCTGGCAGAAATCATTTTGTTACTCTGGTCAAAGAGGGCATCTGCCATCCAACCAGACTCTCCTTTTCTCTGCAGGAGAGCACACACAACAGTTTAGGAGGCTGCGGGGTTTCTTCCTCCTGGCTGCATCCAGCATTTAGGCTGCTTATGGATTTTTAAATATGAGAGTGTAGCACCCATGGCTCAAAATAAGACGGTTTAAAAATTTTAAGCTTAAACTCACACTTTCTTGGCGAGTTAGGGGAGATACTTTTTAATTCTCCCGGGGTGTTCATGGGGAATATTGTGATGCGGCGTTTCATGAAGAAAAAGTGGTGAAACTGCTCTGTCAGCCGCAGTCAGTGATTATCATTTAATAATCACCAGTCAGTTACAGTCATGAGGGATCACGTCAAGCTTTATCCCTACTCTTTTTGGTTACATCAGGATGTGTAACATAGATTTAGGTTGCACAGATTCACTTGGATATAAGATAAACACTTTCTGCAAAAAATTACACAGATGCACTGGATTTTGGATGGCATTCCCGCTTGAATATTCTAAAACCCCTAAAAAAAATCACCATGTCCTTGGTGTGTCCTTCACATCCTTCACTTTGGAAGGTGCAAAATGTGTTAATTTTCCTGATTTATGGTGGTTGGAGATAACACAAAATGGTTTTTGAACCTAGATGAAAAATGGCAATCACATCTCACATGTTTAATAGCTCTATGGGCCATGTGACCGCATGGAAGCATTGGGGGCCAACGTGCCTGCAATATTGAGAAGCCCTTCATTAAGCGTGACCAATGTTTGTGTGTGTGTGTGTGTGTGTGTGTGTGTGTGTGTGTGTGTGTGTGTGTGTGTGTGTGTGTGTGTGTGTGTGTCTAAAAGTACGGAAATCAGCACATTTTCCATGGGATTGGACACAGAAGGCTGAAACAAGCTCACAGATGTCAAGGGGAACAAAATGCGCTATGCGTAAAAGCATTAGCGGAGTATTTATGATAAGGACGCAAAAACATGGCACAAGACAGATTAGGAATAAGACGCGCAGGAGCCAATGGAGATAATCCTGTTATCTCGTTGGACGTAAAATGCCAATGTGAAGCATCCTCAGAGACCGAGATGAACTGAACATGAACTAATGCCGCAGATATAAGGAAGGAGAAGGGGGGGTAAACACTGTTTGCAACCAGAGGTAAACACTGTTGTTCTTGACCTTAAGGGACATCCACACCGCTTACCGCAATGTCACCGGCGGTCTCCGTTCCCCATTCATTGGGAGCCCACACACGCGCGCCCGCACCGTCTCCGTTTTGACACCAGTTCGATATCCGTCAGATGACATTGTATCACCTTTGAGGATCCCCCATCAGTAACAACACCGGCTCTCTAATGCATATTGATAGGTGGTCGCTGTTAAGTTTACCAGTGAAGAATTTCGGGTCTCTGCTCGTTTGGAGTTAGGGATAGCAGGTGCCCGTGGAGACGCACGCCGGTCATCACCTTTAAACCAGAGCGCATTTAACATTACGCACTACATTAATGCGCGTGTGTGCACATACACGGACAGAGAAAGACGCACACATCCTCAAATAAGTCAAAAATACGCATACACACTCAACTGGAAAGGCAAAACAAAAGACAGACTTACGGGATGATCCTGGACTCTGCGGGCTCCTCTGTGCGCCCCATTGCGATATTCCCGTTACTCCCGTTTTAACGGAATCCTCAAATGCCGTGGTCGCAGTCCACGTCTCTGCAAATGTACCAAAGGATCACATAGAGAATGAGGAGTATGGCGAAGATGAAGAGCGCGACTAGGATGGCCTTGGTCACCGGAGAGATGAGCGACTGCATGTCAGGAGCAGAGCCGGGCAGAGCGGCGTGGGGCTCCGCGTCCGTCCGTCCTCAGTCTGCTGTCTCTCTCGCTCTCCTCCTCTCCTCTCCGCCGCTCTGGTAGCAACTGTTGAGGACGGAGCCCGGGGCTTTGTCGTGCGCCAACACACACATTTAGAGCCTGGCGCGCATGCACACGCACTCCGCGACGCGACTATATACCGGCGATCCGGGCGCGCAACGCGTGGGGGCTTCCCTTGCTAGAAGCGGCGCAGCAGTGGACCGTCTCTCCCCAGATCCACGCTCTGCGTGTCGCACATCAGAGGAGACAGGGACACGGACTGGAGTGATAACAGCCGTGGTTCGTTCAAAGAGGGCTGCAGTACAAGAGCGTGATGAAATTTGGGTTTTTAGATCAAACCCGGCAGAGACGTTTCTAGTCCCAAGTTGCGCGCCGAGCTGCTGCACTTGTCGGCAAACAGGTTGATTAGTATTCCTCACGGCGGCGCGATCTTGTGTGTGTATGTGTGTGTGACGGCTGGGCATGACAGGCTGTCATCTTATCACGACCCTCCACATTTCTTTTTGGCAGAGCTGTTAGTGGAAGGATTGTTTTAAGACATTACTCTGCATCAAAACCTTTTCCACTTGATGCGCGCTTTATTGCTACTTTATCTGATAAAATAATAAGGTTGGTTTCTCTTTTATGCACAGCTGCAAGAAGAAGTGATCCATTAATAAAGAGCAAAAACTCTCACTAAAACACTTGTAATATTGCAGCTCTGAGCAGGTGATTTGACAAATATGGCAAGATTGTTACTGGAAAGACTTTTGGAGGAGGTTTAGGCTACACTTTCTGAGGAGCACATACACAATTAGGATATCAGTGCTGGTTTTGAGGTTTCACTTTGGCAAGAAAATGAGCAGTCAGGGAAACTTCAATCAAAAATAGAAATAGGCCAGACTACAAACATCCTATCACATGCAGTAGAAATAACTGCATGAAACAGATTTAATGTAGCTCATATCCCACTCATGCAGTTTTTCCACATGGAGTTTTATCAGATCAACACAAATCATGTAACCACAGGCTATTTAACAGCAAAGATCAACCATGACCACTTGAGTTACGATTAAAAAAGGCTAAAAACAATAATGAGAACGAAGACTAGAAATAACCGATGACAACTAGGCTATTAAGACAATATCACTGAAGACCATTTAGGCTAGAGAAGTAGGTCGCCAGATGAACATCAGCAGCATGATGAGGAGCGCACCGTTCACCTCACTCACCAACACCAACCACTAGATGGCGACAAATAAAACCTTCCATGCCTTCATGAAATGTGATGGTGTATTTGATTATTCCGCACTCCATCATTGCACTGTAGTCTTGCATAACAATCATGACAGCTAAACGGGTTTAAGACGCGCAGGTAAGAAGACACAATGCAGCTTTGGTCGCTGACACATCACTTGTGCGGCACTGAGTCGTTTTGTTGTTGTTTGTCGTAGTGGCGAGCTAGCTAGTTAGCGGCAGTTAGCTTCGCTAGCAGCCAATAACACTGTGGCCTATTGAACAGAGTGGCTGAGGAAGCTGGAGGCGCTAGCGCTAAAGCAAAACTAGCCCTGTTGATAAGTTTGGTGAAATGTGCATACGGGAGTTGTGCTTTGCGCTATGT
This sequence comes from Acanthochromis polyacanthus, assembly GCF_021347895.1. Taxonomy (NCBI): domain Eukaryota; kingdom Metazoa; phylum Chordata; class Actinopteri; family Pomacentridae; genus Acanthochromis; species Acanthochromis polyacanthus. The sequence goes on from NC_067126.1 coordinate 27,367,922, forward strand.
GTGAGGTTTAATGTAAGCTAGAGCTTGTTGTTGAAAACTGCCACTGAGAGGACACTGTCGCTGGGAAGATGCCGTGTCAACTGAATATTCCATCAAGAGACTGACCAATGTTTGCAGCAATTTGCTAGCGGCTGGCTAACTAGCTGCAAACAGGCCATGAAGGTTTGTCAAGTAGCTGGAAGTACAATGCCACTGTGTTTCATTCGAAGTTTTGGACGAGCTTTACTTGTAGAAACATTTTCTCTCGTCCCCCTGCGTTTACTTCAGCTGTTGTTGCAAATATGATGTAGCCGCTTTGACAAGCGCGGCTAGCTAGCTGGTTAGCAGGAGAGTCAAGACACTTAACCTAAGTGACACAGAGTGTGTTTACATATGGGACTAAGTGGTTGTTGGTGTATGTTTGGACCGTGACAAATAATTACCTGAGCTGCTGTCTCTCGGGTCAGTGTGCTGGAGGTAAAGTGGCAAACCTGTTACCAAAAGGTCCACAAGTGCTACGCTAGCTAGCTTTACCGTGTCAAGATTAAGTGATTGCTAATGTTAATTATCCAACTAATTAGGTCTGTAGTGCAACGCCAAGTGAACCCAATACATATGTAATATATATGTATAATATGCAGGACAAAAAGTATAATGCTTCATATAATGTGTCTGTTACCATTTATGACACTGAAAATATAAAGTTGTCAACTTACCACGTTTGCAAAAAATACACTTAAATTAAACTGCCTCACTTTAAACATACGGCTTGGTTTAATAAAAGCAGCACATTATCTCAATAAATTCTGAACTTTTTGAGTTGTGCTTGCTATCACTTTGCACTGTATGGTTCATTTTGCAAGATAAGAGCATAGAGACAACAGCTGACCCAGTTACCAAAGTTGACACTATGCTGAGAAGAAGCACTGTTTGGACAAGAGAAGTGGGACCATAAGTCTTGACTACTTTCATAAGGCAGCGAGCCATTTCTAGGAGCTTGGTTAGTTCTGTATGTACAAGTAGTGATTGGAAAATTGAAAAACCAATGGAATCAAAATATACGTGATGTGTGTGTGTGTATATATATATATATATATATATATATATATATATATATATATATATATATATGAATAGGAGTAGTAATTGTCTTCGAGATCACTATTATATAATTTTAGAAAACTCTTGGCAGCTTCACCAGAGCAGGTGTGGTTGACTTGTTTTTTTTTTTTTTTTTTTTACAGGGTTTATTGGGTTCAGTGATTCCAAGGAATTAAATCACATATAACTGTACTTTAAAATAACAAAACCATCACAATTTTGTGAAGATCAACTTATGTCTTATTGGAAGATTATCAGCTAGTTTTATATTGTTAATGAACATCTTGTCAGACATGCTGGATTGAGCACGTCTGACATTTGGCTAGGTACCATTCCCACCATTGTCTTTGTTTTTTGCAGAACTAAGAACTACTCTATGTAAGATGAACACTGAGGACAAGTTGGAAGGTATGCTGCTGAAGTGCAGCGATGGAGGAGGGAGAGATGGCCTGGGCAGCGGAGGAGGACTCGTGGTGATGACCCTGGGGGAAAGGTCGCTGGCAAACCACCCTCTGCTGGCCGAGGATGACGACGACGAAGACGATGATGAGGATTTGACTGAAAGCTCGCTGGTCACTCATGACCTGGTCCCTCCAGAGCAGCTGATGATGCAGGAGGACATCACCAAGAATGGTGGAGGAGGAGAAGAGGAGGGAGGAGGCGAGGTGGGAGTGCATTTCCCCCTAAAACTCACCAATAAGTTGCCCTGCTTGCTTCATATGCCAGTGAGTTCATGCTGGTTTAATAGTAGTTCATGTTTTGGTATTCATATTTGTGAGGATACTGTATCTCATGTCTCCACGTATCCAGAGTGAGTTTTCTTTCTCACACTTCTATGCAACACATTTGGTAAATTCTCTGTAAATGTGTAGTTAATGTTTAAACTCACAGTGACTGAATATTGTTTAATTGCAGTCTATAATCAAAATCTGTATTTAGCTTTTTAATATAAACTTTGGTATTAAGTGGATGGCAGATATTAGAAGTAGAAACAGTGCGAGGAGTCACTGTGAAGACCCTTTTTTCAACCTGGTAAAACCTCTCAAGGTACACTGATTCATACTCAAAGAAATAAATAATTCTGCAAGAGCCTACAAGCTGAGGTTGACATCAGCCAAAGACTTTGTGCGCTTCATTCTTTTGTATCCCCGAAGAATACAAGTACCACAAATATGAACTTAAAAAGACACATTTTTATTCCAAATAAAAACATTGAGGATAATCTGAACTAATCCAGAGGATCAAGGTTAAAGGATTATTCCTTTTTTGGATCTTCAAGAACTTGAATCTTATTGTCATCATATTTTATGTCTGTAATGGTTGCAGAATCTTAGTGAGTAGGTACATAAATTTTAGAAAAATCAATGGTAGGATGTGCAAACGCTCTCACCAGACCAAATGACAGATGTAATCTCTCAGCATGTCAGAGATTTTCTAGGACCTGAGGCCTTCTTCAGGTCTGTTATGCCTGGAGCAACTCTGTGGTGAGATGCCCTCACATTGGTTGATTATCCCCAGCTTGCCTGGTTGCACCTGCCTGACCTGGATAAACTGCTGGCTGCCTGGGTGGCCCTTAAAGTAGGTCATGTGCCATATTAAATGTTTTGACTATCTATGGTCTTGCTTTTACAGTTGAGCATCAAGCAGGAACTGAAACTGTCTGAGCCAGCGGCCCATATAAAGAAGGACAAAAAAGCAATTAAGGACCTGATGGTGTGTCCCAAGAAGAAAAAGAGGAAGCAGCGTTCACCAGCAAAGGTGCAAATCAGTTTTATCTCAGCAATCATGTTCTTTAGAATACAGCTATACTACATATCTGTTGTTTTTGTCGTTATAGATTCTCAGCATCAACGATGATGGATCATTGGGCATACCAAACCCCAAATGTCACGTCTGTGTTCACTGTAATGCTGCATTCAGAACAAACTACCATCTGCAGAGGCATGTCTTCATCCACACTGGTACGATATAGCATGTTTTAAAATACCATTATATAAAATCCTTGCTTTACAATTAGATACGGTGACAGTGAAAGATTTGACACACTAAACAGGGATCATGCTAAATTTAAAAAGTACCCTATGAATATGCAGTATCTCTATTGTTTGTATTGTATACTCATGTATGTCATTAAAACTCCAGGTGAGAAGCCATTTCAGTGCAGCCAGTGTGACATGCGCTTTATTCAGAAGTACCTTCTCCAAAGACACGAGAAGATCCATACTGGTGAGTGCAGAATGAAGTCAAGCAGGATTCACAAGGATTTTATCTGTCATTTTAGTCCTAGCTCAGTGTTTTGTGTGGTTTTTGTCTAGGCGAGAAGCCTTTTCGCTGTGATGAGTGTGGGATGAGGTTCATCCAGAAGTACCACATGGAAAGACACAAGAGGACTCACAGTGGAGAGAAGCCCTACCAATGTGACTACTGTCACCAGGTATGCACCTCTTGTTTGCTTGTAAATTAGTGTGTTTGGAAGCAACAAAAGAGTTGAAAGTGGTCACAAAGTGGTCCTTGTCCACACTTATATAGATAGATGACAAAACAAGCATTTTCTTCTATATTTGGGCCTCTCATCCACATTCAATGGCACTGTAGATCATTAATATAGAGGATTTTTTAAATCGCTTCCAAAGTGAAGATTTTTTTAAACTCCACTTTATTTATATTTGTGTGGATATGTACATGGTACATATCAGCTGAAGGAACAAAGTTTATAAAATTGATTATTCCACTGGTATTTTTACTGAGAATATTTAATCAATAACATTAATTTCGCTTTGATTTGGCAAAAAATTAAAGTGATATCCTGCATTATGGGACGGTGTCAGATCTAGATGCACTTCACTACAATATAATGTTTACATATTTAGGTCATGTGATTCGGTATTCGTGCATAACATACACATGTATAACACACGCCGTTCTCAGCACAAGGTCATTTTGTTTGTGGGTACATCTATATTAAATGACCACATTCTATGTTGCCGTGATTTCTGATCATCAGTAACTAATGGAAAAAATGCTGCATTTCTACAAAAATATGCTGCATTTCTGACAATGCCATATAGGGGGAATGAACAGCCTTGGTGGAGTACTGCACTCTCCGTGTGCTTTTCTTGTTCCCATTGTCCTCCATCATAATAACCTGCACACAATTGTATCATTTTGTGTGGAAGAAGAGTCACATGACGCATTAAACACCCTTTTAATGTGAACGCAGACAGAATTTGAAACCGAAAGCTTTAGTTGACAAAGAAAGTTGATAACAACCTTCGTGATATCTGTTATCTCTGACTGAGGTTTTAGTTTGAGTCTCACCAACTTAGACCAAAAAAGCCTAGCTATGTCAAACTGGCTTCATACTACAGTCCTCTGGTGTTATATTCACACTGACATGTCTACAGAGTCTGTTTAAACATTAAGTCATGCACACTGATGGATTGTGATGTCATCCTACATCTTCAGTATCCATGTAGGAAAATCAAATTCCAGTGACTTACAACTTTAATAAGTTTTATGTGTGTATTTCTGTCCTTGTGTGACACAATGACCTCACAGAACCAAAAAGGTACAGAGTTTCTTGTACAGAAATCTTGTGGGTCGATTACTGTGGAACTGTTCTGTCTTTTTAATTAGTGAACAAAGCGCTGAGGAAAATAAACACAGCAGATTACAGTTTAACCTGCTTTTGACTGTCTGATAGATCTGCCTAAAATGCCTGCACTCATATTGTCCCAGGCATGTGTTGCTGTGATTACCAAATGATTAGATTGTGTGCTGTACGGTTCACAAACAGGAGTTAGATTTTTTTGAATTTATGCTAAAACTGCAGATCTGTTATATGAAGATTCAGTGTATTGCCAGCTTTCTCACCACTCCACAGACTAAGCAAACCAAACATATTGGGTGTGAAAACACTCATAAGACCTCACCAATTGGTGCTCATATTAATAGATTTTATATTTTTAGAACTCATTAAGGGACAGTTGGTGGACAAGGAGCTTAAGACAGTTAACTTAGTTCATAGTTTGTAACACTGCCTCGATGTTCTTTACTGCACGGTGTCTATTTTCTGTAACAGTCAAAAATATGTATTCTTCCTTCTGTCCACAGTACTTTTCCAGAACAGACCGGGTTTTAAAGCACAGACGAATGTGTCACGAGAACAGAGAGAGAAAGACAAGCAAGACTGCTGGTAAAGTTGGACCTTTGCGTGAAACAGATTCTTTAGGGGCCCCCTTTCTTGCCAAAGAGTGTTCACTGCCCAAGAAAAAGCGCCAAAAGTGTGCAGACAAGAGTTCAGGTGCTTCCACTACTGCCCAGCCAGAAGGACATACTTTTTCTGCTGTAGAAACAGACGAGAAAGAAGATCAGAGACAGACTAAAATTGAAGGTCTATCTCTTTATACTGTGTCCTCCAAAGTCAAGCATGAGTATGTGATTGCTGACTACTCCGTAGAACTTCCTGAAGAAACAACCAGCCAACACGAAGAGGGCGACATGTCATCAGAAGAGACGACTCCTCCTAAACTAGTCCTGAAGAAAGTCCCCAAGAGGAGTCTTAAGCAGTCCACCGAACAAACTTCTTCCTGCTTGTCCACTTTGTCCACCTTTGAGGAAAACAGTAAGGTTACACAGTACACCTTCGAAATCGTGGATAAACAAGGCCTTTTAGACGTCGAAGGCAACACTGAACTCGAGTCGGTTGAAACTCTTCAAGGAGGACCAACAAAACCAGCAGCCAACAGCACAAACTATGATGACGCCATGCAGTTCCTGAAGAAGAAACGTTACCTTCAAGCTGCTATGACCAACAACAGTCGGGATTATGGCCTGAACACAAGCAGCATCTCTTCTCAGCCGTCTGTTACACAAACAGTGGTGTCAGCTGTCATCGATGAAACTGTCCCTGCTACCATTCTGGAGCCCCAGCCAATCAGCACAGAGATTAAGACAAGTCATGACAAGAATGTATTGCCTGATGAGGTTCTTCAGACGCTGTTGGATCACTACTCCAACAAAGCTAATGGGCAATCAGACATTACTTTTAGCGTGGCAGACACAGAGGTGACCTCAAGCATATCTATTAATTCCTCCGATGTTTCAGACGGCAGCCCTGTGGAGAGCCTCGGGGTCTCTAGTGCCCAGACTCAGCCACCTAGTGAGAAAGTCAGCCTTTTGCAAGAATACTCCAAATTTCTCCAGCAAGCATTGGAGAGGACCAGTCAAAATGACAGCTACCTGACCAGCCAGAGCCTCAGCTTGGTCTCTGAAAACCCCACATTAGCCGGACAACCTCTGTTCTCCACTGAAAAACAATTTCCTTCCCCAAGCAGGTTCAAATCAGGGATGAGCTCTCCGCTAAGGTCCACTTTGGAGAAGCCTCACTTTGGATTACTCGTCGGGGACTCCCAGAACTCGTTTTCATTTTCAGGTGATGAGACCACCCCTCCCTCTGCAGTGTCCCCAGCTGAGGAGGACTTTTTGGAGCAGGTCTCGCCCTCCAAAAAGGCAGATTCGTCACAAGGGATATTGCAGACTTTTCAAATAAGCTCCTTTGATCAGAACTTCAAATCTCATTTCCAGACCTCGAGATCTGGATCCTCCTCACAGTTTGTCGCCAATGGACAAGTAAGTGTTCGAGGACACAGCACAGACTTCTCAGAGTTCCCTTTAGTTCGAGTCACAGAGACCAGGTCTCAACTGAACTCCTCCCCTGATGTTTCAACCAGTGAATCATTTGGCTGAAGGGAAGGGGAGGGAGGACAAGTCATTTCTGTTAATAATTTCAGCGGCACTTTATCTCATCTCTCCTGTTTTGCCAAAACAAGCCCCATTGCAATTATGTGCTCTTTCTTCAAGCAGTTTGTTAGAAAAGATATTCATGTTTTGCTTTTGTTTCTTTTTTGTTTGTTTTCTAAACTTTAACCTCGCAAATGAAAATACTAAAAATAACTATAATTAGCATCTCCCCTTTGGAAAAAAAAAAAAATTCTTGATCCAGAATGTATATTAAGAGATTAAGCGACCAAAGTGTAATGCGAGAGACTTCTTTTTCTGTCATACCATTGCCATAGAGTTTATTTTTAATGTTAGTGTCAATCAGTTTGCCTTGCACAAAAAATGATCAAGTCAGTCTTGCTGCTTAATGCAATATTTCCACTTATTAAAATGTAGGCTGTATTTATGTATGCCTTTTTGTTCTTACTGTAGCTACCTCCCCTAGCTGTTTATCTGATAAAAACAACAGAATTTGTATTCATCGGTAGAACCTTTTTATTCCAGCTGTCAAATTGTCTACTGAAATGACCCAATAATTAGGACATGACAACACAATCATTTTTTTCTTTTCATATATTTAAAGTCACTTTATTCTCACCTGAAATGGATAGTTCCACTGGGTGTGTGTCATGAACGGTTCACAAAAGATTTGACTGTATTTGCCCGATACATTTTTCATTTACAGATTGGGTCTAATTTGGCCGGTGTGATGGCCAACAATGAGAAATGTTCTCATTCATAAGTAGTTAAACATTGTGCGGCTTAATGTGTTCCCTTTGTGGCTGAATTTCTTGGCACTGACTTTACAAATGTGGCTCTAGTGCAGAATAGGCTGTGTAACAAAAAAAAAAAGGCCGGGCTGCGTTAGATTTAAAACAAGTTTTTGTCTCCCCAAAAATGGATTTGGGCTTCAAATAGCTGCACACATGTGATGGTTGCAGGATAATTCTTATTTTCTTTGCCTAGTATACGTGATTTGTAATGAAATTACTTAACAGGATTGTGCTTAGTGTTTGCACAATTTGCACATTCTTCACTACAGGGAATGTAGTTCGTGCTTTCACAGTGGAGGAATTGCATAAAAAAGTCAAACTTTTTGTTGAGATTTGTGAGCTTAACCACTTAAAACTCTTGTGTCAGACTTGGTGAAACTACAAATTGTGCTCTTTGCATTTGTCACTTAAAAGGATGCAGCTCTTGTAGATTTGTAGTTCTTATTCGTAGAAACTGAACAGTTTTTTGGGGGATGGACGATGAGATGAGAACCCCTCGTCATCAGTGAACGTCTAAGTTTTATCAAAACTATATTATGAATTATACAGTACATGTAGAAATGAGGTGTGTTATTTTACGTCTGTGCCTTTCTTTTTGTCTTATTCCAGCATTTCCTTTGCTCATTCCTCCATATGTACTTTTTGTTTTCATTTTATTTTTTTGAACTCAGTCTGCGCTCTAAGGCTACTAATTCCACTTGCACAAAAACAACAAATACATAAGCTATCAACTTATCCACTCTGTAATATGTTAAGATCTGGGAGCTTTATTTAATTTCGCTTGTTATATTTTTACTGTTTTAGAATTTTAGCAAAAAAATATCACCGAGTTTAAGTCTTGCTTGTGGTTGGGAGGAAATAGCATTTCACTGACTGCGCTGCCGTATGTGTACGAGTACAGAATCATGTTTTAGATGTTTGTGGTTTTAATGATTATCATCTGTTTGCTAGAAGCCAGTAGTAAGTCACAGCTGTCCAGGCCCTTGTTGGAACCTTCAGTTTTAAACACACAAGTAATAACGAGTGAGTGAGGTCTTTTTTCTACTTCATCACTTTGTCGATTGCTTTCCATGCGTACATGATGTTTTCGGTGCTCTTGTGTTAAACACTGTTTTCCTCTGCACCATCCAGTGTAGGCTTAATGTTGAGCTCCCTCTTGTTACTGACAATCCGGGACAGACAGCACCACATTCATCAATTTCTTTTACCTGTCTTCATCGATCATTCCCTCTAGAATGTATAGAAATGATCCTGCTGTAAATACATTGTATATTTTTTATGTTCTGAGAAGTACTGTTAGTTTTTTGTCAATAGAGAGGACAAGACGTGTGCCAGAGACACTTTTTTTTTTGTCAGCGGAAGGCATGTTAACTTGTTTCCAAGCATTTATTAGACTGAACAACGAATCACTTTTTCTTCCCGACAAAATGATGTGGCTTTCTGAGAATTGTATATATATATAAATATATATATATATATGTCACCACTGTATCAGAAGAAAATTGACACTTTTTTAAAAAAGTTTTCTTGCCGATTGCTTAAAAGTGAATTTTGAAGTTTTTGTAAGTGCAGTTAAAATGTGCATTGTGATGGGGCTTTACAGTACAGAGCTGTGGATAATGAAAATCCCTCACTTCCAGGAAACGATTTTGAAATATGACGCCACCTGAAATCAGTCTGTTTAGCATCACATATTCCCCCTTAACAGCAGCTTGAGTTCATGTCATCTGCAACAGATTTGGAGTGAATTATCACTTAAAAATAATGGTTGTGTGGTGGAAGTTCCCCATCAGCTAACCCATTTCATTGTCAGTAACCTCTAAAAGCACAGTGCAGATGAGCGATTCTGCTTTTGTAAATTGTACCCCATCCCTGAAAAGTTTCATTTAAGCAATTAAAATGCAAAAAAAAGGAGTTAAAGATTCATGAACAATACGAGCAGCACCACGGTATTTTGTTCCTTTTGATTAACTATAGTCAGTAACCTGGCCATAAGTGTCCTTGTGTAAGCTAGAGAAAAAAAATATTTGTTTTGTGTAAAAAGATCTGAATTATGAATTTTTTGATAAAAACTATTTTTGAAACATGTCATTTAAGGCACTGGTATGTACAGTATATCATATGCAGTCACTGTTGCTACCCTCATTTATCTCTGTACAAGTCGTTTGTGTCAAGATCTTTCAAGTAACAGATGGGAATCTGAACTTTGATTGGCATTTTCATACTTTTTAAGAATTTGAGAAGGAAGCCTGCTTCACTGTACGGTTGGTCTTACGTTAGGTTTATTTGCATGGTCTGACTTGTTGGGTCGAGTGAACTTGTTTTATGAATAATGTGCAGCTTTAATTGTAGCTGGTTAATTTCAGTCAAGTAACCCATATGATTAGATTTTTGCAATATATTATGATTTGTAAGCGATCTGATTAAATTGTTGTTTTGATTGTTGTGTGTCATGCCCTTATAAATAAAATAATTCACAGTATGTGACCTTGAATTGTTTTTGATACGCTGCTGCTGCCACTGTACTTTACATTTATTGAGTCCGACAAGAATTTAAGGTGAAAACGTGGCCGTTGCTGGAAAGCAGCCGGAATGGAGCAGCACAAAGTGTTTTAGGTAGATTGGTTATTTTAGAGTCTGTTCAGAGGATCTTTGTTGAACAGAAATGAAGGGTTGTGACAAACTGTCTTCTTAACAACCTCACTGAAATTGTGGAGGGAAAAAATAACTTGTCCTGCAACGTTTCATCTGTATTCCAAAACCCAAAGATATATTAAGTTACTGGGGATAAAAAAAGAAGAAGAGACAGCAGTAAATCCTTACATTTGACATGCCTGGGTTTGGAGAACGGTTGCGGTTTGACTGAAAGACAACTAAACTGGAAATACAGTTGATCAAAGTTGCCTTCAGATTTATTTTCTGCCAACAGACCAATCTTCTCAGCACTGTAAGCCTTTTTTCATGTTCAGTAAGCTTCAATAGTGAACCTGCATGCACAACTGCCTGTCCAAAAGAAAAAGCCACACTTTAATATTTTATTCGACCACCTTTAGCTCTGAGATTGACACACTTTCGCCATGGCATTGTTTTGAGTTGCATTAATTTTCTACCAAGATCTTATATTGATGGTGAGTTGGACAAAGTCTTCTCCAGCACATCCCAAAGTTTCTTAGTATGGAAGAGGTCTGGACTCTGTGGAGGCAAGTCCGTGTGTGAAAATGCTATGTCTTGATCAACTCATTCACAATATGAGCCCCATGAGTCCTGGCATTGTGATCTTGGAATATGCTCATGCCATCAGGGAAGAAAAACTCCATTGATCTAAAGATCTGGTCATTCAGTATATTCAGGTAGTCAGCTGACCTCATTCTTTGGGAACATAACATTGCTGAACCTGACCAACCCCACATCATAACCCTAACCCCCACAGGCTTGTAGGGTAAATCTGGACTCATCAGACCACATGACCTTCTTCCTTTGCTCCAGAATCCAATCTTTATGCTACCTAGCAAACTGAAGCCTTTTTTTCTGATTAGCCTCACTGATCAGTGGTTTTCTTAGAGCTAAACAGCTGTTTGGTCCCAATCCTTTGAGTTCCCTTAGCATTGTGTGTGTGGCAATGCTCTTAATTTCACTATTAAACATATGTCAGTTCTATTGTTGATGTCCTACGATCATCTAAGAGTTTGTTCCAACTACATTTCTTCCTCAAAGATAATCATTCACCAGTATCCTTCAGGTTTTAATAATGTGTTTGACGGTTAACCTGATTTTAGCAGTTTTAGAAATCTCCTTAGTTGTTTTCTTTGCTTGATGCAGGCCAATAATTTGACCCTTCTGAGATAGATTAACATCCTTTCTACAACCACAGGATATGTCTTCCAACATGGTTGTTTAAGAAACGCACCAGCTAGGGTTACATAAATTGTTGCAGCTGAAACATATTCATCACTGCAGTAATTATCCATGGAAGGCTCTTACCTATTTGCTTAGTTAAATCCAGGTGGTGACCTTTTTTTCTTTTTTGGACAAGCAGTGTATAAAATAAGAACAAAATAACCATTTTTTCATGTTATGATGGGTCAAAATGTAAGCTGTGAGAAGATCTACAAAGTCTTACAATCCTTCCTCAATTTAATGCCTATTAATATATATTTTTACAACTTCTTATATATGATATATATGCTTACAATGATATTTTAGATGAGATCATTAAGACAGATCAAATGTAGGTCTGTTCTCATGGTCCAAAACCTCCAGATGGCGTGAAATCCAAACGTGCTTTTAGAAAGCATTCCCACAAATACAAAGATAAGGGTTGCAGGTACGTGCAATTTCACTTCTAATCATTAGTCAACTTACCGATAGCAGGGCTTGCCAAAACCAACACATGATCCTTGTGCAAATCTTGCAACACACCCTGGAAAGGTGACAACACACCGACTTACCTGGTGGCTGCTGACGTTTTCACAAAACACGTTGTCAAAACACCGGCTGAATTCATCAGGAGGAATGATGAACCTATTTATTTTATTTATTTAGCAGCACGGAATGATACAAGACTGTTTAAGGTAAGGTTTAGGTAGCTTAAAGTTTGACTGCGAAAGCTGCTTGAATGCAACAAGCCAAACTCTGTTCAAAAATTTGTTAATTTAAGCGCACTCGCAAGGATGAATACAGCTCGACAGGGAAGATTTGTTTGGATACATACGAAAACTTTTATGTTTCCTTTGTCAAAAATGTTACTTTAAGTGACGGAAACTCGTTGTTTTAAGAGTAAAGTAACTGAAAGAATGTCCTGGAGCGCAGGCTACTTTAGCTAGGACGCCTAAAATTGATACTTTTATTAATTAGGTTTGGCTTAGACGGTGTCTGCACGAATCTGTAGAAGTTGTCAGCAAATATTTAGCTAAATTGTCTGTTTTTAGCTTAACTTATGGTTAAACCGTGACGCTAATAACGCCGTATTGTTTTATTTACATGGTATTGGTGTCATGTACAGTTCACACCCTGCTGTATCCGGGTGTCTTCATGCTCCATCTGCTGCACCAGGACCAACACTTTTAACTCTAGTGTTGTCCTGCAGGTCAAATTGACCCGTTTTAAGGTTTGAAAATATGGGAATATATATATATATATATATATATATATATATATATTCACAGTGAAACTTCTGATGTCTACATTTTCAAAATTTTTGGGAAATTTTTGAACATTTTTTGGTGAAAAAAGAAATGCTAAAAAAAAGTTTAGCTGGATTTTGATTGTTTTTTTGTGAATTTTCTTAAAAAATAGAAGTTTTAGTGATTATATATGTAATCACTTTAGATATATTTAGGATTTTTGTGGAAGATTTTTACAATTTTTTGTTGACAATATTTACAAGAATTTTCTTGCCAAATTTGGGGGATTTTTTTGAAAATAAAACTTTCAAGGGAAACTTTTAAGGAATTATTTTTTTATAAATTATTTTCTTCCCAAAAGTTTTGCAAATTGTCTGAAATCTTGGGAATTTTGTGTGTGTGTGTGTGTGTGTGTGTGTGGGGGGGGGGGGGGATTTGTTTTAGACAAGGAAACAATATTTTTTGGTGCCAGTAAATGAGGACAACAGGCGGGTTAAGTCACTTTAACTCCTTCCGTGGTCATTTATTAACGAAGGCAAAACATTTTTTTCTTCATGCTGTGGTTTTATATTCATCGCATCAGATTGCAATGGAAAATCTGCCCATCAGTTGGACGGTGCACAGCTGTGAGCAGGAGGGAGATGGAGCAGAGCTGCTGAAGGAGGAAGACACCAACACACATGTCCATGATCTGTTCCATGAAGACGCACAGGTGAAAGGTTCACTGCATTTAAAAGTTGTAGAAGCATGTGATGTGATTCAAATCTGAAAAATAAGGTGTCTTTTGTGTTCAGGGCTTTCAAGAGTCCGGTCAGCCATGGTGGAGGATCAAACTGTTCGTGTGGGAGCCGGTGCTCTTTGGCACCTGGGATGGAGTCTTCACCACCTGCATGATCAACATCTTTGGCGTGGTTCTGTTCCTGCGTACCGGCTACCTGGTGGTTAGTAAACACTGAGTGTTTTTGTATGTATGACTAATTACACAGTCCTGTGAGAGACACTGTAACCTCTCATCCTTGTTTGCATTAGAGAGAGACAGACACTAACGATATAATGAAATTAAAATACAGTATTAAAACTGGAAAGATCCGAGTTAAACTCAATGAAAATGATACATGACAAAAAAACAACATTGCGCTTTCTACTGGTTACTTTTTCCTGATTTGAACTTGAGCACGGTCACTCAAAAAGTGTCAAAAACACTAAATATCAGTAGTTTATAAACAATTTTCTAAGCATGAGTCAATTTAAGATTAAGGATTCAAGAACTTTATTGTTGTACATACAGCAGAAACACAGTTATTGCCCTGAGTAATGAAATTCTTCTTTTACAAGTTCTTTTCACGCAACAAAGTAATATGAACTAAAATAGAATAAAAATAGTTTAAAAAAAAGAAATAAATTCCTTGTGCAGATGTTAGCATCTTGTGCATTACTGTCATATGTGAACAGATGTTGATATGTGCAAAACATAGCTATTTATAGAGCTTGCAGGTGAGTCAGTGATTTAGTAGCCCAATGGCCTGTGGATAGAAACTGTTTTTTAGTCTGGTGGTCCTTGCTTTCACACTTATGTAGCATCTCTTTGTGACCTGGGTGATATAAATCTCATGTAGTGACGGGAATGCTGCTTCACAGGTGAAGTTGTGCTGTAAATGACACGCTGGAGAGCCTTCCTATCTTTACTGCTGCAGTTCCCATACCATACTGTGATGGAAGTGGTCAGGACTGTGCATCTAGAGAAGTTGCTGAGGAATTTGGGGGAGAATCCAAATTTCCTCATGTTCTTTTCATTTCAATACCACAGCTCTCCAGATGCCCCCGGTGTGTTGTTCTACTTAATACACCAAATTGTACATTCAAGCACACCTGAAAAGACCAAAAATACAACTTTTCCACTCAGTGCAATCATGTTTTTACTCCTGACCATCAAACACTTGGTTACATAACTTTCTGCCAGTGTGTTACCCATCCTCTCAACACCACAACAGACCACATCACTGCAGTGCAGACGGTGCAGCAGAAACTTGATTGTCGACATTGCGATGAAAGTAGTGTAGCAGTGTTGGAAGAAGTATTCAGATCTTTTACTAAGGTACCAGGACCAATAGAGCAATGTAAAGTGAAATGTAGGTGATTATAAATAGGCAGTAATGGCTGAATGTATTTGAAGAATGAAAGTCAAAAGTGCTGGTGTGCTCCTTCTTACTGATATATCCTCAGATTATTAATACAAAAGCATCAGTGTGTCTGCAGCATGTTGTGGTTGTAGGGGCTAAGGATGGAGCTGCTTTAAATTACTTTACACACAGTTTTATATACAGGGACTCCTGATAAATCTCAGGGGTTATGAGATGATAAATAGGAGAGGAGCAGAAATCTTTGTTCTGATCTTCTGGTGAGATATTTGGTCCTTTGTACATTTATTGAAGTGAAACTATGTTATGCCACTGCAGTGTTCTGTATGTTTTCACTTTTATGCCTTCTAACATCCAGCTTCAAACATGGTAATAGTGTGTTGTTGTTGTCATTCTTTACAGTTTTGTTCCGCTCTATGGAGGCTTTTTTATTTTTAGCTGCAACCATAATTAAATGTGTCACTCAGTTGATCCTAAACACTACAATGGACTTGCGTTATCACAGGACACAGCTGCAAAGAGCCAAGGACTGCAATTGCTGCATCTGTTTGGGCTTAGCTTGGTGGCTAGAATATGGCATAGTTTGCAATGCGGGAGACAAGACACAAGTTTCTGTCTCTGTTAGAAAGATATGAAGCTATAAAGCGTTTAGCAGATACACTGTATAAAGTCAGGACATGCAGATATGTATAGGAGAAGCTGTACATCTATCATATATTTGGTTTACAGCTGCAGATATGTATAGTAATGTCTCAGTATTTTGTGTCCTGACATCCTGCAGGGGAACACGGGAGTGCTGCTCGGGATGTTCCTCGTCTCCATGGTTGTGTTGGTAGCTCTGGTGACGGTGATGTCGGGGATCGGAGTGTGTGAGCACTGTGGTGCCGGCAGCGGAGGAATCTACTCCATGATCTCCACTGTCCTGGGGAGCCGGGTGGGGGGCACCGTAGGCCTCCTCTATGTGTTTGGACAGGTGAGTAGCAGATACAAGTTGTTGTTTTTTTGTAGGCTGATTCATTGTTTGTAATGTGACAAGAAGATTTGATTAAAATACATACGTTTAATTTCCATCCTTCCTCTATGTTGTGTATCCCGCAGTGTGTTGCTGGAGCCATGTACATCACAGGCTTCTCTGAGTCGGTGGCAGAGCTGCTGGCTTTACAAAGCCAGTGGGCAGTGCGCGGCATGTCGGCAGCAGTGCTGTTAGCCCTGCTTGGAATCAACCTGGCTGGTGTCAAGTGGATTGTCCGACTCCAGCTGCTGCTGCTGGCTGTGCTGGCTGTCTCCACACTGGACTTTGTAATTGGCACCTTCACGCACCTCGATCCAGGTAAGGGATGCATATACAAAGGTGTGCAAGGATTGTGGGAAGAATTTAATCCTTAGAGGAGTTTTTGTGTTTTCTCATTCTAATGCTCTACTGCATGTTAAACCAAACATAATTCTCATTTAATCCTTGTGTCGTCCTGCGGGTCAAAATTGACCCGTTTTAAAGTTTGAAAATGTGGGGAAAAAATACATTTTTACAGGGAAACTTCTGATGTCCACATTTTCAACATTTTTGGGAAATCTTTGAACATTTTTTAGTGGGGAAAAAAGAAATGTTAAATGTTTCTTTAAGAACATTCACAAAAAATCCGCCAAAATCCAGCGAATTTTGCTGGATTTTGGCGGATTTTTTTGTAAATGTTCTTAAAGAAAATATTAGAAGTTTTACTGATGTATATATGAAATCGCTTTAAATATTTTTAGGATTTTTGGAAGATTTTTACTCATTTTTTGAAAATATTTACAAGAATTTTCTTGCCAAATTTCAGGGATTTTTTTTTGAAAATAAAGCTTTTAAGGAATTATTGGAATTCTCTTCCTGAAGGCTTTGCAAATGTTCAGAAATTTGGGGATTTTTTTTTTTTTTTTTTGCTGAATTTTGGATTTTTTATTAGACAAGGAAACAAAATATTTTGCTGCCTGTAAATCAGGACAAGAGGAGGTTTAAGTCAGTGTGTGCCCCAGAATTATATGAATGGCAAAAATTGTGAAGCAGCATTTCTACAAATTACAAATATTTATATATTGGACATACATTTCCAGGAAATTTCAGCAGAACAGCCAAAATATTGAGAATACCATGCACCATCTGAAACGGTGATAAACGGGGCTAAAAAATGAAAGAACTGGCATTGCATAATTTCAGTAAGAATGCCGCCTCAATATGTAATTAGTAAGGGTCAAAGCATGAGCTGTTTAAATCATCAACAGCTAAGATTAATAGTATGTGTTTTAAAAACCGTTTAGTGATGCTGATGTTTTGTGTGTCTGCCTCTGTCATGAATTATTCAGTGAGTATGGAGCAGCATTTAGTATCAGTATTTACTTCAGGAACCAGCAGCTGAAGCCAAACAGTGGAACAAGTTGGATAAGTATCAGATCGTAAAATGAGGATATTTAAGTCGGTAATCTTTTTAAATGGCACTAATACGTAACCATAGATGGAAACAAAAGATTGGCAGCCCACACTGTCTTCTCGTATCTCGGTTCGTAGGTCCTTGACTCCTCTCCTCACATCTTAGTCCCACCTGAGATGTGAGTGGAGGAGACAAGAGAAGAGAGAAGTGGAGACCAGACATTTAACAAATCAGACATTCTTGCCTCGGAGCTGCTGTTTGAAAGCAACGTGAATGAAATCTGATGTGTAGTACATTTGCATCATCTGTCCCGTGTTTTGTTAGACCCTACCACTGTATTTTGCGATTTGGGTCCGTGTGTAAAGGCTCTTCAAGTCTACAAAGCTCCTTAAAATGCAGTTTAGGAATTTAGGCATCTTTCAGGATAGCACTCTAGGATTGATTTCAATGTCACAGGCAGCAGGACAGAAAAAAAGAAGTGGCACTACATGGAGAAATGAGATGAGCATTTGTCACTGCAGACAGTTGACTTGCCAAACAGAGATGTAAGTAATATGTTAACTGCTGTGTTGTCTTACAGTAACTTAATACTTTTGTTCTAGCTGTAGTTTTCCTGCTGTAGAGAAGTCTGTGGATCTGCCACTGTTGTTCAGGGAACAGTTCAGGAGTGATGCTGGCAAGACTTGGAGGTTTGCATGTTTTATTTACAAAGTTTAATGAGATGATAGTACAAGATGAACAGAGGGAGACAGAAAAACAGCAAACACACAAGTGGAAATTAAAACAAGTTAATCTTGCTTTAAAGTCCTTAGTTAATGTTGTATAGGTAGAGTTACATCTTCACTTTTTTCTCATCAATAACTAATTAGAAATGTGTGAAAAGAAACATGTGATTCATGTTCAGTTCAAGTTGGCTCCATTTGTAGTAAGTTTTTACCAGCAGGTAAAACTGCAAAAAATATTGTCCACCTTCCAAAGAGGCAGTATAACAGAAAAAAGTTTGATAACCTGCTCATGCCAGTAGGTGTCGCTGTGGTATAATTTATTTTATCACTCGGTCATCTACTGACTGTCAACCTGCTTTTCTTCACCAATACACTCCTTTCTCATTTGACTGTTTGGCTTTGGTGCTGATGTCCTGTTGTTGTATTTTAAGCTAAGTTTTAAACTGCTATTGTGTTTGTTGAGATTTTTGTTTTTTTATGGGGAGGAAATTCTGTTTTGTTTTGTTTTTTGAGGAGATTATATTCTTTTGTTGGCCTTCAGGAAGTCCTTCCCACATTTCCTGTTCTCAGTGATTATCAGCGTCCTGTCCTGTGAAAAGAGAAAAGTAGTCCAGATTTCAAGCTAGTCTGTCAACGACACATTTTAACCACAAAAATGCTTATTTTATTAAGCATATAACCAAGCTCACACGATAAATCATGCATATACATACATACATACATACAGCACTGCATTTCTCCGGACTCCAAAGAAATCTGGCTACATGCCCAGTGTTAGGTAGGGGTTAGTTTTTACAAGAATCCACTTTACTACTTCAGGTAGCCCTGTCTGAGCCACTGAAACCAGACTAAACCCCTCCCAGTTCCTTGTCTGCTTTACAGCACAGTAAGTGGAGGCCGGTTTGCCGTCCCCAGAAACAGCGGGAGAACCAGCCATAATGGGTACTCCAGGTTTTTCCAATTAAGAGCTGCTGTGTGTGTTTTGGTGACCTCATGGTTGGCAGAGCACCAACAGGTCCCCAAGCTGGCTGAAACAGCCCAGATTAGACTGAACTCGCTGAACACTGAGGCACATCCTGAAGGAAAAGGAGCCACCGCCAAAATCATTTGGTCATAGCTTGATAACATGGCCCCTGTGTAAACTTTGCAACACTATCAGTGTGGTTGGTTTCACACGCAATTGTACTTCACTACCACAGCTAAGACATGCCTCATCGTTCAAGTAATGTCTATTAGAGCTTTAATTATGCAGTTTAAGTTATACAGCTTTTCAGTATGCTTGGCAAATATAGGCATTTTAACGTTTAACGACATCATCTTGTCAATACTCTTATGATCAGGAGTCAAACTTAGAGTTGAAATATTAATCAATCAACCAGCAGAAAATTGTTGTTCTTGGTGTCGATGATTGCATTCTGCCTATAAGCAGGTTTAGTGGCTTACACCTCCAAGAACAACAAAAATAGGGGAATGACTAAATGGTGTTGGCTTTTACTGCCTCTTGTTAACTATTTCAGTTCTGCAATATTGGCAGTCACCCACTTTATTCGCTACATTCTAGGCCAGACGTGTGCTGCTATTCATTTAAATCAAGACCAGTTTATGGCTCTTTAGTAATATGAGAAGATGAATTTTGGGGCTTTATTATGTACGTATTTGAACTCTGACTTGGACCAACAAGGGCCAGTTCAGCGAGTGAACTGTGACGAATCCTTGCTGCAGCAGCATGACAGGTGGGGTTAGAGCTGAAGAACTGCACGGTTACAACATGTAAGACAGCTCAAAATAGTGCTTTACCATGTCTGATGGGAGGAGAATGCATTTCCCATTGTGCTCTTCCAGAGTTGTAAATTATTTCGTTTGGTCAGTAACACTGCCAGCGTATTGTCTCTCCAACCAAACAGTTTCACCACAAACCCTTGTGACTGTGGCGCACAGATGAATTACAATCTGACACGCCCAGCCCTGTCCTTGTAGTTGAAGTCGATTCTCCACACAACAGGAAGCCATAATGTGCTCCTTGGGTCTGGGGTTTTAGGGTGTTAACCAGACTCACCCACATTTTTGGAAAATGACAAAGGGAGACGGCCGGAACAGAGATCTGAAGCCCGCTGCGACTCCAGAGACCGCCACATCATCTCTCCCTGTGATCCGAACTCTAATGTATAATTCTCGATCATTCCAGTGGGACCTGCCCCACCTCTGTAAAATCCCAGCGTGCCCTGTTGTCCATGCACTGCAGTGATTGGTGTGGGAGAGTGAGAGGTCAGTTAGACAGAGGGAGAAGCCTCAGATGCTCATGTAATCCGACTACACATTCCAGTGTGTATCAGAGGAATGCTGAGCTCAGAAAGGAGCCCCACTCCACCTTTACACTTGCTTTTCAAAGAATAAGAGAACTAAATGAGGACACTCTCGCCACAGCTTTGTCCAAAAACATGGCGGGTCTGTAGGCTTATAAAGCAAAGTCACGGTCATAAAACCTCATCCTCTGGAAATGATAGATATCTGCACCAAATTTAATGGCAATCCATCCAGTAGTTTATGAAACCAGCAGGAGGTGTGAGGAAAATCTAGGAGGATCACCAGCTAAGTCAGCTGGAATTATCTTCTTACTCTGTATTATATAGAAGGTTTTGAGATGAGGTTCACAACTTCTATGTCACACATACAATTTTACAACAATCCTCTTTCAGTCTGCACCAAAATGGAGCCACACTGCTGTCACTGGTTAAACTCAATATCAGCCCTATGTCAACACTGGATTACCAACCAGGGGGCCTGATTCACTAAAGCAGCAACAAGCACCACATACACACAAATCACAAATAGCACGAGCATCCTCTTTACCAAATGAGCACAGTTGCAAATAAGTTTAGGTTTTGTGGTTTGCTCCCAAGCTGATGTGTAATTTATGAGCATAGTTGTTCTTTTGAAGGGTTAAAAGTGCCAAAATGGACATTAGAGATAATGATCTGCATGTTGAAAACTTAATTAATAGTCCGTATAAAAAGCAAGCAATTGTGTATGTTATGATTTGTTTGCTTTCATGTTTGACTGGGAATTTGGAATGAACCAAAAAGATGCTATAACAACTGACATTATTATAGGTAAATATGTCAGAATTTAGTTTTTTCTCTGTTATTTTTCTTATTGGGCTCACATGGTAGCATTCCTAAATAAACTATCTTTTCCTCAAAGTACCACACACTGACTGATATCAAGAAATGATTTGTGGAAGTAGTGAGAAATATTTTGAAGCTGCCACCGACAGTGTAGCATGCTGAGTGCACTGCAGGCAACCAGGGCCCAACAACAAATCATAACCCCCAAATACATTTGATCTGGTTGTTCTCTTACAGTACAGTTGTATGTATGTGAGGATTAATCCTGTGGAACCCAAGGGAACATTTTGTCCTGACGCATGGTAAATGTTAGCATTTTATCCACGTCCATAGGAAAAGTGTCAGGAACATGTGAACGCCCTCGGCTGAATTCTCTGAGAGCTCAGTTGTGAGAGCTGGCAGAGCTGGATGTTGGAGTATGATGTTGTAATATGGGTGGGGAGCTCATGGTGCACACTGCCCTGGATTTGTTAGATCCTGGTTGTTGGACAGAGGGCAGAGTTAACAGGAGTTTCAGCTAGACCCAATTCATGTCAGTTTTTATTCCTCATATCCTGGAGATTATGCGAACTTGGAACCAAAAGTATATGCAGCACTTGTGGTTGTCACCATTTGTCTATAACAAAAGGGGAAAAAAATGAGCATGCACACTCTCACTCTCTGTCTCCCTCTCTCGCTCACTTTGATTCTTTCTCTCAAACTTGGAAGCTGCTGAGCTTCTGAAAAGGGTGGTGACTTCCTTTTGGATAAACATGTCATTAATCTGAGAGAACACATTCTTTCCCATCACAAGATAACCAAGGGGGAAATGTCCGGTGTTGTAACATAGGCGGGTCCTTCAGACTGTGTGGTTTAAATGGCCCCCACATATGGAGAACAATCTCCACTCACTCATTCTACAAAGTGACCTAAACTGAACTGATCTGTGCTGCATTCAGACTGTGTACCTCTACAGGCTATCATTACCTGTTGTTGCCTTTTATTTTGACTGAAATGCATGCTGCAACCTCAGATTAGGTTCTTTTTCTGTTATGTTTCTGGCCATGATAGAGGCAAAGTGGATCTTTTTGTTTGAACTTGGGGGCCTATAATAACTATTCATATGAAATGCCATATTTTCAAAACCTATGGCATCTTGTATAAGGATTAGGTGTCTGTTGCAGTAGATCTTTGCTAATGTGTGATGTGTTTTCTATTCTAATTGATCTTCCCTTGAACTGCTGTGTAAAAAGCTAATAAAAGTTAGGGCAAATGTGGTGGCTAAATGCTAAAACAAAGCAAAAACAAGCAAATAAAAACACCACAGGAATGATTGTGTGACATTACTGATGCTGATAGTTAATTCATGAGTGTCTGCACCAAAATTCCTACTGTGTGTGGGGCAAAACAACAGCTGCCAGACTGGAATCTTACACTACAGTTTCACTTTCCCCCCCTTATTTAGTGTTAGAAAGTCAACTTAAAACTTCCACGTGTGTCATTGTGATGGACATTGAACAATTCTGAAAAATGAGGTCATTTATTTACTTTGGATTGAGGAAATAAATCTGCTTTTGATTACCCTAAAAGGTGATCAGTCATATTTCCCATAAGTTCTTTCATGAACTGATTTCACAGAGGTCACATGAATATTAGAAGAGCAATTTAGGAAAACACTTATATTGTCATTTGCAGTTAGATGTTGTGTAGTGAATTGCTTGTTCTGGTCTAAAGAGTGTATAGAAGTTCTGGTGAAAATGTAGCAAAGTGTAGAGCTGAAATAAATTGT
Organism: Acanthochromis polyacanthus; assembly: GCF_021347895.1. NCBI lineage: Eukaryota > Metazoa > Chordata > Actinopteri > Pomacentridae > Acanthochromis > Acanthochromis polyacanthus. Next base: position 27,390,840 of record NC_067126.1, read on the forward strand.
TGTGTCTTTAACAGAAGGAGTTTGCATACGTGTCATGAAATTACAGATAATAATCATGGGAACTGCACCACTCCATCTCCACATGTAGATCAGAACTAGATTAGACCTTGTGGTGACAGTGTCTTTTCAAATACTGAGAGTTGTTTCGAAACAGCAGCAGCAGAGGTGTCGGTACTGTAGTTTGTCATTCAAGGTAGTCAACGTGGCATGATGCAGAACAGACAGACGTGAGAATAATCGGTGCTGGCAGTGGATAGCTTGATGCTTCTGACTCTGTGAAAAAATGCTGCTGAAGCTCTTGTCCTGATATGCTTTTCCTCTTGTTGCCTCCTCTTGCAGAGCATGGTTTCATTGGTTACTCACCCGAGCTGCTCAGCAGTAACACAAAACCAGATTATAGCACCGGAGAAAACTTCTTCACAGTATTTGGGGTTTTCTTCCCAGCTGCTACAGGTGAGTAGACCCCCACCGTCTCCTTTTTGATTCCATCGTCCCTTGCATGAAGACGCCCAGCTTTCCATTCTTGCAGCTGTACATGCAGTGTAAAAATACATTTTGTATTGTACAGCATGTTGTGTACATTTTTGTGGTTTGTGTGTGTAGGGGTCATGGCAGGCTTCAACATGAGCTCAGACCTTCAGCGGCCCGAACACAACATCCCTGTGGGAACACTCGCAGCTGTCTTCACCTCGTATGACGCCACACCAAACCCACCACTAGCACACTCATGATAATATAGTTTAATGGAAAAACAACAGTAAAAGACGACACAATGCAGTATGCAGGACTGTAACCACAGTACAGGTGCAAAGACCCCACTTTAGTGATTATACAGAAAGAAATTAAGATTTTAAAGGAAGGATTATGTGATGGCAAATATCTGTGTAATTACACTTTAATGTGAATTCCTCGTGGTTTGATCCATCCAAAATAGGGATTTCCAGATGCTTTGATTTTACTTTTGAGGTTGTCTCATAGCAGTGACTAGTGTCTTTTCGAAAGGGCAAGCATTTCCACTTTCACTGCAGAGACCAAACAAACAACATTCCTACTGCCACCATATCAGTCATTCCTCAGTGAAGTTTTCATGACTCAATTCTACTATTAATAGTGAGAAAGGAGCAGTTGTTAACAATCCAGTGTGGTGTACTGTTGGTGACCCACAGGTGGTTCCTGTATCTGGTCTTTGTCTTCCTCCTGGGGGCCATCTGCACCAGAGAAGCTCTGCGCTATGACTTCTTGATAGCAGAAAAGGTAAACTCCACCGCATTTCCATCCTTGCCTGTGAGAAAAGGTTTCCAACAGAAGGGTTGAGGTGAGGGGATTCCCCACCGTGGCTCACTTTGTTGGTGTGTGGTGGTTGCTTCAGGTTCTCACTGTACACAAACCAAACATTCACTTTCCTATGTTGCTAATGTGGAAATGATCATGATTTGCAGGTTTTTTTTTTGGGGGGGTGGGGGGGTGGGGGGCGTGGGTTCAAGCAGCCTCCTTCACCAGGTGTATAGCGTTGTTCCTTTTATTTAGATGGGGGAGCAGTCACCCACTTTTACACTCTTTTTGACTCATTTTTCTCTGGCTAGATTATAGAGCAATCAAGTTTATTTATTTAGCACCTTATCACACTAACACACCAACTATTTTATTTAAATTGAAAATTTAATAGGTAAAATACAAACAAAATACAGCACTTTTTTCAATTAATAAATCTAAATCAGGACAGACAAGTTGAATAATGTGCACACATTTCATAGAGTGATTAAAACTGTAAACAGCTTTCTGAGAGAGAGAGACTTAAAAAAAAGCACACAAATCACAACAATTAAGCCCCAGTATTTCACTGTATTTTATTTATAATATAACATTAATGCTGTGTGTTCTAATACCTGAGTCACCACGTCCAAAAGGTAAAACAAAAGTAGGGATAGAAGAATAAGAATCAACTTATTTGTTTCAAAGTGTGCTGCAGTTTTACTTACAACGCATATAAAGTTTTGTCTTTTGTGTGGATGTTTGGTCTTTGTATAATGAATTCCCAGCAACAGACCATTTGTTTGGCTGTGTTTGGAAAACTGGGCATGACATGTTCATTTTATGTAGCCAGAGTTACACATATTAAATAACACAAAGGGATGAATCAAGGATTGTTCTTGTATGAGTTGACATAACAAACGGACCTTGATAAATGGTGCTTCTACGGACAGCAGCAAAGACTTCCAACTCCAAACTGTTGCTGGCAGGTTGTCACTTTGCTTCAGTGTACAGTCAGTGTAATATTTCTGCAAAATGGGAAAAACGATCACTAATCATTCTCAATTACCATCAAATTATTGAGAGGCAGTGTTTAACCATTAGATTTGCTTCACCCAATCACAGAAGTCCTTGACTTGTCCATCAGTGGTTAATTCTCATTGTTTTTATAAGGGGCTGGCTGCAGCGGAACTGAACTGGGTGTAGCTGTTGTGAGCTCTCAACCCCACCCCATCCTTTTTCACCCTCTGTTTGTTTTCCCTCTTCCTCCAGGTCTCCTTGGTGGGTTTCCTCTTTCTGCTGGGCCTCTACATCTCTTCTCTGGCTTCCTGCATGGGCGGCCTGTACGGAGCACCCAGGATCCTCCAGTGCATCGCCCAAGAAAGGGTCATCCCCTCTCTGGCCTTCCTGGGACGAGGGGTGGGTGGATGGATGGACGGATGGAGTCGTGAAAGGAGGAATGTCTGGACTTTAACAGCATGCTGAGAAATATGAGCTAGACTCCCCATGATGTCAAATCAGAATACGTAGTGAGGGTTTGTGCACCCGTGCAGTTAAATGAGCAATACTGACAACTAAAATAGTCACATTAACATATTTAGATGATTACCTCACTTTGAATAAGATGATCATCACAGTAATCATAACCAGGTAAAAGCACCACTGCACTATTTTGGGGCATTTTAGGTAGTGGTAAATATGTAATGCTTAGAGTAACCTGCAGTGCAACAGTCAGTTCTTATTTTCATACTTGCTCTGTGTCTGATAAGCCTATGGATGCATTTTAATGTCCCAGAGTGCCTTTTAGGTAGGACAGTAATCCAAGCATTAGCCTGAGATTAGCCTCAGCTCATGTAGAAACGGCTTCTGTCAGAAGCAGAGCTCAAAGGCCCAGTGTGAGGCTTCTCCAAAGTTTGATGGCCTGCCTTTTTTATTAAGTATTATCTTGAATGCATCAAGGTTCATCCTTGACTTTGAAAATGCACCAAGAGAGGGAGAGAGACAGACCAACATTATACACCAGATTAAAAAAAATAGAATAAAAAGGATTTCGAATAATGTAGCATAAAACTCTTACCGTGCGAATAGCACTTAAAAATAATTATAAATCTTTTTTTAAGCTCATCCAGAGTAGCACCAAACTGCAAAGTAAAGAGTTCTACCATCGTGGCATCTGAGCAAACTCCATTTACTGCGCAAAACTGTGCAATAAGATATAAAATCCTGTTTAAAGTCAGTACATGGATCCTGAGTTTGAAAAATTAATAGATTTGGTTCCCTGCTTTATATTAACAGATTACGATTTCAGACTTGTAATAAGTTCCCATTCTTTCTTTAAGCATACATGCATCATGTCTCCTTTCCCAAGATACGTAAAACCTGATTTAAACCTTCTGTTACCTAAATCTAAGTATATACACTCAGACATAAAAGGAGCATTTACAAGTCTGACTCTGTAAAATTCTCCACTAACTGAATTGCAACTTCAGACATCAGCATCTTGACTGTATTATTTGGTCGCTCAAACAGGACCCATGTGGAGTTTGGAAGAGAAATACTGCCCTGATTACCTGCAGTAATGGGCATATTGTAACCAAATAAGTGTGTCTCGTCTGGATGTATAGGGGGGTGTGGTGTTTGGACTGAGCAGAAAAAAGTTACGGGGCTGCCTAATTATAGAGTGCAGACTGCATGGAAGAGAGTGGACTGACTTCATGCAGTCAAGAGTTACGACACACTGCTGCTACTCGCACACCCGCTCAGTCACGTTGACGACCTGACCCCGTCCACCCCAGTTTTCCTCAGACTTCCCTGGGTGGCAGCAGTGTTTGACCTCTCTCAGCAGGCTGGAATGAGGCCCTAGACATCTTGGCCCAAATCAAAGCTGCAGAACAAACGCAGGAAGGGCGACGGGCAGGGCCCTGCTCCGCTGTATGCTCTGGAGGCCCGCCAGGCACACAGCAGCACTCCTTAAACTGTGTGAGAGGACCTGGGAAGTAAAAGTGCTTAATGGTCCACATGTTAAAACCATTTAAACAGCGATCAAAGGAATTTTACATAGTCTGATTCAATGCATTGATTTTTTTTTTTTTTTAATTTTGTTTGTTTTTCAGGAATCTAAAGTAGCCATTAGGCCTTGTTTGAATTGTATCCATGCATATATTGTTTAACTGTGCAGTTGAACTGATGTTCTAAATGTGATTTAAATCTGATGACAGAATATTAATGGAAAAATAGCATCAATACTTTTCTGAAAGTGGGAAAACCTTTCTCATGGGCGTCACAGCGGCTCAGTGTCAGGTTAGCCAGAAAAAGGCCGGATGAAGTCATGGGAAGATTTTTTGGAATGATTCACTTTTTGCGGCAGTATTGTGGTGAGAAAATAGTTTTAAGGTATTGTGGTTGCTATGATAATTACACAATAATCCAAATTCTACTTTAAAAGCGCTTATCGGCAACGTAAAATACCTCATTCCTGAATGGGTGATCATTCCTTTGCTATTGTTTTGTCAATCCAACTATTAAAGGGGATCTTTTTAAAACTAAAGGCACAACAAAACCTTGTTATCATTGATAGAAGTTTTATTTAACTTAAGTTCAACCTGAGGCTCATGACATTCATTTAATTTGAATAAACGATAGATGTGGCACAAGAAACATTCTTCTTTGTCTCTTCTGCATTGTGTAATTTTAAACAGTTGCACTGTCCTGTGAAACTCATTGGTTTCCAAAATGTCAGCTTTTCACAAGTCGATTAAAAACGGATCTATTTGTGTCACCAAAGTCTTCCATGAAGTAGTCAGCTTAACTGAGTAGGACTATTTACCTGAAACAAAATGGCAAACTTCAAATTTGTCCAAAAATGCAAGCTCACCGAATGTATCTACATTAGTTTTGTCGACTTCCATGTGATGTGAGATGACGGATATTTGCTCTCTCCAACAGAAAGGCCCAAACAGGACCCCAGTAGCGGCTATCTGTCTCACCAGCCTGCTGACCATGGCCTTCATCTTCATCGGCCAGGTCAATGTTCTGGCACCCATCGTCACCATTAACTTCATGCTAACGTACAGCTTCATCGACTACTCCTACTTCAGTGTGGCCATGACCTTCCAGCTGCAGACCAAAGACAAGCAAGGCGCCTTGATCCTGGCCAAAAGAAACCAGCGCAGGTCCACCAGGCAGAGCTCCAGACCACTGATCGAGGCCGCTCTCCCCAACTATGGGAGTGGAGGAGAGAGTCCGCAGAGCAAAGGCACTCTGTTGGAGTTCACCAGGGACATGGACCACATCTTTCCTCCTGTCTCTAATGTTGATTGTGGAGCTGAGAAGGCCTCGCCCACGCAAGAGCTGAGCAGCAAACCTAAGGGCAAAAAGGCTGCTGCAAAGCAGAAGCTGATGGACAGCTTTGGTTTGGACCTGAACAGCAACATGTTCTCAGAAGAGAAAGGAGAGGAGACAAATTCAGTTCCACCAGAGGAGGAAGGCGAGGGGCAGAGTGAATGCTGGAAGCTCGGAGCTGAAGAGCAGCCTCAGGTCAAGTGTCGTACTAAAATATGTCCTGTTGAGCAGGATTCAGCTGCTGAGACTCAGAATCCCAACGCAGGTAATCAGATTAATAAAAGATGAGAATGTGCACCACAGAAGTTCGTTGTTTGTAATAACCCAACACCTTCTTAAATCTTTCAGGTGCTGGAGGTAAAGCAGAACACCAGAGTATTGAAATCAAGCCCATGCACGATTCCCTTTATGCAAAGTTCTGTAACCGCTGGATTGCTCTTATCGGGGTAGATGACACACTGCATGCTATATTGTGTTTCTTTCAATTCTTGTGGCATATTTTTAGCACATTTTTGCAAAATTGAATGAATAATGTGAATATGTATGTGTCTTTCATTGTAGGCATTGAGCTCCATATTGATTATGTTTGTCATTCAGTGGATTTATGCCTTAGCCAACATATTAGTTGCTGTGCTGCTCTTCTTCTACATCGGGAAAACAAGTCCTGGACTTCCAATAGGTGACTTGCGTCCCATCATTTTCTGTTTAGAAACACTCGGTCCTGTTCACTTTAAGGATGTGTGGTCACAGCCTCCCTTTAGTTGGGAAACGTGTATCTTTTTGACTGTTTGATTTCATATGTCAAACAGATCTTTAAACTTTCAAAGTTTAGTCCAATTTTCCACTTTAGTCAGTCCACTTGAATTCAATCAAGCATAGAGTTCAGTGAAAATATTTAATGATACACTCTGTTGTTTGGTATTTAATAAGTTTTCTGAACAGATAAAGATAATCCTAACTCCTGCCACACGCCATACTTGTTACAACCGATTCCATAAACTTGTGTAACTTGAAGCTGTTTATAACTATAGTAACCTGAATCATGATTTCTATGCTTTTTTTTTTTTTAGTGTCTCAGTAGATGATTTAGATTATCCCATTATGTCCAACAAAAGCCTTCCTCATGTGCAGTTTTACACCTTAGCATTTAGATTAGGTCGCCCTGTGTTCAGTAATAATGTGACCTGCTAGCTACTCTGCTGGGACTTTCACTTACGGTCTCTTTGCCTGGCAGCCCGGCAGCTGTTGTGGCTTAGGATTGCTAGAATAGCTGGAAGGGACACCCTGCATCTGTGTGTTGAACTCACCACATTACAACGTGCCTTAGCTGCGTGACTCACGACATTTATGAGCACAAGCGCTGCAAGTGTTAAACATTTGTCCCACAGGCGAACGATGAAATCTCAGCGGAGCAACTACCCGTCTGTGCTACAAATTCACATTCTAATGACATGAAATAAGTTGAAGTTCAGCAATTTTAAATGTGTAATTATTAAAGCACCATTTCAATCTGTTTACAGGTATTGCAGCTCAGTTCAGCTTTTTCAAGTGGCTAAAATCAACACTGAATAGCATTTTCAGGTATTTTCTGTTTTTATTGTTGCAATGAAGAATGTTTAGTCAGAGTCAGTATTTAGGAATGACAGACTGATGGCTAAATACAAAAAAGCTGTTGTCTGTTAATAGGGTACGTTAGGCCTCTTTTAAGGGCAATAATCTACTTGTATTTGTATTATTAAGTCATACCATGGAAGAAATTATATGAATAAACAATGAATGTCAACGATGTAAGTTTTTCGATGGTTTCCTGCATCACACCTTCTGCTGAAATCAGTTTCTCAATATTTTCTTGTCTTTCAGGCGAAAAGGATCTCCCCAGGATGAGATCATAGTGACACCCTGTCTGTCTGGGGTTGGACTGAAAACCAAGCAACTGACAGAGGAAAACGCTGACTTTGCCTCTCGCCACCGATATCACCAGTCGTCGTTGATCAGGGCCGAGGAGATGGTGCAACCACGGTTTCCCTGACCGACTCAGAATCTGCCTCAGTTACATGTCATAGCTGACAGAATGAAACCTCATTTTCTGCCTCAAACTGTGTCTCAAGTTGTTCAATGGGCAGCATTCTGAGCACATTTTCTATTTAACAAAGACTTTCAGCGGCTCAGATCATTTTCCTGTGGCAGTTCAAGGAAACCTGAGCTTTTCTTAGAGCTGCACAAAGGCAGTGTGTTTATGTGAGAGAATGCGAAACATAGTTGGGATGTGGAGGTAGCTAGAATTTGTAAGATTATTTTGCATAATTTAAACTGAAATATAAACAGAAGTTCTTTATATTGTCTGAATATACTTTAAGACTTTCATTTTGACATGTATTACAATCTGCAAAACGCTTTCTTTCTTTCTTTTTTTGTCCTGCTGCTCCTGAGCTGTGCTCATGTGGCAGTATTATCCTGTACATGTAAAACAGCGGTTTAGTTAAAATGTCCCTATATACTCCTCTATAAATACAGTTCATTGAGAAATGACTGTTATTTTTGCATTCTTAATTGTCAGTGAAATTTCAGAAGTGTCCAAGACCTCTTAACAAACCTGCACTAAAAATAATAGAATGACAAATATATCATACATCTTTATTGCATCTGACATTCAAATATCCAAATTAAAATTGCAATGTCCTGTTAAATATATTTAATGTGTCAAACACTTAAGTTTTGTCAGAGCTTGTGAGATGTTGAAGCAACTCTTTAAGTAAAAATCACAGCCAGCAGCCAGTTATCACATAGATGAGGTTAGCTTTTATCTCAGCCCTGCAAGTGATTCAAAGAGAGTATCTGGTGTGATTTCTAATACCTGGTGAGTGTAGTTCAACATTATATTATTTGTGTGAATTATGTGCCAAAGGGTTCAAAAGAGGTAAAGCCATAGCAGCTTAACAGCAAAGCTGTGAAAACCACTTCCTCTTATCATTTTGTTGTCAGAGCAACTTGCTAGCAGGAAATGATATACCTTATTTCCTCACCACTGTTAACACAATAAGTGCTGAGAAAATTCTGAGCATCACATTATTCTGAGCTGTTGTTTCTGCATCTTCTCTTCACAACCAGTCATGTTACAGATGAAGACAAACCTCTGGATGGTTTCACTGAAGGATGCTGCAGTGCACAGTGGAATAGTTAACATGTATTTTAGTTTGGATACAATAGCTTGAAATGTGAGCAGTATTATTAAAATAACTTTGAGGACTGACACACTTTGACACACAGGATGTTTGCGCTTTATGTTGCAAAAAAAAAAAAAAAGAGCAAAACTTCTGCTGAAACTGAAAGTGTATGTTGGATCTCACAGGCAACTGGAGTCTTCAGTTTACAAAAGCTTTCAAGATTGTATTTGTGTCGCAGTAACTTAATGCACATGTTATACTCCAACCAGCCAGACCTTTAGGATTTCAACTACCTGATTTCAAATGTCCCACCATCTGCACAGACCACCACACCAAGGAGCAAAAATGTGGCCTTTGTTGTTCATCTTGCTGGTTTCTGATTGTGGCTGATCAGGCTTAGAGTTGGGTTTTCTGCACAGTTTATGCATGCCTTTTTTTTTTCAAATGGAAGATAAATACCTACCACATACTTTAAAATAAAAGAAAACAACCATGTTATAAAAATACAACAATTTTCTATAATTTAAGTAGATTCTCGACCCTAAACTTCATACTCAGAGATCATATACATTTTTTAGCTTTTAAATGTTAAATGGAAGATAATTATGTGTGGGTAACAATGGAGTTACTTAGAATTTAGTCCAATAATATTACTTTATAATTAGATAAATAGAAACTGCTTTTTGACAGAAAAAAATGCTTATAGATCTTGTATACTGATGAAAACATATTCAACATTTTGTTGAAAAGATGTCTAATTATACAGCATATCTCATTTTACAAACCTACTACAAACCTATTACAGAACCAACACTTCTTTCTCTGCTAACTGTCATGAATTGTATCAATTTTTCTAAATGTTTTTACACAGGTAAGCGTAAATAGTGTGATATATTAAATAAACAGGAAATATTGCCAAAATTGCAATCAGCATGTGAGATTTTTTGTCAGTGGAATGTTCTTTTTCTTTTCTTTTTTTTTTTTTTTAGATGTACATTACTGCACATTTATTCTACAGCCTGATAAAGCCCTCAAACATGCATAGTCATTAAGAACTCTGCTCAGTGACAAGAACAAAGAGTCCCACAACAGACAGTATAACTTCCACAGAGCTCTGATCTCTGATCGCAGTAGTGGCAGTCAGTCTGGGAATACATGAAACAACCTAAAGCCCCAGGAGAACTATGACACATTATTCAAGATGCTTGGAACAACATTAGCCCTAAATTAAAAGGTTAAATTAAGTAATTTCTGTGTGATTCATTATTTATATTGCAGTTTAAGTCAGAGCAACATCAACATTTGAAAATAAAGTTAATATGCAGAAAGAGCAAGTTTATATTGATCAAAAGAACTGTTGAGGTAAGTTTTATTTCCCCCGGGGATTCTTTCCCTTATGATGATGTAAGGTGGTTCTTTTTTAGGATTTTACTTTGAGTGTACCCTATAATTTGGTGTATTATCTCGGTCCGTCCAGCATCTCTCTCTTGGCAGAAAAAGGAGCAGATTTAAGGGGGATGTTTCCGACACCTGCAGGCGGCTACTGGTTGAATAACGGGGCTGTGTGTGTGTGTGCGCGCGCGCTGGGGCAGGGGGAGGAGTCCGCGCTTCTCCGCCGTGATAACAGGCTGCTCCCTCGGCTCTGTTATCTTCCGTTCCCCGCCGTCTAAGCAGCGGATCTCCTCCGGACCTCCACCAGGATTTATTCATTTCCTACTAAAACTTCACTAAAAGCCGCAGCGCTCCTCCCATGGTGTCCCCGGGAGACTCTCCGGCATCCACTCGACTTTTCGGAAACTATCGGCGGCCGTTTTGGGGTCTTGGAAATCATGGAAACGTGGTTCTTGAATCACGTCCTCGGTTTGTCTCTGTCAGTCCTCCTGCTGGGTCTACCGGGGCCCCTCGGGGCAGGGACCCCCAGTAACAACAGCGCGGATCCGGTAACGGAGGGATTTTATTATTCGGCGGCAACAGACGAAGCCAGCACCAGGGAAAACAATGCAACTTCAACTTCATACTCCAGCGAGAGTTTATCACCATCACAGAGGAGCCTGCTGCTCACACACACTGCCGAGACACACGCTGCTGCTGCTGCAAATCTCGGTAGGACCTCAGTGTGCTTTCCATTGTCCCTTCACATGACTGCAAGGTGCAACAGAAAATAATCAAGCATTGTGAAACATCCCGTCATTTTGGGTGAAGTAAATCACATCTGTATAAGATTACAAGAAAATTGCTTCAACCCAAAGTGAGTGTTGTGTATTAGATGCTGTATAATATTGTACTACACTATTGCTTAGTATCAGGCTGAAATCATATTATTTTCTTGATTAATTGCTTGATATAATAATTGGTATGTCTGCTTTGTTCAACTACCAGCTCAAAACTCAAAGCTACTTAGTTTAGTCTAGTGAAGAGACATTGAGATATCTGATTGATTGGATCCAGTGAGTTGTAGCCATTCCTACTCTTTAAACAACAACAAACAGTTAATGGTTATCAGAATTAATGCCTCCTGCTTGTCTGTTCTATTGATTTATCAGAGCTCAGATCAACTGCAGTGCAAGAAGTGTCAAACCACTAAGGCTGCAACTGATGATTATCTTCTTTGTCCTTCTAAATATTTTTTTGTAATTAGTCAATGGTCTGTAAAGTGTCAGAAAATGGTGAAAAATGTCAATCAGTGTTTCCCGAACGCCAAGATCATGTCCTCATCTGTCTTGCGTTATCCACAACCCAAAGACATTCAGTTTACGATCACAGCAGAGCAAAGAAACCGGAAAATAATCCCATTTCAGAAAGTTGAATCAGAGAATTTAGACTTTTTTTCTTTAAACAGATTAATCGATTATCAAAACAGTTGCCGATTAATTTCAATACTTAACAATCGATTCATCCTTGCAGCTGTAAAACACACTTAAGCGGAACTTTGTCAAAGTCCCAGAAAGCTTTAAAAACTGATAATTCAGGTTCAAACTAAGAACCTCCTTTAATGAGCTTTATTACTTCATCAATTAGACCCATTCACTCAGTTTCAGGAAGCTGAATACAGTTTTTATGGTCACCAGTAACCACTGGGAGAACCACTAATGAGCTTATCACTCATTACACGGCCTGCAGTTCAAATCTGAAAACTGTCTCGCTTCCTGTTTAAGATAAGAATGTGCATTTTCCACACAGGGCCGTGACATTTGCTCTCTAGCTCTTAACAGGTGTTGATAAGGTGAATTAGTTCACCTTTTTTGTTTTTTATTATACTGTCATAAACAATTAGCTGCACGTGAGCAGAAGCAGACATGCTAGAGCTGGATTATGCTGCTTTGTGGTTAATATAGATCATACAAGGGAACCTGCAGTTGAGCCTAAACCACAGCCACCTTTTCAATTCATAACTCCAGAATTTTGGATGAGAGAAAGGGATTCCAGGTCCCAATTTCCTGTGCGTAAGTCCAAGTATTATCCATCACACTATAAGAGGAAAACCTTTTGCCATTTGAGGTAGAAGCTACACTCACCCATATGGCCTTTAGTTTTAGGGAACACGTCTCAAAACATTCCACCTCTGTGGTATTGGCTCGAAGCAGCTAAAGATAAAACATTAGAAGAAGGGCTTTAACTGGCTGTATGTCTTTTTTGGAGGGCTGACAGAAATTTTAGCCCGCAAAGGAAGGCTTTAGGTGTAGTGCTGCTGTACTGGAAGCAAAATACTTCTGTGACCCAGCTGACTGAACCTGCAACCCTGCCAGTGGGGAGAAAGGATATTGTACTTGTAAGGATATGCATGGAAACAGTTTTAGATATCAAGATGTATAATGCAGCCAGTGGGAAGCATAAAGCCAAAATAATATGCCATAAAGTGTTCAATAATGGCTGGAATTTGGGGCCTAAATGTACACTTTTGTTTGTTTTATAGCCTCTAACTGACAGAATGCAATTGCTCTCACGTTAACCTACCATTTTTCTGATTGTAACATTATTGATTTAAACTACTGGAAGTTGATCACCTTCAATCTACCATAAATCCTCAAGCATGGGTAAAACAACTTACTGGGGGGAAATGAGTGATTAAAGTGATGAAAGTTTCGTTATATTTACCCTCTTGTTGTCCTCATTTGACTCGTTGAAATATATTGTTTCCTTGTCTGAAAAAAAATCTAAAAATTCAGCAAAAAAATTACCCAAATGTCTGAAAATTTGCAAAACCTTCAGGAAGAAAATTCCAATAATTCATCAAAAGTTTCCCTTGAAAGTTTTATTTTTTAAAAAAAGTCCCCCAAATTTAGCAAAAAAAAAATCTTGTTAATGTTTTCACAAAATTAGTAGAAATCTTCCCAAAAAAAAATCCTAAAAATGTCTAAAGTGATTACATATATATCAGTAAAACTTATAATATTTTCTTTAAGAACATTCACAAAAAATCAACCAAAATCCAGTGAAATTAATTAAAAACATTTTTAGCATTTCTTTTATCCACCAAAAAAGTATTCAAAAACTTCCCAAAAATGTTGAAAATCTGGACATCAGAAGTTTCACTGTTTTCCCCACATTTGCACACTTTAAAACGGGTCAATTTTGACCCGCAGGACAACACAAGGGTTAACTTAAAAAGAAAATTTGTCTACATGGCAGCAAGATGTGCTTTTCTTGGTGCTCTGTTTAGTGATGATTTAAACATGGAGCCTTCTTGATTCATATAGTTACACTGGGAATGCCCGCCATAGTTTCACAGTACAAACAGCCTCACCTTGAGGTTTGCTTAAAGACGTAGATGCTGCTCGGGAAAGACTGGGCCAGATTTCACTCTGAATCACCTCTTCTGTCCAAAACCAACCTTTCAGATCACACTCATCTGGTGACTAACCCACGGAGTGATTTGTGAATGTCAGAGATGTTATGCGAATGACCACAGCAAAACTCCCTGGCAACAATGATCATCAGTTACTTCATTCCCATCACTGCTAGAGTTTCACTTGAGCTCATTAATATGCTAAAAGCACTCCTCGCGTATTTGCTTGAATTAACATGCGAGCCACAGAGTTCCTGAAGTATAACAGATGTTAAAGGATGACACTGACAACTGTGTTAGCAGTTAGGAGATAATCAGCAGAGGACCTGGGAGTGTCTGACACTTGTTGCCAACTCCACGTTCCAGTCTGAGATTTGTTGCCCAGACTGGACCGAGAGAGAGAAAAAATGAAATAATGAGAGACACACATGCAAAGGAAGTGAGACAGAAAAATAGAGTCTGGTGGCCCAGTTCTCTGCATAGACTCCCTGTGGACGGGCTGTTCTGCAGTTGAACTCTCTCTTCCATCGGTTTTGGATGGTGGCACTGACGCTCTTCCTTGTGCTGTTGTCCTGGAGATCAGCCAGATGAGAGGCTGTCAGACGACACAGCAGCAGAGACGGGCAGTGAAAGACCTCACACACCAACACAATGCCAGCTGATTTGTGCTTAAGTGCTCTTGATACCCTGAGACCTCTATTCAGTCTGTGGACTGCTAATTATGTAATTTAAAGCTGCTCACCCAACTCATAGAAAAACATAGAAAAAGAACACCTGCACACTGAATAAATGCTCTGTAAAATGGCAGTTTTATTCAGGTTAGTGCCAAAGAGCAGCCACACGAAGTTAGGGACTAACATATAAACCTAGATGAGCACTTAGCAGTCAGAATGCTCACTAAACACTTTGTGTAGAACAAAACAGCAAAAAGGTGAGGAAATAATGAAGTAATGTTAGTCCAATGGCAAGAAATTAAATTCTAAATGAAAGACAAGAAAAGCACTCATAGGGCACAGTACTCTGCCAAGGCTGTCCATTCCCCCATATGGCATTGTCAGAAATGCCTTTTTTTTTTTTTTTTTGAAACGGACATCATTCTGCATCGTACATATATTATATATGCATGATACAGCACAAATGTCCGCGATGGATATCCAGGCTGTATCGTGCATATATAATATGTGCACATACTATATATGCACAATGCAGCCTGGATGTCCGTCCATGTTCAGCATTCCGCTGATTTCTGTTGCCTTGCATGCTCACTTCCACTTTTGTTGACGTATTGTGCTCAGATGATTCATCGATTCATTGTTATTTGCAGAACTAACGCTATGTACGGATACCAAATTGCGTGACCTAAATACGTAGCGTGCGGCGGGAATTAATGGGACTCGGAAAGACCCCCACAATTTAAGTCCCAATAAGTCCGCAGCGTTTGATCTGTAGTAGGATCGCACCCATGTGATCACCAACAAGCAGCTGACATAGTGTTCACTTGTTGTCATAGTTACAGTGACGCTGTGCCGCTATCTCGCAATGAGACAGATATCTTTATCAAATCTGTAGATCTGGACCATAAGCTGCATCACTGCCAAAATCTAATCAGGTGGTCCCTGTGTCATTTCTGACCTTCCCTGAAAATTTCATTCAAATCCGTCAGTCCGTTTTTGAGTTATGTCGCACACAGACGGAATAGCAGACGGACCGACAAGCGCATGCAGATCGTCACATAACTCCGCTACGTACCCTGGTTTAGTAAAAATGTCCTGTATCTGCTGTGTGTGTAAATAGGCATCTGTATGCTACGGCGTCTAACATTAGAGCCACAGCAGTTATTCGAATATTTTCTTTCCTCCTCTGTGACAGTAAACTGAATATCTTTAGGTTGTGGCCAAAACAACACATTTGAAGATCTCATCTTGGAGTTTGGGAAACAGTAGTTAACTTTAAAAGAAAAAAAAACATTCTCTGACATCTTATGGACCAAACAAGTAATCGGTTAATCCAGAAAATAATCTAAAGATTCACCAACAATGAAAATAAATGTCAGTTTCAGCCTTGGCATGCAGTGTCTCAGTGTTATGTTCACTGTTCATTTGCCTTGAAGCAAGCAAAAATAATGAATGCAGCTGTAAGATATTGAGTTGACACATGATTAAACTTAATTTGCATTTGGCTGAGAGCATCAGGCAGGGAGGTTATTTCTTATATTTCAGGTGCATGTCTTTTAACTGTAACGCTGCATCAATGGATCTAGCTGGAGGCCTTTGCTGCTCTCTTCACTTGGTTCCTGTTTTCTCTCTACTGTCAGGCAAAATGACAAAAAAAAAACATATCTGATTCTGAAGCAACAGTGCCTCCTCCACAACAACATTCTTTTCTTGACATTTCACTTCTGGCAGTATTTGGGGATTTTAATTTTAAACCAGACAAAATTAAAAAAAAAAAAACTCTCCACAGACTCTGATTGTCTGAATGTGAATACACACCCAGATCCATAGTGACAGTGCTCTGCCAGGGGCTTGTGCTCACTCAGCTTTAGGAAGGAAATGGCTGATTCCCAACAGAGACAGTCACCACCATATTTAGGACTTCAAGCCATTGTTAGAGTAGACACGCTGGCTGCCAGTTGTTCTCCACCCAAAATCGTTGCCTTTGCAGGAAGCAACATTCTGACAGCATCTTGCCACTTTCTGCAGACTGCATGGGCCACATGCAGCCTGGTGAGCACCCTCTGGTGGCCGTAGACATGAAGCACGATGTAGAGCATATAGGCATTTATAATTCAAAGCAAGCTGAGAAATCAAGAGAGAAAGATTATGATTTTTTTTTAAATAATGGCATGTCAACCTTGTGGTTAAGGATACAGGTATAAAAAAGTTCAGAGGTCACATGCAACAAAACAATGCAAAAATATACATGAAATATTCAACTCCCTAACCGAAAAACCAACAAAAGCGATACACTTAAGTGACTAATGAGCGTTCAGCATTAGTACTTGATGACTGACTGGAAAGGCTGTTGCTTTTTTACTGCTACTATTAATTACTTGATTAAAAATCAATATCAGCAGTGTTTTAATAGACTGATTCATAGTTTGGATTATGGAGTGCTAGAAAATAACCCAATAAGCCCAACAGGGTGGTTCCAAATTGATGTGAGACCAGCGTTTTTGGCATTTTGCCCCATAGGTTTTTAATCAGTTTTACTCCACTATTTGACTCATCATTGCAGCACACTTATTGTGACATTGAGATAACAACATCTGTCTTAAAGTGAGTATTTAATAATGCTTTTATTTTGTTCTGTATCCATAGACACGGAGCAGACACAAACCTCCACTGAAACAAGCAGCAGGATTCTAGAGGCCATAAGTCTGTCTACTGAGCCGCTCGCCTCCACCCTTGTAATCCCCACTGATGGAAGAGCAGCAGCAGCAGCAGCAGCAGCAGCAGCAGCAGCAGCAGCAGCAGCAGCAGCAGCAGCAGCAGCAGCAGCAGCAGCAGCAGCAGCAGCAGCAGCAGCAGCAGCAGCAGCGACTGGAAAGATTTTACTAACACAGACCAGATGCCAGGCACCTCTCACGCTGTGTCCCGGGAGGCCAGGCCCTGGATGTTTACAGATGATACCAGCATGCCGCAGGACAGCCCAGACACCACCCTCAGACTTGGTGATGCTACAGCTTCGGAGTCGCAGACCGCCGTCCTCACTGACAGCACCTACACCACCACCATCAGCCGAGCTGGAGAGAGGACCCTGCTGTCTGTCACCTCCTCCTCCACCAACAGCAGCTCGTCTACCTTTACAGAAGACTCAAACTCCCATCAGCCTCCCTCCACATGGGGTGTTCCTCCCAAGCATGCAGAGACTGAGGACTATACCCACAGTGCCCCGTCCACGAGAACAGATGGAAGGGAAACGACAGACGAGCACAGGACCGACTCCTCCAATGGGGTCTTTTCAGAGACTGGGAGCCCTGAAGGTTACAGAGGAACCCAGAGTTTAACTGGACACCCTAGTTCCAGCCAGCATGAACAGACGTCGACATCAGAGCAGACCTCCGACTCGACACCTCCTCTCAGGGTGACAGAGCCCAGCACTGACCGGTCTGAAGTGTCAGTTTCCTCCACACCTCCTTTCACCTCACCTGCAGGAGGTCCTACCAACGTCTCAGGGACAGACCAGGGGTCAGACTCCAGTGTTGGAACCTCCACAGAATCTTCTACTGGAGCCCAAAGCTCTAGCACTCAGAACCAGGAGGGCACTGAGGGGTTTTCAACCCAGACCAGAGATGGAAGCGTGGGCTTGGGTCTGACTGCAGTGCCCTCTACTGTCAGCAGCAGTACGTCTGAAATGGACGACCCTCTGACAGAGAGGCCAGTGCTGGTTACTGACGTCTTCCTCACCACCACGCCTGTCACTGTCACAGAAAGGTATGTTTTATTTTTTATTAAGTGTTGTGCCTAATTGATAATTATATTAATAGTAGGACAATAGCTAAAGATAACCTATTTTTATTGAATTTACCTTTAGGGATAAATACAGTTCCTCTTATATTTGGTTTGTCTGATTATTTTATTATTATTATTATTATCATTCAGTTTTTTTTCGTTTTTTTTTAAATGAGAAAACATTAATTTGACAAATACGTCCTGCTCTAATCTGCCCCACAAAGCTACCTGGAGAGATAACCAATGTCAGTCTTAGTAAAACATAAAAATACACGTGCTTTCTTTCATCTGACTGAAAAAATTTAATTTGGCTGAACTTTGATGATATCTCAGCTTCTGATGTTGGTGTGGTTAAGCTGCTTTTAAACGTTCCATAACGTTCCTCTTTTCAGTAAATTAATCAAAGTTTCACACGTCCTTACAGGGTATCTTTCAGTTTTCCGGCTCCAACTGCTGCACAGATGGCTCATTGCTCCATGACTGTATAAGCTCTGCTTTTAGGGCTGTTGTAAACAGGCTGTTTTGATCTGAAAACCAATGAGTTGCTGCTGTTTGTGACCCCTTCAGGAAGAACATGCTGTCTGGGTTGAATACTTACTGGCTTGTAAAGTTGGGATGCTAGCTACTGGGAGGGCTGGAGGAATGGAAGAAGCAAAGGTCTTCAGATCTTAATTTTTATTTGCACCTGCAAGTTTGTAACAACCACAAAACATAATTAAAGATACATTATTTATTTGCGTATACTGTATTTATATCTTTAAATATACTAAATTATGAATGCATTTATTGTAATTATTTTATAAATCTGAAAAGTTGAAGGCTGATGGAGACCACAACCAACAGAAGAACTTTTAAGGATTTAATCACTATGATCTAAGGCTATTGTTTATTTTGACAAGAAAGCTGAAAGAATTCATTTAGCGTTTTCCTCCATTAATTTCACGATTTTTCCTGTCGTCCTTCGGGTCAAATTGGCCCGTTTTAAAGTTTTAAAAATGTGGGGAAAAAAATATTTTCACAGTGAAAACTTCCCCATTTTCAATTTTTTTAGGACATTTTTGAACTTTTTTTTGGTGGAAAAAAAAACTAATTTTAAAAATTGTTTAAGAACATTCAGAAAAAATCAACCATAATCCAGTGAATTTTGCTGTCAATTTTGTTTGTTTTTTTAATTTGAAAAAAATAAAACTTTTGAGGGAGACTTTTCAGGAATTTTCTTCCTGAAGATTTTGCAATTTTTTTTATAAATTTGGAGAAATCTTTTCTGAATTTTTGGACTTTTTTCAGACAAGGCAACAACATTTTTTGGTAAGGACAACACGAGGGTTAAGAAACATTTTTAACATTTCTTTTTTTCCACTAAAAAATTTTCAAAGATTTCCCAAAAATGTTGAAAATATAAACATCAGAAGTTTCACTGTAAAAATATATATTTTTCCCCACATTTTCCAACTTTAAAACAGGTCAGTTTTGACCTGCAGGACATTATGAGGGTTAGCTGCTCGATTAAGTTGTCATGTCAGTTCAAAGTTATTTTAATATCCTGTCTTCTGTTTTTGTCAGGAGTCTGTAAGAGATTTGATTGATGTATTTTCTCTTTAACAGATCACAGACAACAGAGGAAGACACTGTCAAAGCCTCTACCTTCACCACCACCACCACCACCACCATCGCCACCACGGCCACCAGCACCTCTGTTCTACCTGCAACCTCATCCTCATGGTTGAGTAGCTCGTCTAGCAGCTCTACTCCAATGTCTCCTACTGAGGCCACCATCCCATCCACTGCTCCCTCCACCACAGCCTCCACCCCGGTCCTGCACACCTCTCAGCCTCACCCGACGCACCATGTCTCCCCCAGCCAAACCCAGGGGCCTTCGACTGGGATCGCTACACCTACCAAAGTCACCACCTTGCACACTGAAGCAAGCACAGGAACTCAGAGAACCACAACATCTCACAGCCAGGATGTCACCACCAGCTACACCCACACTAACCCAATCAAGACGACAGAGGCTCTGCAGACAACTAGGAAACAGACAGACGGAGAAACCACAGAGCTGGTCGTGACAACATCCCCCACTAAAGTACCACCACCACCAAGTGAGTAGTTTTACTTCAGATAGTAATCTCTGACCTGTAGATTGGAGAATACAACTGCGTTCCATTGCTCGTGTTTATTCTTTCTTTCATTAGGCTATTAGAAGTTATGATGTAACATTTATATGAAATTGTTTTGGATTATAATGGATTAAAATCATCTCAAAGCATTACAAAACAGCAGATAATTAGAAGAAGTTGACTGGAAATGGAGGGAGGGTTATCTTCAGTCAATGTATCACATAGTGTATGCTACGATAACCAAGAATTAAGTAAACTTTAAAGCACAATTTGGCATGAAAAATTAAGATACGTCTGCAAGACCCAAATAAAAAAAGAGCCAAAAATTAGCACAAATTATGTATATATGCATGTAATTAAAAGAATATAATTGCTTTTGTATTTTTGCAACAGTGGATTTTACAGGGTTCAGTTCATTTAAATAAATTAAGTTAAGGGTTTAAGTTTCTGGATTAAATTAATTTATTATATTAGGAGTCTTCCATTGTTGGTGCATATGTTAAAGAGTAATAGTCATCCTAAATGAGTCAGTAACTGACATTCAAATAATAATGAAATAGCAAACGTCAACGTCTATAATTGGATGGTAAGGGAAACGGAGTTTATTCAAATTACCCCACATTTGTTCTGTTTCATCTGAAGAACCCTACTGATGATGAATTTTCAAGTGGTGCACTTGTGGCTCTAATGTGCAGCTTAAAATGGAAAATTCTGGGCCTGATTATTCCGCAGTGATATTTCTACTCCATTGTATCAGTGCAGTCTGATGCCAAAAAAGCACAAAAATAGAAAAATACTGAGATTAGACCAGGTGTGCTGCATGAGAAGTGTCACTCTCAAACCACACTGCCACTCATGTATTTAAAGGTTCTCTTTTCCCTGTTTTATGTTCAAACACTTTCTCTCCTCTCTAAGCATCAGGAAACCCCTGTGAGGCAAACCCTTGTATGAATGGAGGGATGTGTGTGAGCTATAGAAGGCATCAGTTCACCTGTCAGTGTCAGCAGGCGTGGACAGGAACGACCTGCAACCAGGGTGAGATTCTCTTCTTGCTTCTTTCTGGCAGTACAACAACAGCACTCCCTACCTCAGGTGTTGTGTTTTGACGCACAAGACAAATGAAATATTCAAAGTATTTCCGAGTCAAATAAGATTTCATCATGAGAATAAAAGTGCTGAGGGTTAAGATGGGACTGAGGTTTGGGGAATTGGTGAAGTGGCGTTTAGAAGTCTCTGAAGCAGGAATAAATCTGTTTTCTGAGTGTCACATAACAGAAACGTGTGTTTTTAACCACCCAGCTAAGTTGAAACTAAATTACTTATAAGATAATTAAAAATCAGCAATATTCTGAAGGTGCTGATGACAGCTTTTACCCCAGCTTAAAGCTCGTGTCCGGAGTTTGAACAGGCGTAAACTAACCGTGACGTCACCCGTTGGTTTCAACGCCGAGAAAATGAAGCCCGGATTTTGCTACTTCCTGGTCGCCGTTTTGGATTTTTTGGAGCCAGTGACTTAAAAAGCGTCATCAAACAGACTGGACCGGAGAGCAACTCGGGGCAGGATTGGCTGAGGACTCTCTTATCCTGCCCACATTTTACCGCAGAGGCTTCTGTTGCTGTCCATCAAGATTAGCCACGCCCCCTGGCTCCGCCAACTTTAACGATTTATTTAAAATTCAGTATTGATTTATTTTAAGTTCGGCCACCTGATCTCTCATTTTGACCATGAAAACTAACGGGAAAAAGTCCTGAGCTGTAGAAAATCAGTCTATCAAATTTTATTTTTTCCAAAAATGAATTGGGGTCTATGGAGAAAAAGCTTTTTGGAGCCAACCCTAGCGGACGGCGGGATATTGCAAGTTTTTGACACTTCCGGGTGGGCTTCAATTCTGGAGCCAGATGCTACGTCCACTATATATACAGTCTATGAGTTTGAATCGCAGCGTCTCCCAAAACACTGTTGGTCCCACCCTCCCTCTGATTTCGCCCCTTTATTTGTGCACGCGCGCTGTACATGAGAGGAGTGCCCGGAGTGCTGCAGCATCTTGCCTGTTTTGCTGTTTTCCACTCTTCTAAATTTAGTACATTTAGTAAATAATAAAGGAATTACGTTAGAATGCTGTATTGAGTCTAACTTGTCCTAATACCAAAATAACATGAATCTGCTAGGACGAACGAGTAAAGTTTCAATATGTGATTACACTCGTGTATCCCTCTCGATGACGTCGTTTATCAAACTTAGTGCATTTACGCGTGTATATGTGTTACATTGTTTATTTATTTCTATCTAGAGTTCACAATTGCATGACTCCTCTGACGAAGAGTATGTCCCAGACGCCCCAACATCTTCCTCCAGAGGTCGGGCATCTAAACGAAGCCGCTAGGCGGGCTATGGAGGCCGTGGTCGGGGAGCGACGCGAGCACCCCGAGCCAAAAAACGTCCTGCAGTCTCTTGGCCTGACAAGCCGTGGGATTGGTAACTTTTCTGGAAGTTGCTGAGCCCTGATGCTCTCTCCTCCACAAGCAAAACAAATGTGCGCGCGGTTGCGTAGTGCGTAGCTCGCCCACCTCTGCATGGGCTTGCTTGCTGTGCGCGTAACCGTTGATTGACAGCATGACAAAGCTGAAGCTCGAACTTGATTGGTCAGCAGCGACCGGCGCTTTTTGGAATAACATGGGGTTCTATGAGAGGAAGGCGGAGCTTATGAATAAATTTTCATATCGCGTTATACTAACATTATATTATAGTATCGAACGAGACTAACACATTTAAGCTTTGTTAAACAATGATACATAAATTGAAAACAAATGGAAACTCCAGACACGAGCTTTAAATTACCTGTACTATCTATGTAAATGGACCTGAGTTTGATTTAATGGAACCAGCAGGTTGGATGTGAAAACACAAACGCACACTGCAGATATTTTCAGCTGTGAACCAAGTGAAGTTGATGTAAATGAAGATGCCGGCGAAATCAAGTGTTAGAGATGATCTCCGGCCCTCCATCACTCCAGTTATTCACAATATTAATCCAATTCTTCTTCATATCATCATTTTTAGGAAATTTAAACAAAATGGCCAAACTGTTCTGCAAATCCTGTTAACCTTGAAAGATTAATTTGCTAAACAAAGGCACAGTCAGTTAGCAAACTGTATTCCAGTTCCTTTAATAGGTGTAGTAGCTTGATCAAGCAATTCAGTACCACATAGTTCACTGTCTTTTTATGAGTGTATAGCATTTATTTTCTGACATGTGCCATGTGTTTTGAAATAAATGTCTGAATTTCCTTTACAGAAACTGTGGTAGAAGTGTAATATTTTAATACTTGAATGTACCGTGTGTTCAGATGTGGATGAGTGTGAGCAGGACCCCTGTCCCGCTGGCTCCAAATGTGTGAACACACGAGGCTCCTTCAGCTGTGAATGTCCGCTCGGGTTTGACCTTGAAGATGGACGCACATGCACCAGAGGTAATACCACGTATACCTATATTCTAATTGTTGTTAATCTGGTCCAAGTTAATTTTCTCAAACTCCATATTTTGATTAGCTTACAGAATTTTCATTTTTTGCCTTCTATAGCGAAGACGTTTCTGGGAACGTTCAGCGTTAACAGACTGTCACATGACCCTGCCATCCTCAAGAGCACCACCATGCATGAGATCCAGAGAGAGATCCTTCAGCTGGTGAGAGGCAGTCAACATCACTGCATCTTCTCTGGTCTTTTCTAAGAAAACCTCCGCTGGGTTTGTGTGTCTTATATCCTGTCTTTGTCTTTGTTGCAGCTCAACATGTCATTGTCAGTCCTTCGAGGTTACAGTCGCTCAACACTGAGTAAGAAGTAAGTTCTTCTCATCACTACACTTTACAGTTTCTGCATAGTGGGACTAACTGTAGTTTATAATGGAGGGTTGACTTGCACTAGTTCAGCCATTTGTCAAGAACCTGATACAGTTCTATTCAATTTCCCTTCGGGGATGAATAAAGTGATTCTGATTCTGATACAACTAACTTCCATGAATATATCTCTTGTCCAAAGCAGCAAGTGTGAGAAGGATTCTAATATGTTTCCCTCTCGCCAAACAGCGCTCTATACTGACCTCTGATCTCCTCCCCACAGAGAGGAGGACGGAGTTCGTATCTTGGCTGTCAACATGTTTTCCATCTCCACCGATGTGACGACTGCTGAGGTCTACAACAGCATCCAGATGTCCCTCAGCAACTGCAGCTCCTCATTGGCCCACTGCCGGATGGTCCTGCAGCACCAGCTCACGTACCACGGTAAGTATAATAAACAGCAACTGAAGTGAACACAATCACACTCAGCTGGGTTTTAACAGGTTTCCTACAGTTTCCAGCTGGAGCTTTTGTGAGCTTAAAGGAGGCTTTCAAGAGTAATTGTGGACATATTAGCTAACGACCACTAGAGGGCACAGTTTAGTCGTAAATAATTATACCAAGGACTGTAGCATAATGTTTTTGAGAAAATATTACTCAGTTGTTGCTTAAAAACTCCAACAGTTTCATAAAAAAACACCCAAGACCACCTATACTGTTTTCATACAGTGAACTGTTTTAAAGTATCACACTCTGTCAGTCATTCTGAAGGAGAAAGACACAGATATCTTCATGTACTCTGTTGACAACCCTAAATACCATTCTTCCTAAATAAAGATTGTGTTTAAAGTCAAAAATACCACACATATTTTCATGTCAAAATGTTTCATGACAGTCAAGTTACAGCTTTGTGTTCTATCATACAATTTAGGACTAAAATAGTGTGTTAGGCATGCAGGTAGAGCATGATCGGGACGGAGTGTAAGTTTGGAGAAAAAGTATAAATGTGTTGAAGCCACAACAGCAAAGACATCAAGATTGGCCAGATTTGGCATTACTAAAATAATGAGACATGTAAATGTAATATAAATGAAGTTCACTTGAATACTGAGAGCAACTTGACACAAGAATCAAAACAAACATCAAAATATATCATACAAGCTCTATAACATCACATATGTAGCAGTAATGTGATAAAAAATAGCAGAAATAAATAGTTCTTTTCTGATCTCTAAGTCATATTTAGATTGTTGTGTTAATTGTGTCTGCTGTGTGTTCCAGTGGAGAGTCTCTGTGTGGCTCAGAAGACTCAGTGTGTGACTGAACGCTCCACCTGCACAGACAGCAGTGGCACAGCCTCCTGCCAGTGTCTTCCCGGATACTACAAACACAATCCTGATGATTTGTCCTGCTTAGGTAAGCTCTTTTTCATTTACGTCACCCCCAGAAACTAGAGAATCGTAACCAAGTAATCTTTTGCTTTTGCTTCAATGACGAAAAAGTATGCTAAAGTGTGTAATTCCAATTTTCTAAATGCAATCTTTCAGAATGTGGAGACGGCTACAAGCTGGAAAATGGCACCTGTGTCCCGTAAGTTCAACTAGCTTTCATGTTTCCTACAATATCAATTCAGTTGTATTGAAAGGTTTCGGTCAACTGCAGCTTCCGTTTCTGTTTCAGGTGCATGTTTGGGTTTGGAGGATTCAATTGTGGAAACTGTAAGTAAGCTAAGAGCCCGATGTTGTTCATTGTTCACTTGAAGTTACTATTATTGTCTCTGAAAGAAGTTCTGAAGTGTTTTATTGCGATCATTAAATATGTGTTCCTGTAATGAGCTCTTATTTGCTGTTGCAGTTTACAAACTGATTGCAGTCGTGGTGTCACCTGCAGGGGGCGCCCTGCTCCTCATTCTGGTCGTTGCTCTCATTGTCACCTGCTGCAAGTAAGATTTCGAATTCGGATTGTTAGATAAAACACAGCATAAAGTACTTTATAAATATTTGTACAGAAGTGGTCCTTGCTCTACCTTTTTTTTCAAATAATTCCTTTAAAAATTAGAAACACACTACCCCAAATTATAAAGCAAATTGTCTAGATTAGTTCACACCTTCACTCTGGCTTGGTGGTTAGCATCATCGCCTTGCAGCTAGAAGATCCCAAGATCGCGACCCTTCCTGGGCCTGGGATCTTTCTGCGTGGAGTTTGCATGTTCTCTCTCTGCATGTGTGTGTTTTCTCTGGGTTCTCTGGCTTCCTCCCACTGGTGACTCTAAATTGCCTGAATGGGAGTGTGTTTAGTTGTCTGTCTTGATGTGGCTGTGACAGACCAGTCCAGGGTGAATCCTGCCTTCACCTTTAGTCAGCTGGGATAGGCGACCCTAATAAGGATTGAGCGGTGCATTGATAATGGATGGATGATTACATTAGTTCACACAAATAACAATGAGAAAAAAAGGCACATTTTTGAGATAGTTTCATTAAGAAATGCTTTGATTCTCTGGCAAAAGTTTAACTTTTAAAATGCCTGTTCTTTCAGGAAAGACAAAAATGACATCAATAAGATTATCTTCAGGAGTGCCGACCTGCAGATGTCCCCGTATGCAGACTTCCCTAAAAATAACCGGATATCCATGGAGTGGGGCAGGGAGACCATAGAAATGCAAGAGAACGGCAGCACGAAAAACCTGCTACAGATGACTGACATTTACTACTCTGTAAGGAAACAGATTTCCCTCTCCTAGATTTGTCTTTCATGTAAAGGTTTTTATGTGTCGATGCAGCTGACAAATAACTTCATCAACTGCCACTGTTGAAGACGTCATGTGCATAAATGTCTTTCTCTCTGTGTAATTTCCCTCAGCCTGCTTTGCGTAACTCCGACCTGGAGAGAAATGGCCTGTACCCGTTCACAGGCCTGCCGGGATCTCGCCACTCGTGCATCTACCCAGCTCAGTGGAACCCCTCTTTCATCAGTGACGATTCACGGAGAAGAGACTACTTCTGAGTGCCCCACCTTGAACACACACACACACATAGACACCCCCTAAAAACGTAGCCACTTTTTTTACTCACAATAGATTTGTCATGAGGATTTTCTGTCACAGTGACAACAGCTGCACTGTTTCTGAAAACCCATTTGACCACCTGCATTCAGGGCTGCAAACTATATATGTAAATGTGTGTGTGTGTGTGTGTGTGTGTGTGTGTGTGTGTGTGTGTGTGTGTGTGTGTGTGTGTGTGTGTGTGTGTGTGTTCTTGTACTTGCTACATGGTGAGGACCATTTTCTGCATTTAACTATCAAAGTGAGGACATTTTTACAAAGTGAGGACATTTTGGCCGGTCCTCACTTTGAAACAGCCATGTTTGAGGGTGAAGACTTGTTTTTAGAGAACAGGTATGAATTGAGGTTTGGTTAGGGTTAGGGTAAGGATTAAGTTTAGGCAATCAGTTGTGATGGTTAAGGTTAGGGTAAGGCTCTAGGAAATGCATTACGCCTATGGATGTCCTCACTAAGATAGAAGTACAAACATGTGTGTGTGTGTGTGTGTGTGTGTGTGTGTGTGTGTGTGTGTGTGTGTGTTCTTGTACTTGCTACATGGTGAGTACCATTTTCTGCATTTAACTATCAAAGTGAGGACATTTTTACAAAGTGAGGACATTTTGGCCGGTCCTCACTTTGAAACAGCCATGTTTGAGGGTGAAGACTTGTTTTTAGAGAACAGGTATGAATTGAGGTTTGGTTAGGGTTAGGGTAAGGATTAAGTTTAGGCAATCAGTTGTGATGGTTAAGGTTAGGGTAAGGCTCTAGGAAATGCATTACGCCTATGGATGTCCTCACTAAGATAGAAGTACAAACATGTGTGTGTGTGTGTGTGTGTGTGTGTGTGTGTGTGTGTGTGTGGATATAGGGGAAGTACACATTTTGCAAGTAAAATGTGTTCTTTTGTAACCATTTTTGTTGTTTTTGCATGTTTTACCTCATTTCCTTCAAGTCATATACACTTGACGTCGCTTTCCATGCAGCCACTGATTCTCATTTGTGTCAGTGTCAGTGATCCATAGCGGTAAGCATCATTTCTGCCTCTCCTGTTGTCAGAGTTGTGCTACTGCTGCCAGGTAATGTACTGCAGAGGAAAATAATCTGCACTACATTAATGCACAAGGAGTAAAAGCGTGTACGATGTTCCCATTGCGCTCAGCGACAATGTGGGGAAACATCTTACAATGGCGTAACATGACGTGTTGCAAATCGACCAGAACATGCAAAAACACTGATACTGTAGTTCCTTGAGTGCTGAAATATGAATATGTGTGTGCCACTGCTGTGATTTGAAAATAGTCTTGTTAGAGAATGAAGTCTTGATGGAACATGATGACAAACCACTGAGAGATGCACAAAATTTTTTTCCGTGCCCACAGAAACTGAGGAATGACTTTTTAATCAAATGCCAGTGTTTATTTATTCCATGTATGGTCAAGTTGTTGACATGTAGCATAATAAACATCTCATACCTACACACTGACAGACTTTAGAGGGATGAACCTGTGGCTTTAAGTGCATGTGTGTCTACATTTGTGTGTGTGACAGAGAGGGAGAGCAAGTGTGTGTGTTTGTTACATGTGCCATTTGTGATGTGTGTGTGAGGAATAATTATCTGTATACCAGAATGATCATAACTGTTGGAATGTAAAGATGTATCATAATTAGCGATTTCTGTCATGGATTCTTATTTTTATGTGAGTGTTTTCTTTCTTTGTGTTTATATGGTCTGTTCATTCTGGCGTTTTAGTCAGATGTGCTTATTTAAATAAAAAAAATTGCACAGCGTTTTGTCTCCATTCTGGTTGATGCGATCTTTGAATTTAAAAAAAATATGTTTTAAACTTTCTAAGCTTTCATTGTATTGATGATAAAGTTTGTGTTATTCAAAGCTGCAATGGACACAAATCTGGAAAATGTCAACGTAAAATGCTGGAATTTTTTAAATATAGCTCTTCTCGTTCCACTAATAAATCAATTGTTTAAAAATATGAAATGTAAAATGAGTGATTGCACCCCTTTTAAAATGACTCAACTAATTCAACACAGACACACAATTTGTTAACTGAAAATCATCTGAGTGCAGTGAATGTATCTCAAGACGTGTCATGGAAAAAATGATTAGACCACCCTTGTATTCTTCAATTGCTTGTTCATTTTCATGTCTGGTACAACTAAAGATATATTAGATGAAGAATACAATGAACACGACAAAAAAATGCAGCTGATGACATAATACTTTATGTCCTATTCGACATGCTTGAAGTTTTTGTAATGGTATTCTCAGGATCCTGTCATAAGCAGCACTGCACATGCAAAGGCCTAGAGTGGTTTCCTGCTTACATTCAAGCCGAAGCACAACTCAGAAGCTGTCAGCTCTCACATAACACCTAAAACAAAACAATTCTGTGAAGCCACAAAGGCAGACATCTTGGCACTGCTGGAAATTGGCATGAGTGAGAGACAGATAGCGAAAAAAACCAAAGACCTCCAAGACAGCCGTTCATTACACCAAGCAAAAACAAGCTGAACATGGTACTACCAAACTGATAGCTGGTTGCAGCAGGAAACGTCTTTATAGATGCACTCATCCGTTCCTGTGTCAGGAATAGTGGTCAGATCTCCAGGGACCTTAAAAATGACTGGGCACTGTCGAGAAATGTTACTTGTTCAGCAAGGAGAGTTGGAAACTGACTTCTTGAAGCTGGCCTGATGTTAAACAGGGCATGGAAAAAGCCCTCCATCAACGAAAGGCAGAGGAAAGTCTGGTTGCTCTTTGCTGGGGATCACAAGGATTAGACTGTTGATAGTTGGGCTAAGGTTCTCTTCAGTGATGAATCCAATTTTCTGTTGATGCCCACTCCAGTCAACTTATTGATTAGGAGGAAGCCTGAAGAAGTCTGCAAACCAGACTGTCTGCCCCTACAGTAAAACCGAATGGACCAGGTCATGTTTGGGGCTACTCTTGAAAACAATCTTCTTTAATCAACTGGAAAACTCTTTCCTGCCTCCAGTGACTGGATTTTCCAACACGATAATGTCCCTTGCCACACAGCAAGGTCAGTTACAGCCTGGATGGAGAACCAGAACTTTGGAACCATGCCTAGGCCTGCTCAATTACCAGATCTAAATCCAACTGAAAACCAGTGGAAAATGATCAAATGCATAATCCCAGAAGCCCAAAACAAAGCAAATTTGTTTGAATTTGCGCAATAGGAATGGGCTGCTGTGACTGCAGAACGATGTCACAAGCTGGTGGAGAGCATGTCAAGACGCATGGCAGCAGTCATCAAAAATAATGGTGATGAAAGCGAAATATGAACTAAACACTATCCTGTCAAAAAAGGCTGAATATTCTCTCTTTAGAATAAAACAAAAATGGTACGAATCCGGAGACAAAGCAGGAAAACTGTTAGCCGGTCAACTCAAAGCACGTCAAGTATCCAGCCAAATTAGTGCGATTAAAGATAAAAATGGCAATGTTATAAGGAACAGACAAGAAATTAACACAGCATTTGAGGAGTATTATAAAAATATCTACAGATCAGAGACTAAGCTCCAACCACACAAAGTAGATAATTTTTTCGAGACACTTAAACTACCAAAACTCTCAGAAGAGGAAGCAAAACAACTGGAACAACCCATAACCCTGGAAGAGATAAAAAATATATACATATATCCCCCAGCGGGAAAACACCGGGTATAGATGGGATACCCAACGAATTTTACAAAATATTTGCTGATGAGCTTTCCCCGGAAATACTAAAAGTGTTCAATTTTGCCATTTCAGCTAAACAGCTTCCCCTGTCCATGACAGAATCTGTTATCACACTCATATTGAAAAAGGAGAAAAATCCACTAGAATGTGGCAGCTATAGACCGATAAGTTTATTATGTTGTGATGCTAAGTTATTTACCAAGATTTTTGCTGCAAGAGTCAACAAGGTCATTGTCAACATAATACACCCAGACCAAGTTGGTTTTGTTAAAGGCAGAACATCCTCTGACAGCATGAGACGACTATTCCATCTCATCTGGAAATCGCAGGATCAATTAGATCCTATGGCTGCCTTATCCCTCGATGCAGAAAAAGCATATGACAGGGTTGAATGGAGCTACTTATATCATACCTTAAATAAATTCGGTTTTGGCGTTCAACTTCAGAATATTGTTAAAATGATCTACACAAATGTCAGGGCAATGGTTACAACTAATGGACTAAGGTCCCCTGGGTTCCCTCTGGAACGGGGGACTAAACAGGGCGATCCTCTTTCGCCACTGCTCTTTATTATCGCCCTTGAGCCCTTAGCACAGGCTATCAGACAAAATGAAAAGATAGAAGGCATCCCCATGGGTGGAATCAACAATAAAATTTTAATCTTTGCAGATGATCTACTTGTCCTATTGTCAAAACCACAGAGTTCGGTACCAAATCTTCTAGATACCATAAAAATAATGGTGATGCAATCAAGTCCTAACTTCTGTGTGTATCATGTGAGTAAAACAGACCGAAAACAAAACATGGAATGTCTAAAAGCTGTTTTTGACGGTAGAATGCCACAGCTACTGATTTAAGAACTCAAGTGATTGTGGATATTATCAAGAAAACCATGGAAAATGGCTCAACATCAACTCTTACATTAAACTCTTATGAGATATTTTGGTTGTTATCTTTATATTTGTACAAACAAATGTACCTTGAGTTGTACCAGGTAAAGAAATGAACAAGAAATTGAAGAAAACAAGGGTGGTCTAATAATTTTTTCCATGATTGTAGAACAAGGACACCTGTATCTGGATGGTCCACTTCTTGGTGAATTGGCACTTCTGGCTCTAACTACACCATGAGGCCAAATAACATTCCAAGCAGTACATCTCAGAAACTGAGTGACTGCAAGAAAGAGATGAGGCCACCAAGAAGCGTCAGAGGCCTGTGAGAGGAGACACTGTGCATACAACAATTGTTGCTTGGCCTTCACCAGTCAAAGCTTTATGGGAGAGAGACGGCAAGAAAGCCACTGTTGAAAAAAATCTAGACGAGAGCTCACTTGAAACCATGTGAGAGACTCTGAAGTCAAATGGAAGAAGGTTCTTCGGTCTGATGAGATCAAAGTTGAGCTTTTTGGCCACAAGACCAGAACAAACACTGAACATCATTAGAAAAACATCATCCCTATCATGAAGCATGGTGGTGGCAGCATAAAAAACCCCACCACCATATAAGCATGCATGCACAGCTGAAAGATGTCATGTTGATAATTATCTTAATGTCTCCAAAATATTCTTTGTTTCTGTCTATGTCACAGTGTATACACAAACGTCTGAATTTGAATTCTGATTTGGGCACAGGGAAAATATCTCAATGTTGCATGTCCAGATAATGGAATACATAAATAAATGCCTTGAGTCCAATACAGGTCAGTGAATTTCTTTGGGGTCTGTGAATCCGAATAAAATTTTGTCATGCTGATGAAAACTCAAATTGTACCGTTGTTCGTGCTGATTATGTTTCAGGGTCCAGATGAAAGCACATTTCTATTGTCGTACGTTATGACAATAGAAATCAGTGCTTTGACATGTATACTACACAAGTAATCCTACAAAGATAATCTTTCCTGTACGCTCCTCATGGTTGTTTCCATAATGACAATGAAGGTTCTGGTCCATTTGCATTGGCTCTCTCTTATAAGGCTTGTCTGAAGGAGACCTGACCACACACAGAGAGACAGCTACCTTGGAAAATCTGCTCTTTTCTACATCACCAATGGCACCCAAGTTCATTTCCATGAGTGATGAGGCATTCTTGTTGATCAACGGTCCTCTCGTCTTCCTGAACATCATTGCAAACATCTTCTACGTATATTGTTTGATTTTCAGCAGACAGAGACTCAAGCAACCTTTACTGACGCTACTTGGATTACTGGTCTGGTGTTCTGTTGTTTACTGCACTTCCTTAATTACAACGTATGTTATGTATTACCAAGGGACAAGGTTCGAAGTGTTTCTTGTGCCATGGATGATTGTGCAGTACTACACACACAACAGCATGACATGTTATGTTTGGCTCAACTTCTACTACTACATCCAGATTGTCCCTGCACAGCGATCTCTTTGGATCTGGATGAAGAAGAACATCAGGTCTGTCATCTACATGGCATTGGCTGTGGATACCATACTTTTGTTGTTCAACAGCACTGTTGATATTGTAGATTTCCTAGCTCCCCTTTTTATATCTCCCACTTTTATCAACGGTACATGGACTGGATATCACAATGATGAACTGCGTGTGGCAAGGCTTGCAAGTTTCATCATCCTCAGATTGTATATTGTTTTCTGTTTGTGTGTCATGATGGTTTCGAGCTTCTCCACGGCCTGTTACCTGCATAGACACATGAAAAGCATGGCACAGAGTAGCAGCAAATTCACCTCTCCACAGATCCAAAGACAGAGGAGAGTCACCATCACTGGCATCTTACAAGGCGTGTTTTATCTCCTCTATGACTGCTTCTATCTTTTTGATTCATTCACTTGGATGTTCTCATCACACTTTTACTTTAGCCTTTGGTTCCTCTTCACTGCCACCTCGCTGTACATAACAGGCACCACAGTCAACCTGGGCATCGGTCAGGCTATATTCAGGCAAAGGGCAGTCCATGTGTGGAAGGCCATCAAAGCCCTGTTTGGTGTTGGCATGGCAACTAATGATGTAAAATTGCACTCCAGCCAGCTGACATCAGGTGAAATAACTAATCCTGTTACTATTGCAGAAGTGTCGCTGTGATACTGTGTGTATAAATACTGTAGTTTTCCTTGTGACTGTTTATGTGTAGTGAAAGGTTTAACTGTGTTGTGATTGATGCAGATTTTGATAATGCATCTGCACACAGAATGACTGAAAACAAAGGAATCCAGAGAATGTAGGAAAACATTTTTGTACCTGAAAATGTGTTCTTTTGTTTATTTATTCCATGTATGGTGAGGTTGTTGACGTGTATCATAATGGACATCTCATATCTACATACTGACAGACTTTAGAGGGACGAACCTGTAGCTTAAATTGTGTGTGTCTCTACATGAGTGTGTGAGAGCAAATGTGAGTGTGTGTGTGTGTGTGTTTCTTATATGTTATCATTTGTGATATGCGTGATTATCTGTATGCCAGAATGATCATAACTGTTTGAATATATAAATGTATCATAATTAGCGATTTCTGTCATGGATTCTTATTTTTATGTGAGTGTTTTCTTTCTCTGTATTTATATGGTCTGTTGATTCTGGTGTTTTAGTCAGATGTGCTTAATTGTTGCACAGCAATTTGTCTCTGACTCCACTCTTTTTGAAGCGATCTTTAAAATAAAAACCTAACAAAAAAACTTATTTTATTTTATTGTTGACACAGATTGTGTTAATCAAAGCTGCAGTAGACAGCAATCTGGAAAAGGCAACAAAAATGAAGTGCTTGAATTTTCACAACACCATTCTTCTCCTGCAGCTAATGAATCCATTATTGAAAATACTAAACATTAAAAGAGGGATAGCACCCACTTTAAAGTGACTCAACTATTTCAACAAAGGCACCCAGTTTATGAAATGGAAATCATCTGAGTTCAGTGAATGTATCTCAAGTGATTGTAGTATAAAGACACCTGTATCTGGAAGGTCCAGTCACTGACTCCTGGCTGTAATTAGACCATGAAGTTAAAAGAACATTCCAAGCAGTACATCTCAAACACTGAGTGACTGCAAGAAAGTAATGAGGCCACCAAGACACCTATGAGTCCTCTGAAGGATGGAGGAGATTGCGCACACGACAACTATGTTCCATTCTTCCCCAGTCAAAGCTTCATGGGAGAGCCACAGCTGGAAAGCCACTGTGGAAAAAAAAAAAGTCATATTAAATCTAGAGTTCACCAGAAAGCATGTGAGAGAATCTGAAGTCAAATGGAAGAAGGTTCTTTGGTTCAGTGAGATCAAAGTTGATCTTTTGGCCACAAGACCAGAACAAACACTTGATTTCATTAGAAGCACACCATTCCTATCATGAAGCATGGTGGTGGCAGCATCATGATGTGGGGATGATTATTGACAACAGGCCCTGGAAGGTTTGTAAAGGTAGAGGGTGAAATGAATGGAGCAAAGTATACAGAAAATATGGTAGATAACCTGATGCAGTCTGCAAGAGAACAGCAAGTCCATGACACACAGCATACAGCCAAAGCGGCACAGAAATGGTTTGAAGGCAAAAGGTGAATGTTCTGGAGTGACCAAGTCAGAGCCAGACCTCAGTCCATCTGAGCATTTGTGATTGGACTTAAAAAAAAAGTGCCTCTTATGTTACAACACTATTGTTATTTAGCACGCTAGTATTTTCTCCCTAAAGTACTCAAACTTATTGATATTAAATACAGGAAAACCAGTTGCACTAATTCCTGCAAAGGCAAGAATGCTCAGTGTGTACATTCCTCCGTTGTGGATGAGGTTTTGACATGTACTCTGGTCCACTGAAGTTGGTTTCCTGTATGTATAGCCATAGTCTTGGCAAACTGTGGTTCACCACTATATTTGGATATGTGCTGCGATAATCCCCACCTCTGAGTTAGCAAAGAAAATTTGACCTAAAACTCAAAGAGTAAATGTCTTTAATATGTGCCATGTCTCCTTCAGTGCACTTGTGATGATCGCATTGTTTATTGGATATTTGTTAGAGACTTAAAGAACTTTCTCAAATCATTGAATGTATGAACAAGTCTTAGTTTCACGTGTAATGATTGTTAAAAGAAAAAGAAAAAAGCGACAATTTAATTAACCGCAGAGCAGAACAGAAGCTAAGACAATAACATTTTCATACACAGCTGAAAAATGTCATGTTGTTAATTATCTTAATGTCTCCAACATATTCTTCGTTTCTGTCTATGTCACAGTGTATACACAAACTCTGAACTTGAATTCTGATTTGGGCACAGGGAAAAATATCTCAATGTTGCATGTCCAGATAATGGAATACGTAAATCAATGCCTTGAGTCCAATACAGGTCAATGAATTATGAATCAATATGAATCAAACAATGAATCTGTGAATTAGAATATAACTCTATCATGCTGATGAAAACTCAAATTGTGCCCTGTTGTGCTGGTTATGTTTCAGGGTCCACACAAAAGCACATTTCTATTGTCATACGTTACGGCAATAGAAATCAGTGCTTTGACATGTATACTACACAGGTAATCCTACAAAGATAATCTTTCCTGTACGCCCCTCAAGGTTGTTTCCATAATGAAAATGAGGGTTCTGGTCCATTTGCATTGGCTCTCTCTTATAAGGCTTGTCTGAAGGAGACCTGACCACACACAGAGAGACAGCTACCATGGAATATTTGCTCTTTTCTACATCACCAATGGCATACACGTACTTTTACATGAGTTTTGAGGCCACCCTGTTGATCAACGGTCCTCCCATCTTCCTGAACATCATCGCAAACATCTTCTACATATATTGTTTGATTTTCAGCAGACAGAGACTCAAACAACCTTTACTGACGCTACTTAGAGGTAGAGGATGAAATGAATGCAGCAAAGTATACAGAAAATATGGTAGATAACCTGATGCAGTCTGCAAGAGAACTGAGACTTGGGAGAAGATTTGTTTTCCTGCAAGCCAATGACACACAGCATACAGCCAAAGGTACACAGAAACAGTCTAAACAAAACAGGGTGAATGTTCTGGAGTGGCCAAATCAGAGCCCAGAGCTCAATCCACCTGAGCATTTGTGATTGAACTGAAAAGAAGTGCCTCTAATGTTAAAACACAATTGTTATTTCACACTGGTATCTTCTCTGTAAAGTACTCAAGCTAATTGATACTACATAGTAAATATCTGTTGCAAATCTAAGAAAAACGCAGGAAAACCATCTACGCTAGTTCCTGTACATTCCACCTTTGCAGATGAAGTTTTTACATGTACTCTAGTCCACTGAAGTTGGTTTCCTGTATGTATAGCCATTGTCTTGGCAAACTGTGGTTCACCACTATATTTGGATATGTGCTGCGATAATCTCCACTTCTGAGTTACCAGAGAAAATTTGACCTAAAGCTTAAACAATAAACATCTTTAATATGTAGCATGTCTTCTTCAGTGCACTTGTGATGATCACATTGTTTACTGGATATTTGTTAGAGACTTAACGAACTTTCTCAAATAATTTAATGTGTGAACAAGTCGTGGATCCACATGTAGTGATAGTAACAAGAAAAAAAAGGTAAATTTGATTGACTGCAGAGAACAACAGAAGTTAAGACGACAACAATTTCAAGCGACAATTCAGCAACCTGAAGTTTAAACGGGAGCTGAGAAAAGAAAAGAAAAAAACATCCCCTGGCATATAAGCCTGCATGCCCGACTGAGGTTGGTAATTTTCTGAATGTCTCCAACATATTCTTTGTTTGTGGTTATGTCACAGTCTATACACAAAAATCTGAACTTGAATTCTGATTTGGGCACAGGGAAAAATATCTCAATGTTGCATTTCCAGATAATGGAATACGTAAATAAATGCCTTGAGTTCAGTACATATGAATTTCTTTGGGGTCTGTGAATCAGAATAAAAGTTTGTCATGCTGATTAAATCTCGAATTGTGCTGTTGTTTGTGCTGGTTATGTTTCAGAGATCAGATGAAAGCTTTTTTCTATTGTAGTAACTTAGTGTTTAGTCCTTCTACATGTATACTACACATACTGACAGGTAATTCTACAAAGATAATCTTTCTTGTACGGTCCTCATGGTTGTTTCCATAATGAAAATGAAGGTTCTAGTCCATTTGCATTGGCTCTCTCTTATAAGGCTTGTCTGAAGGAGACCTGACCACACACAGAGAGACAGCTACCTTGGAATATTTGCTCTTTTCTACATCACCAATGGCATACACGTACTTTTACATGAGTAATGAGGCATTCTTGTTGATCAACGGTCCTCTTGTCTCCCTGAACATCATCGCAAACATCTTCTACGTATATTGTTTGATTTTCAGCAGACAGAGACTCAAGCAACCTTTACTGACGCTACTTGGATTACTGGTCTGGTGTTCTGTTGCTTATTGCACTTCCTTAATTGGAATGTATTTTGGGTTACACCAACAGACAAGTATAGAAGCGTTTCTTGTGTCGTGGATGATTGTGCAATACTACGCACACAACAGCATGACATGTTATGTTTGGCTCAACTTCTACTACTACATCCAGATTGTCCCTGCACAGCGATCTCTTTGGATCTGGATGAAGAAGAACATCAGGTCTGTCATCTACGTGGCATTGACTGTGGATACCATACTTTTGTTGTTCAACAGCACTGTTAGTATTGCAGGTTCCGTGTTGTTAACTCCGACTTTTACCAACGGTACATGGACTGGACATGTCAATGGTGAACTGCTCGTGATAAGTCGTGTTGGTTTCATCATCCTCAGACTCTATATTTTCTTCTGTTTGTGTATCATGATGGTCTCTAGCTTCTCCACAGTCTGTTACCTGTATAGACACATGAAAAGCATGGCACAGAGTAGCAGCAAATTCACCTCTCCACGGATCCAAAGTCAGAGGAGAGTCACCATCACTGGCATCTTACAAGGAGTGTTTTACCTCCTCTACGACTCCTTCTATCTTGTTGATTCATTCACTCAGATGTTCCAAATGCACTTTTACTTTAGTCCTTGGATCACCTTCACTGCCACCTCGCTGTATATATCATGCACCACAGTCAACCTGGGCATCGGTCAGGCTATATTCAGGCAAAGGACAGTCCATGTGTGGAAGGCCATCAAAGCCCTGTTTGGTGTTGGCATGGCAACTAATGATGTAAAATTGCACTCCAGCCAGCTGACATCAGGTGAAACAACTAATCCTGTAACCACTGTAGAAGTGTCACTGTGATATTGTGTGTATAAATACTGTAGTTTTCCTTGTAACCGTTGATGTGTAGTGAAAGGTTTAACTGTTCTGTGATTGATGTAGATTTTAAAAATGCATCTGCACACAGCATGACTGAAAACAAAGGAAACCAAATTTATTGTACCTGAAAATGTGTTCTTTTGCAAACATTTCACTGCAGAGGAAAATAATCTGCGCTACATTAATGCACAAGGAGTAAAAGCGTGTGTGATGTTCCCATCATGTTCACCGAGAATGTGGGGAAACATCTTACAACGCAGTAACATGTGACATGTTGCAAATCGACGAAAACATGCAAGAACACTGCTACTGTAGTTCCTTGAGGGCTGAAATATGAATATGTGTGTGCCACTGCTGTGATTTGAAAATAATCTTCTTAGAGAATAAAGTCTTGATGGAACACGATAACAGCAAACCACTGAAGGATGCATAACATTTTGTTCCATGCTGATAGAAACTGAGAAGTGACCTTTTGAATCAAATGCCAATGTTTATTTATTCCATGTGTGGTCAAGTTGTTGACATGTATCATAATGGACATCTCATACCTACACACTGACAGACTTTAGAGGGATGAACCTGTAGCTTCAAGTATGTGTGTCTACATTTGTGTGTGAGAGGGATAGCAAGTGTGTGTGTTTGTTATACGTTACTATATGTGATGTGTGTGTGTGAAGAATTATAATCTGTATACCAGAATGATCAGAACTGTTTGAATGTAAAGATGAGTCATAATTAGCTGTCATGGATTCTTATTTTTATGTGAGTGTTTTCTTTCTCTGTATTTATATATGTTCTGTTGATTCTGGTGTTTTAGTCAGATGCGCTTATTTAAATAAAATTGTTGCACAGCAATTTGTCTCTGACTCCAATCTTTTTGAAGCAATCTTTGAATTACCAATAAAACAAAACAGTTTTAAAAAAAAGATTTATTGTTGACACAGATTGTGTTGTTCAAAGCTGCAGTAGACAGCAATCTGGAAAGGGGAACAAAAATGAAGTGCTTGAATTTTCACAACACCATTCTTCTCCTGCAGCTAATGAATCCATTATTGAAAATACTAAACATTAAAAGAGGGATAGCACCCCCTTTAAAGTGACTCAACTATTTCAACAAAGGCACCCAGTTTGCGAAATGGAGATCATCTGAGTTCAGTGAATGTATCTCAAGTGATTGTAGTACAAAGACACCTGTATCTGGAAGGTCCAGTCACTGGTGAATTAAGAGTCTTGGTTGTAATTAGACCATGAAGATAAAAGAACATTCCAAGCAGTACATCTCAAAAACTAAGTGACTGCAAGAAAGAGATAAGGTCACCAAGACACCTATGACTCCTTTGAAGGATGAAGGAGATTGTGCATACGACAAGTATTTCTCATTCTGCCCCAGTCAAAGCTTCATGAGGGAGTGGCAGCAAGAAGGCCACTGTTGAAAAAAGTCATATTAAATCTAGAGTTCACCAGACAGCATGTGAGAGACTCTGAAGTCAAATGGAAGAAGGTTCTTTGGTCCAATGAGATCAAAGTTGAATTTATTGGCCACAAGATGAGAACAAACACTTCATTGGAAATGCTCCATCCCTATCATGAAGCATGGTGGTGGCAGCATCATGATGTGGGGATGATTATTGACAACAGGCCCTGGAAGGTTTGTAAAGGTAGAGGGTGAAATGAATGCAGCAAAGTATACAGAAAATATGGTAGATAACCTGATGCAGTCTGCAAGAGAACAGCAAGTCCATGACACACAGCATACAGCCAAAGCGGCACAGAAATGGTTTGAAGGCAAAAGGTGAATGTTCTGGAGTGACCAAGTCAGAGCCCAGACCTCAGTCCATCTGAGTATTTGTGATTGGAATAAAAAAAAAGTGCCTCTTATGTTACAACACTATTGTTATTTAGCACTCTAGTATTTTCTCCCTAAAGTACTCAAACTTATTGATATTAAATACAGGAAAACCAGTTGCACTAATTCCTGCAAAGGCAAGAATGCTCAGTGTGTACATTCCTCCGTTGTGGATGAGGTTTTGACATGTACTCTGGTCCACTGAAGTTGGTTTCCTGTATGTATAGCCATAGTCTTGGCAACCTGTGGTTCACCACTATATTTGGATATGTGCTGCGATAATCCCCACCTCTGAGTTAGCAAAGAAAATTTGACCTAAAACTCAAAGAGTAAATGTCTTTAATATGTGCCATGTCTCCTTCAGTGCACTTGTGATGATCGCATTGTTTATTGGATATTTGTTAGAGACTTAAAGAACTTTCTCAAATAATTGAATGTATGAACAAGTCTTAGTTTCACGTGTAATGATTGTTAAAAGAAAAAGAAAAAAGCGACAATTTAATTAACCGCAGAGCAGAACAGAAGCTAAGACAATAACATTTTCATACACAGCTGAAAAATGTCATGTTGTTAATTATCTTAATGTCTCCAACATATTCTTCGTTTCTGTCTATGTCACAGTGTATACACAAACCCTGAACTTGAATTCTGATTTGGGCACAGGGAAAAATATCTCAATGTTGCATGTCCAGATAATGGAATACGTAAATCAATGCCTTGAGTCCAATACAGGTCAATGAATGTCGTTGTGGTCGGTGAACTAGAATATAACTTTATCATGCTGATGAAAACTCAAATTGTGCCCTGTTGTGCTGGTTATGTTTCAGGGTCCATACAAAAGCACATTTCTATTGTCATACGTTACGGCAATAGAAATCAGTGCTTTGACATGTATACTACACAAGTAATCCTACAAAGATAATCTTTCCTGTACGCTCCTCAAGGTTGTTTCCATAATGACAATGAGGGTTCTGGTCCATTTGCATTGGCTCTCTCTTATAAGGCTTGTCTGAAGGAGACCTGACCACACACAGAGAGACAGCTACCTTGGAATATTTGCTCTTTTCTACATCACCAATGGCATACACGTACTTTTACATGAGTTTTGAGGCCACCCTGTTGATCAACGGTCCTCTCATCTTCCTGAACATCATTGCAAACATCTTCTACGTATATTGTTTGATTTTCAGCAGACAGAGACTCAAACAACCTTTACTGACGCTACTTGGATTACTGGTCTTGTGTTCTATTGTTTATTGCACTTTCTTAATGGCAATGTATATTGCGTTACAGCAACAGACAAGCTTTGAAGCGTTTCATATGTCGTGGATGATTGTGCAGTACTACGCACACAACAGCATGACGTGTTATGTTTGGCTCAACTTCTACTACTACATCCAGATTGTCCCTGCACAGCGATCTCTTTGGATCTGGATGAAGAAGAACATCAGGTCTGTCATCTACACGGCATTGGCTGTGGATACCATACTTTTGTTGTTCAACAGCACTGTTAGTATTGTGTCTTCATTGATGCCAACTCCCACTTACATTAATGGTACATGGACTGGACATGTCAATAATGA
Organism: Acanthochromis polyacanthus; assembly: GCF_021347895.1. NCBI lineage: Eukaryota > Metazoa > Chordata > Actinopteri > Pomacentridae > Acanthochromis > Acanthochromis polyacanthus. The sequence goes on from NC_067126.1 coordinate 27,433,201, forward strand.
CCTGCGTGTGGCAAGCCTTGTTAGTGTCATCATCCTCAGATTGTATATCGTTTTCTGTTTGTGTGTCATGATGGTTTCTAGCTTCTCCACGGCCTGTTACCTGTATAGACACATGAAAAGCATGGCACAGAGTAGCACCAAATTCACCTCTCTGAGGATTCAAAGTCAGAGGAGAGTCACCATCACTGGCATCTTACAAGGCGTGTTTTACCTCCTCTATGACTGCTTCTATCTTCTGTATTTCTTCACTCGGATGTTCCCATCACAATTTGTCTTTGGCGGTTGGATTTTCATCACTGCCACCTCGCTGTACATATCAGGCACCACAGTCAACCTGGGCATCGGTCAGGCTATATTCAGGCAAAGGGCAGTCCATGTGTGGAAGGACATCAAAGCCCTGTTTGGTGTTGGCATGGCAACTAATGATGTAAAACTGCACTCCAGCCAGCTGACATCAGGTGAAACAACTAATCCTGTAACCTCTGTAGAAGTGTCGCTGTGATACTGTGTGTATAAATACTGTAGTTTTCCTTGTGACTGTTTCTGTGTAGTGAAAGGTTTAACTGTGCTGTAATTGATGCAGATTTTGAAAATGCATCTGCACACAGTATGACTGAAAACAAAGGAAACCAGAGAATGTAAGCAAATTTATTGTACATAACTTCTGATTGAACAGAATTCACCCCTACTAAGGTTACACATGAAGTTCACTGTATTTGTCATGGGAAGGATTACTAAGTCTGTAAATCATCTGATGTCCTTATGTTGCCGAGAGAATTTTCCAATGCTTGAAAAAAATTCTCAGATGACACCATCGCGTGTAGTTATTGTTCCTTGTCATAGCTCCATTGCAATATGTCGTACTAAAATACTGGATTACCCCTTTAGGAAACTATTCTGTTTTGTTAACTCAGATTTGCAACTAACTAAATGTTCAAAAGGATTAATTCATCCATCCATCCATTCTCTATACACCGCTTTATCCTCACTAGGGTTGCGGGGGGTGCTGGAGCCTATCCCAGCTGACTCGGGCGAAGGCAGGGGACACCTTGGACAGGTCCAAAAGGATTAATTCTCATTGTGAAAAGTAGACTATTAACTATTGAAATCAATATGGTTTATTTGCATACTCCAATTTGCATGCAATGCAAATATCTTGAATTTGCCACATTGCACAGTCAGAGAGCACAAAAAGGGATAAAGGCATTAGAACGGACACAGCAGTGAAAATGAAGACAGATGAAAGGCATCATCTTCGAGCTGAATTGGGTTCTTCTCACAATAAGGACCGTGAATTTTAGAGAAAAAAGTTCTGAAGCTTATCGACAGATCTTCAGCAGTGAATTACAAGCAGACCAACACTACTGTATCTTCTTCAGTTTTAAAATGAGGGTGGACTCTCTAACCTGCCCATTGATCAACTGGCCTTTTACCATTTTTAACATTGCGGCTAATGACACTTACATCTTTTGCTTGGTCTGTTCACTTCATGGAGAAAAGATGAAGCAACATCTGAAGCTTCTCCTGGCATCCTTGAGTTGTAGTACAATTGCTTTTGTGGTATCAGATACAGCACTGTTTTATTCGAATAACTTGTGTTTCTTACTGGCCTCTTTTGTGGTGTTTGTTTGCAATTTTTCACTGGTGTGATCTCCTCCACTGGACTGACCTTCTTTTATTACACTCAGGTTGTACCTGCTGAAAGGCTTCTCTTCATTTGGATTAAGAAAAATATCAAAGGCGTCATCTTCTGCATTTTGCTTCTTGAAAAAATATTCGGTTTGTTTATTGCTGGTGTTATCATTAGAGAATATCTCATATTACCTAGTCTAATTTTTAATGGTTTTAATAACAGTGTCGCAGCATATAAAGACGTAGTATGTTTAGCTATAACTTCACCTAAATCTTGGACAAATGTGTATGTCATTGCTACTACTGTTCAGAAGGTGTCCTTCATTTTCTGTCTGTGTGTTATGGTCATGTCCAATGGTGCCACTGTGGTCTACCTGTACAGACACATGCGGCGAATGGTAGCAAATGGACAGCCCCTCTCCTGTCCATGCTTTAGCAGTCAGGTGAGGGTCACCATCACCGGCATCATTGAGGGAGTTCTGAGTGCGTTCTGCGCTGTGTGGACTGCACTCCATTTTTTACTAAGAACATTCCCGCTACGTTCAGCAAATTTTGTGAAGAGTTGACTGTCATCAACTTGCACATGGCAGGCACCACACTCTGTCTGGGAGCTGGTCAGGCTGTATTCAGGCAGAGAGTAGCAGACGTCTGGACCAGAGCAGCTCAGTGTTGCAAAACTCCTAAAGTACAGCAGTCAGAGCAAGGAGTCTGATTCAGAAGCTCAAACCAGACGACCAGGACATCTGTGACGTGGACCAAGAACAATATCTTCAAAATTTGCATGAAATAAGGATTTATCTGCGGGAGCTCAGTGACTACAATCATAAATATCTATGGAAGTTAAGTTTAAATTGAGAACATTGTGAAACAAACTACTGTCTTTTATCATTCGATCCCCAGCCATGTATTGATTAGCTTTTATTGTTAACTTTATATCCAATGTATACAAAAGATGTTAATGTTTTTATGTTGATTGCTTGATCTCTGTTACATGCAATGACTGACAATTTTGCAATTGGAATAGCTGATGTATTAAACTGAACACAAAAAAATTTATTTCTGCTATCTTTGTTCTTTAGAAAGTGGTAAGACATCTATTTCCAGTGTATTGTTTATTTAAAAAAAAACTCTAAAAAAGTATTTTTAATAAGATAATTTCACCCCTTTAAAGAGCTGCATGAGTCCTGATCCTTTCAAAATCTACACAGTAAATAATTTAAAATTCATTCAGCTTGAAAACTTCAGTTCCCTTGCTGCCATAGAGATGTGTGTTAACTGCATTAGTTTGAAAATTATCTTATGAGCTCTGAAAATATAAAACCAGAGACAAGAAGTTGCATAAATCCAACGTATCAAGTTAAATCAAGTAGCCACATATGCAGTAGTTACAGACAGATCTGCTTTCCTTTAACACTAAGTTTGATGAGTTTCTTTTTCACTTATCATTGAGATCTTATAGCAGCAACTTCTGTGTGTTTTTGACCAAAGTTGCTATACTAAAGAAATATGTGATTACAGTAAGTTACAGTTGGTTACAGTAAGATTTAGTACTAATCTTTGTCAGGATTAAGACTGTTGTCATTGTAATGAAAAGAAACAACCATATTTTAAATTAACATGAACAAAAAAATGCACAGCAAGTTTTTAACCAAGTCTGTTTTTTCAAACGATACTAAACTCTAGTCTCCAGGACATTTTAACTCTCTAGCAATGCATCTTGGCAGATCTTTTTATATGCTACTTTTGTTTCCTATGAACTTAATTTTCACAGGTTGAGTTAACTCTTAGATGTTCATTCATTCAATTCCTTCTTTTAAGTCAAAATGCTTCAAACTATAAGAACTCATGTATGGCGTGAAAATAAAAAAAATAAACACAAATAGATATTTTAAGTTTAGTTAAACTAGAAATTAGCTCGACTCATATATTTACATTAATTAAACTAGAAAAGAAGAGTTGATTTGCCAGAAGTTCTTTGTTTACCAACTAATTTTGCTGTCAAAATCTGAGCTCAACTACAGTTGCCCTCTGCAAGTTTTTGATGGTATTAATCTTAAATTTCCCTCTGTAGAATTCATTAATTGTATGCAGAGTGGACATATAACAAATTGTTTGTAAGACACCATAATGCAGCTATACACAAATAAATATTGTGCTCATCAATATATGTATCAACAACTACAACTTTTCCTCAATTGTAATATTGTAAAATACAGACAGAAGGCAAAGTAAATAAAAAAGTTGAACAAATGCAAAACAAAACATAACAAATGCTGATGCTTCCACACAAGTGCACATCTTATCACACATTCAACACATGCATACAATCACTGAACAGGCCCAATAGTGTCTGAATTTGTATTCAGAATACAAAAGGATACGATTTCAGTTGGTTTAGACGAGGGTTTATTGTTGAGCTCCAGCTGGCAGGAGTGTCACTCAGAAAGACGGCTTAACTAAGCAATGTTTTACAAGGAACAGTGAATAAAATGACACATAACACCTGCCTATCATCTATGATCATAGGCAGGTATCATGTCTATGATCATGATATCAGTGATCCAGGTTGAAAATTGCTACATTTAATAGAGTTATTGTGACAAAAAGACGAGAACTCTTTCTCAGGTGCAGGATGCAAACAGGCCATCAACAGTTACAGAGGAATGCCATGGTGGGGTTACGGTGCATAAAGTCCTAACTATGCAGATAAAAACACATTTGTATGCAAAACACCACCAACAAAAAACATAGGCACTGGTCTACAGAGATATGGAAAAAAGTGATATGAGCAGATGATATGACCCTTCACCACATTCTCTTAGTGGGTGAGGATGATATTTCACTGTCAGTGATTTTGCTCTTTGATTCCAGAAAAGGTTAAATGATTAAAGATGATACCTTCAGGTTCTGTCAGAAAAATTGTAGTTTAGGTTGAACACACATGACTGACTCAAAATGCATAGAAATAGCCTTGTGTAACAAAAGCAGCAAATCACAAACAACATTGCAATACTAAATATTTTATTGTTTTATGTTGTTTGTTATTCTGCTTACTTTAGTGCTTTAGTGGTCAGATTTACTGGATTGTATTTTCATCATTAAAATGTATCTGCACATTATTTGCTTTACTACTGCATACTAATAAAACCTTTGACTAAACCCCTTTTATTCTTCTAACCCTGACATATCATTAGCTTGCTGTTTTATTGCCAACATTTCACATTATGAGGATTTTATGAAAAATGAAGAAATGGAAAAGTGTTTTTCCTCAACCGTGCTAGGAGTATTTCCTGCTTTTTCTTTTGACTGTTAACGATGGTGTAGCTGTTTGTAAAACTGAATTGATATATTAAGTAACATTTGTACTTCATAAACATGAGAGAAGATCTCACTGTTAGAAGATCTGTGTCTACTTCTGAGGGAAAACATTGCTGACTGGGTGTCTCATGACTGTGAGAAAAATACATCATACTTGTTGTTTACAAGAAAATTCTTATGGAAACTTTTAACTTGACAATGTTTATGACCTGGTAAGTCAGTTAACCCTGTCAAGCCTGGTTAGGATATGGATATGAAAAAAAAAATCCAATTTGATGCCAAAATTCACTCAGTTTTAATAATGATGTATCAAAGAGGTAAGTTTTTATAACTGTTAATGCAAACGTTTCAAACTGACTCCCACACACTGTCTAACTTATATGCTGTATTTCTGTGCTGGACTTTTATCAGGCAACTTTTTTTTGGTACAAAGAAAAGCTAAATAAACAAAAACATAAAGTTTCTAGAAAACGTGCTGCTTTAAGTGCACTTTAAACCTTTGATGCTGTCATGCACAAGTGTGTGTCTTGATTAAAACATTAGATTTTGAAAAAAATCCAATTTAACCCCAAATGTTTACAAAATTTTGAAATAATTAATGCATCAAGGGATTGAACTTTTAGAAAATGAGATCTAAAACATTTCAAAAGGATCCCCGAACACCATTTAACTTGCAAAAATATATTTTCATAGAATAGAATAGAATAGAAGAGAGCATTATTATTATAAACATTATTATGACATTGTACACAAAAATTGTATACCAAAGTTAGTGGGAACATCTCCCCAGATTGCACTTAAAAAAATACAAATATGCAATATAAATGACACAATATGTACAGATCTTATTTGGAATATTTAACATTTTAATAAGATATTTTTGGCTTAATTTAGAAATTAATGTCAAAATACATGGAACACCATTCATACAGCTTAAGATTTATATTCTTTGGAATTACATGGAACTTCTCAACTACATATCCAATTGCAAGGAAACTGCAAAAAAAAAAATCGAGTCCCATTAGTATCTCTGTCATGTGTAATGAAACCTCAATTTTATTCATGTTTTGTAATGAATAAGATTTAGTTTAGGGCATAAAACAAACAAGGTTTTGATTTTGGAATTTGTCACCTCGTGTGCTGACAAATCTGAGCTTCTGTGGAGTCCGTGAACGCAGCGGCAGCAGCAGCAGCAGCAGCAGCGGGTCCAGCCTCCTTCGTCTTCACGGCAGTTGGTGCTCGGAGGAGGAGGGAGAGCGGTTTAACAGAGAGCGAAGCTGTTTATATGGAAAACACAAGGGTTACCGTGGGAAAGACACGCAAACCCGTCACGTTGGACTTTTGTAAACGAGTTTTGGTAAAACTCGGAGAGAATTACCATCACATTTAGTCGTAAATCTTCCAGGAATGAGCGATGTCAGGTCAACGGTTTACCAGCTGCTCAGGTGAGTCCACACGGATACACTTCAACCGGACTTCACGGAGACGGAACGTTGTTTTATCGGCTAACTGTGGCAGTTATACTTAAACGTGTTTTTACGTTCAGCCTTTGGTGGACAACAAGTGTAAGCACCTGTTTTTCCCCTGGTGAACTAGTTATTCTTGCAGTATTCTTATCTTTTTTTTCTCTCCATCACTTGGTATCTGTGTATCTTCACTGTGGCTGCTCTCCGTGACAGCGCTTCTAGTTAACCCTTTAGTTTGGTCGTTACAACATGAAAGCTCAAATAAAGCGGGCAGCAGGGGTAACATGAGGAATTTGTCGACGCAAATCATAATCAGGAAAATATGAAGAGCAGAGAAAATTAGTAATACACTCTAGTTCTCGTGAAGCTTCCAAAAATTGACCCATTTACAGTAAAAGTGCGTTAAATAGTGGACGTTGAAGTGCTGTTTTTTTGGAGACAGACTGTGTCCACTGCCTGTCAGTGACTTTATCGATCATATTCTGCCACTTTGTAGTGTCATATTACCAGACTAACGCTACTTTTCCATGAAGAATTGTGCTTAAATTCAACTTTGTGTTTTTTCATATTAATTTGTCAGCAGTATTGGAAGTTACCAACATGTGTTTTTCTCACTGGCAGATGATTTGAGGCTCAATCTGTGAAGTGTGCTGAGCATCAGTGGTTCAGAAGGCTCTATGGCCCCAGCCCTGACCAAAATCCTAAAAAATGACCACGGGATCCACTTGTCATCGCCTCCTGCCTCTGTCAGAATGGACTCGGATAGGAGAGCCAGCATTGAGCTGGAGCCTCACATGAGATCATCAGACGATGGTGGACTTCAGAAGATGTGGCTGAACCTTTCCTCATTTCGCTTGCCGGACTCCTGCCCCTCCTTGAGCCTCCTGGATGCCCCTGCAAACCCTGTGCTTTCGCCATGCCTGCAAACATCTGCTAGCCAGTGTGAGATGATGTCCCTGCCTGGTCCAGGCTCGTTTGTTAGCCTCCTGTCCTTTGATAAAGGCCAGAGGGATTCTCATCAGGTGGCCTCTGTCTTCCCAGGTGTACCAGACATGTTTTTAGTCCGTGTCCCCGAGCACAATAGCCAAGAGGCTTGTCTGATGCATGGACTGAGTGCTGCTCCTGAATGTGGGCCAGATGGTTGTGATGTGTATCACTCCTCTCTCACCTTTCCCAGTGTTTGTCCTGCATATTCCCAGTCCCAGGGCTACACTCCAGTATTTGTACCCTCACCTACAATAACACAGGAGAAAGCAGCTGTCATGGGCTTTCTTCCTCCAGCTTCAGTGCAACCTTGCGTTGGCAGGGTGAATCTTGATCAGTCGACAACCAAAGCTGTGTTTGAGGAGGCTGTGAAGGAACAACTTGCCAGGCAGGCAGGACTACACAGCCGAGCTTGGAGGCTGCAAAGGAAACTGCAAGTGCTGCTAGGTGAGCACGCTTTGCGACACTGCAACCAGCAGTTAGAGGGGCTGAAAAAACACTGTCAGCTTGGAGGTGTGTCTCTTGGCAGCCTGGACTGTATACAGCCTGGTGTACTGCATCCACAAGCAGGCAGTAAACCCCAGTTTTCTTGGCTGCAGCCGTCCACAGCACCGTCTGCCTTGACAGAGGTCAGAGAGTTCAGCCACTCTAGTCAGGTGGTGTTGAGAGGCCTGCAGGAGGCCTTAGACTCTGAGGCTACAGCCAGCAGCAGCTCAGATGAGGAGCCAGAGGCGGAAACGACACACAGAAAGATTTCACCTCTGTGAGTATCCAGCAAATGGAAGTAGTCTATATATAGTTGCATATGTTCTGTGCACCATCTGGCCGAGTGGGTTGCATTGCTTGCTCAGAAACACATGGAAGTTGAAAGGCTTGGCTTGTTGTTTTTGCAAGAAAATTGTTGCTCTTATCTTGGACAGTCAGTACTGTATGAGGCTGGCACTGCTGGTTATTACACCTAATGAAAACAGCTTGAGAAATCAACTGTATCACATATTTCACTCTTCAGGCTGAGCTGAAACATATCATTTCACCATCAGATACAAAGGTACCTGCTACTGGTGAAGAAAACGGTTTCACAAACTTAACTGTACTCTCATCACTAAACTATTTGTTGTGCTTTTCTGGGATTCAGTTGCCAGAATGCCGACATGATTTACCCTGAAGTCACTGGCATTGTTTCAATTTAGACAAATGGAGAAGTAAACAGAGTTGGACTCTCAAACTAGTGAGTCCATTACATTGAAGACACTGCAAACACAGCACAGCTAGGGAGAGCTAGATGTAAATAGATACTGATGACGTAAATTGGAGAGAATGAGCATATTTCCTTAAGTTTGTTTGACGTTATAACAAGGGAGGGATTATATCATGCACATTTGCAAATGTCAAGAGTGACACAAAAAATCCAGCGCATATTTCGGAATCACAGTTTTGGAAAGTCAGCTGTCTTGGTGTATGAGGTCCACATTTCCTCCCCAGTGTTAGTTGCATGTTTTCCTTGGCTCTCAGCGAAGCTTACAGTATGGCTGTCGTAAGTACAAGTTTTGTCCTCCCAGCTGTGGAGAATGTTATGACAGTTTTTTTAACCATGCATACACAGAGACTTTTCTCTTTCCATGCTGCAGTCATAACAGATTCAACTGCCTAGCCAGCTCCTTTTACCCACAGGGTAGGAAATAAACACAGGCTTTCCAGCCAGAGTAGGACTTGCCAGCCATTCTGTGCCATCCGCTTCAGCTCCTCCTCTTTCTAGTCAAAAACACTTTAGAAGTGTATGTCTGTATGGGAGGTTTGGATGCCTGAGGTGCTGCTATACTTGGTAAAAGAGAATTGTATGTGCCCCAGATGAAGAAAAAAGACATACATCTTAAATGGCTGTGTGATGTGACATTGTGTAGCTTTTTTTGTTGTGCTAAGAAACCACAAGATGCCTTTGATGAGAATTTGACATTTATTTTGCTTATGAGGTCATATCCGAATTGGTCTGGTTAATGTTGTTGCCAGCATGCAAAATAACCAAAGTAGTAGGAAACATTGCTGTGTTAAATACATGGAGGAAGAGCATTTGGGCTCCATGTGTCGCTGAGTATTACATAACAAAGAGAACAGTGATCTTCAATACAATCTGGGCATTCTTTTATTACTCAGGGTAAGTCTAGTAAAAGTGCACTGCCATTTATTTCCTCAGTAAACTAAAGCTCTTTGGCCCTTCTGTTTGTTTCTGTGTCCTGAACCAGAGCAGTGCAGTAAACTAACCAAAAATGTTTATTTGGTCTGAGAACAGGAATGAGAAAAAGATTGTATAATGTCTGTGTGGTGTTTTGTGTGTGTGTCTTTTTTTTGCCAGCTTCAGTTATCTTGGAAGTGTCAGCTTGCCCTTTGTCTGAGTCTGTTCTCCTCCTGTATGGAACAATGCTCAGTGCTTCATCAGTAAACCTCCCCTGGGGAGTTTTTATGGCAGGTTCCTCCTCGAAGAGGATACCTCCTTGCTGGGGATGTAATGGGTCATCGCTCTCCTTTAGAAATGGTGGAAATAGTTGGCCTTTACCATTCTAAGGATGGACTTGTAAAGCAGTGCCACGGCTTGCCTTTGGAACAACACAGCCATATTACTCATTTTCTGCACTGGCAGTAATCCTGCACACCTGCAGCTGCTGCTCATTTGCTGTGTTCAGTTTGTTTAAATGTACTGTATGGGAGTATCCCAAGTTCAAATGTAGTACACACCCAAAACCCCTAATGCCTCTGCAAGAGCCAAAAAGGGAAATTTTGAAACCCAGAACTTCTTGCTTGAGCTGGCCTTTTCCCCAACCATGATTATTCTGTTAACACACTATGATTATTTCACTATGGAGGATAGCCACTAAGTTTTTGGATCCCATATTTTGTTAAGTAAAACCAATATCATCATGAGAATACGTGTGTCTGTATTTAGTTTGTGAACATGCAGACTAACAGGTATACAGCAGCCAATCCCTCTTCTTTCCTCTTCTCCTGTCTCGGCTAATGCCTGGCAAATATTCCTGGAATTTTCTCATTATACACTTGGAAAGAGCTGCAGGGCAGCCAGGTCTGCTCATTGTTTGAGGAAAAAGAGTGCCTACTGCTTAACAAACAGATATAGACTTAGGGTTGAGTGGAACTCAGTTGAAAGGCAGCAATTAACCAATTATTGGCTTTGCTTTTGGCTGTTTTTTTTTTAAACATAATGACCATCAGCTCAGTGTAATTGTGTTCAGGTAGACAAACAAGATTTTAGGTATTTGGTTAAGGCTTACAGTGACAGAACTATCTCATAATATCAAAGGGTATTGCAAAGTACATTGTGTGTAGCTGCTTGCTGACTAGCCTAACCTTTCCCTCCCCTGCATCAGAGTGTTTGAAGTGGGGGAGTCCCACTCTGTCCTAGCCAAGGTCCAAGAGCACTGCCATAGCAACTATTGCCCTGCTAAAGTCAGCTTACCACACACACACACACGCACACAAAGAAGATAAATGCTAACTGAACAGGCTAGTGCCATGGAAACATACTATAGACACACTCCACACAAATCAACTGTGTGTTGCTGTGGCCTAGATAGGCTTTTATGCTTTAACAAAATTCACCCCCCATGCTGTTGGGATGCTAAGCAATTTACATGCTACATGGCAACAAGGCTATGTAAAATAGGTCATACATTGACAGAGCTTCAGTGCTAATTTGCAAACTGATTAATTGCTCAGTGTGTCTCCTGTTTTTGTGTATCTCCTGTATTCTCTTTCCTCTTCCCTTTATTGTGTGTCTTTTCCATCTGGTAACTCGCATATTCCTGCTGGTGGTGATCCTCATGCTAACCTTTTCATTCAGTTCCACTGGTCAGTTTTAATGACCATGCTGGCTTTTATGATTGCCTCTTGAAATATTGCCCAAATTAGGATTGCATTTCAAGGCATTTATAGATTTCAAATCCTTCTTTTTGTGATGTGGGATCAGGATGTAAAGCCTTTGACAAAGATGAATGCAATATTATAGTACTATTACATGGGTGTAACTGTCCTCCTCTACCATCCATCACCCTGGCCCTCCTGTCAGCAGCAGCAGCTGTGAGAGGCAGTGGCTGGAAGAGAGAGCGGAGCTGAGCAGCAGATGGAGCTGGTTGCAGCTGCGTCTGACTGAACTGGAAGGGAGGATACAACAACTGGTAGAACGCCACAAGCACATACGCTCCACTAAGGTACGACAAAAGTCTTCTATAACCACCTCAACAGAGGATTGTTGTGATTAGGGGTTAACCAATTAATTGCCCAGCTGATATCAGAGACAATATTCAACTTATTTCCAATTATCTTTTTTTTTTTTTTTTAAGCTACAGTTAAAGTAAATCAATTTAAAAATGTTGTACTGCGGCTCCAATGCAGATATATCTCTCCATCAGTGGTCATGACTCTGACAAAACTATCTGATTGATCACACATCACGAGTAATAGCCTATCAGCACTGTTTGGTAAATGTTGAGAAGTTCTGTCTTCATTAGATATGTGTGAATTTCAACAAAGTTTTGTGTTGGAATTAGTTTTATTGTAAATTTTGATACCAAATTTTTCATTTTTTTTTTTACTGCAAATACTCTGCTATGCTATACTACTGATCAATATTGGTCATGCCAAATCTAGTAAAAAACACCTTTTTTTTTTTTTTTACAGTGTAGCTGTAAGTTATACTATGTCACATTCCAGTTGTTGCATTTTTTTTTTTGCCACCTTTGGGCAGAAAGATACAAAGCAAACTTACTGTAACTTTGGTGGACTACTAGTGTTAGTTAAAGTATGAATATAAATAGGACCTGACTAATATATATCAGACGAATGGATAACCTATCTTACCTCTGTGTCTCTTTGTGTCTCTCTAAGGGCGGTGTGGTGCTTGCAGACTCCCAGCCACTCACTGACAGGCAGATTCAGCAGACCCTGCTGAGGGAAATGGCAGGGTTATCCTGCACAGCCTCGGATGCAGACACTGAACCCTGCAGCCCCACACGCCTTCTGCACAACATAGAGAGACAGGTAGGGGGGCCGGATTTAGTACACCCACCTATAATGCTAGGTATGACTTTGAAATCAAGAGGATTAGAAACCTATAATTGTAGACACTATGTCAGGAGGTAATACTTTTTCAGTCTGATGTGTGGAGAAGCCCAGTGGCTGCTTATCTGTAATGTTATATCCCAGTGTCAGGCTGAGAGGATTACATTAATCAATTACAGTATGCTTACTGTCTGACCTGTGCGTTATTACGCTAAATTAGAGGCTTCAGGTGGAATGACTGATTCCTGCTGCTTTATGAAGTCTGCTGGTATGTAATCAGCTCAGAGGGAAAGAGCCTTATTCATTGTTCCAGCTGTCGAGGATGAGGCATTAACAGTGAATCACCTATTAATCTTACACAAGGCAGACTTTTTTCATAGTAGTAAAAGTTGTACTAAGATTCGCAAGGCAAACTGCTCTCCTTCAAGTCACAATAGCAACATTAGTGTTGCACCATGACTACTGTTTACAGCCTGGCTGCCATTTGTAATAAGAAACAACCATAAGCACTCCAATTTGAAAGAGACTCTGATCCCACTACAATGATAAAGGCAGAGTAGAGAGCATGGTTGTGGTAGTAATTTTGCAGATTTTTTTACCTACTGATGTAGTAGAAATAAATCCAACTGAATGTTGGTTATGAACCCCTTTGAAGTTCCTGAGTGCTCTCCATCAAGTGTATGCACATCCGAGTTTCACTCTTGTTTTACCTCAGTTTCAGTTAGTCTCCCTATTTGTCTAATGGTGCTTTGTTTTATGCACTGTAAAGTGGGCGTATTTGTGTGCTTCCTGAGCATATTTACCATTTGGGTTTCCACACTTTCTGTGCTGATATAAAATTAGACGTGAGCTACAGATAGGTAAGAGATCAAATCAGTGAGCACATTTAGGCCACATCAAACTCTGCAATAAAGCCAATGACTACATTTGAAATAATCAATTACTATATTTAGCATTTAAACACTGTAACAGCTAATAAAATCTTTAGTGCTGCAGTGGGCAATTTTGCACCTTGCTAGTTTGAATGACTGTAAAAGGAGAATGAATAGACTTCTGTGGTGATCACATATCATGCTCATGTTTATCACTCCATTCAGTCCATCATCACAAACAATGTGAGGGAGCCAAGAGGATTTGACCATGCTGTCTTTATGCATCCTACTCTCATTGGAAGTACTGTTTTTGTAGACGCTACTGTTTTTGCATTTCACACATAATTATTCAATGCACTGTTATTGTTTGGGTGATATCTTCATTACAGAGTGCCCAGCTTAGTCAGATGGTCAACAGTCTGATGCCTCCTCTCAGCTTTTCACCGCTCTCTAAACAAACACAGGCCTGGAAAGACAAGAGAAGGTAAAGCGCACACAGTGAGAGTGTGTAACATCTGCATTGCAGGAACTGGTTCTTTTCATGAGTTGGAATTAAAGTATACTAAATAAGATTACAGTCTCCTAATCTGTACCGGGAGAATTCTATAATTCTACAATTTCATTTATCCAAAGCGACGTACATCTGAGAGTAGATACAAAATAGAAATGTATATTCCAACAAAATTGTAACAATCTTCGCTGCAAAATACAAAACTATGTCTAATGTGAAATCAATAAAAAATCCAACACTTGTACTCTTACTATCTGGTCTATTGTCTCTTTTAATCTTAGGCTATAGGGGAAGTTGACAAGGCTGAAACCATGCTCCTTTAGTAAGATAACCCAATAAAACAGCTTTGTTCTCTTTATCTTGACTGACTTGAATAATCCCTTCATGTTTCCATTCCTGCTGTCTTTTTAAATCTCTGTCTGACTGTGAAGATAAAAGCCACATAATAAATGAAAGACACTGTGTTTGTTCATTCATGCACAGTAACACGGGGATTTATGTAGGTGTCATTTGTTTGTAGTTGTTATTGATGAACGAGATCTAAGAGACCAACACCTTGAAAACTTGCTTTATTTAGTTTTGGTGGTGTTAGTGTGAATCGTAACCCTGACATTTCCATGACCTCATCTGATCTGATTCCTGCAGCTGTCAGAGGATAGACAATGAATTTGTGCCTGGGAACACTAAGAAGAGAAGGCTGGGGACCAGGAGGCTCTTCAAAGCTGATGTGTCATGCGTGTGCGCCCGCACCCGACCCCTGGTCACCTACCACAAGCGCAAACTGTTCACTTTCAACTCCTACAACCCCAACAGTCCACTGGTAGGTCATGTGTAGGCTCCTCCAGTCTGTTTGTCCAACCATCTTCATGCAATATATAAATGTCAAAACACACTTTAGACACACTTTTTCCACATAGACACATGATAGAAGTAAGCTTGAGCGTATGTGCATGTCATCCTCACCACGATGCTAGACCACTTATATATAGTTTAGACCAATTTTGACTTGGGGAAAAAGGTTAAAAATGGGATAAAAGTGTGACAGTATGTATGAGTTGATAGACATGTTCCCTTTTTAATTAAATTGAATTACATGCAGATTAATTTGAAATAAAGCTTCAAAGCAGTTCCTCTTAGTCAGGCTTCAGCAGTGGAATGCCACATCACTAAAATAGTTCCCCAAATTAAATAGGAATTAATGTTTAAAGCCGGACACCTGCTTTTAATTAAACAATAATGTCTCTTGGCCTTAGTTCAAATATTCAAATGGATGGTATTTTAAAGCTCTAGCTTGAATGTAGAACACGGTCCAACATATAATGCTGTGGTCTTACTGCAAATAAAATCGAGGGGTGGTAATGGTGGTGTGTCAAGTCAGTGGTTGGAAAAACGTGTCTTAGCTTCACACCCTTGTAGTAATGAGCTATGTGAATCTACAAACCAGATAGGACTTTTAATTTTCCAGATATATATTCAGCATTTTACAATATGCATTTGGAAGCCCAATGCCAGAATATTTACAGGGTTTTAACATCTTCCTTGAGCACTGCTAATCTGGATGGCACAGCACCTAGAGCAGTTGTCGCTACTATAATAAGCAGACCAGAGCAGCTACCATCGTGATCTTGCCAGATAAAAAAGAAAGCCTTTAACAGCTTAATTACTTTAATCACTGAGCTCCAGTGGGGACCTGCTTTTTTAAACCTTTATGACTCATACACCAACAAAGCACAAGGAGAAAGTTAACACTGTATAAAGAAGTTCTGTGTCCTGTGCTCTGTGCTCCATTGACCGTTTAGTATTATGTGCTAAATTACTTTTTCTCTCTTCTGTTCTCTCATTCTTGCGCTCCAGGACTCGGGAAAGCCCTCATCTACCTTATCCTCTTCTCTCTCATCATCTTCCCATTCGAGCTGCTCTTCTTGTGATCCGGTCGTTTTGTGTTCTGATCCTGACTGCAGCTGTAGTAGGGCCACCCCCTCCAGTACCCTCAGCTGCAGACCTCACACTGTGTCGTCACTTTCCTTTGGTATGAGGAACATAGCTGTATAAGACAGTGAAAAGGCCTTAAATTTTACACTTTAAACCCCCAACGTGTATGTCTTTTTTAAAGACAGCATGCCTTTCAAACACTTTGGTGGGTTTTTCGATTCAGAGGGTTGAACTTTTTCGATTTGCACCTTGCAGCAAAGCAAGATTTTGGAAAATTAACTTTAATAATCATTTGTCTAAAGTTGTTTTAAAGATAGAGGCCACAAGTTTCCTTTGTTGTCTTGCTATATGACATGGTAGACTTTCTGAAGTGTAACACACACTGACCATGATAAAACATGATATAAAAAATATGATACAAGTATGATATATTTGCTGCTCTTCTGTAATTTTAATACACAAAGATTCTGCTAAATAGAACTGTAGAACCATTTCCATCGAGAGATGTGCTGAGTATTTGATCTCAAAAGAGGGCTGAAGTTGTTGTATTATTTTTCTCATATTTAAATTTCTTTTTCCTTCCAGACACTCCCACATGCCACAACTTACAGAGGGCCCCGGCCAGAGAAGAATGGTGCCAAAGACCTTTAGTTATCACCAAACTGTGTAGTCCAGAAAAGTACAAGAGACGCAGCTCCACTCCACTGCATAACAGTAAGATCCTTCCATTGATTGCCGCTGATTACATATTCTGTCTTGTTCTATGCTGCTCTCTTTTCCTACAGTCTGCTTAGTCTGCTCTCTGTTGGTCTGCATTACGTTCATCCTATTTTACTTCACAGAACTCATGACAGTGCATGACATTTCTGTTTTTCCACTTTTGCAGCATGACAAATTTGCTGTGCCGTGTAGCAAAGACAGAGCCAATACATTTAGGTGCTGCTTGTGGTCAGGGTTCAAGTATGCTGCTGTGTTGATGTAACGGTCGATCATTGAGAAAGAGGACAGGAAGACAGATGTGCTATTTCATCGGGTGCATCTGCATTCTCATTTTTATTGGTCAGATAGAACCCTCGCCTAGCTCTACTTTAATGTAACGTGATCTTAATGTTAAGCAAACACTACCTGAAGCAGCTTCTCAGTTTTGTTCTAATTGTAGCTGCTGTACTAATTATGCGTGTTATGTTTCATTTTCTCATGACACAACACAAAATATCAGTTTGTACACAGATCAGTTGCATCAATATAACATTTTCTAAGTGATATATTTAAATGATTGTCTTATTTTATTTTATTTTTTTAACAGTGTTTCTACATAATGATTTATACCTAATTATGATAAATACACTGTTGTCTCTATCAGACAATTCTCCCATTTGCTTGCATTCAGTGAAGGGAAACAATAACTGTCAATAAAATGGCTGCTTCAAAGCCGACCGCTGCGTCGGGACAATTCTTCCAGTCGACTGTCATGATTGGTTCCTAGCATGTCAGATATCCCACTGGGTCTGTATGAGGCATCCAGCTGAGTAGTAGATGGAAATGAAATCATTCGGCTTGTCTGCATGTCAATAGTGTCTTTGTACAGTTTGTTCGTGTGAGGCTAATGAATCATCGTCTCTGCATTTACATACCTGTGGCAGCTCTGGTTTCAGGCCTTTTAGTGGCCCTGGCTCATATGGTTGTCCACTATGGAGAGGAATGCAAATCCACCAGTGATTAACTGGTCCAAGAATGTCCCCTGTTTATTGAGGAAAGGTAGACCAAAAACTGTGTTATAAATTCTGCTTGTTTTTTTTCTTTTTACATGAAATAAAAATAAGATGAAAACTGACAAGAAATGATGCAGACAAAAGAGGGAGCACGTAAAGGAAGAGACACAAAGGAGGCAGACTGAAAGTGGATGAAGATGTCACTCACCCAGCGCTCTGTTGATTTCCTGTCAGCTTGAATGATCTTATTCTCCTCTGTCAATAGCAGAAGAAGACAGTCTGTCAAGTAAACGTCGCCTAAAATACCAGCCTGACACATGGAAACGTCTTATGATAGTTAATAGTAGCTAAAATAGAAAAAGATTACACAAACTGTCATAGCAAGCAGGAAAGGAAAATATGGGCAACTGACTCGTGGGTTAATGACAAATGATGTAATTTATATAATCGTCAGTTAGCTGCTGCACAGCGTAGGAATGTAGAATGCATATATTACAACAAAATGAGTGTACTATGTTGTTGATATTAAAGGTAAATCCCGGATACCAGTCCATTAATTAGTGTATTCTTCCTTCATGATGTCTGTCTGTCATTTTCTTTTCTCCTAATGAAATCTGAGGCTGAGCTTCGGTGAGTAAGTCCCAAAACTCAGCCCCAGCATGGCTGATTTCAACGTTTTTTTTACGTACTTGGTCACTTCAGAAATGTTGTTACATTTGGCTGGCAGATTTTCTACAATATGCTTGTTTTGTGGTCAGAAAGATGAGAAGCAGTACATTTCCAAAACAGTGATGATACAGGAATTGTGGAAAAAAATGTTGAATCCCAGAGGAATGGAAGGATCGAGTGGAATGAAAAGAAATTCCTGTGGTGTGCTGACCCAGCGTGTGACTGTGTGTGTCATTATAGGTCACAAATACAAGCACCATACGAGGCATCGCAGAACCAGAGTCATGGGCCTGTCACCAATCAGGTTGTCAGGCTCTGGTCAGAGTCAACACAGCAGGGCCAATCAGAGGAAAAGGAGGAGAAAACACATCCACGGACTGAGGGAAGGTGCGCGTATACAGTGCAGGCTCACACTGCATTGCAGGTGTACAGTAAATCAGTCTGTGATCAAATGGCATTAGTGAAATCAGTGAGGCTCTGAATTTAAAGCAGTAAGACGAATAAACAGTTTACCCATCATCATCATGACATTAGATTGTGCTTATCATTGCACGTTGTTAAGCATCCTACTTTTAGGTTAGTATATGTACTCACCAGTTCAAATTTAATATCATGTATGCTAATGAAGGTCTTGTTTATGGCATAATTTATTTTAAAGCTAGTCTAATGTACTTTGTGTGTGTGTGTGTGTGTGTGTGTGTGTGTGTGTGTGTGTGTGTGTGTGTGTGTGTGTGTGTGTGTGTGTGTGTGTGTGTGTGTGTGTGTGTGTGTGTGTGTGTGTGTGTGTGTGTGTGTGTGTGTGTGAACTCAGATGAGGAGGATGTTCCGTACCAGTTCTGTCACCAAGAAGAAAGTTCAGATGATATACTTGTTGACAGCTACACACACGCTTCACACAAACAGGCCTCTGAGGTGAAACACACACAAAATGTCTGTTTTTCTTCTATTCTTCAAACGCTTAACATCAGATTACTGCATTAGACATCACTGTTGATTTTGTATACGAGTTACACAAATGATTTGTATGTACTCACAAGTTTTGAAAATCTGTTACAAATTCCAGTCTTAAACAGAGGCTTTCTAGCTTCATAATACTGCTCACAGTATTAGTTCTCAAACACAAATGTCACATATTAGAGTTTAGTAAAGAAATGAAGAGAATTACTGGATATTAGGTCATACATTTACTTCAAATCAAAAACACTCCCATATCATAAATACTGCATCACTAGATGTTCATATTAAATGTGAAAAAGATGATGAGGCTCCAGAAAACCTCTGTCATTGCACCCTGACAATCTGGAATGACAGAATACGTGAGCACGTCTGCATCCTTGGTGAACTGTTACGTTGCTCGTAACTTCAACTTTGCTATGTTACCTTCTAGGGCTTTGTTCGCAAACGCCAGGGAGAGAGTGTGTACAACATCAACAACATTGTCATTCCCATGTCACTGACTAAAGTGGAAAAGCTGCAGTATAAGGACATCCTAACACCCAGGTATGTGCTATGCTTTATTACAATGAACCATAATATAAATCTCTTTAGGGGGAACTAAAGGCCAGACATAGAGCACATGAAGTTTGCGCTCGATTTGATAGTACTTCATCAATTTCAATGAATTCATTTTGCAATCACATGTACTTATTTAATACGTATCTAAACATTCAGTGTATTTATAGGTTCAGTATAGGTGATTATTACTGAACCGATATGATAATATAATTATGCTCTTTTATAAAAGAAACAGAAAGTGGCACACATTGTTGCATTCATACCAATAGTGCACACAACCTATCCTTCTTGCAGTTGGCGGGTAGTTGACACCCAGTCTCTAATCGAGATGGAGGCAGAGAAAGAAGAGTGCTGTGAGGAGGATCAGGTAAATGTCTCGTTCCTTTGGACATAAGCAATTTATTTTCAGTCATTAAGAAGCTATCATCTCCCCTTCTGTGTGTGCAGATTGAGGATCTCAGTGATGAAGTCTTTGCTCAGAGGCACCTGGCTTTGGAGCAGAGAGAGAAATTACGTTGGTCATCCTGGGAAAAGAGAAAATGCTGCAGGCGTTCTACTAGGTGGACACACACAGACTCACAGATACAGCATTGAAAACTGTGTCTTTTGAAAGCTGTCACATCAGGTGGCACAGAAATGCAAGGAGGGTTAGGGAGAATAAATAGGTTTTGTGGAATATTATGAATGTCAGGCAATAATTCCTGTTTCAGTCTTTTATCAGTATATGATAACTAGAGCTAGAAAATGAATATTTATTTTCAAAATTGTATTTTGGAAATCATAAAGGGTGCCTTCTACTACATACATTATGCAGCCCATCTCACCAAGGTTTAAATCTTGACGTGGTTTTATAAATTCATAATGTCCTCCTTGTGTACCAGTCATGCTTTTGATGGTGTCAGATGTGGTAATGCGCCGTCATATTTTTAAAAATCTACACATTGAATATTTAACTGAATTTTGACTTCAAAAGATCAGTTCGCAAATAATATCACAATCACGTTTGTCAAAAAAAATTGCAATTACGTATTTCCCCCAAGTTGATCGACTCTGATAACAAAAAGATGCATCTGGCAAATGAATTAAATCTTAAACTTACAGACAGTGCTGAGTGTGCAGTACAGCTGTTGCGCACTTGTTTGTCTGCATGTAAATGTAGCCTGCGTCAGAGTGGAATTCTGAGAAATTTTCTCACGGAGTTTCATGGGGGTATGCTTGTTTTTTCGCTCCAGATCTGGCAGCAGGCTGTTAGGCAGTGGGGGCGGGATATCTACATCAGGAGAGGAGAGCTCTGTGGAGTGGAGTTGTGCTCAGCTGGATGCTGATGAACAGTCGAGGTCAGAGGAGTGGCTGGTAAGATCAAAAGCACCACAGATGAAACTTCAAATCCCAAAGACAAACTCAGAATTTGGCAGTGTGCTGATCCAGGTGGTCATACACACCGATCTGTTAGGGGTTACGAAATATCAATATGACAGTTTGACTTGCCACAGTCACTACCTCATGACCGCTTGTGGTAGTGCTTATCAAATGAATGAGGTTATGAATCATAGTGACAATACACACACACACACACACTGACAGCATAATGCAGTGAATAAATAATTCCTGCTTTTTTTTTTTTTTTTTTGCCTTTTTAGGGCTATTGTTGTCCTTCAGTTACACAGATATGTGAAGTATTTTAGATGATTATCTTGCCTTGTATTGCAGAATCGCTGTATTGTGATGCCATCATTATGGTAGACAGTGAATTGTGCTATTATCATAGAATTACTCAGTGATTCCCATCCCTATTGTCTGTTCACTGTGACACTGTTAGGCCATTATAAGGCTGCTTTCTTTTTCTTTCTGCCAGCTATATGTCGCTTACTATCGACTATTCGACTATTCTACTTTTGACTGTTCGGTAATTTTGGTTTACTAGCTGTCATGTATTAATAATGTTTTTCCATATTTCTTTTGTTCCTTAAACATGGCACATCATAAAGCAGTAAAATCTCCACTCCACTGAAAAAGGTTCTTGTGTATGTTGTAATTGGGAGATTATTAAATACAAGCCTAAATGCAACTGGAGAATGCATTTGTCCTTATGGAGGGCCTCCATAAAAATCAAATGATACTGGGTCAAGGGTCAGAGCAGGCAATTTATTCTTGTGATATGAAAGTGGTAAAAAAGAAAATAAGCTGCCTGAGTCACCTTAAAGAGTCATTTGAGAAATATACTGCTCATAGATCATCATTTTTCATTTCAACCCCCAACATTGCTTGAAGGCTATTTTCTGTATTTTCTCTGACATGCCTTTCAAAGATGAAACAGTATCACTTATCCTTCAGCAGAGGAGGAATATAAAGCAGCAAATCTGAGCTGAGGACCAATAGTCTTTCCCGTTCATTTTGTGTGAGCTATGAATTCTAGATGGTTTCTTGAGAGCCCACACAGACACTTGTCCGCACTCTTGTTTCATCTGACGATGCTCTGATTGCAGTGCTCACTGCCACTTTGCTTTGATTGGAGAAGGGGTGAGTCGCTACTAAACCAGACTTTCCTAATCAACCATTTCAACACCACAAATATCCCCTACTTCACTGCTTTGGACTTCTTATGTAAACCAGTACCCATACAAACCATGATTAAAGCACAGCCTTTGATATTTTCAGCAGGCATCTGAGCCACACTATCAACTATCAATGTTGAAATTCAGTGAAGGGACTGATGTAGAAAGAGCAAATTAGCTTTATTACACAATCAATGAGGATTTGGCCATTTGGCGTCGTGTTTTGTGGATAACACAAAGAATTTGTATGCTTGCTGAATTACATTATATGCCCTCTCTGTCGCTCTCTGCAGCCTAAGACACCCTGGGAGTCACGAGTGTTTCCTTTGTGTGAGAAAGAGGAAATGGTCTCTGATAAACTGGAAAAAGTGGCATTGAGGTGGACAGGGCCTTTCTCAGCCTCCTCAACATCAGAGAACTCCAACTCCCATCTCTCCCCAGCTCAGTCATCTTGTGCTACACTGCCCTCTCAAGGACAAAGCAGAGGAATTATATCCAATGGCAGCTGAGGCAACAGTGCCTTCATTTTTGCATGTAAGTTGAAAATGAATCCATTGCTTACTGGTATGTTCACTTGTAGTTTTTATTTAATGCTATATTTGTTTTCTTCTCAGTAAACTCCTGATTTCTTCATTAATTTGGCACAGTTTCACAGTAGATATTAAGTTAATAACTTCCTCTAAATTCAAGTGCCCCTTTAATTTTTAAGCCAGGTAATTATTTTAAGTGCTCATTCACTGATTTATTCACTCATTCATTAAATTGTCTAAGTATTAATTATTCTATTCAGTAAGTCCTTGATTGTATACAAAAACACAATTCACTCTTTCATTCATGAAGATTATTTTAGGCTTTTAATGAATAATGCAAGTGAAAGTGAAAGTCAACATACAGGGTTATTTCTGACTACTAAAGGCTTTTATAAATATTCTTAAATTAATACTTGTACGCTTTCTTTTTCAGATTTCCTCACATCAGAGAGCAAGAACAGAAAATGGGTGCCGGGACCCTTAATTGGGATACTTAATACATTCCACGAGTTAGAGTGATTTGATGTAAACAGTTGAATACTTTTTCGCAAAAGTGATTATTTTATGGGTGTTGTGACAGACGTCACACTAGTTTTAACTGACTTCTGTAGCTCCTGCAACATTTTCAGGTTTTAGTGTAAAAGAGGTACTGTATGTAAAGTCATATATATACCAGCATCTTAACTGTAGTGTCAGGTTTGTGTACTGTTTGCAGTTGTGACATGCTATTTATTTTCACAGTTGTCTTAAATTGTAAAGAGACCTTAGAATATACTCTTATTTATGTAACCTGCACTTGATTTTACTTGTTGATTTCCTATGTTCTTTTTTGCTTTTTGTGGCTGTCATTTTGGTATATATTTTTTATGAAAATAGAAAAGTTGTTAGTAAACATAAACATTAGTAAACATAGTGGAAGTCATGCTTTGTCATCTGGTGCATGATTTTTTTTTTGTGCAGCTTTTAAAAAGGCCGGTTTTATGTGCGAGTCCCACAGAGAATTGCTATTTTTTTTCAGAGGGGGAAGCTGTTCAGGAATCACGTTGTTGCTGCTGCACGAGCAACTCCTACTGGTGGGTTTGAGGCCATACTTGGAAGGGGGTACACACTTGGGATTGCATAAATCTCTACACCTCGAGCTCTCTCAGTAATGGACTTCTTTTGTGTTTAAAGTAAGCAGATTAAAAAAAAGATCATCAGAATAAAGCATTAACACAGCACAGGTTTACAATAGCTTACTCCTGCTGGAAAATGCAACAAGTGTGGGAAAAGGCTCTCAGGATGATTTCAATGAAAACATGTGAACAATAAAAAGTGGAGACGCATGCATTATTGGATCACACTGTAGCAAATCTGAAATGAAACTATTCCACATCACTACCTGTCACATCATTAGTTGTCTTTAGATGCTTGGTGTGAAAATAGACACATTAAGTGCAGGATTTGATCAGTCTTTGTTTTTTATTTTAAAAGGACATTGCAACTTGCCAAGTGGATTTTATTAAGATGTGATTTAGAAAAGCCAATACCAGACTGGCAAGCTATTGTGAGCTCATTTCATTGATTGGTTAACATGTATGCAGGTCATAGCTTTTTAAGGCCATAGCCCCAGTGAAACAGCTTGTGCTTTGATCCCATTTGCATAACCTCCTCTTATAATATCCTTCACAGCTACCAGGAGGCCTAATGGGCAGATGGTGGTCAAGGTCATCCCTCTCATCTACATGTATGTATGTCAGTTGCTTTATACCTCAGACTGGGTATGAGGAGTCTAGAATTAGAAACTCAATTTCGTGAAAGTAATTTACAGATTATAATTAGCTGATTCCAGGTTTTTGAGGTAAATGAGAATTAGCTGTTGCATTGTCTCTGATATCAAGCTCAGGCAAACCTTGTGATTCCTAAATGAGATCCCCTGCTGACAGGCATATTTAATGAAAATAATGCATATGCTACTACATATGCCTTTCTCCATAAAAGTACAGTGCCACAACGCTGCCAGCACATTGTACTAACAGGTGGATTCTCCCCTTCCACCTGTTAGACTGCAAAAAAGGCGGAAAACATCAAGATCACATCAATTTGCTTTCGGTGCTGCAGGACCTCATCTCTCTCTGAAATGTGAAGGGGAGCCAACAGTTTAATCCCCAGTAGGATACGCCATAAAAAAAGAAACCCTGGTGACAACATGGGGGTCATACGGCTGCTAAAATGACAGCATACATCCCCAGAACTGTGCATGTGCAGAAAATATGCACACAGATGAATATATATCTATCTGGCAGCATTTGATTTCAGTAGAATAACAGACAAAACAGCTGATGAGCTGTCAGTAAATTATGTAGTATGGTTTTAAAGGACCAGAACAGATGAATGTGTGTATTATTGGTTGTAATTGCATCACGTACGCTCTGGGGGGTGCTGTTACATCAAGGAATATGTTGAAAAGCCACCAGTGCATCTATGTAGAGCATAAGCTGAAGCAGCAGTAGAATTAATATACTGTATTGTAAATGCTTACATCATGTTAAAGATTCTTAATGTTGTGGATGTAGCCTGATTGGAGTGTCATGTTTGTTGACATTAGGGACTATTTTTTCTTTGATAGAAAGTAGTTCGAAAGTAGACTTTCCCTTCAGTGGTGGTGAGGCTGGTTGGATGTACTGCCAAATTCTCTGAAACGCCTTTGGTAGAGAAATGAACATTCAATACACAAGCAACAGCGCTGGTTGACATTCCTGCTGTCAGCATGCCAATGGCACGCTCCCTCAAATCTTGCCACATCTGTGGCATTGTGCTGTGTGATAAAACTGCACCTTTCAGAGTGGCTTTTTATTGTGGGCAGTCTAAGGCACACCTGTGCACTAATCATGGCGTCTAATCAGCATCTTGATATGGAACACCTGTGAGGTGGGATGGATTATCTCAGCAAAGGAGAAGTGCTCACTATCACAGATTTAGACGGATTTATGAACAATGTTTGAGAGAAATGGTGATATTGTGTATGTGGAAAAAGTTTTAGATCTTTGAGTTCATCTCATAAAAAATAGGAGCAAAAACAAAAGTGTTGCGTTTATATTTTTGTTGAGTGTAGTTTAACTGGTTTGGCCAAAAGTTTGCTCTGTATACAACCATTTGCTCTACTTCTGCGGTGGTTAGCAATAATAGGAGGCAGCTTTATACATTACAATGCATATTTTGAGCTCCTGCTCAGGCTGAAATGCTTTGAATTTTTCCCCCTCTGGTAATTGGTAGCAAAAGGTCTCCACCACATCACCGTAATAACCAGTTTAGACACAGATGCAGTGTCTGTCTGCGTGTCTAGCCCATGCATTACGGTAGAAGCAGGCTGCGGAGAGTCTGTGTCCGACAGACCCGGAGTTGGACTGGAAGACACTGCGCCGAACAGGTAAAGAATTGACACTTATTTTTCTATTTATCCGCGTTATAACACAGCCAGAAAATAACGAATGGCAACTATTTATTAAAAGCTTGTGATGTCGGAGGTCGGGGATGGCTTTTACACCCGACAGTAAATGAACATTTGAGCAGGCTGAGGCTGAAATGATGAGGTGCCCCTCTCTGTGTGGATGGAGAAAGGACGCATTGTTCGCCTACAGGAGAACTGGGTCTGGGTTCTTGTGAGTCTGTCTGACCTGTGATGTCCGCCAGGTCTGTATGAGCAGTGTTGCGGAATTAATATGAAATCACAGCTGTGCAACAGATCTGGAAACCAAATCTCAGAGGTGGGGAAGACCTACTGATTGACCTAATTGCCTTGCCTGTTATTGGTCCAATCACGCACTTGTTTGGTGGACGGGTTGAACGAGTAATGTCTGCATTGTGCTACTTAAAGGCTTCACCTACTGCGGTGACTGCGGGAACTTGGCTTGCTGCGGTGGCAGAGCACGACTGCCCTCCTATAAGACATTACAGAAAGCTGTAATAAAAGGTAACTGTGGGGAAAAAACCTTTAAGAGGAAGCCCCTGTAGAAATATAATAGTGACTTATAATCGCCTTAATGAGAAAAGAAGCGAGGGGGAGGGCTGCAAAAACAGGTGCTGAGTCATATTGGCGGGTCCTTTTCTGATTGATAACACAAATTAAAGCCCAATATGTGCATGTTTGGTGTTACCACTGCATTTAAGGTTAAATAACTGCATCTCTTGCATTCATGTTGTGTCGCACATTTCATTTCATTTTAAAATCAAGTGTTAAATCCAGCTATATTAGGACTTCATCTCTTTATTGAATCCCTGTTCCATCATAAATCCAACACAGCAAATGCAGCGAAATAAGCCTTGACTGTAACACCTCAGAGATCCTTTCTCATACTGAATGGATAATAGGGGGGCTCATACATGATAGATTTCTTTCACAGTGCATGTAGGCTTTAGTCTGATCTCATTTACATACAGAGGCTGCCTATTGATTTTTGCTCTGTCAATCCACTTGCTTCAGTGTGTGCACATACATTTCAATGCGATCAGGATGAGGCTGGAATTCATTGAGTCATGCCCAGCCAGGCCGGCTGTTAGGTGCTCCTCCTCGCTGTAGGAGTGGGCTCGTGTTTCTGGAGGACCTGGCCGATCTGCTCTTTTTTTGTGTACAAATTCAGCTTTACAGTGACACGTTTTTTTGGCCATTATATACTCTTAGCCTGACTATAAGCAAAGATAGAAGAGGGACCATGAGCAAATGACGCTTAAACTTTATGTACTATCTTTCTTAGAACATAAAAATGTATTTTCTGCTTTGTCTTCTGACATCATTTCTCTTTGATCTGCGTATGATTATAGTTTTGTGCAGTGGGATCATTGTTTGCAACCTCTAAAGTGGTTTAGCATATTATGTTTGTATGCTTGACTATTTGCATTAGTTCATGTGAGTAAAATATAATTTTAGTGCTCAATACAAGGCCTAGACTTTGTGAAAGTGAGTGCAAGTGACAAGGTAAGCAGGCATAGTTTACCGACTGTGTTTGTGTTTGGGTAAGGGCTTAGAAGGGAAGTGGACCTCTGAGGTGGGAGGTACGTGCCAAACCTTACAATGATGTGCCTGATCTTTACTAGCGACGGTTGAGTTTCAAGTCATTTTTATCTAAAATGTCCACCGAAAACTCCTGATTTTGTTGCTTTGTTTGTTGCAAACCCAAATGAACTTCTGTAGTATCGATGTGGAAAATGTATTGACAGTAAACCAAGAGGTTAAACATGAATCTTAAGACAGGACTTAACAACATTGATAAACACGATGGACTTAATTGTGAGGGTTTAAGTTCTCAGCAGTCTCAGACGAAACATAGTCCTGATGTTTTAGTGGAGCTTGGATACTGCATGTTTATTTTAGTTGTTTTTACAATTGTAGAGGGAATTTCTTACCATCTGTGTCTTAAACTTTGGCCTTCATTCGGTCACGATAACATTTTACTTGCGAACAACAATGCTTCGACACAAAAGAGACAAACAAAGGTGAACCTGCTTGTAATGTGTGTTGCACTCCATTGTAGATTTCATGAACAGACATGTGGCTGGTTTGGTAAATGCCACCTCAGTTTTCAGCTCTAAGATCATTAGGATAATTAGGTTAATGTGGGTATTTGTATCTGGCAACATGTGTTTCTTGCCTTAGTGGTCTCTGCTTCTTGCAGGATTACTGCACTCTCATCTCAGGGATTAAACTTATGTGAAAACTGTTCCAAAAATTGATGGTAAGTAATAAGCAAAACCGAACAAGTACTACCCAGAAGAAATTCCCTCAAGACCTTTTAAAAATGACAACAAAAATACAATGAGCTGGAATGTAAACAATAACTGAATTGATTATTTTCAGTGTCTTCGGTACAGTTGGTTGTTGAGTGGGCAGTCCAAGGAAGAAGAGGTGCCAGTGAGGTTAGGTAGCACTGCAGCTTGCCAGTTCACACTCACGCAGGGTGCCACATACTGTAGGTCGGCTTTACATAAGCCTTGTGTGTCAGTGAGACAACCTAATCCTGATTCCTACAAAGATACTTAGTCGGCCGGACACACACACACACACACACACACACACACACACACACACACACACACACACACACACACACACACACACACACACACACACACACACACACACACACACACACACACACACACACACAAATGGACAGTCCTCATTTGTCACATTCAGAGCCTGACGTAATGCTTTGTGTGTGCGTGTGTGTAGCAGAAAGTAGGAAGGGCTCTCTGTATGAAAGAAGAGAGACACTCGACGGTAGATTTGGCAGCGGCACCAACACACTCAACCGACATGTCTGCCAGCAAACTGCCAATCTCTCTTCCTCTCTCTCTCTGCCTCTTTAGCTAAGGGAAGCACTCTAGGTTTTGGAAAGATTAGCACATTGGTTAGCTTTTGAAGTAGTGAGATGACGCTACTGTTCTATGGGGCTGCAATGATTAGCTATATTTGCATTATCGATCAGTTGGCCTGCTGATTTCTTCCTGATGAAGCATTTTGCAGTCATGTATATTAAAGATATTTAGTTTGCTTTCAAGTATGACAAAGCAAAACAGCAAATGCTCACATTTGAGAAGCTGAATATGTAAGGTTTGCTATTTTTGTCAAAAAATAAGGTAAAAATGACTCCTTTATTAAAATAGTTGTCGATTGTTTTTTGTTTATTGAATAGGCCCATGATATTACTTAATATCTCTTCATAAACCATTTGGACATTTTCTGCAATAGACAGTTTATTGATTGGTTTAGGTCATCCGGTGACTGTGAATGGCCTTAATTCCAGTGCTGACATCCAGCGATATTTCTCTTGTAGTATTTGTACTTGATGTCGATGTGTTCTGTGTTTAAGGCCTGAGAAAGAAGTAGAGAACAAGGTTAACTACGGTCCATAAATAACTAGCATGTCACCGATAAAGGGCTTGGTTTTCTACATTAACAGTGGGAAATGCCGGTGTCCGGATCCATTCCAACGAGGTGACTGATGAAAGATGGAAAAGAGGGAAACATGTTGACAGTTCTGTCTGATGTTAGGCGAGCAGTGTGGGCCAAGGATGCATGCATGGCAACAGCTTATGGCTTTTTGCACAAGATCGGGTCAGGCTTTATGCTCAGTGGATAATTGCCTTTTTTTGAGTGTAGTGTTGAGATTGTGTCTATAAGGCCTGAGTGATAATAAACTGGTTTTGACTTGTGTTTTCTCGTCAGTTAAAGGGCAACCATCTGCTGTCAGGCAACGTCTTGCCTCAGGATGCTGAGTGGACAGAGGTTTGTTGACATCAGGATTTGAGCCTTATTGAACAATGATCTTCCTTCACAACATCAAATACAATGAACTACAAAATGTATAGGTTGCAGCAATGAAGTCTATACTCAAGGGTTGTATTTTACAGCTGTTGTAATTGTGTGTTATATAGGTTTTTAGATAGTATCCCAGATATTGGTCTTACACATGTACAATGGTGTCTGATAAATGCTTATATGAAAGCTTTCTTTTATAGATCATGTACTGAAGTAATAAACATACTTGAGGGAATTAGAACTGTTTGTGATCATCATCAAATCTCATGTTTTACTTTGGAGAGTCAGGTTTTAGTTCCTTTCCAATCACATCATGTCCATTAAAAAAAAAAAATCTCCTTGACCATCAAAGGAAATAATAAAAAGTGTAACCCTAGATCAGCCTTAAAATGCTAATGGAATGCAGGGTGCTGACTTCAGTTGTTGTGTTCCTGACACTCCTGTCAGGGAATGGGCCATCACACTGACAAGTGTAAGCTAACTAATTTCCATTTGGGCTGTTGTTCAGGAGAGACATGGCTGACCTCACCCGGCTCACAGCTAACGGATATCCACTTTGTCCGCTGACAGAGTTCTACCTGCTACACAGCACAGTAATATGTCCAATTTGAAGTGTCTTGTGGATTTCTGTTCTTCAACTTTTTTTTTTTTTTTATGCCCCGAGGGACAACTGGGGTCAAGATAGGTGATCTTTAGTTGGAAGGAGGCTGAGATCAGTCAAGTCAAACCCACAGGAGTCCATCCCAACACCCAGACTCTATCTGTCTTCCTGACAGCTCTGAGTGCGGGATGGACCACTGCTGTTTGTTGCATATTGAACCTTTGTAAATGTGCCTCCTCAGTAATGTGTGTGGAAAAACGAAGGTGTCTGATCTTAGACTTGGAGAATTAAAATTCAGTTGTTTTGCAAAAATTTAAAAAATCCTACAATCAACATTTATAAAATTTCTGCAATTGCCCCCAGCTTTTACCAATATATATATATATATATATATATATATTACCAATACTGACTCTACATACCACAGTTATTTTGCTGCTTCTGTTTTTTAATTTCCTTCAGTACTAGTCTCATATCTGTTCCATGTAATATCTGTCTGCAATTTAGCACAGTTTAGCTGAAAAGTCTAGAAATTTTCATCACGACTGCTGGTCATACCTGAGTCACTAATGGCTTCGTGGCTGCCCTGTTGAAAGTTTAGATTATTTCTTTTTTAAATACATTTTTTGACCTAATCTGTTCACACAAATGGTTCAATATTTGGGGATTTTTTTAAAATTCAGTGAAGTTTTGATGAAATATGATTTTTTTGCTTTGATATATTTTCCAATGAAACAGTATTTTTCAGATGAGTAGTTCGAGGGCCATCAGAAAGTTGAAAATCTATAATGATTTTTTTCAGTTTCTGGCTCTTTATAAATGGTTTAATTTGGCATACAAAAAACAACAGCATATCTTTCAAACCCACTGGTGAGTTTTGGGGTTCAGAGGGTTAAATTCCAAAATTGCCTTCTTATTATTGGTTATTAGCACTCTCAGATAGGAGCCCTGGCATGCTTTGCAATCAGAAATTTTAAAACACTAATTTTCAAGTTGCACAACAAATTTTATGCAGCAAAGCCTGTTCAGGATAAATACTATCATGTTCTCAAGCAGAACCCTAGAATTTAAACGAGACACCGTGCTTTATTTCACCGCAGTTCCGTAATTTAACAAAAAAAAAAGACAAAAATAATTGTAGAAACACTCAGAGGTAGAGGTAGCAGACTGATAACAGACTAAGATTTAAAATGGAGCAATTTATTTTTGGCACCAGTCTCATGTCAGGTGTCTATAGGATGAATCTGTTTCCATACTGCTGTATTCTCTTCACTCAACAGTGCTGACAGACCAGATAGAAAACTGATAGAAATACATGTGTGGGTTGAACCAGGGAAAAACATGAGGGTGACTCACAGCTCACCTAACTATTTAGTTCCTCCTCTCCTCTCCTCTCCTCTCCTCTCCTCTCCTCTCCTCTCCTCTCCTCTCCTCTCCTCTCCTCTCCTCTCCTCTCCTCTCCTCTCCTCTCCTCTCCTCTCCTCTATCCTGTGCTAACCTGTCAAAAAGTGTGGTAAATGTGCATGCATCTTGTGTTTGTGCATGAACCCTGGCTGTGTGTGGATCAAGGTTCATGCCCAATATCCCACAGTCTTTGTGTGGAAGTCTGTGCTCGTGTGGAGGTATCATTTACAGCTTTATGTGCTTGTGTTAAAAGAAAACATCACCCTGGGCGTCTTTCACTTTGATATTTCATGTGTGATGTGGAGTGCACCCCAGGCTTTATTTTCTGACATAATACTGTAATTTAGTTTCTTTCTGCCTGCTACATCCAATTCACTGCTTCCCTGCTTTTTGCAGAATGCCTTATAACAAGGTCCATAAAGAGTGTGTGGGCATGGAAGATACAGCTAAATAGCCAGCATGTTACAGAAACGCTGTGATAGGAGGAAAATTAGAGGACAAAGTCTGTTTTGCTGTAATTGTGGTTGCACAGGAAATATCTTAATTGCATTATCACTCCTGCAGTCTTTTTTAATACAGTAATGACATATAGGAAGCAAATAAGTATGCTTATTTTATGTTATTTCAGTATTTAAATGTTATTTTTTGACACTTTTTGCCTTTAAAGTTACAGTAGAAACACATGAGATATGCAGTAAAAGGCCGGCTGCCTGGAATTGAACCTGAGACTCAGCTGTTGATGGCATTTTTGCTGTGTGGTATTTGACCTCGACACTTTGCTATTGGTTCTGCCCCAAGAATGTTGGTTTTAGGTGTAGCATAAATGTAATTTAATGTTTATTAAATGTTTGAATTATTAATCAGCTGATCTCAATTTTAGAACCATTAAAAGGAATACGTGTTTCTTCCAGGCAGCTCACAGATACAGGCGTGCTACAGTATATTAGCACACTGATGCTTCGATATTGGTCAGATCCTCTATGGCATTCTTTGTGTGTGAGTGTTTCATTATGAGAGAGCCAAAACCCCTGAGATGATCCAAAGATAGCCATCTACCCACTTAGTGCTCATAAAAATCCCGTGGCCCACCGCTTTTTTGTTTTTCAGTTGAGAATTTCCCTGGGAACTGATGATGTTCATCACAATCTGAAATCTGACAGATCCTGCCAATCAAGATGTAATAATCCAAGACAGAGCTGCAGACATTAGACGTTCTCCTTTTTGACATAATTTGCAGGTGGTCTTTGCAAAATGGCTTAAGTTGTGGTTTTATAGGCTGTTGTTTATTGTCTGGCATTTCAGTTGCTATTTGTGATGTATCAGAATCCCCCACAGTAGTGTAATAATTGCGCAAAATTTAGCTATAATGTACACACTTTGAGTCCCTTCACAACAAGAGAAAACAGACAAACATGCCGTACGTGTTGATGCTGAATCCCTACGAGCTCGCATAAATTGCTCGTGTTCCAGTCTTCGTCAGGATAATTGCATTTCACATCACTTCATTGAAATGCTAAAAGAATGCTGCTCTGTCGTCTACCCTGCTCCTCTTAATGGCTTTTCTCGATGAAGCGCCGGGGTCGATGGCGACACCCCCTAAGGTCTGCACAGCGGACCAGTTTACGGGAGCTGCTGAATGACGGCACTACACAAGACTAAAATCTTTCTTTTTCCTTCCCAAGTAAATTAGACAACAGACAGAGAGCACTTAAGTGAATGACATGTAATGACCTTCTACCCACATGCATTAAGACACATCTTCAATAATGGCGTTGTATCATAGAAATGCATCAGTGTTTGGTATAAATGCACTTCAGGTATGTCAGAAGTCCATTTAGTCCCTCAGGGGATAGTCAGAGATGCCTTTAATTACATTAACGACAACAGTAGGGTTAATGAAATGTCACTACCTTCCAGATTAACAAGAAATGTTGGGCTTGTTACAGCTAAGCACAGGCAAGGTGAGGATTATTTTGTTCATTATAATGTGTTGGAGATGCTTTTAATGCAACTTCTGAAACTGAACCAGTTTATTGGACACACTCAGGGTACAAAATAAAGTGAACTAAAAGCTGAGTCACCGTTTGGCCACAGTTGACATCTGATCGCCTGGCACGCTGGCTTTCCCGGTTTCCCGCCATATTGTCGGAAGTGTCACCAGGCGCTTTGTAGTGTGCGTGCGATCTGTGGTTTTGAACTCGTTGAAGATCTGTGGGAATTCAGACCCTAAAAGCTTACAAGTTAGACATGAGAAAAGAACATGAATTATTCCCTCAATGTTGTGAAGTGTTGCATTTCATCTTTTCGGCTGTCGTCTTGGGGAAGAAAGTCGTCCCTCTTTCAGTTATGTCATAAACACTTGTGCCTACACATGTGAAAACCCACACGCGGAGCAAAATCACACTGCAACACATTCATACACAAATAGCAGTGCACAAACTACTCATGGTAGTAGATTAGAATAGATACCTAGACAATGCATGGGTCTTTAATTGAGTGGTGTCTGAACCGTTTTGAACACTTCTCTCTTCTTGCCAGTCTAATCCTGTCAAATAACTTCTGTTTTACTGTTACCAGTTACTGCATAACACTTCCTCCACACAACCTCAAATACTGTAGAGCTTTATTTTGGGATATCCACTGTCACCACTGCAGCATGAAGGATCATCACAGATTTTTCTTGAGTGTGTGTGTGTTTCCTTCTTGAAAAGCAATGTGTTACTTCCCTCTTTTCTTGCATCTGCCTTCTTCTAGGCTTTAACTTGCTCAGGATGAGCCCTATTTTTTTTTAAAATTTATTACACCTCATACAACATATTGCAGCTTATTGTACATCTAAGGGTGATAAAGGTTACATAAACCAATTGCAGGTAACATATTTCTAAAAAGAGGGTTCCTTGACCTCTTCTAATTAAGAATTGTTGAAAACTAAAAACAACCCCCCAACATTCTCAGGTTAATGTGCAACTACAAATATCAGCAATTACAAAATATCACATCAGAAATTGAAAGGGATCCTCTTTATGATCTTGCTGACCAAAATGGCTAGAAATAAAAAGAAAAATTGGGATGAAAGGATTTTTTTTTTTCTCCGTTGGCACAGAAATGGAGGTGGTGCTTTAAACAAACAGTCCCAAATGTAGATAAATGGGAGATTATGGACCGGTGTGTCCGATTGGAAAACTGTGGCAAGCAAAATGCACCGCTGCCAACTAGAGGAGCATCAAGGCCACGAGAGGAGGTAGCTGGTGTGCTTTCCAAAGAATGATGAGTGGAACTTCTGTCATTGTCCCACTGTGCCCATTCCTTCTTCAACCATCCTTCATAATAGACTAGATTAAATTAAAGACAGCTGGTGCTTATTCCTTGAGGGCATGTTACTGTCTATAGTGTTTATCGTTTGTTATGGTGATGATGAAATCCAAAACAATGTTCCAAGTATTCATATTTCATTTTTAGATATGCAATATAACAATTTCAAGTATAATTAAAGGGTAAATGCATCCTAATTTTTGAGATTATTAAAAGGCAAAATATAGAGTATGAATTTATAATTGGATTAGTGTTAAATGAGGCAGGTTCAGTAAAGGCTGTACAAAAAAAGATAAAAAACTGTGTCGAGGTAAAATATGTTTGACATACCCATCCATCACCTCTACATCTGCTTCGACTGACTTTCCACCACCTGTCTTAACATTACACAATAAAACTATAGAGGCCAAAGTACAGGCATACAAAAGAACCTACACCCATGCAGAGCAAAGAATACAATGGTTATTAGATTACCAGGATTAAGGGCTAGTTTATATATGATTAAATGTGAGTGGGAACCTCCCCACTGGAGGAAATTACAGGATTACAACAAGGGAACAGAGGATGGGATACCTCTACTGACAGATCACACACATACACGCAAAAACATGACCTTTTGAAAGAAAGAGGGGAAGGGTTACAAGAAAAGTGTAAAAGTTGATGTGTGAGATGGCTTTTGTTGTAATTAGGTGAAAGTGTTCAGTCTAAACAGCTTCACAGAGATGAAGCTGTGAGTCTCTGTTCAAGGAGCGCATAGTGACATGACTTGAATTGAAGAGAAACCGATGATGACATCGCATATGCCCTCCTGTAACAAGTCATTCGGTCTGATAATTAGATTCAAGTACCACATTTAAAAAAAAATCCTGGTTTTAGAATTGATCAGGTTGATTCTCGAACAATCTGAGAAAGAATAGAACTGCTCTGTAAAAAAACTGAAGTAAATGAGCAGTGATTTTTTTTTTTTTTGGTACCTGCGGTGCAACCCCCCCCCCCCCCCCCCAAAAAAAAAAAAAAAAAAAATTTGTAAACAATAGAAAAAATTATCTTCCGTAAACAAAATCCATTCAATAGCTGTTATTTTACATGTATTTGTTTTGGCTTTATAATGTTTAATGAAGAATGTTACCATGTGTAACAACAATAAGTTAATATAATCTATAATATTGATGAACTCGTTCAACTTTTTTTTATGCAAAAAATTTGTAGTTATAAAAGATATCTCTCATTTAACGAATATATGTGAAATTTCAGAACCAATACTTCTTTTTCAGTTTCATCTGTTAAATCAAAAGGAAATATTTGTGAAGTTATGATACATTTACAAATGTATTACAGCTGTCTTTTTAGATAAAAACACCCCTTTTCTTTTTATTAAAATGTTTACAGTAAGAGGTTTTTGATCAGTAAAATTACATTCTTTAAAAAAAAGTTTTGTTCAGAAAGCAAGTGTTGGTAGATGGATAATACATACGTAACACGGCACTTGTGGAACATCATGAGCTCTGCCTTGTTGATCCAAAAGACCTATAATATTTTAACAAACTGTGACCTCACCTGCACGCCCAAAGTCAATTGTCCCACATTTACCTCAGCTGGCCAGTTAGCCCAGATACACCTTAACTGCTAAATCCCTCTCTGAAGAGGCCAGCTTACTGTCTAACTCCAGCTCGCTTAATTGATTCTTGTAATCTCACAAACGCCATCGGGCTTAGAATGGTTGATAAAATCATATATGAAGCCTTGTTCCTTTCTCCCGGTGGAAGCCATTAAGTCAAACCTCCCACCATTCTCACACACACACACACACACACACACACACACACACACACACACACACACACACACACACACACACACACACACACACACACACACACACACACACACACACACAGTAAAGCATGCTGCTCGTTCACATCCTCCAATGCATGTGCCTCTTGTCAGCAGCCACGCCTTCTTTATGATTTGCACAGTGCAGTGTTCTTGCGTGTTGCAGCATGGTTGCACGGTTTCATGTGCCTTCTCTTGTTTTAAATAGCGGACACTGGAGAGATGAGGACGGATGAAGGAATCCTGGACAGGGAAATCTTTTTACCCTGCCAGCTCCCTTCTTACACACAGTCACTGCTTGCAGAGGGTAGTCTTGAAAATGCAGGGCTGGATGTGAATGATTACTTTCACTTCCTTCCCTTTATTTCCTTCTGTGTGTATATTTCATACATGCCAAGTGTGTATTTGCTCAACCACTGCATCCAGCATCCTTTTTTGCTTCCATGGCAACCTGGCACAGTTGTGATGTGCAGATATCATTAATAATTATTGCTCACCATTGGGTGTTTTGCATTTGTGTTACTTCTGCACGGGGAGAAATAAAATGGAAAAACCCACGATGCCTGAAAAGCTGACAATCAGGAATTGATTTAGTTTTATTAACCGTTAAGGACAGACAAGGTTTAGCTGTTTTCCATGGATGCACTGGTATAAGCAAAACACTTTGAGCAAAATCAGTAAATGGTACGCACAATCTTTTTTTTTTGTGCTTGCTTTATCTACATTTTGGAAGATGACCATGTAATGCTTTGAAAGCATACAGCAAATCCAATGAAATTTGCCATTTTTTATTAATTCCAGTGCCTTCTGACCATCTGTTCAGTGTTTGAAATGCTTAAAATATGTAAAATAGGTATAGGGATTGGCACAACTGCTTAATATAATGAAATGCTTTGAAATTGTTTAATGTTGGATATAATCAACTGAACCCTCCGTATGTTGAATATGAAATTTCATATTTCAGTGGCTGAAAAATAATGAGATGGTTGACTGCATTATCTAACAAAGAACCAGATTAACAAACACAACAGATCTAAGTGGTCTGTATGCTCTGAATTCAGGACTTTAAAGGTCAGTGGTTGGTCTCTGTGCCACCCTCCTTCTACTTTCCGCTTATTTGCTCATTTCGCCTTTGACCTCAACTCCATCCCAACGCTGCTTCTTGTTTTCTTTGCAGTGATAAATGTGGTGAGGATAAAGGAAAATTAAAACCAAGGTCAAGTTATTGTATTCAGCTGATGTGGCTCGTGTTTGCACTAATTGGGTCATATATCATGGCGCAGGTGTAGGGGGGTTGAAGTACGCTGTAGTGTCACTGCATAAAATTAGTTAGATTGTAGACTGTTTGGTCTCTACATCTTTTCTGGTTAACTACTCTCATTACCTTCACCAATGTCCCCTCCTGAGGTGTGTTCAGACTCGATGGAAAATAAATATTGAGGTACAAATACTTTGAGCACACAAACATGCTCTACCCTACTTTTTTTTTTTTTTTAATTCCAAAACAGTGGTATTGTGTTTGAGTAGTAAGCAACAACTGTGTGTGTATCCCAAAGCTTTATGACTCCACTCATGGTTTGTGGTGAATTACGAGATCAGAGTCCAGACTATCTCTCAAACACAGCCTGACGTACTAAATATGTGAAAACTGACAGGAGTATTTATGTTTTCACTTTGAACGCACCTTAAGGCTGTTTTCATAGTAAATTAGTTTATTCAAGTCTTAACTAGAGCATCTCCTCTCAAAGTACTCCAGATTCTCTTGACAGCCTGTAAACATTCAAAGATTACAGGTTGGTAATCTATCTTTAACACATAACCACATTCACAGTATCTTCACTTATGAGTTCTACTTTTTTGTCCCCCCAAAATGTAGAGGAGTTGGATTTTCGCTTATGCGCCCCAGGGTCCCACTCCCCATGTTGCAATGCTGTTTATCATGAACAGTCTTTTTTGAAAGTTAAAAAAAAAAAATCCATTTCCCTCCCTCTGACATGAACCTTCACTTAGGCTGAATCAGCTAATGCTGTTATCAGTTGCCATGGAGACTGACTGAGTTAGGGTGTTGCTGTGGCAACTGAGGCAGCGGCTCATTACCACCCACAGCAACCCTCCACACTGCCTGAGCAGCACATCACAAACACATTCATATAAACCCTTATACACTCTCTTTAACGTACAGACACACATTAAGCATCGACACATATGTTTTACAGAATGTATCAGATGTATACTTGAGAGATGTTGTACATGGCTTTATTTAAACCTTGCAGACAGACAGAGATGGTGTACGTATACAAATGTGCAACGTGCCGCTTTGGCAATATTGCTCATTCTAACGTTGAGACCTAAATTGAAATGAGACGGGGAATGTGATGATTCATTGTCAAAATAACTGAATTTATTGTTCCATTCATCCCAAATGTCACCTTAGCATAATACAGCCGAGGTGGTGTTTTAGCTATAGTTTTATGAAACATAGAGCATATTAAACCTACAGGAGGACATTTATGTAGGAATTTCTAAGAGACATTTTGTGATTTTGTATAGGTGAATGTATAATCAATATTTTAGGGATGGTGTGGTATTGAACAAGCAGACTCAAGTGTTTGCTATTGAGATTCAGCCATTAAAAATACATTCCAAGTCTTGCTGACCAGCAGCCGAATCACATATTAATCAGCATGCTCTAATATCATATAAATGATGATCAAGCAGACTCCAGAGACGAGATCCAGGATGGATCTGCTATACACAGAGGCCTTTTTTCACAAAACACCACTGTCACTAATAGCAAGAAAAAGCAAACAGGATTTTCTAATCTCATTCTACATCCAAGTGTCTTTAGTATAAGGCAAGACAGCATGGCACAATAGCAAGACAATACCTGAAACTGACAGCCGCTAAAATGGAATTCAAGAACATGCTTTCAAACACCTGTACTTGTCCCCCTGCTGTGACATGACAAAATGCCTTTTTTGTCTCTTGCCGCCTAGTCCGACTAAACACCGACATGCAAAATGTTCATTTACTCGGAGTACCTTTTTATATCCTCAATCCATTACATATATCATTCAGTAAGGTCAAGACCTTTCAGCACTCTGGAGAGAAGCAGCAGCGGGGAGTAAACAACACCTTTTGACAGAAGAAACCTCCCACAGTACCAGGCTCATGATGGGCACCATCTGCTAGACTGGTTGGAGTGAGAAAGGCAGCAGAGAGAGAAATGACCACTGAGAACAAAAAACAGCAAACGGTGTATCCACAGATCAGAAACATGCAGCTCCAGAGCTGGAAATACCTGCAGAAGGGTACAGGAAGAGAGAGGATGGAGAGCAACTCACAAGTACAGGAGAGAGAGCACACAAAGTTAATGACATGCAGCAGTGGCATTAGTGCATGGAGAGTATAAAGAGTAGAGGAGAGGAACTTGGTGCATCATGAGGAAGTCCACGCAGAGGCTAGGCCTACAAGCAGCCATAACTAAGGGTTGGTATCAGGTTCACCCTGAGTCAGCCCATAAACTTGTAAGCTTTATTAAAAAGGAAAGTTAGCCCTAATCTTAAAAAAGCAGAGAAAACTCCAAAGCCTATAACTGGGAACTTGTGTCCACAGGAGAGGAGATCCTGATAGGTGAAGGCCCCTGCCTACTAGTTCTAGTTCAAGGTAAATTTGGGGAACCACAACTAAACCTGCAGTCTGAGAGTGAGAGTGCTCTGCTGGAAATAAATATGGTTCTACAAGAGGATTCTATTTCACTTAATTATTATGGTTGCTTTGTACATAGGATGATGAGCCTCTTCTTCTCTTCTCATTCTCATATCTCTTCTCTTCTCCATATCTTCCTCCTATCCTCTCTTCTCTTCTCTTCTCTTCTTCTCTTCTCTTCTCTTCTCTTCTCTTCTCTTCTCTTCTCTTCTCTTCTCTTCTCTTCTCTTCCTCAGTGTTCTCACAGGGAGCCAATGAGGAGAAACTAATATAGGAGAAATGTGATGTTGATTTGCTTTCGAGAGTGATTCAGGCATTCCAGCATTCCAGCCTTTAAGTAACAAATGCATCGACTTAGCCTAGCCGCGCTAGACAACCCATGGCAACGAATTTAATTCTCTGCCAGGGTGGGTCTAGTTACCCTCCATAAGGCTCGAGGTTGGATGCTCCTAAACTGGCCGGACGAATCACCATGAAGTGTAGAGTCAGAAGGCGGGCATAAGTGACGACAGAGGCGCGACGATTCTGACAGAAACAACCGGCGCACAATAAACGGTTATCTTTCGACTAGGCTTTGGCCACAGCCCTTAAAGATTTGAAGCTAAAATTCAACTTGAAAGATAAACAAAGGACGGCACTGAAGTGTTTCATTGAGAAGAAAGACGAATTTGGACTTATGCCGACGGGATATGGCAAATCCTTAATATAACCAGTTGGCTCCGCTGGTTGGGAAGCTAATGGGACTTAGCCACATCCGGCGCTCTAGGAACTCCGTCAGCCTATTTGTTGCGCTGATTGGTTTTTACCTACCCAATTGCTGCAGGTGATTTGAAAGACAACCTTTTAGCCTGCTTCCCTCCCTGTCGAGCGTTCTTGACCCTTGTGTCTTAAGAGCTGGGTCTAGCGCGGCTAGGCTAGCATCGACTAGTTTTTAAGCATCAGTCTGGAAGTTCCGTAATGTTGTGCAGAAAATACAATAAATTAAATCCACAGTAGTACTAGAAACTAACTATAGATTTGTCTGAATTTTGGATTGGAAAATGAGGACCTCATCAAGGCCTTTTTGTTCTTTGGAACATGCTAGAGATTCAGCTAACTGATCTGACTTCGTATAGGTATGCGTCATCTGCATAGCAATGCAATTAAGTCAAGTGTGACAATGAAATGTTTGTGCAACAGTAGTAACATGTACAAATTCTCAGTGATGTAGTACAGGGCTTGTCCCAGCACTTTACTGCCACAAACTCCTCCTAAATTTAATTACGATTAACTACAAAATCATTATATATTGAGTGAAAATCATCGGACTACCAAATAATCACAGTTATAGCATTTTACAATGAGTTAGAAGACAAAATGTTGATTTTCCTTATTTTTGTCAACCCTCAGGTTAGCAGTGAGATGTAGAAACCTGACCCATGCACTTGATCAGGGCTTCTTGCCTGCAGTTGTTTTATTAATTCAGCAGTAGCTCTTTTGCCTGCCGTAGCTCACTGTTTCAATGCTCCCTGATAGTTTCCCTGAGACACTGATACATACGAAACACAAACACATGGCCCAAAAGGCTCATAGAACAGGCTTTGCAGTGAGTCCCCATATGTTTATTTTTTTATGCTGGATAGTCTAACGTGCAATATTGGACTTCATTCAAGTGTGTTGGCACAATATTCTCAGTAATGTTTTAGTGCTACAATAGACATGTTTTTAGCATACGGAGCACCTTTTCTTCCCTGAGGCAAAGGTACGAAATCCGTGCCACTTGTTTGTCCGTCTGTCTATCAGTCTGCGTGTTTTTCAGCAAGATTACACTAAAACTACCTAGCTGAATGACACGGAACTTGGTGGCGAGGGCAGCACTGGCACAGGAAGAACCTTTTCAATTTTGTGTAGCACAAAATAACCATAAATAATGTCTCTCAGCACTTAAGAGATATAATCTACCATATGGTCTTATGATGAATGCATCTTTGTTTGTACGGTGCATCTTCATTCAGCGAGGGAACCTTCCCACAGGCCTTTCAACCTAATGACAACAAATTTACAACCTAAAGGTGCTACATTTAGAAGCAAAGAAATTCTCACATGCCCCAAACTCATTTTAAAACTGCGAATGCACTGCAGTAATCCCTAGTGGACTGTTAGATTAGTAAACTTCTTCCCAGACAGTGATATTACACGTACAGTTGGTAAATTTCACACTCTCAGACTTTGACAAT
Organism: Acanthochromis polyacanthus; assembly: GCF_021347895.1. NCBI lineage: Eukaryota > Metazoa > Chordata > Actinopteri > Pomacentridae > Acanthochromis > Acanthochromis polyacanthus. The sequence goes on from NC_067126.1 coordinate 27,476,335, forward strand.
GCTAGTGCTGTATCAAAACACTCTGTGTGGATAAATCAAACCATTAGCACTGGTGCTCTTAAACCCCTCTAAAACAGAAAGACTGATCTGAACATCCTACAGCGGCTGTAGAAGCTGCATTTGCAGTGATAACCCATAAGCTGTCCATATGGTGTCTGCTGGTGAGCGCTGTACATTGTGTGAACATGGCTCTGCACTGTGCTGTGGGAATTTGTGCACTGGTGTGTTTGTGCAAGATACACACTGGGGAATGTTCATTAGTTTACTGGTCATATAATCGACTGGTGCTGTTTATATTGCAGCCACGCAAACTCATGAAGAACCGTGAAAACGCTTGCTTCCGTTGTAAAGAGCACACCATCTGAAGATGTTACAGTGTCTGACACCAGTAGGGCGGGCATTTATCTGACAATACATATGGTGGCTTCGATCTCTGACTGCTGAGCTTACACAGGGAAGAAAGTAGCGGGAAGAGGCAAGATGAGGTAGAGGAGCAGGAGGGGTGAGGCAACTAGAGGAAAAGAGACAAAAATCTAATTTAGCAAGATCATTTACTCTTTCATGTGTGTGAAGCTTTTGTTATTACTTTTACTCTTTTCGGATGCTTGTTTATAGCAGCAGATTGCACTGAATAGGAAAAGAGCAGGAGAGGGAATCCACTTCCGGTAATTTGGAGTTAAAAAAAGGTTGTTTTCAAGGTTCTCTCTTTTTCTCATTCCCCAGTTGATTCTTTTTTTTCCCTGTTTCATTGCAAGGGAAATTAAGGGTTATTTTGGTAGGCTGTGGAGTAAATACTCCTCTGAAAAATCAAAGATGTTTGATCTCTTGAACAATCACACCACAACACATTGTTTTGTACAGTATTTACATTTATAGCACGATCCGTGCAGTGTTGTGTAGGAAAGGCCAAGAAGGGATAAGTGAATTTTTTGAATAATAGTTTGTATTTTCCTCTCATAGTTAATTAAAACTGCAGATAGCCCTTTTATGGTTGTCTTTTAGCGTTCTTCGTCATCACTCTCGTCACTCACTTTCCTCTTAATTAATCTTGTTATTGTATTCAGTCCCATGGCTTGATGTAAAAAGCTAACAGGAGCGTTAGTCACATAAACATTCACAAATAGCACTTTGTACCCTCAAATAGTTTACCTATGTTTGTCACTTCATTAGCTTTAATCACCGGATTGGTTTTGTTGTGTGGTGGGGATATTGACTGGCTAATTTGACATGTTTGTCACCTTCAGTACAAGACAAACGCAAACAGCAGCTTGGCATCGTCTTCTGTCCTGCAACTTTCACTTGGACCTGTAGGCAACTGGAGAAGTGTTGAGTTTAAAGCTTGTTTGACTATGATAGATTTTGCCACCAGGGGGAGGTCAGGGTACGGGCCTTGAGCTCCATGTTTTATATTTTATTTTTTTTGGAAATTACTGTGACTGTTCCTCCAGCTTTGGCACCCTCTGCTGGCAGAAAAAACATATTAAGATTTTAACAAAAGATGGTTCCATGAATCTCGGCCACAAACAGGTAAGCAGCAGGTTTGCAGTATACTTCTGATTATTTCATTTATCATGTTCATTAGAATTAACAGCCTCTCTGCACTAATTGCAACCATCTGAAACAAATTAACAAATGGCCTCCCTGTTCTAAACAATCACACACTGACTGTCAGCAAGTCATTTTAATGCAAGCCTGTGTGCGCTCCAGCTAAAGAAGCAGGGGAAGCATCCTCCAAACTCCACCCAGCAGAAGGGGCGACTGATGTGGGTTCACAACAGACCGCAGAGGCCTGGGAGGACTAAGCCAGCTGGATGTCTGTGCTCACTTTTTTCCAACATCTTAGCAGTCCCAGAGAAACACACATGCACACACTAAGAGGAACAAAGTACTAACAGTGTGGCATAAATATGGCTGCAATTCTGAGGATATTCATGCAATAAAGCATGCAAGAATCAGTAGGCCACACACAAACACTCTGAAAAACATTTCATTTTATGGCGTGGCTGCCTTTATTATAAAGAAACAAGCATAAAGCAGGGATTCTCAACTCAAGGTAAAGTTGTCTTTCAAAATCATACCTTTCTTAAGAAATCTTTATGGAATGTCAGACTAGCATTTTGGAAGAAAAAGCCTATTTTGATAGAAATAAATTGATCTGTGGAGATATTTTACTCAGCAAGGTTTAAGTAGGAATCTGTAACCAAGAATTCTTTGGCATCTACTTAAAGAACGCCTCATTTAATTAATGATTTCAGCTAAACATACTATTGATCCGTTATGAAATAATCATGCTGATCGTTTCATATTGACGTGTGTTAGGGTCACATCGAGGTTAGAGCTCCGGACAATTAAACAAGACTGGCCACACAGGAGAAGCAGTGTTCTGCAAGTCAGTACTGTCTGTTTGTCCCTCCCCCATCATGACATTCAAACTTGATTTGGTTTGAGCGAGACTAGACGATGGTGACTTCAGTGAGAAAGAAGGATAATGGACTCTGATGAGAAGAGATGTGAGGCATATTTGTCTTATTTGCTCAGTTTTTTTTCTTCCAGTGTTTCCTTTTCTTCTGCCCTTTTCCTCACCCCAATTACATGCTGCTTTCTTGTCTGCTGCCTCCTGGTGTGCATGTCCTTCCTGTTGGCATAAGGAGCTTTGGCTGCTTTTCCAAGAAAGCAGAGTCTGTTTCACCAGAGGTTCTGTCTGAGTGTGTACAGAGACAGTAGTACTACAATATTGTGATACAATTGGGTGACACCTCGAAGTGGTATGTGATATTTTGTCCTTACAAATGAGGAAGAACACAAAGACGAAAGGTTGAATTTCCAGCACTGTTCGAAGTTTGTGTGTATACGTTTTGATTTTCCGGTGAACAAATGTTGCCAGGAAAATCTGCTCCTTACTGCCCTTGGAAATAATCCGATTATTATTCTTTTGATTGTTGATGTCATTCTGATAATAGCGGATAATTTTGATTTCCATATCTCAATTCAGGGATTTTGCAGAGGCAAAACTCAAACGATCAAATCAAATTCTCATATCCGTCTGTCTCCTTTCTGTCTTGATTAGGTTGCTTAAATCTAATCTCATCACAGCAGTTTAATTCCATGTGTTTTTGATGAATAAACCTGTCCTATGTCATATTTTATTGCCTGTTATTTCTTCTAGGTTGAGAAATACCCGTTGTCAACTGGCAGTTACAGATTTAGTGGTTGATTTTAGTCCCAAAGAGGACCCCTGATTGTCTCTGTGGTCTTGGTTTTGCTGTGGTGGCGAGCACAGATGGCCTAGAGTGCAGCATTTAAAGAGGATTGGTTAATCTTAAGTCACCTGCTGAGACTCCCGTGCATTCATTTTTGATTTTGAGCTGATCAGACTAAAACTGGCTTAAATATCATCTGACTTGAATTAATGTACAAAGTGAAGAGGCAAAAGTGGAGAAAAAAAATCCTGATGTTGAAGTGTTACAATCCATGCACAACATCATCCATTTCAATGCAGGATTATTGATGGACGGTAATGGACTAGTGCCCTCTTGATTCTCATGGATTCTTTGACTCTTTGCTCCAGATGACACTGTTGGGCCTTTTCACAAATCAAGAGAACCACACTATAGACACCAAACTTTACTTTCTTCAAAACCAGCATCACAGCTGCATGATTGGTTGTGTTTGTTCATACTTTTAGCTTCTCTTTGCAGATAAAATTAAACTTTTCATGTTGCGTAAGTCATTTTTGTGACGTTCTTGAGGTGTCTTGTGTGGAGTCCAGCTCTTTGTCAAACACCATTTGATCAGATTAAGAACAGGTCTTGTTAATAACAGCAGGACCAGTAGAAAGCTGAGCAGGACAACCCATCGAGTTCCCATCAGGAGGGAACTGTAAATGTTAGTTGTTAGAGTTAGTTGTTAGAGCAGCTACAGGAAGAGGGATTACCACCAAGTCAGAATGTCCCAAGTGCTGGATGGTCTCCAAAGGCTGTTCTGTCTCATGAAAAACACGTGTTGTTGATAGTGGTTCATATGACCAATAGCGACATCATCCAGCTCCAAGATGTTAAATTAAAATGACATGTTTTTATACCAATTATTTGTCAAACAAAGCCTTTGAAAAAAGGAAGTTCAAAAGCCTGTCGGTGCTGCTTCCCATTGAGCTTAAAAAAACAAGTTTTTCTTCCTGTGACTGATTGCAGGACCTTTTAAACGATGATGGAAATTCAGACAGACACTGTGTGATAGTGGAAAGAACTGTTGTGTTCCTACGTAGCTGTTGGGTCTTCATTTTGACCAGATGCAGACTGGCATTAGTGAAGTTGTGAAATTCTGAAGTTGTGAAACAAAGACAGACACTGAATAAATTACTGGAGGGCAGATTTGACTGGCACACTAATTTATTGGTTGACTGTGCATTGGGAACAATTCGATTTGAAATCGACGTCGTGATTTTAAAAAAGTGCAATTAACCTATTTCAAATACTACAATTTAGGATAGATTTCATGAACTGTATAAACCCAGGGTTTAACCAGTTTTCACGGTTTCGCTGTTATCTTAAGGGATAACGCTCCATCATGTGTTTTAGATGGGTGAATATTGAGCTGAAGCTTGACTTTAAAAATATGACAAAACAAAATGCAATATCTGTCAGAAAAATTATTTATTTCCTCAATTTATTCAGCCGTATTGGATAGTTAGCATCACAAATACAGGTCAGTAAGGAGCTGCGTCCATGGCAGTTTGACAGAATTTTATTGATGGTTCCAAAAATAGGGTGGGAGGCACTACAGTTTGTTATACCAGGTGTGTAATGACTTCATAATTGTACCTAACTGTGGCCTTTCTTATCCTGATCCTATTGTCCTTTCACTTAAGAGTACTCAGTTCAACATCATTTCACACAGAGACATTATGCTGTGTTCAGAAAATAACACTGTGTAAAACTCCATAAACATAAGTAGCTTATTTGTGCAGGTATTCTGCTGTAGGTACCAGTAAGAGGACAAACAACAATGTTCAGTTTCAAGACATATTGGACAGAAACACTCTACACAGAATGCAGTTGTCCCTTGTGAAATGGAACATTTTCAAGGCAGCAATAATTTTGTTCTCAGTCTTCATACTTGCAGGTTTGACCAGTACAGTATACCTTGTTACTGCTGCAAGAACAACAGTAGCAAATTCGACGAGCCCCCAGTAGAGGGCAGAACTACGCCCATGCATGATACTCTGTATCAATTTTGATCATCCTACGTATATCCCTTCCTACTTGATCTGCTGACCTCTAACTCCACAACTGAGCAGGGGACCTTAGACTGATCTTCAGTGCCAAGTTTGATTATCCTGACTTCAGCACTTGCAGAGATATCTGACCGGACATACACACCCACCCACATACATATTTACCCAGCCAGATACCGAAGCGAATGCAGTAACCCCGCTGACGTACATTAGGCGTGGTTAATTAACTGTTACAAGAGTCACTCTTGTGTCTCTTGTTGATCTTCTGTTTTACCACCATGTTTTCCTTTCCTCCTGTGTCTCCTGTCCTCCCCTGGCTGTGGTTACGATCCAACTGTCTTTTTTTGCTGAGGAAGGTGCTTACTGAACAGAAGTGTCTAAGTAGCAGCCATGACAGGAGCTGGTTGTGCTCTCTAAATACTGAGGAAAGGTGCAACTGCACTTCCCTTCTGATCTCCTTTAGCTTAGGATACACTGGTCCATTCTTGACATCCCATAATTCTTTCCCAGAGCAACTCTAAAAGTGACGTGCATCCACATCAACAGCATCTCCTGTCGCATGATTACGTAGCCTAGTTTAAGAGAAGTTGTAATTTCGTAACACAGTGGTTTTCTTTCAGTGTCCTTGTGAATTTACCTACAGTTCTTACCTCATGAAGTTTTCTATCAGTGTTTAGGAAAAGACATAGCATGTACATTTTAAGACTATTTGACTGCAACTAATGTCTCTCTTTGATTGTATACTCCATCCTTGTTTGTGTTAATTGATTTTTCTTCTTGTCTTGTTCTTCTTGTTCCCACATATTCCCTGTGTATGTCTCTATCTGTCCTTTGTTAGTTTGTCTGTATTCATCTCCTGTCTTCCTTATGCCATTCCTACTGCTTTTCTGTTTTGTACCTTTAGTCTTTTTTTAACCTATTTGTTGTGTTTCGTGTACTGAGAGTTTTCTGCTTATGGTTTTGCTAGCTCTCCTGTACTTTTGTAAGCCTTTACCTGCTCACAGTGTTTTTGTTTGTCCTTTTGGACTTTAGTTTTCTTGTGTCAGCTTTGGCTCATAAAGATTGCTCTTTGTTTTTGCAATGTGCCTCCGATGTTACTGCATTTGCCATCTTCAGTTTGATCTGCAGTTGAAATGTGTTGCCAAATGATGTTTGATGTTTGTTTGTTGCAAAAGCTGAGTGACCCTCAGACCGCAGTCCTACTGAAATAGTCTGGTTAAGCTGAATGCTATTACGGTTGTGCAAATTATGGCATTGCAGTTTCAACCAGGTGTAGTTAGTTGGTCTTCGTGAAATTTTGTCTATGAAACACTGGATATTTACATGAAGATGAATGCCTGTGCAACCTGTTCGTACAATACAAATTCAAAAATGCATGACATCAGATGTGTAATATGTTAAAATACAAACTTCTTAGAGCTTTAAAAATGCACTTTTATGCTTCTTAGTAGAACAAAATACAGTGATTATGCACATTACATCAGCACTATGCAGCAGTTTGCCTGGGACTCATGAGCTGAGGCAGTGAGTTGTAGAATCATATCTCCAGATTGCCGGGAAAGCTTATGCCAAAAGGTGTGAGAAGGAATACCGCATCAGCTTGGTGAAACGTTAGGGAGAATTATCCCAGGAAAAATGGAACAGCGTTTTACTCTCTGAGATAATTGAGAATTCATTCTGGAGTATTCCTGGATGGGTTTTATAAAAAAAGCAGCGTTTTTATGAAGATTTCAATTGGCAAAACCTTCCCGATGGAGGTGCTGTGGGAGTACAGAGTCCCAGGTTTGATTTTGAAAACTATTTAGCCATTCAGTCCATGTGCACTCAGTGCCAAGAATTTGAATACTGCTCTCACTTTTTGACTCAGACGTTCTCTGAGAGAGCTGAATTATGCCTTTCCCGTTTTGTTGTATTCATGGACAGAACATTATGATGATCAGTGATGATCAGCTATAAGGATTCATCTCCACCAATTGGAATTTGTGTGTATTTATTGGACATAGATCTTTCAAGTGCTCTGGACGAATCAACAATATGGATCAGTAATTTGATGTTTGGGGCCATAATGTACAAGCATATTATTTGTGATAACCTGTAACTAGCCCCCAACAATGGATAACATTTCTTTACATCATCAAGGTGAAGAAGTAGTTCAGGTAGCAGGGGAGATGGTAGCATTTTACTACCAAACAATTGTGCAATTATGAGCATACTGCCTGTTGTGTGCATGATCTTTAGCTCTGTCTCATAACTTAAAGAATGAGATTCCAAGCATTCAAGATAAGTTATTTCCACAATTGAATGCTCTGACTGTTCACAAGAGGGTGATGGAGTCGATGAAAGGACTTCGCTAAATCAATAGTTTCCAATTTAACTCTGAGCCAGCGGTGTAAAATGCATATTCAACATATCGAGGAGGGGGTGGAGTTTTAAATAGAGAGATTCCATTTTTTTTTTTTTTTTTTCAGTTCTCAGATGTTTTGCTTCTCATCCAGGAAGCTTCTTCAGTTCAAAATATGCAACAGCATTACATGGAGTCTTATCTTCAGTGTGTCACGTCTCATGTTTACCGACTTAAATTAAGGTGCTGCTCATCCCATCTTTGATGGTGCAGTCATACTATCTCTCCTGTGTGCCCCCTGACACTGCTGTCAGCTGAAATGACGATGACGCTGGATGGAAATGAAGTTTGTACCGACATCTGGTTTAAAAGGAGTTTTAGCTGACATTGTCAGCATTCAGTGCAGCAAACAGAAACAAGTGACACTGCACTTTGCTGCCATCTGTTTCCATTTCTCTTCATTATTTATATTACTTAGTTTGCATTTAGGTGCTTGTAAAGGTTTGTCCACCATGCTGCTCAACAAAAATGAAATGATTCGACTGTCAAAATGAGGTTTGGCTTAATGGTTTCTCAATTGATGATTTCATTTATTGACGTTTAAGTGGTGGCTCTTGAATATGTATTAATCGTGCTCCTCCACAATAAGTTAATTTATTATAAGTGGTTTTGCAAGGTATAAGAAGGCTTCAGGGGAGATTCAGGATATGCTAAGGGGACTCAAATGTCTCATCCAAGAGTATAGTGATCTATCTATGAGAATAGATAAGGAAATTGCTATCAAAACGACTATAGGGCTCTTCTCTCTGCTCACGTTGTTGCACTTGCAAGCTAGAGAATTGATATATGGATAGATAAATGACCCATGACTCTTTTATCCCAGGTCAGTAATGAGGAAAAAGTCAATTTGCTGTCCAGATTGATCATCGGTAGGGACTGAATATTGGAAAATGTTTGTAACAGTGTTTTTATGTTGACAATTTGTGTAGCTTGTTATTAGGTTAGCAGTATGCACACCAACATGTACCAGTTGCCCTCTTGTCGAGATACAGCGGCCCATAGTGTCTTCATGTACGAGTATGTTCAGACTGTGGCTGTTAGACCAAAGCCAATTAGTGTTTGTCTGCTCTTGTCTGCAGCTGTGTATCTGATAAATGGGGCTGTAAGTTGTGTTTATCACTTCATGGGGCTCTCCACTGTGTGTGTCTGTCTGTGTGCGTGGGAGAGTGAGAAGGATACAGCAGCAGGGAAGTAGAGATACCTGTTGGTCTTTGTGGCTGCTGTTGAATGGACACTGCGCATGCAACACACACATTGATAAGCTCTTCGCCCCTTAGTGTCACTTCATGCTGCCTCTCATTTGTACTGTGACCAGCGAGCACAGGGCTTCCTTTGAATCCACAGTTGATTGGAAACCACTGTTAGTCATATTCTCCCTCAGTCGCTGCTCACTATTTTCTCACCTCTGCCTCTGCCCCTTCCCTTCCATCTGTTCTGAAGACATGCTGGTGGTGTGTGTGAGCGTTAACTGACGTGCCACCTGCCACTGCACTCCCAAAGTACTGGCAGGCAAATCTAATCTCTCTCTCTTTCTCTCTCCCACTCTCTCCCTCTTTTTCTGCCCCCCTCACTGCTATCCTTCCCCCTTATCTTCTCTCATCCTTTCAGGTCTCCGATGCTATCCCTTCTTCTGAGCCACGGACAACATTTCATCTAGCCAGGTGAGCCTTCTAAATCTCTCCTCCTCTCTCCTTGTTTTGTCATCTCACTCTCTGTGTCTGCCTCTCTCCCTTCACTGCATATGCCTTTGGGTGCTGCTGCAAAGATGCTGCGTCACTGTGCCGGTTTCATATAGACACAGTTGTTGTTTCACCGTTGGACCAGTAGCAGTAAAAAGCACACGCGTTTTTCTTTTTTCATACCTCTTTCTAAGTCACCTTGTCTTATAGGGTACGTGTGTATTTGTACTGAATTTGTGTACGTTTGGTTTTATTGAAGAACCCTAACGTAAATAGCATTGTGTATTTGTATCTGTCACTGGCTGTGTTTTTGTTGAGACCATTGTATTGTAAGAAAATAACTGCATTGGTGGTCTGTGTGTGGACATGTCTAGACGACCTCAGACGATAATTGTCATGGGCAATAACACATTCAGACGTTTCAGGTGCAGAGTGGCAAGGCACATCATCCCCGCTAACTGAGACACCGTAGATTCCTTCTGGTTGTCCAAATTCATGTCTGGTGTCAAGTCTGGTCACCAATCTGCGAAGAATCTGTGAAGTACAAATTGTCTTACACTCTAGCCATAGAAAGTTCAACCACAGATCTTTTGCCTTTTTATCCTTTCCGGTTGAAGTAGCATAATTTGACTGGTAAGTAATGGCTCTGAAATGTACTGACTTCACCTCAGCCATTTAACACAGTGATCCAGACGAATGCACCCAAAGTTTTCTTAAAAGTCAGTCCAACACATCAAACATGAATCACTGAACTGAGCTTAATGTACTTTTTCATAGATATGAGCTTGCTCATTCCCAAAGTGATCTGCTTTGGTGTACACACTGATCTACCACGACACAAAACCGCTGACGGGTAAAGTGGGTGACACTGAACCTATTGTTGGAATGCAGTGTTCTGCTGGAGACTTTGGATACTTGGCATTTGTCCCACTTTGTCCAAAACCATCAATCTAAACATTGTTACAACTCCCAACCCTCATTTTAAAAAGATCTGAAGATTTTTGGGGGCAAAACTTTTGGAACTTTGTAGCTTTGCTCCGATCTGTGTTTTATTGTGCATGTTGAAAGTATTAATAGAAATGGCAAAACTCTATAAAACTAAACCCAGTTTAACAGAAATGTTGTTAAGGTTGCATGATTTTTAACCTTTTAAAAAATCTGTGTGATAATGGAGAGTGGGAACGCCTTTTCCAAGTAAGTTCTGGCATAGAAAAAATATGTAATACATATGACTGATCAGCTATTCACGCTTCTTTTGTCGTCCATGCCTCTGAACATCATGATACATGGCCAATATCAGTTGACGTGAAAGAGTAATTCAAACTTTGCCAACTGTAAATAATTCCCGAAGTCTCTCTCCATCCACTTTTAGCTACTCCTTTATCTTGCCAGCTTCTGACAACAATACACAGCTTAGTTTATTCTTTCCAAAATACTTAATGGGAAGAAGCCTAATTTGCCTCTTTTCTTTTATTTCGCAACATTTTAAAACTTCAAATTCACTTGACAATTATATTAAAGAATGGCCTTTGAACACAAGGCAGTGCTCATCACTTGGCTAGCACCATCTTGACAGCAAAACATGGTGGTGGCAGCATTATGAGTGTGCAACTCAGCGGCAGGGACTAAGAAACTCCTCAAAATCGAATAAGTGAATGTAGCCAAATATAGAGAGGTTTTGAAGAAAAACTGCTCCAGGCGGCCTGACACTGGGGCGAGGATTCACCTTTTAGCATGACAATTACCCAAAGTACACAGCCAAGTCAACAATCGTGCATCTGTAATTGTTGCCAAAGAGGCTTTTACAAAGTCCAACATTAAGGGTCTCAGTACTCTTGTAAATAGATTTCAGGTTGAAATGTAGTCATCTTGCAAAAACTTCTTAAAGCTGGTTTTCACTTAGTCATTATAGATCATTGAGTGCAGACTGATGGACAAAAATGTCACTTTCATCGATTCATGATTTAATCTACTACACAGTAACTAATCCTCAACTCTTAGCAGCTTCTCATCACTGATGGCATGTCAGTGAGTCTTTCCTTATATTTATTTTTTTATGAATTCTAACTGGCTGCAAGTGACAGAATTCACTGGCAGCTTTTAGAGACACGATCAATATTGATCATTCAGCTCTGTGTATACTCTAGTGTTCCTCACTTTCTCTGACTCTTGCTCGTTCACTTTTAGACGCACACACACAATTGGTACGGCTTAGCAGGGGGCTGTTTGTCGGTGTTCAAAGCGGACCATGTGCATCTAACAAATGAGAGCATGTGATGTTGAAACATTTAAAGCCTTCTCCGACTCCTCGCTCCCCTGCTGTCCTCATGAGGCAAAACGTTAGTGGCATTTCCCAGCAGGTCTGTTTGACCTCTCCTGTTTGTTAGCTTTCTCCTTTCTCCTTTTCTCCTCACCCTCCACCACATAGACTGCTAGCTGAACCAGAAAGGCAAGCGATCTTGACCAGGGGATGTTCCATTTTGTTTGCATCCTCTCACTGTGGTACATCAATTATTATTATACTTACAAATTACATTTACTTCTATAAATATCCATCATCCTGTATACACCTCATACAGCACTACTTATTTTATGTAATCGACAACTGGGGCACAAATTTTAAGTGGTATTTCAATAGGGTTGGACCTGAATATCTGAATATTCGACAGTGGTATCTAATACTTATTTTGAGATCTGAATGTTCGGATTACATGTATGTACAGACATGTATGTACAGACAAAGTCACACTTGCATCAACACCTATGGACAATTTAGAATTGCCAATTAACCTGAGCATGTTTTTTGTACTGTGGGGAGGAAGCTGGAGTACCTGGAGAAAACCCATACGTGCACAGGGAGAAAATGCAAAACTCCATGCAGAAAAATCTTCTAGCTGCAGGGGACAGTACTAAACTCCAAAGCCATTGTACAGCCCCGGCTTAAAAACAGCATTAACAATATAAAATGAAACTAAAATTCGGAGCTCTATTGTTACTTAATTGAGCTTTCCCAACCTTTTATAACATTCTGTTCCGTGAGAGATTTTACGGAGCTAAAATAATTTCTAATTTAAGACTGTATTTTCAAATGGACAGTCCTTGAAATCTACAATGAACCATTCTATCAGAAAAAATTCCTAAATCTAAGCTTTTAATTGTGACATTCCATCAAAACCCCATATTCTAGATGTTATATATATATATATAAATTCTCAAAAAATAAAATGTGCACTGACCAGATTCTGTAAAAACAAACAAACAAAAAAACCCCACTGAAATGTTTTTCACTCTTCGGCATAACTGAGATGACTTAGTTGCAACCAACATACATGAAACAAAAATTCAGTACCTTTTGCTTAACTGCAAGCTGTATTTTTGCACAACACAAAAAGGAGACCACTGTGGAAACAAATTAGAAAAGGAAGCAGGAAAAGCATCTATGTACATCGTGGAGCCACCATTTTTTCTAGTATTAAAAACTTGGCAGAAAATGTTGCACATGTTCGGCCCAGGTTTTCTTTTTTAAATTATAGGAATTAAAACCTGGTTTGTTGTATAACCACAACTCTAACCACGTCCACCAATTTTATTTATTTTTTTGGAAGATACCCTGATATTTTCAGCTATGTTTGATTGGTTTATGATCTGAACTGAGGCCAGTGTGTAGTCTGATTTTCACTGAGAACATGTAGTTATTACCAAAGCTTTTCAAGACAAAAATCATGTACTTTTTGAATTGAACTAATTAGTTTTACACATGTAGATGAGACCACATCTTAACCACAGGGCCAACCGAACAGAAAAGGTTAGAGTACCTTTTGGAAAAGCAAAAAAGACCATTTTACAATATAAATACATTCAGTGTTTATTCTTGATTTATCTGTAAATGTTAATACTGCTCATGATTAATATTCCTGATGCACATCAGCAGTAATGAAACTAACGAGGCCGAGACAGTTTATAACAATATGTTGACAAAGAGAGACATGGAAAGGGAGAGTAACGTTCATATTGTCAGCCACTGCCAGCAGTGATGTAATGGGCTAGACTCCCCCCACTCCTCAGACTAGACTCTTTATTTCTTTCTTTCCTTGTCTCTCTCTCTCTTCTTGATCACATCTCCTCTACATCTTTGCATCTCTTTGTCTCTCACTCATCTATTGAACTGCCAATTATTGTCTTTTGCTGTCATTGTCTTTCTGTTTGTGTTATTCTACACACAAATATTTGCAAATCTGTGCCATTGTCTTAGTCAAGCGCTTTATGCTTCCAGCAGACATGATACTGCCAAAATTGTAAAACGGTGCAACATGTTTCATTATTAATACCCAGGAAGCAAGAGTTCGTACCTGAAAGCCACACAAGAGCTTTCCCCTTTGTCTGTGATTGTATGCTGACATACTGAGCACAAAAGAGATCAGAATCTTGTACGCTGAATCTGGCATTCATTGCTGTGGAAAGCATCATTTCTAAACATTTCTGATCAGATTTGATTAGGAACTAAGCAATGTGTACCAACCTGCACCTACTCTAACTGTAATGGCCTCGCAGTCATACAATAACCTGTACAGATGAATGATATGGGTTGGAAGGTCACGGATTTCGTACGCTGTTCCCATGAGGATTCACTTAGAGGAGTAGAGAGTGGTGAGCTATTCCAAATGTGCAGTCAGTGTCATCCAGCGTACATCTTAAGACAGATCTTTTTAGACATGAGGTACATGACATTGCCGCTTCATCAATCTGTTAAAGTGCAAACAACGTGTCATCCACATCTACGTCACTTTTACGGTCATGTTTCTCGCTGGTTTATTCCACGTACTACGCATTGAGCAATATTATTCATTGCATACGTATTGATCAGTACATCAGGTGATTTGTAAAGCATAGTAAATACACTACTAAACAGAAGAATCTACTAATAACAAGCTTATTGACTGTCTTGGTTTTATTAATAATTTACAAAGCACTGACAGTTATATCATGTGTGATGACATACCAACCACTGCTTACAAACCAGAAAATAAAAATGTTCCCAAAAGCATGTGATGAAGGTTAGGAGTCATCTGAGGTTGGCCGCTATGTTATAGATGATTTTACTGGAGCTTTTAAACTGTGACTCTGTGTGACAGATCACCTGTCTCATTAATCTGACCCAATCTGTCTGTAGTAAAGTATACCTTTTTATGGACATGTTGAGTTGTGTACTTGTGGCTGCACCATTGTCTTTTTGTGCTCTTTGTGATTGTTGTGTATGCTCGTTTGTCTGAATGACAACACATAGAGTTCAGACTTGTGCCGTGTTAGGTTCAGAGTGCAGTCTGGTATGATTGAATTTGCTGCTTTTACACAAGAGTGACCAGGGCATTCATTGAGATGTGAAGCCCACATACACTGCTCAAAAAAATTAAAGGAACACTTCTTTAATCTAAGTATTGCATCACGTTAGTCAAACATGTGGAATACTGATCTGGTCAAGTAAGTAGCAGTTTAGGTTTTTAGTCAGTTTCAGCTGCTTTGGTGTTCATAAAATTAACAACAGGTGCAACTAGAGGGGTAACAATGAGACAACCCCCAAAACAAGAATGAGTTTACAGGTGAAGGCCACTGACATTTTTTCCTTCCTAATCTTTACTGACTTTTTTTTTCACTAGTTTGCATTTGGCTTAGGGGTCGGGTCACTGCTGGTAGCATGAGGCGATACCTGGACCCTACAGAGGTGCACAGGCAGTCCAACTCCTCCAGGATGGCACGTCAGTGTGTGCCATTGCCAGAAGGTTTGCTGTCTCTCCCAGCACAGTCTCAGCAGCATGGAGGAGATTCCAGGAGACAGGCGGTTAGTCTGGGAGAGCTGGACAGGACCGTAGAAGGTCCTCAACCCATCAGCAGGACAGGTATCTGCCCTTTGTGCAAGGAGGAACAGGATGAGCACTGCAATAGCTCTACAAAATGACCTCCAGCAGACCACTGGTGTGAATGTCTCTGATCAGACAATCAGAAAGAGATGTAATGAGAGTGGTCTGAGGGCTCACCGTCCTCTCGTGGGCCCCGTGCTCGCTGACCGGCACCGTGGAGCTCGGTTGACAATTTGGCCATAGAACACAGGAATTGGCCAGGTCTGCCAATGGCGCCCTGTGCTTTTCACAGATGAGAGCAGGTTCACCCTGAGCACATGTGACAATCATGAAAAGAGCTGGAGAAGCCGTGGAGAACATTATGCTGCCTGTAATATTGTTCAGTATGACTGGTTTGGTGGTGGGTCAGTGATGGTGTGGGGAGGCATATCCATGGAGGGGCGCACAGACCTCTACAGGCTGGACAACGGCACTCTGACTGCCATTAGGTAACAGGATGAAATCCTTGGACCCACTGTCAGACCCTACATTGGTGCAGTGGTCCCGGATTCCTTCTGGTGCACGACAATACCCAGTCTTATGTAGTAAGAGAACTCATGCAGTTTCCTGGAGGATGAAGGAACTGATACCATTAGCTGGCCCCCATGCTCGCCTGAACCTGAATCCAATAGAACACCTTTGGAACATTATGTTTTGTTCCATCCGACACCATCAGGTTTGCTCCTCAGACTGTCCAGCTCAGTGATGCCCTGGTCCAGCTCTGGCAGGAGATATCCCAGGACACCATCCATCGTCTCATTCAGAGCTTGTCCCGGCATCGTCAGTCATGCATACAAGTACATGGAGGCCATACAAACTACTGAATACCATTTTGAGTTGCTGCCGAGGAATTTCAGAACTCAAAATGGTATTGGACTAGCCTGCCACATCAGTTTTTCACTTGATTTTGGGGTGTCTTGAATTTAGCCCTCCTGGGGGTTGATATTTTCATTTCCATCAAACAATGTGGCATCTTTTCATTCCTAACACATTATCCAGTCCATATCAATGAAAATATCCAGTTTGTTTTTCCCCACATTGAAATATGGTGTGTTTTCAAAGTGTAACTTTAATTTTTTGAGCAGTGTATATATGCTATCAGATTATTGAAAAGGAGTTAATGTGTTTAAAGGAACTCGAGATTCATATAGTGACTCACTCTTTGTAGAAATAGAAACAGGGATGACTCTGTTGCAAATATTGTGGGTAGTAAACCAGACATCAAAAATTTTGCTTTTGTATATGCAGTGGTTCCAATTGTTTGGTTAAAAGGATGTGAAACTGCAAGTCCTGTGCAGTTTATACATTGTAACGTTAACATTAAGTGGACTCTCATTAATGTATTATGTTTAAGGAGAAAGGGCCTTTGATGCAAACACATTAGCCTCCACTCAGCTGACAAACATTGCTACATGGTTTGTAGGACTGGGCCCGAATATCCGAATATTGTGGTATCCGAATATTTATTTTAAGATCCAAATATTTGGATTGCCCCCCTCTGTCGGACAATGTCGCACTGATCGGTATTCGACTCGTCAATTCGTCTGGCCCCCTATCGGACGTTGCGATTCGAACCAATCCTAATGTTTGGCTTGTTTGTCTCTTTGGAACACACCCTGCTCAACAAACTGTGATTATCTGGCTTTTCACTCATCCCAGGCGTCTCTTTCTGAATTATGCTTTTTAAAAAAGAAGCTTTCAAATCATACAGTACCGATGCCAATACTGCTGTATCTGTGATAGGCGTAAAGGGGCTGATAAATTCCGCAGGTTGATAAATTGTTCAGGTTCTATGTAGTAAAATGTGAAAATGAGTTGCTTTGCTAAGATTCCTTGGCCCTAGCTTCAAATTTAGCCCTTACACAAGGACAGATGTTGATCTTTTCAACAACTCGTGACAGTAAACTCTGGAAAAAAAAATTTTCTCACCTAAACATATATCAGTAAATAGTCCTACTGTTCTTTGTATAACTTGGATACACTACAGTTACACTCTCCATGTGATTTGTCATCACATGCAATGCTCTCTAGATTGCAGTTAATAGAATGTTAAGGGAAACTAATTTAAGAGTTTTTATTACATTCACTTCTTTCTCCTGCATATTCAACTTGTTCGTCTTGAACAGTAGGTGAAAGTACAATAGGAAAATGTATGAACTGAGTTAATGCCCTTTAAATTGCAGACAGTTATCATTGATGGACAGAAATGCTGTAATTTCTATTGTTCGACTTCACTGTCCAAGTTTGATGGAACAAATTAATTAAACTAAAGTTAAATAGTACTTTCCTAAGCCTGGTGGAGATTGCCTTACCATACATGACACAGTAGTTCATACTCCTACAATCCGCTCATCCCTACCTAAATTGGATATCTGTTCTGTCATTCCTTCCTTTCACTACACAGGATTTTAGCCAGAAAGCATAAACTGTAGCACTGGAGGAGTGCTTTCTGTACATCAACATCGGAAAATTCCGTCCAAAACAGCCAAATGTTGTGGTGAGGTGGCAAATTGTTTTCAAAATTTAATATGAGAAAGAATTATTCTCTTCAAACTAATTTGTATTTGCATCTTGCACTTGAAATTCTCTTACCACATGGAAACTTAGAAAACAGGTTTCACCTTATTGTAAAGATGCATCTAAAAACATGGCGACTGTGTTTGTACCACTATGAATTGTAACTTTTTAGAATAAAAAATAAGTGTACATTCACACCCCCACACACATATTCATGCATTTCCAGTAGATCACAGCACCCACTGATTCCAAGGGAGAGCAGGTTAATGAGGAAGGGGATGATAAATGTGAGCCTAATAGAGAAGAATAATCACTTTGTGCAGCTTAAGCTCTGGGAAAATTGTGTTGAATAGCAGAGATTTTTCATTTTAGGTATCAATTACGTAAAATATTGCTTTTGCAAGCTATCATGTGGGACACAGTGAGGTAGCCTGAAATAAATGGGTAGATTATCGTCTATTGAAGTGAAGGTCCATGCATGCCATAATTAATCGTGGGAAAATGATCTTCCCTCAGTGTAGGTTGAGGTTGTGTGAATGTAGGATGCACCGCAGTCTGTACCTACACATTGCATAGAGGTAGGGACGTAGTTGGCACTACGTTTTTGAGAGTTTTATCGCAGCATCATACAGGCTGGGGTAAATGCCTTAGTTTGCAGAGCACACACTCATTAAAAATTAAAGCTTTACATAACCGTATGATCCGCAATCAAACCTTCTAGGAGTCAATTTTACAGCATTGCGTATAATCCATAGCTGGAAGCATCTTTTCTTCTCACTCCTTGAGAAATCAGCACATATATTTGAACTCCTCACACAGGTCCATTCACAATACATGAAGTCCTTGCTTGTATTTTCAAAGCAGGAAAAAGTTTGGTCATTTGAAAAGTACACACACACACACACACACACACACACACACACACACACACACACACACACACACACACACACACACACACACACACACACACACACACACACACATGTGTCTTGCTATTCATTGTGGGGACATACCATTGACTCCCATTCATATCTAACCCTAACATTAACCAAACCCCTAACCCTAACCAAAACAATGTTAACCCTAAAGAAATGTTTTTGCACTTTCACTTTTTTTCAGTAACAACAACATGGCCAAGAAAACACTGTTTAAACTTGTGGAGACCGAAATGAGGTCCCCACAAGTGACATAGTTTTCTGTTTTCCTACAGTTTGGGGACATTTGGTCCCCACAATATAGCAAAAACATGGGCACACACACACACACACACACACACACACACACACACACACACACACACACACACACACACACAACACACACACACACACACACACACACACACACCACCCCCTGCAGACTGCACTAAATAGGCTGACAGGTGGCTGCTGGATGTGCAGTCCAGGAGACAGAACAAAGCACTTTCATTGTGTGTGTGGTATGCTTAATCAGTATGTGTGTGTTTGCAAGATCAGGAGTGTGATCAGTCTGTGTGTGTGTGAGAGAGAGAGAGAGAAAGTGTGTGTGTGTGTGTGTGTGTGTCTTAGAAGTGCAAGGTTGCATAAGAAACGAGCAGAAGCCACCTTCACATTGGGGACAGAGAGGGTAGCTGAAAACAATGTGTCCAAAACTCTTATATACTTTGTTTCTAAAGTTGTGTTAGTATTTGTGTATATGTGTGTTTTTATATATGCATCATATTTGTACATTAGTTGTTAAATGGGTCTTATATGTTTGACTAGAGCATGAATAGAACACTTTGGTCACATTTTCGATTTGGTTTTATGACAGTCAGCCGATTGTTAGTACTCAGGCTACATTTTTATGAATAGAATTTTGTTGAGCTCAGGTTAAATAACTCAAATCACGGGTCTAATAATTGTCTGATTATAAAATAGCTTTATACTCTAACGTTTAAATAATTTTGGATTGTCGAACCTGAAGTTTCTGTGCCTGCTGGATCTGTAAATAAGCAGTTATGGTAAAATGTGGTCTGTTATAGAGGGCGCCATTTGAACTGACAGAGTAAACTCTGCAACTAAAATTGTTATGCTGATACTAATGTGTAATTATTTCTCATTTGGTCATGGGAGATATGAAAGAAAATTCTCCTCTGTTACGAATAAGCACATCTACCACCAACAAGCGCAGGTAGAACAGAACCATCAAAATGTGCTTGATGTTGAGAAGGCAATTTGGCAGATTGGACCGGGTGTGCCTCGAACAAACGGTGATTAAAATTGTTATGGGACAACACAAGGAGATTGCTACCATTAGCTGTATTTGCACTCAGTGTTGACAGCATTGCAATAGTGTTTTACATTCCATGAATACGTGTGGGTCTTCTAGGGCAGGGATGTCAAACTCATTCCACAAAGGGCCGGTGTGGCTGCAGGTTTTTTGTTCCAACTAAGCAGCATCACACCAGACCTGACTCATTTAATCAACCAATCTCAGTCTCCAGACAGGTGATTGGTCAGACTGTGTGCTCTAGGCTACAGCATTTAGTTCCAACATATCTACAGCACACAGTCTGACCAATCACCTGTCTGGAGACTGAGATCGGTTGATTAATGAGTCACGTCTGGTGTGATGCTGCTTAGTTGGAACAAAAACCTGCAGCCACACCGGCCCTTTGTGGAATGAGTTTGACATCCCTGTTCTAGGGTCCTTGTGACATGAAGTTTGTCCCAAATCTGCTTTGGTCTCCACAGATCCTTCTATCAGTGTGCTTTAAATTGTTATCTGTCCTGGAGACTGTGCTACTAGTCTAGTGTAGAATGTTGTAGAAGTTGCCTATAGCTGTATAAACAATAAAAACTACACATCTGTAGTTTCCCTCAGCTGTCAGTGCACGTCCACAAGGAGTATAATGAAAGCCTTCTTTTTTGATAGAATCAGTAAGAATGAATGTGCTCAGTGCAGCCCCAGGGAAATCTGTGTGTTTGAGCAAAACTAAAAGTAAGAAAAATGCGTGGATTCGACAAACACAGAGTCTGGTCAACATTGACTGAGAAGCTTTCTACTATTCATGTAAGGATGCTGGTTTCAAGAAAGTGGTCAGACAAGTGTCTTATTTTCACCAATGAAGTTAATTCAAGTCATTCTCTCTGCTACAGCATTATTTGCACGGTAACTCGTGTTATGGATACATTCAAGTGAGCGAATTAGGCCCTATTAATGTTGGATAGACAGGGAAATGTTAAAGAAGCCAAACAAATGTAGAACAATATTTTATTAGTCTATGAGCAATGCATCATTAGACATCTCCCTCATAATCCAAAAAAAATAAAATCTCCTTTTTTCCCCATGATTAAAAAATGTTTTTTGTTAATCATTTGAATCCAAATCAATCTGTGGGCATTTTTGCTCCTATCTTACTTAGGGAGGGGGGGCCGAATTTCGACAACGCTCGTCACCGTGCACAAAATGGGGGAAAAAATCGAAAACACGGGCGTTGGCTTAGCGGGTGCACCGCTGAAGCAGGTGTTGTGCCAAGGTACTTACCCCCGATAGGAAGTGTATCCCTGTCCACGGGAGCGCGCACGTCAAGCGCTATAAGGATGGAATTTTACGGTATAAAATGGCAAATGCTATTATGCATATTGTTGTATGGATGAGTGAGTGTTATCTTATTTCAGTTTTGTTTTGTTTGAGAGTACAAAATGTATCTATCAAAATAAACAAGTCCGTTTTTTGAAATTCTTGAAGTTGTCGAACTGTCGTCATTTATTACACTGTGCAGCGCCGTGAAGAAAAGCTCTTCCAAAGGATCTATACTCTTCACAAGTAATGCTTTATCTCTCTTCATACCATGGTCATACGCTGAGCTTTGACTGCTCTTTGGGATACTTTTTCTTCGATTAGCCTGCTACTGCAATGTACGATCATCCGGAAGTTGTGTCCACACTTTCAAAATAATAGCACGTATCCATGAAAAACGTAAGGACTCGACCTAAAAGTAAGACAACTCCAAACACAAGCTTGTAAACAATTGTATTTTTTGAGACACAGTTTGAACACTAACTTTAAAGCTCTGCCAGCACAATGGTAATAATAATAATAATAATAATAATATCACTGCTGCATTTTAGTATATTACTCGCACTATTACGACTGCATTTTCAACTGGAAATGTTATTCATAAGAAATTAAAGACAGCCTTATCAATGGTATTTCTAATTCACGTTTTCTTTGCATATATAAACCTGGCAACCGTTTGATGTGCATTTTTACCACCCCTGAAAATGAAAAATGAAAAAAAATAATAATATTGGTGCAGTTCATATAGCTATGTTTCATTTGCTATGTTTTGTTTCATCAGAATATGCAGATTAACCACAGTTCAATTCAGGCTCACAGAAAAATTATTGAAGGGGATGCAGATAATTACAACCATATTTTTTAACCTGCAAAACTGTGTCCCTCTTCCTGCTTGGCCATGTCAAACCATGAACTACCCTCAGAACCATTTTTATGGTTATTCATGGCCATTTCTAATAAAGCCTAAAACAATGGAGAGTTTGCACAGGTAAACTCTATTTGATTCTAAGATACAAGGGGGGTACAAATTATTTCAGACCATAATCTTGCCTGCAAAAATCTGTACCCCCCTTCAGAATGGTCAAATCATTAACTACAATCATAACATTTATTTTGTGGTCATTTCTGATCAAGCCTGATAATACTGGAGACTTTGAATGGACTAGCTCATTTCTATCCTAAGTTACGGGGGGTACAAATTATTTCAGCCCATATCTGGCCTGCCTGCAAAAATCTGTATCCCCCCTTCAAACGGGTCAAATCATTAACTACCATCCTAACATTTATTTTGTGGTCATTTCTGATCAAGCCTGATAATACTGGAGACTTGAATGGACTAGCTCATTTCTATCCTAAGTTACAGGGGGGTACAAATTATTTCAGCCCATATCTGGCCTGCCTGCAAAAATCTGTATCCCCCCTTCAAACGGGTCAAATCATTAACTACCATCCTAACATTTATTTTGTGGTCATTTCTGATCAAGCCTGATAATACTGGAGACTTTGAATGGACTAGCTCATTTCTATCCTAAGTTACGGGGGGGTACAAATTATTTCAGCCCATATCTGGCCTGCCTGCAAAAAATCTGTATCCCCCCTTCAAACGGGTCAAATCTTTAACTACCATCCTAACATTTATTTTGTGGTCATTTCTGATCAAGCCTGACAATATTGGAGACTTTGACTGGACTAGCTCATTTCTATCCTAAGTTACAGGGGGGTACAATTATTTCAGCCCATATCTGGCCTGCCTGCAAAAATCTGTATCCCCCCTTCAAACGGGTCAAATCATTAACTACCATCCTAACATTTATTTTGTGGTCATTCTGATCAAGCCTGATAATACTGGAGACTTTTGAATGGACTAGCTCATTTCTATCCTAAGTTAAGGGGGGTACAAATTATTTCAGCCCATATCTGGCCTGCCTGCAAAAATCTGTATCCCCCCTTCAAACGGGTCAAATCTTTAACTACCATCCTAACATTTATTTTGTGGTCATTTCTGATCAAGCCTGATAATACTGGAGACTTTGAATGGACTAGCTCATTTTCTATCCTAAGTTACGGGGGGGGGTACAAATTATTTCAGCCCATATCTGGCCTGCCTGCAAAAATCTGTATCCCCCCTTCAAACGGGTCAAATCTTTAACTACCATCCTAACATTATTTTGTGGTCATTTCTGATCAAGCCTGACAATATTGGAGACTTTGACTGGACTAGCTCATTTCTATCCTAAGTTACAGGGGGGTACAAATTATTTCAGCCCATATCTGGCCTGCCTGCAAAAATCTGTATCCCCCCTTCAAACGGGTCAAATCTTTAACTACCATCCTAACATTTATTTTGTGGTCATTTCTGATCAAGCCTGATAATACTGGAGAGTGTGTACAGGTTTGCTCACTTCTTTGCATATTTTTAATGCACATTATGCACAAACCCTGAACTCTCATTTTATTGTTTTTCACAATTTTTTATTTTGTTCACTGCCTAGGATAGAAAACTCATATCATTCGGTATCTTTGTCTCTTTTTAGTGTTTTATCTTCATCCACCTGTCGTCAGGGTTACTGTCACGCCATGTCATGCCATAGGTCACGTAATACCTTCATCATCAATCATGCAAATCAGTTAAGGTCAGAGGTTAAGCCAACAAATGTACTGTCGACAAACTCAATGCAATGGACCCCACGGATTATTTCCATATTCTGCAGTACAAAACTAAGCAGGTATATCCCCAGTCTTTCAGCAAGAGGGACAAACTACTTCTTCGCAGAAAGGCTGGCCTATACGAAGTTGAAGGTAAGACTGTCCTTACGATTTTACAAGTGTGAATGAGCCAGCATGGACTAGCAATGGCGTACGAAGAAAACGTCACCATCATTTATCGGTCTTGTAAAGCACATAGATTTTGAAGAAGTTCCTCCTGAGTCCGTCGTTCAAATTGTCCAACTTTATTATGCAATAGAAGTGCAGGACATGGTCATTTCATTGTAATATTTAGAGAGAAATAGCCTAAAACAGTGACATTAACCGTGGCACCTCTGGTGGCATCTCCAGAGGCCACTGGAAATGCCGCTGCAGCAGTGGCATCTCGCCCAAACAGTGGCATTAACCGTGGCACCGCGGCGGTGCCACAAAAAGTGTCACTGCACAGTGGCATTAACCGTGGCACGGCAGCGGTGCCACAAAAAAGTGTCACTGCAACAGTGGCATTAACCGTGGCACGGCAGCGGTGCCACAAAAAGTGTCACTGCCAGCTGCCAGGTTGGCCCGCTGTTCGATTGTTTACAAACATTTAGGCCCCGAAGCCACATCTACTTGCCGACCCCTGGCCTACAACGAACACCGATAGTGCGCCGATTCTCAGAATTTTCTAGTCAATTTATTTACCTCACTAAGAAAACAGTTAAAAATACCACTACATGCCAAAACTGCTATGGACCATTTGTGGCGTTTTTTACTCAGTTTTTGTTGTTTTAAATTCATCAGCACTGCTGATTATATATCTCAAAGCCTTGCTCCCTTAACACAGGCAGGATACTCTCACAGGTTTTTCCAGAAAAGCTGTAGTTCTATTAATTTTGACAGAATAAAATGTCCAAATAATAATATTGTTATTTGGTAGACTCATTTTTAAATTATATATTAAATATATTGTTATTACAAACCTTTTTTCATGTACTACTTGGAAAAATAACATACCTGAACCATAAAGTTGTATCTTAATTTTATGGTTCACATATGTTTATTTTTCTAAGTAGTACATGAATAAAGCTTTGTACTAACAATATATTTAATATATAATTAAAATTATTAAAATGGTACCAAGTAACATTATCTATGTTTTATTATAACCTATATTTTATTGTTTTATTTGGATTATTCATAAATATGCTATGTATGTATCTATCCATCTATATATAAATTTATATATGTATAAATATATATATACAGTGCCTTGTGAAAGTATTCGGCCCCCTTGAACTTTTCAACCTTTCGCCACATTTCAGGCTTCAAACATAAAGATATAAAATTTTAATTTTTTGTCAAGAATCAACAACAAGTGGGACACAATCGTGAAGTGGAATGAAATTTATTGGATATTTTAAACTTTTCTAACAAATAAAAACCTGAAAAGTGGGGCGTGCAATATTATTCGGCCCCCTTGCATTAATACTTTGTAGCGCCACCTTTTGCTGCAATTACAGCTGCAAGTCGCTTGGGGTATGTCTCTATCAGTTTTGCACATCGAGAGACTGAAATTCTTGCCCATTCTTCCTTGCAAAACAGCTCAAGCTCAGTGAGGTTGGATGGAGAGCGTTTGTGAACAGCAGTCTTCAGCTCTGCCCACAGATTCTCCATTGGATTCAGGTCTGGACTTTGACTTGGCCATTCTAACACCTGGATACGTTTATTTGTCAACCATTCCATTGTAGATTTGGCTTTATGTTTTGGATCATTGTCCTGTTGGAAGATAAATCTCCGTCCCAGTCTCAGGTCTTTTGCAGACTCCAACAGGTTTTCTTCCAGAATGGTCCTATATTTGGCTCCATTCATCTTCCCATCAATTTTAACCATCTTCCCTGTCCCTGCTGAAGAGAAGCAGGCCCAAACCATGAGGCTGCCACCACCATGTTTGACAGTGGGGATGGTGTGTTCAGGGTGATGAGCTGTGTTGCTTTTACGCCAAACATATCGTTTTGCATTGTGGCCAAAAAGTTGGATTTTGGTTTCATCTGACCAGAGCACCTTCTTCCACATGTTTGGTGTGTCTCCCAGGTGGCTTGTGGCAAACTTCAAACCAGACTTTTTATAGATATCTTTGAGAAATGGCTTTCTTCTTGCCACTCTCCCATAAAGGCCAGATTTGTGCAGTGTACGACTGATTGTTGTCCTATGGACAGACTCTCCCACCTCAGCTGTAGATCTCTGCAGTTCATCCAGAGTGATCATGGGCCTCTTGGCTGCATCTCTGATCAGTCTTCTCCTTGTTCCAGGTGAAAGTTTAGAGGGACGGCCGGGTCTTGGTAGATTTGCAGTGGTCTGATACTCCTTCCATTTCAATATGATTGCTTGCACAGTGCTCCTTGAGATGTTTAAAGCTTGGGAAATCTTTCTGTATCCAAATCTGGCTCTAAACTTCTCCACAACAGTATCTCGGACCTGCCTGGTGTGTTCCTTGGGCTTCATGATGCTCTCTGCACTTTAAACAGAACCCTGAGGCTATCACAGAGCAGGTGCATTTATACGGAGACTGGATTACACACAGGTGGATTCTATTAATCATCATCAGTCATTTAGGACAACATTGGATCATTCAGAGATCCTCACTGAACTTCTGGAGTGAGTTTGCTGCACTGAAAGTAAGGGGCCGAATAATATTGCACACCCACTTTTCAGGTTTTTATTTGTTAAAAAAGTATAAAATATCCAATAAATTTCGTTCCACTTCACGATTGTGCCCCAATTGTTGTTGATTCTTGACAAAAAATTTAAATTTTATATCTTTATGTTTGAAGCCTGAAATGTGGCAAAAGGTTGAAAAGTTCAAGGGGGCCAAATACTTTCACAAGGCACTGTATATATATATATATATATATATATATATATATGTATGCGTGTATATTATATATATATTATATATATATATATATATATATATTTATGAAAAATTTTGCCTATAAATTAACATTTAATCCTAATCTAAGATAAGGATTGATTGATTGATTGATTGATTGATTGATTGATTGATTGATTGATGCTTCTGTTTAGAAGACAAACTGTACTACTGGCGTCACAAGGGCACTGCTAAAGCTCGCAGGACAAAAGTTGTCTCAGGGGCAGAGGAGGCAAACAACATCTTTGACAATTTCCATGCCAGCCCGACTGGGGCCCACTGCGGCCAAACTAAAACTAGGGATGCCATATCCATGAGGTTTTACTGGCCAGGGATGTCAGTGGACATAAATAAGTGGGTAAGTTAAAAAAATAAAAAATGATGTATTATTCAAGTGTGAAAAATTAAAGGACAAGATCAACCCTTTTTTCACGACAGTGCATGTGCTTTTTAATAAACTGTCATATCAACATCATTTTTAATCATCAGGTTTCCCAGTGTTCTGCCTGCCAGGCAAGTGGTATCTCCATTAAGAAGCCAGCTGAATACACACCAATAAAGGTTTGTTATCCAAGTTATTGTTATGATTCACCTTGTTTTGAGTTATTCAATTATTTTATATTGTGTTCCATGTTTAGACTTCTTGTGTTGCCTTTATGCTGCTTTGACTCTGTTCCTGCTTTTTGTGAAATTAACCATTTTGTGTTCATGCTATGTGTTTCCTGTTTTATTTTGAAACCCCTGCGTTTCTTGTGTTTTCCTGCCCTCCCTTCTGTGTGCCTCTGATGATGATTCCCTCCGCCTGTGTGATTGTCTCACCTGTGCTTGATGTTTCCCCAATGTCTTTAGTTCCCTGTGTTCTCTGTTGTCTTTGTTGGGTCATTAGTTTTCCTTGTCGCTATGTCTCCAGTGTTCTCTCCACCGTTCTCTTGTGAGTTTGTACTTTGGTTTGAGCTTCTCAGTGACTACTTTGATTTGTTACTTTGTAAAAGATTTTGTTTTGTATTTTGAACTCTTTTGGATCCTTTTTTGTTAGTTTAAAGTAAAGCCTTTTTGTGTTTAATCTGTTCTTGGGTTCTCCACCTTGTTTTTTGTTAGTTTTTGGGTTGCAAACCTTGACAGTGATTGTATTTTGACAAGTTTTACATAAAACTAAGCCACAGAAAATTAAGTGTTTGGAGGGACTGGCAGTTTGTTGAAAAGTTTTATGTTAATACATTTATCTATTTTGCATTTGAAAAAAGACAGTGCGGGACATGGAAAGTAAGCAGATACTAGGAGAACACAATTTTAATGGGAACTTTTCTTTTTACTGTATTTTAGGTTACTGAACCATTTGAATTGATGGGGATGGACCTCATTGGTAAATTGACACAAACAGAGAGTGGGCATCAATACATTTGTGTAATGATCGATTATTTCACAAAATGGCCCCAGGCTTATCCTTTGAAGTCAAAGGCAGCAAGTGAGGTGTCGCAGTGCATCATCAAATTTGTGCACCAGTTCGAGTCTCCGAAAAGAATTCTGACTGACCAAGGGAAAGAATTTGTCAATGCCGTGAGTAGTATATAACAAATTGCCAACATTAATGCTGCATGTTACTTTTTTAAGCAACTGTTACACTATTATGGTTCACTTTACAGAATATGGCATTATTTTGTTTTTGTTTCTTATATCTTCCTATTTTAGGGAAGTTATGAACATGCAAAAAAAAAAAAAAGAATATTGTCCTTATTTTTCTCTGTTTTTCTTTAGATCAATTCAAGAGTATGTGAATTACTTGGAATAAAGCGAAGCCTATGTTCACCTTACCACCCCCAGACAAATGGTTTGGTTGAAAAGATGAATGGGACAGTTCAGAGGTGAATGCTTTTTTTACTAGACCACTTAACTTGCCACCTTGCGAGCCTGTTGACAGCTGCATACTATGAAACTTTAATTTGCTTTACAGCACCTGTTGTGCTATGTCTCAACTATATCCCTGTATTTAGAGATGGAATAAAAGACTCAACCCACATTAATTTGGAAAGGTTTAACTAATAAACACATAATATTCAATGAAGAGTGTAACTTTTGATTTAAAAAAAAAACCCCATCAAACTAAAAGTTTATTAACTTAAAAAATGTTGTACTTGAAAATGTGTTAATTTTTACTTCTTACATGGTGCTCCACTGAGCTTTTATATGGAGAAATATAACTCCTATCAGATATAGTTGTTGTTGTTGTCATTATTATGATGACAGTATTTTAAATGTCTCATTGTTGTTCAGAGCCCTCAGCAAACTGGTGGGGGAGAGACCGGACAAATGGGATGAGTTCCTTGATGCGGTCATGTTTGGTCTTCGAACGAAGAAACAGATGACAACAAAATACTCCCCTACTATTTGATGT
Source organism: Acanthochromis polyacanthus (assembly GCF_021347895.1). NCBI lineage: Eukaryota > Metazoa > Chordata > Actinopteri > Pomacentridae > Acanthochromis > Acanthochromis polyacanthus. Next base: position 27,505,614 of record NC_067126.1, read on the forward strand.
TTGGTCGAGAAGCGCGGTATCCTTCTCAGATTCCAGAACACTACATGGTATGTTTATGGTCACAACTTCCATCAATGACATTTACTAAGGGAAGGTACTATTAAGAGAGATGGAAAACTCCCTTTGATTTTAAAACCCTGACCCTATTTATTAGTTTTCAGCTCAAAAGTTGCATACTCGTACTCGTACTAAAAATGGATATATCTCTGAAACCACAAGCTCTATTTGAATAGTTTTGGTGTCATAGTAAAGGGAACACTTTTGAGATTTGTTGAGAGTTGCTTATACGAGCATATGTGATACTGGTGAAGAGTAAATGAAAATGGCACACATTCATATTAAATAAAATTTAGGTTTGCCTGGAAAAAAATAAATAAATATAATAAAATAAATATCCCTTTAAAAATGATGGAGCTGAAGCTCTAAACCTTCATCAGACCATAAAACAGCATAAAAACATTATCTCTGCAAAGACTGACTTTAATATTATAAATAGAACAAAATTTGAGAAACTTTAGTAAAAATGGCTTATATAGTCCTGTAGCCCAGGTTCTGCTGTTTAATTTGATATACAACATCACTATGTTCCTTTGTAATTAGAGCATTATATTACTATGTGTTTGCCAGCTGACTCTCAATGTCCCCCAGTTGGGGGATCCTGGGGTTCTAAGAATTAACTATGACGGAAAGCAATCTCTTTTAACTCAAAGGTTGATGCCACTGTGGAAGCTGTGGTGGGCCAGGAAGATCTGTCACAGGACATCAACCACCAGCAGGAGCTAATGGAGGCTGTAAGGGGCAATCTTGCCAAAGGCCATGCAAAAGTAAAAGGCAAAACAAGCCACGTTTCACCAGACTTCAAAGTTGGGGATAAAGTCTATAGGGAAAACATTCGGAGCCAACAGCGAAAAGGAGGAAAGTTGGAAGCCAACTTTTTAGGTCCCTTTACAATTTTGGCTATCCAGGGCAAAAGTGTGGACCTGAAGGATGAAAAAGGGTCCATTTTCAGAAAGATAAATGTGGATCAGCTAAAGTTAACTGTCGAAGATGCCCCCAGAGTGCCCCACTGGGGTACAAAAATAAAATCCTCAGCCCCAGCTGCAGCATCCTCATCCCCATCCTCAGCAACAGCTGCACCATCCTCAGCCCCATCCTCTGCAACAGCTGCCCCATCCTCTGCAACAGCTGCCCCATCCTCTGCAACAGCTGCCCCATCCTCTGCAACAGCTGCCCCATCCTCTGCAACAGCTGCACCATCCTCTGCAACAGCTGCACCATCCTCTGCAACAGCTGCACCATCCTCTGCAACAGCTGCACCATCCTCTGCAACAGCTGCCCCATCCTCAGCAACAGCTGCCCCATCCTCAGCAACAGCTGCCCCATCCTCAGCAACAGCTGCCCCATCCTCAGCAACAGCTGCCCCATCCTCAGCAACAGCTGCCCCATCCTCAGCAACAGCTGCCCCATCCTCTGCAACAGCTGCCCCATCCTCTGCAACAGCTGCCCCATCCTCTGCAACAGCTGCCCCATCCTCTGCAACAGCTGCACCATCCTCTGCAACAGCTGCCCCATCCTCTGCAACAGCTGCACCATCCTCTGCAACAGCTGCACCATCCTCTGCAACAGCTGCACCATCCTCTGCAACAGCTGCACCATCCTCTGCAACAGCTGCACCATCCTCTGCACCATCCTCTGCACCATCCTCTGCACCATCCTCTGCACCATCCTCTGCACCATCCTCTGCACCATCCTCTGCACCATCCTCAGCAACAGCTGCACCATCCTCTGCACCATCCTCAGCAACAGCTGCACCATCCTCTGCAGCATCCTCAGCCCCAGCTGCAGCATCCTCAGCCCCAGCTGCACCATCCTCAGCCCCAGCTGCACCATCCTCATCCACATCCTCAGCAACAGCTGCAGCATCATCAGCCCCAGCTGCACCATCCTCATCCACATCCTCAGCAACAGCTGCAGCATCATCAGCCCCAGCTGCACCATCCTCAGCCCCAGAATACACTGGATTTCCAGAATATACTGAGGCTGTTGCAAAGAAATGTAAGATTTCTTTCAAATATTAATCAACACACTTGGACTTTAAATGATTTCTCTGAAAACAACAATTTGTGTAATATTCAATGTTTATATTTTGGGCTATGTTGACCCTTAATCTTGTTATTACTCACTTTCTTTTGGGCAGATGTACAGGATGCCTTGGCAGGACAGGATTTTCATGTGGTTCTGTCTAAGATTGGAGCCTACAAGCTGTTCTACTGGGACATACAGCGAGTTGTTGCAGACATGGAGTTGGAAAGTGAGGTAAAATAATCTTGAATTTTTTTTTAGCAAATATAAAATTTAACTCTTTTTTTATGTCAGCTATAAAGATGTACATTTCATTGCAATCAGTTTAATTAGCTTTTTTCTTTTTGCATTTTTTCCCAGTCAATAAATGCATACCTTTCAGTCCTTGTGAGAGATCACAATCTAAAGAACACCCAGAAGGCAGCATTAATCGATTCTTTTGCAATGACAGCAATTTGGAATCGTAGGTCCCAAAGACTTAAGGTTTGTATAACTCAAACTCTACATGAAATTGCTGTAAATGATTGGACCATTCAAAACAGTTCCCTGAAAATCTAATTCCCTCAAACATATTCAATTTTAGATTAAACCCCTGGACTACGACATAATTGTGGGAGTTATCAACGAGCATCACCACTGGACTCTTGCGGTAAAATCTATAATTTACTATCAAACCATAAAACAAATGAACAAATAGATACAAATGCACATATTTCATACATAATTATACACTTGATTAAGTAAACGAAAACATATTCTTTTTTCATTGTAATAATTTTTAGGTAATCTACCCACATGAAAAAAAATCCCTGTTCCTTGATCCAATGGGGGAGTCGAAGCAAGGCATCCAAAGATGTTTGGAAACAACAAGGTAATGAATGCTTGTTAACATTTCAGCTTGAAAGTAAGCATGAATAGATGATTATTCAAAAGTAATTGAAAAAATCTATGCTGTAAAAACTGATAACACCAAACTGCTATCCTAACTTAAAATATTTCCATGTTATTATTATTAATCTTATCTTTATTTAGAGCCTTCATGCGGAAGAAGGGCTGCCAAGTCTCAAGGTGGAAGTGTGATACTGTCCCACATCCAAACCAGCCAGACGTTACCTCATGTGGAGTCTTTGTTTTGAAAGTATGTTTTTTGGTGTATTTGAAACTGTGCCCTTGTCTATTCATTACTGTGTTGTAATATTAAAGAATGTCAACCAAGATATAATTTTAAGTGTTAATTTACACTTTAACACCAAAAGTTATTTACTGACACTAGATTTATGGCTCTGATTTATGCTGTGCATGAATGAACTTTTAAACCTAAGCTTACAGCTCTAGAAATTTGTCTTTTCAGTTTGCAGAAAAACTGTTGGAAAAACAAACTGTAGATTTCCCATCGACAAAACAAGACATCAACACACACAGGATGAAAATTGCAGTCACACTCCTCCTTGAGACTGGTAAATAATATATAAAATAGTAAATTGTTATCCAATGAATTTTCCTTTTAAGAAATAAACATTCTCAAACAACTCTGTGATTACACTACAAGTATGGAAATCTGAATAAATAGACAATGGTGACCAAAAAATACTATTTTCTTTGTTTTAGATGACCTGACAGACATATGCTTTTCCTGTGGGGAAGAAGAGCGAGAGACAGAAATCAACTGGGTGAGAGAATGTGTCATCAAATAAAAATTGCAATTTATTGTAGAAAAGAAGGACAACCTATTTCATGCATGCAAATTTTTTTCCAGATTCAGTGTGAGGCCTGTTTGAGGTGGTTCCATCATGTCTGCGTCGAAGGTCCACCAATAGACCAAGTCTTCCTGTGTGTTGCGTGTGTGTGATAATTAACAGTGCCTCATGTATATAGTTCAGGAAATGTGTTCTGTTGCTTTTAAGTTATGTTCATGTACAGTGAGAGTGTTGTTTTCATTGAAGTTTTTTTTTTTTCACTTAATTTATTTCAACTTTTAGTTTGTAAAGAAAATGTATGTAACTTCACAACCCACCCCAAGTAGAAAATGTTCATTGTTCATTGTCCTTTCTACAGAATAAATATTTGATCCTTTTCAGGTGGCTATACAATACCTTAGCCAAAATTAAACACAATGTGCCTACTGGTCTTGGTATTTTTCTTTTTGTAAGTCTTTCTCTTGTTATTCTGAGAAAAATGTTTGGTCTCCAGTATTATCAGGCTTGATCAGAAATGACCACAAAATAAATGTTAGGATGGTAGTTAAAGATTTGACCCGTTTGAAGGGGGGATACAGATTTTTGCAGGCAGGCCAGATATGGGCTGAAATAATTTGTACCCCCCGTAACTTAGGATAGAAATGAGCTAGTCCATTCAAAGTCTCCAGTATTGTCAGGCTTGATCAGAAATGACCACAAAATAAATGTTAGGATGGTAGTTAAAGATTTGACCCGTTTGAAGGGGGGATACAGATTTTTGCAGGCAGGCCAGATATGGGCTGAAATAATTTGTACCCCCCTGTAACTTAGGATAGAAATGAGCTAGTCCATTCAAAGTCTCCAGTATTATCAGGCTTGATCAGAAATGACCACAAAATAAATGTTAGGATGGTAGTTAATGATTTGACCCGTTTGAAGGGGGGATACAGATTTTTGCAGGCAGGCCAGATATGGGCTGAAATAATTTGTACCCCCCTGTAACTTAGGATAGAAATGAGCTAGTCCAGTCAAAGTCTCCAATATTGTCAGGCTTGATCAGAAATGACCACAAAATAAATGTTAGGATGGTAGTTAAAGATTTGACCCGTTTGAAGGGGGGATACAGATTTTTGCAGGCAGGCCAGATATGGGCTGAAATAATTTGTACCCCCCCGTAACTTAGGATAGAAATGAGCTAGTCCATTCAAAGTCTCCAGTATTATCAGGCTTGATCAGAAATGACCACAAAATAAATGTTAGGATGGTAGTTAAAGATTTGACCCGTTTGAAGGGGGGATACAGATTTTGCAGGCAGGCCAGATATGGGCTGAAATAATTTGTACCCCCCCCGTAACTTAGGATAGAAATGAGCTAGTCCATTCAAAGTCTCCAATATTATCAGGCTTGATCAGAAATGACCACAAAATAAATGTTATGATTGTAGTTAATGATTTGACCATTCTGAAGGGGGGTACAGATTTTTGCAGGCAAGATATGGTCTGAAATAATTTGTACCCCCCTTGTATCTTAGGATCAAATAGAGTTTACCTGTGCAAACTCTCCATTGTTTTAGGCTTTATTAGAAATGACCATGAAATAACCATAAAAATGGTTCTGAGGGTAGTTCATGGTTTGACATGGCCAAGCAGGAAGAGGGACACAGTTTTTGCAGGTTAAAAAATATGGTTGTAATTATCTGCATCCCCTTCAATAATTTTTCTGTGAGCCTGAATTGAACTGTGGTTAATCTGCATATTCTGATGAAAAACAAAACATAGCAAATGAAACATAGCTAATGAACTGCACCAATATTATTATTTTTTTTTCATTTTTCATTTTCAGGGGTGGTAAAAATGCACATCAAACGGTTGCCAGGTTTATATATGCAAAGAAAACGTGGAATTAGAAATACCATTGATAAGGCTGTCTTTAATTTCTTATGAATAACATTTCCAGTGAAAAATGCAGTCGTAATAGTGCGAGTAATATACTAAAATGCAGCAGTGATATTATTATTATTATTATTATTATTACCATTGTGCTGGCAGAGCTTTAAAGTTAGTGTTCAAACTGTGTCTCAAAAAATACAATTGTTTACAAGCTTGTGTTTGGAGTTGTCTTACTTTTAGGTCGAGTCCTTACGTTTTTCATGGATACGTGCTATTATTTTGAAAGTGTGGACACAACTTCCGGATGATCGTACATTGCAGTAGCAGGCTAATCGAAGAAAAAGTATCCCAAAGAGCAGTCAAAGCTCAGCGTATGACCATGGTATGAAGAGAGATAAAGCATTACTTGTGAAGAGTATAGATCCTTTGGAAGAGCTTTTCTTCACGGCGCTGCACAGTGTAATAAATGACGACAGTTCGACAACTTCAAGAATTTCAAAAAACGGACTTGTTTATTTTGATAGATACATTTTGTACTCTCAAACAAAACAAAACTGAAATAAGATAACACTCACTCATCCATACAACAATATGCATAATAGCATTTGCCATTTTATACCGTAAAATTCCATCCTTATAGCGCTTGACGTGCGCGCTCCCGTGGACAGGGGATACACTTCCTATCGGGGGTAAGTACCTTGGCACAACACCGGCGTTGCTTTAGCGGGAGCGAGCGTTGGTATAGCGGCGTTCTGCGCATATTGCGAGCGGTGAGGAGGGGGCAATTTTCCGCCCCGGCAAAGTTCACCCCCGCTCCACCAACGCCCAGTCAAAGTTTGGCACCGCTAGACGCAAGTTCGTGGACGATTGGGTCCACTAGGCTAACGCAATCTTGAATGCTGGACCACCGCTGCTTCGCCAGCGTTGTCCGGGCGGCGATTAAACGTTGCACAAACTTCGGTGGAGCGGTTGTAAGCGTTTTACGAGCGGACACGGGATTGCTGGAACGGTGTCGGGCGTTGAAGCAGCGATCCATGGCGGCGATGAACTTTGGTTTGGCGTTGTTATAGAGGTGTCGGAGCGGGACCAGAATTTGGCTATAAATACGCTCGCAATATGCGCAGAACGCCGCTTTACCAACGCCCACTACCGCTAAAGCAACGCCAGCTTCAGCGGTGCACCGCTAAGCCAACGCCGTGTTTTCGATTTTTTTTTTTTTTTTTCCCATTTTGTGTGCGGTGACGAGCGTTGTCGAAATTTGCCCCCCCCCCCCCCCCCCCCCCCCCCCCCCCTACCGTTCAAGGAACGCTCCAGCAAAGTTCGGGTGGTGTGACCGGGCCGCAAAGTTCGGGTGGTGTGACCGGGCCTTAAAGTATATGACAAATGCTTAAACAAAAGGTGTCTGTCTGTCAGCTCTGTATCCAGTGCCAAGGACTCTTTACAGCCAGTTTGAAAAATTAATAAATTGCCAAAGACATGGAATATTGTTCATTTTCTCATATGGTGCTCATGAACAATATTTACAGTACACTTTTCCAAATGTAGAATAGCATCTATACACTTACATTTAACACAGATTGCAGCAGAGTGATGCACAATTCTTGTATAACAGCAGGTCATGATTTTACATTTGTTGCTATTGGATAAGAAAGTGAAGGTTGTTACCTAGGAAAAATAGAAATAGCTGTCTGAATGAGTCATTACAGTGAAGGGTGTATTGTTACCAAAACATGTTCACCTGGGATACAAGATAACAAAATACATGAGTTTACTGAAAATGAGAAGTTACTGATTCCAGCAAAGTGAAGTCAGATTTTATTTGTGTTGTTCATGCTTCAAATATGTCTGTTTTAACGTGACCATTTTTCCAGTGAGACTTTTATTGTAAAATGTTTCCTTTCCACTCCTGGCAGCTTTATTTAGATTTCTTTTTTCAATAGTGCAAGAGTGTTGGTGTTGCATTGTTCACCTGAGAGTATAAAACCTCAGTATAGTATCATTTCAAATACACTGCATTAGCAAGATGTTTTCAATACATCGTTGCCATGCTTTAGTTTTAGAAATTATAAGTTTTTAGAGTAGCAAAACTTCTTGTCAGACCTTTCTGTTGGCAATAGTTTTTGTGCTCTAGCTCTTTCCAGGTTTTAAATGTGTCAGTTCTGTGAGTTTTCTCGCTCTGTAATGATAAAGAAAATAAAATCAAAAATAAAATTGGTCTGGTTTCCCTTCTGATGGTTGGCCACCTGGAACAACTCCTCACACAGTAGGCTCCTGGCAGCCACAGATCCACTGTACATGGTGTAAGAGTGAAAAGGACTGCACACAGTATAATTTAGACCCACGATGCTTTGCAAACACTGTAATGACATAGCGGACAAATGAGTGAGTGAGGCGGCCAGACACTACCCGTCGCTCCAGAGCTTCACCAGACCTGGGTCTGGTTTGTCTCTGCTGTCTGTTGCTGTGCCACCACAGTTCAAATTTCTATCTACTCAAGCCATCCACCAACGGTTTTTCCTTATTCCGTTTTTTTCTCTTTCCGTTAATTATGAGTCATTTCACTTCAAGGCATTTCATTTGCATTTTTATTGGAAACTCTTGACCATACATAATTGAAGTTACATGGGTTGATCATGTAGGGCACCATGGCACGTCTCACAATGAGCCTTTTTATACAGAATTTGTTATCAATTTTCAGGCTATACAGTAATCACGGGGTGATTAGGTTTTTATGGACTTTTCATGCCACATATGTTTATAGTCCTGTAAAAATGGTTTATTGTACTTTTCTAGCAAGCAGCTTATTTCCCTCAAGAAGTAGCACCTCAAAGTGATAAATGCAATAAAGATAGCACCACAGAGTACAGTGAGGTGCAGAACTGTGCCTTCTGCCTGAGGTGTGTTGTCTCCTGGTTTTAATATGCGCTGTGTGGGAACCAACCTGCGTATTTTCACTGACAACATACAAGCCTGTCCAAGGTCCTTGTCTGATGTATGACTCACGTGACCCTGAGCTGTTGTCGAGCCGAGGCAAAGAAGAAAAAATGTGTCTTTAGCTTTTGTAAACATTGTTGGTTTCTAAGCTCTGTGGGTTTGGTTCTTTAGCCAAACAGGCTGGCATTGATTTCATTTCAGTCACTTTGCTCCTTTTATTCTCTGTCAAGTATGACAACAGAATGAACTGAGTTAAGATGGTGCTTGATAATAGTGGAAACTTGAATAACATTCTCGCCTTGCTACATCTCGTGCATTGAAAAGTGTAGCCATCCATTTAGGATTGAAGATTCAGGCGCTTTTACAAGTGTGTTGCTGAACGTTACGTCAAACAATCATTTAAAACAGAAAAATACTAACTTTAACTTTGACATCCCTGTTTTTTGTCAAAGTACCTTGTACATTTGACATGCAGTCAAGCTAATTTGTTTGTTTCTTTTGATGACTCAAGGTGATTGTTATGATGCTGAAGTAGGAGGAGAAGATGTAGGATGCTGATTGTGTTGCCATGGTATAGGCATTAGTGTTGATTTTGAACAACTAAACAGAAAACATCAAAATATGATAGAAAAGGCCATCCAGTGCTTCAAGATTAAACATTTCATTAAAATAATACAGGAAGCCTATTGCAACATTAAGGGATTTGTTATTAATAAATTCCATATATATTGCAGTACACATTTTGTATATCTGCTGCACTATCCTGACTTTGATTACCCTTCAGAATCTCTGCTTTGTTCATATCTTGATGGCGATTTAAACTGACTATCAGACTACTGCCGCACTTTTAATTTAAGTATATTAGAATCCCATGTGTGCAAGCTTCCCTCGGTTGCTTCTCTCCTCCAGAACCCCCCCCCCCCCCTTTTTTTTTTATTCAGTGTGATATAAGAACGCAAGACATTTCTTGCCATATTATGAATTAAAAGCTCATGGCACTGCTGACTCACACAGCTTTGATCTTCAAGAAACGCAGGAGTCCTCAATAGAATGAGAAGTCTGTGCTAATAGATTATTATTATGCAGTAAAAAGTAGAAAATTATTATTGAGGTATCCATGGAGGTGGAAACAAACAGGTTATTCAAGCTAGTGGCAGTGAGTCACTGTCATCATTTAAAGTACAAATTAGTTGAAAAAATTAAGTTATTACAGTCTTTTAAGAGGCCAACTAAATTCTGAAACCGTAAGAGCAAAACTGAGGTGTGATATGCAAGTATTTGAGGAGCAGGGTGTTACAAAAAGACACTGTAGATGATATTAAAAGGTAAAGTTTCTTTGAATAAAAGTCGTCTTTAATTTTGTATTTAGGTGAGTTCATCAGCACATTAGCAATTGCATTCAAAAATTTGGACAACTGATAATTTTACATCTTTCATTTTTAAAAACTCATTCACACAACCTTAATTTATATTCACTATACTTTTGAATGTGAGGTCATATTAATGTTTTGTAAAGAAAACCCTTGGTATTTATTCTATTTCATCTATATACCACTAGCTGTTGTCTTCTAATTCCATGCTTATGCTGAATTAAGCTGCTGACTCTAGTTTCATTTTTGACACCAGTATGAACGTGGTTTTGATCTCATCAACTTTTTGCAGGACAGTGAAACACTTTTCCATAAATGGCAGAGTTCTTCAGTTTAGTTGTCATCATCTATTGGCTACAAAACAGCACCAAAAAGTGGCATTATCAAATTTGCAGCGTATTTCAATGCCTGTACATGAACTATTTGTCACCAGGAAAATTATGAAAACGCCAATAATGTTTTTAAATGAGTTATTCTGCCATCCCAATATCCGCTCTGTGCACATTGTCTGATCCACATGTTCATGCATTAGCTGATTGCTTTGGACCATATGCAGAGGTAATTATGAGAAGAGTTTGCCTATAGAAGCTGGAGACAATTGTTCAATCAAAATCTGCTTCTTTTCCTCTTTGAATTGCAAGAGGTAAAATTAGATTACACTCTCTGGCAAAATTCAAGATTTAAAAAAAATACACTGTTTGGACACAACTCAAGAAAACTTGTAAACAACATCCAAGCATCTATATGTCTCACACTGTCTTGTCACAGTGTTTCTATGCCAACTTTGTGCACAAACTAATCTGCTAGGGTGCCTGAAACTAGTTTGCTTAAAAGCCCTTGCTTGATATATGTCATGTATGGCTCTTAATATTTTACATATTGGCAAGCAAGCAACACTTTAATCGCTCATGCAGACGGTTGAAAATACTTTTCTGATCTCTTTGCAGCTTGAGGGGAAATATAGAGTACTTTAAAATGCCGGTCGTGTATCTGTCGCCCATCAGCAAGTTTTAACATTAGTAGTGTAACCGAGCAACTGTTCCTAGCCTGCAGGTACTTGTGAAATTTGTGCCGGCAGGTACTCCTAATAATAACACAGATTTAGGCTCAGTAGTCATAAAATAGTCTCTGCCAAACATTTAATTGCCTTTTTGTTTGCAATAATACTGTAACCAATGTATTATATTGGTGACTGTGATTAGAAATGCAACAGCAGAGATTTGCAGTATGTATCTAAGCAGTGAAATTACAGACTAAGCTTAAAATTAATTCTGTAATAATGCAGCACTGCATGTGTGGGGTTTGTAGGATTGACAAATGTGTCATTTAGGGGTTTAATTGAAACCATAATTTGTCGTGTTGTAGATCTGCCATGCATCAGAAAACATTCAGACCTGTCCACTTTTTTGCACACTAAATTTAATCATAAAGTGATAAAAAAAATTACATTTTTTCATGTTAATATACACCCAATAGCACATAATGACAATGTGAGAACATCTAATTAAATACCTTGTAGGAGCCACTTCAGCAGCCATTACACTTCTAAGTGTTTGCACAGCTGGATTTGGGCAGTTTATTTTTCCTGGCGTATTCTGTCAAACCATGTCAGAATGGAAGGGAAGGGTCTGTGAACTGTCTTTGTTTTTTTTGTTTTTTTTTTAAGATCTTTCCACAGATGTTGGTTTAAATCTGGGCTTTGACACAAGAACAGTCAGAGTTGTAGCAACAGACAGACAGACAGACACTATTCGCTCTCTTGGGGAAATCCAAGGTATCCATTAGCTCACATGTTACAATTAAGAAAATAAGGTGCGAATCAAGCTGGTAGAAGACTAAGTTATGGTACAATAAAAAACCGATGCTGTTGGTGGAATTAAAAAAGTAAATACAGTATACCAATGAAACAAGAAAAGCACTAGGAGAATGCAGTACTTCGCCAAGGCTGCTTAGTCGTATCCTTTCTGACTACTGAAATCTTGAAAGAATTTGTGGCAGGAATCATGGTACTATAGAATGTGGCCATTAAATATAGATGTACCCACAAAGTGACCTTGTGCTGAGCACTGACGTGTGTTATGCATGTGTACATTATGAATCACATGACCTAAATATGTAGCGGGCTGCAGGAATTGATGTTACTCGGAAACAGCCCCGCAATTTAATCAGTTGTTCCGTGTATCATTTCTAACAGATAAGTCCTGATAAGTCCGCAACAAACGATTTGTCGTAGGATCGCAATCATGTGATCGTCAGCAGGTAGCTGACGTACTGTTCATTTGTAGTCACAGCTACAGTGACAGCATGCTGCTGTCTCGCAATGATACAGAAATGTTTAACAGATCTGTGCATCCAGACTATATGCTGCATTACTGCCAAAATCTAATCGGTTGGTGCCTTTGTCATTTCTGACCTTCCCTGAAATTTCATCCAAATCCGTTAGTCCATTTTTGAGTAATGTTGCTAACAGACAGACAAACAAACATACTGACAGACAAACGTACGTCGATCGTCACATACCTCCGCCGTTCCTTGGCAGAGTAATAATAAGCATGTATCAGGGGTTCTTGGGTCCTGATAGACCCAGAATTTTTGCACAGTTGAAAACCACTCTGGCGTGTTGAGGCTGTGTGATCTGGGCCACAGTCATGCTAATAAGTGAACCATAGCCCCAGTCACAATCCGAGCACACTCTGGAGCAGTTTTTAAGGACCCTCTGTATTGGACTGCTTTCATCCTTCCATCACATCTGACCAGTGTTCCTGTCTCCACTGCTAAGAAGCACCGTCATAGTACCATCATGCTGACACCACCATGCTTAGTTGGAAAGAATGATGTCAGCTACATTTTGAGAAGTGCCTGGTGTTTGCCAGACATAGTGCTTGGAGTTTGCTTAAACAATTCAGTATTTGTCTCCTTAGACCAGAGAACGCTTTCCTTCATTCTTTCAGAATCAGTCAAATGGAGTTTGGTGGACTCCAAGCAGGTGGACATGTGTCTTCTACTCAACGTGGCTTCTGTCTACCAGTCATAAACACCTGATTGATGAAGTGCTGCTGAATAGGTGTCCTTTTGGCGGCTTCTCTCCAACGGTCTGTTGGGTCCCTGGTCACCTCTTTGACCAAGGACCAAGTTAACCAGGGAGATGACCAGGGACCAACTTTATGAAGAGTTCTTGTAGTTTTAGACTTCCTACATTTGACAGTTATTGGGACAACTCTGCTCCTGGGAGTATTTAAAGCATTAGACATGGAATTCCTTGGACTCAGTGTTTTAGTTTTAGTGTGACTTGTCGGCTCTTCAGATACACAGCCGTTGTAATTTCCACATTATGCCAAATTTAGTTGATCTGCCACAGGTGGACTTAGTCAGCTTCTAGACACATCTCAAGGATTGGTAAAGGAAATGAGATGCAACTGACCACAACTTGGAGCTACAGCAAAGGGAGTAAAAATATTAGTGAAAACATTTGTACATGGGGGGGCTGGGGCTGGGGCTGGAGCTTATCCCAGCTGACTCGGGCGAAGGCAGGGGACACCCTGGACAGGTCGCCAGTCTGTCACTCAACATGGGAGTTTTGAGTTTTTAATACATTTGGTAAAAATGTCTAAAACCATCTTTTTTGACTTTGGCACGACAGATTATTGAGTGTAGATCGATAAGGGAAAAACATAATAAAAATATTCGTTTAAAACTGCATTCACAACACAATAGTGTGCAAAAAGTGAGGGGGTCTGAATACTATCTGAAGATACACTGTCAGTAGTGTTATTCCATGATATTTGGCCATTTGTGTGTGACCATCATTAATTATTCCACCATGCATCCGTCTGGCTTCAGTACACAAACAACAAATGGTTGTATCAAACTGTAGGAGGTTATATGCAAATGATTGCTACAATGGAAGATGAGTAACTATGACTATTTATACTCCTTTGCCAGTTTATTATGTACAGTCTATATGAAGCCAACACAGCTCTGAAATACAAACTTGCCTGTTAAAATTTGAAATGTTCAGTTGTTTTTTTTAACCTAGTTTGGGAAAGTCTTGATTCAACATTCTGAATATTTTTGAGGCTGTAGTTTTTGTTACTGCTGGGTTACACTACACTGCGTGGTTCAGTGGTGTTTCAATACTTGGTCTACTCTTGCTGATTTAGGGAATGTTACGATCCAACCTCTAAGTGTTGGCTGGACGCAACAAAATACCCAGATGGTATTGGTTAGGTGAAGGGATTATTGCTTAGTGGCAAAAAGGAACATAAAAGTGACAATGAAACACAAGACTGGTGAGTGTTGCTAAATCAAAGAACGGAATAAAACAAAATGAAGGCCAACAGAGTTCCCAAATTATCTAAACCCAAAACAAAACAACTGAACTCCCTAGTCAAACATAACTACATCAGCAACACCCACCACCAAGTAACAAAAACTAATACAATTGTGTGCACAAAACAAACTAAACAAAACTTGTGCCTCACACTCACTGATTACACAGTTCACAAAGACTCTAAACACAGAGTGGCTTCTTCCCTAAGGCGGCAGGCTGCTAACTGGAGCCTCAGTCTCCACTTGAGACAGTAGGCTCCACACCAAGGTAGCAGCACCCAACAGAAACCCAAAGTGTCGGCAGAACCCACCACGAGTATCTACCGACCGAAGTGTCTGTGGTACCCACCAACCCACCACAAGTACCTACAGACCGAAATGAAAACTAATTTTCACTCACAATGAGGCACCAGGGTGGACTGGACACAACTACCAGCCACACTGACTAATAACATGGTGGCAGGTATATAGCCTGCAGGTGTGGTGCTGGCTGCATCTGGTTGGTCAGAGGTGGAGGGGAGCTGGAGGGTGGCCCAATCAGGAAGGTCGGAGGGCGAGGAGAACCGGATTGCTGTGCAGGTCGTCAGCTCTGGTGTCATCAGCTGGAATGGCTGGCAGCTGGGGTTCCAGAGACTCTGAAACAACCACATCTGAACCCACACATGTAATTCTCTCCCACACAAAGGCCCAACAGGACATCACCCCCAGAAACCAGACGGCACACCAACACTAGTGGCCGTAACAGGCAAAATATTAGAAACAGACAGTTATTGCAAGGCTGCTGTGTTAATGTTACTTTTAGCTGATTTACCTACTGCATTAGCACTGCATGTTTGTTTCATGTTTCATTAAACCGCACATTTTTACTGGTCCCTGAAACTTGGAGATCTATGTGAAATACCTTCTCGAAAGTCTCAAATTATGATTAATTCTCTTCTTTTCCTCCTTTTCTGCTCCCTTTATCTTTTCCAGAAATTGCCAAAGAATTCTAAAAACATTTTACTGTGTGATGTCTTGTAATTGATCAGCTGTGTTCCCTAGAGAAACAAATCCCAGCAGTCCAGATTGGTGGAGACAGATGAAGGTTATGTAAAAAGTAAAAAAAAACAAAATATTGATCTTCTTTTTCATAATTAACAGGTGCAACTAGGAGGCTGTCTCCCTTGGCTTTTATTAATCTTCTGACAATCTTGACGTCAACACTGTGGTTTTTGAAAAGAGGACAGATTCTTGGGATCCAGCTTGACTCAACATCCAAAGTCCCAGACCAGCTAACAGGTAAAACACACCACTGTTCGCGTATACATGTAGAATGTGTGTTGCTAGATCTAGTGGCTGCTTCCTATTAACTGTGAATACAAAATAATATAACTTGCCACTCTCAAAATTCAACACAAATCATCAAAGGAAAACAACAGCTTGTGCTGTTGCTTTGTATTGGATCTTGTCTTTCGCTAAAACGTGGAAAATACTCGTATTTTTCACCTCCTTGACATGTTTGTTTTGAAATGGAATGATGAACCCTGTGAGCATACATGGACACTTTTTGCAATTTGACCCTCCTTTTGTGCACCTGTAACACAGCTATGCTCATATACTAATGCAACTCCACTGCTCAGATGTCCTAGAGATAATTCACTACATCCAAGAACCTGAGTGCAGCTCTGGCCAGTCAGAATCATTGCTGGAAATGTGATAATTAGAAATAAAGCGTGACTGTATGCCATAATTGCTGCAGTAGCTCCCCAAACCTGAATGAATTAGCCCAAAAACCAGCCCAAACCTCTTATAGTATCATGGAAAGCCTGTTCATAATCATCTATGTCTATTATAAACATTTGAGATGTGATGAATATCTGTCAGAAAGAGAAAGCGAAACATTTACAAAAAGAGAAAGAGAGAGACAGAAAGAATGCTTGTTACCTCCGCAGATGAAATGGGTGTGTGGGTGGATGTACATGTGAGTGCAGGCTGCTAGGAGCTATGAGTGGGAAGTGGGTACTGAGTGGGAAGAGAAGAGCTGCTTTAGTGAGACAATCAGCACCAAGACCCACTGAAAGGCAGTCACGCTTTCATGGCTTCTCTTTGTTTTCTGCGCTTGAAAGACAGCGTTCCAGGTAGCGAGGTCGGCTGTGGATGGTGGATTAATAGTGACTCTCTATGTGTGTCTGTATGAGGGTTAGTAGATGGTTTCCCTGCCCATTACTGTCATGCAAAATCATGATGTGTCTAGCTACAAGTCTGCATGGAAACAGGATAGAATAGATTAAATACACTAGACAGATAGTGTATTATTATGAAAATATTTAAAAAAAATAAGCAACCAATACATTATCCTGAGAATTCAGTTTGATTGTGTGATACAGACTGAACACTTTTATGTAAAATGTAAAAATGTGCTCACTGAGACTCAATATAACACAACAGCACACTGCAACAAGATTGTATTCAATAATATTCCTAAAACCAACATGTAAAGGACGTTTGACATGTATTTTAATCATGTAAAATGTTTCAATCATAATAGAGTGGTTTATAAAACACAACATTTTTATGGGTCAAGTTTGTTTTTATTTGGTGTAATACTTGTCGAAATAAATTTTATCGACAAATATTAAATTAGAATATTGTAAAAAGCTAAAGCAATAGAGAAGGCTAAGCATGAACAAATGGAAAGAACTGGTGCAGAAAATTAACTGGAAGTTCGGAGAAAGTACATCACGCTGCTGTGCTTTTGATGAAAACCATCTAGTGGGTCAGGAATCAACCAGTGTCTTTCTCTTCTTTCTTTTTTTTTAAATCGGTGCATGTTCTCAGGCTTTTAAAGGCCTCTCCAGTACTAATAACATCATTTCTGGATTGACGCTGCCAAGAGCCATTTTTTAATGCTGTTCAACATCGTTTTTTGCTTTTATGCCAAAAATCACAAGTGTGCATATTTCCAAGATGTAAAGCCTTTGAAGCAGCGGTTACATTACACCCGAACTCACCACTGAAAGCTGCCCTGATAAGGTCTTATTTAACAGCATCTTAAAGCAGACTTCAGATGGGCTTCCTTTCAGGTTTTATAAAAGGACTTCAGTGAAGATTTTCTGTAAAAGTGCACAATGACAGGAGGATGTTAGTATTTATACTTATTCTATATGCTCTTCCACAATTCATGTGTTATGTGAAGTAACCACAAAGAGTGGATGTATTATTTGAGAGGGGCTTTTGATGCTTTTAGCGAAGAACTTGTGGATAAAAGTTAGACCATTTGACCCCATGTCTTATTTTGGAACAGTTGTACAGGCAAAACTCCATTTTCTTGCACCAGTTAAACCAGCCGCAGGACTGCCAAGTATGTTCTAACATGAAACCGTCTGGAACAACAACAGGAATAGCTTTAGCTCTTGGGAAATATATCTTTTTCCTGAGAGTTAGATGAGAAGATCAACACTGCCATCATGTTTTTTTGGTAAGGTAGTGTCTACAGATACGGACCCGTACCCGTAGCCTGTGGGCTACGGATACGGCACTTTCCATTTGCCAGACAGATACGGACCCGTACGCGAGTCTCGCGAGTCAAGAAGCTGCTAATCACTGCAAACTGTTGAAAGGTAAGCTAAGGTTAAGGTTAGGGTTAGTGTTAGGGTCAGGTTTAGGGTCCGTACCTGTAGTATCGATGCTACGGGTCCGTACCTCCAGCGTCTACTGGGAGTCACGTGACCAGATCTCGCGTATCTGATTGGCAAATGGAAAGTACGGGTCCGTACCTCTAGCAACTACCTTTAGGTAAATATGTAGCTGAGGCAGTTAGATAGCATCAAGACCAAAAGTAGGCAAAACAAATAACTATAATTTTGTATTTACTTTATATTTTACCTCTATTTTTAATTTTATATTTGAAATTACAAAAGTTTTTTTAAATGAAAAGATTGACTGAATTTACATGTCTGATAACATCAAACTATCATCATATAGCATAAAAAACTTAGTGTAGTTTTGTTTCATTGAATGTTAACAGCATCTGCTTATCAACACCTATAAAGCTTATTAATAAATGTCATTAAGCTGTCCATACGACAGTCCACTGTTTCGTATCATAACTGGACAACTTTTTGGCTAGGAGCAGTTGTCAAACAACCAGCTGATCCTCCAGTGAGTTACTGGTCCTGGCCAAATAATAGTCTGGCACATAACCCCAAAAAGATGCTTGTTTTAATACTTTTGTTTCGATATATTGGCATATTTTGTATATTTACTGTACGTACATGAGAAGAGTATCAGTCTAGTCGTTTCAGGGTCAGCAAAAAAGACAATGAGCATATTTCTCCAAATGTGAAACTATTCCTCAGCACATGTGCATGACCTTGCTTACAAATAAACGCACGCCTGCACACGTCTCCAAGCATGCAGCCGCTCATGTACAACATCCAAGCTTGAACATGCATACGAGCACACATACACAGGCACTGAAAGGAACCAGATCTTACATACATCCCCAGTCTCTGCTGCTCTCTGGCTCCTGCAGCTAGATGGCCCTCAGAGGAGAGCCCTGCAATGCAGCATCTGTGTGACTCACATACACACACATACACGCGCACAAACACACACACACACAGTGAGATGGCAGCATGTAAAAGTGCTCAGATCGTAGGAGGGAGATGAGGCGATAGAGAGCACAGTGAAAAGAAAGATAAAGCCTGATGAAAGGTGTAGGAGGAGGAGGAGTGTGTGGGTGGAGGAACAGTGATGGTAGGAGGTGGAGGAAGGTGAGGAGGAAGAAGAAATGACAGGTGGGGAGAACATTTCTAAGTGAAAGGATGCTAAGGATTTAGACAAAAGGCGAAGACGCAGATAGGAGCCGTGGAAATGAAGAATGGACTGCTTAATTGGCTTGGTGATTAAGTCTGGAAAGATTTTTTATGGCTGATGTGTTCGTCGACAGTTTATCAGTTGTGCTTGATCTCTTTAAGCTGGACACACATTGTGATAAATGCTTGAATTGACAGGGGGAAAATGGTCTTGAAATAATTGGAAATAAACTAGAATATTCACACAGCTTGCGAGTTTGTCTTCAATGAACTTCTAACTGCTGCACAGTGTCACTATTAGACTGTGATTTACTAATAGCTATTTTAAAGTGAAGAGATGTTATGGAGGAAAAATCTGTAATTCAGGTTTGATGCATTGATAGATTCAGATAAATCATGTTTCTAAAAACTCAAAAAAAGTAATCAACAGTAATTCTACAAATCAGACTTCTGATAGTCTTTGTTTCACTGTTGCGTCAATTAAGGTTACATTTTGTGAACGAATATATTTCAAAGGTTAAGAAGAATTTTAGAAATGTTAGAAAGGGCACAGGTGGTAGGAGTAATGGAGAAGAACAGACACTGTCAGCCTCTGGAAAAAACACACAATTCCACTTTCCCAACCTCTGTGACAAGTGACATGTGCATCTAAGTACCATATCAAAATTTAAAATGTTGTAGTTTCTGTCTTAATGGACTATTATTTATGTTTCAACTGGACAGCCCACGCACTATTTTGAGGTCATGGAAATGCATGTGAGGAGAAAGCGTTGAAGCGTGCGTGCGTGCGTGTGTGTGTGTGTGTGAGTTGGTTTGACTCTACTTATAAATAGTGTCTTTGCCAGTATATCTTCCGTCGATTGACTGCAGCTCTGTTGTTTCGTATGGATTGTGCCTCACTGGGAAAACACAGACGGAAAAAGTGATGGTGTCATGCTTTTCCCTACCTTCACAATTACTGTCAGTGTGCCCATCAGTAAGAGACTGAACTAGTAGCCTCTCCAATACTGCAGCTCAGTGGATGTCAACAAAACACCATGGTTATACTGGGCAGCTTGTGAAGTGGATAGTTCTTGGAAGACATTATGCTTTTTCACTTTTCCTTTCAAAAATGAAAGCTTTTAAAGACAAACAAATGAGAAGTACATGCTATGAGGATATCAAATGCTAATATCTGATACATTTTCATAGTCCGTCCGACCGTCCTCTAAATAACCTACTTCTCGAGCCACAGTTTTAGCTAGACAGTCAGGGGAGGAAAAGTACCCTGAGTGGTCTATTCTGAGGACACAGTGAGGAAAATTGCCCCCCACAGCAGCTGTAGAAAGCTTTTCAAGTTTTCCGACACACACACACACACACACACACACACACACACACACACACACACACACACACACACACACACACACACACACACACACACACACACACACACACACACACACAAAAAAAAAAAAAAACACTGGACTATTTTCTAGTAATGCTGCACTCAAACTTTACATAAGACTTAAAAATGCAGCATATTTACGGGATTATTTTCACAACCTGACATTTGCAGTGTGTTGGGAAATGCAACTCATCACTGATTCATTCCTGCAAAGTGATCAATTTGCCAGTGTGAGGCAAGTGACAGGAGCAGAGGGGATTCAGATGTCACCGTCATAAACACTGTTACGACGAGTAGCAATGTTGGGCTAAACGGTAGATGTAATACATCTCAGTTTGATGTTATAATGTACGCACTGAAGCAGATCTAAATGTGAAGCAACAATTGCAGATCATACTTCTATTGTACATATGCACATGTTGCTTAACAACCACTATGAATTAACTATAACTAATATATCATACAGCGAAGTCAGCCTCCTCATCAACTAATACATACACTGTTTTTGTTGCCTGGGGATTCTTTTTCTTTTGAAATAATGCTGTTTAAAATGACCTTGTAGTGACATACATATGTTTATTGTTGTTAGTGTAAAGAGAGACCGATAACCGTAGTTGTTAAGAAAATAGTTTTTACACGTTTCTTAGTAAAGCATTTCCTTGTAGGCAGTAGCTGAGTGGAACTTTATTCTGACTTTTCCCTTCTGTTTGTCAGCACAGTAGACATATTTGATAGAACAATAATTGTTAATGGCAGCCCTATAATGAGGATGTCATGGTTGCAAGATGCTACCAGACCAGATAAACTGTCTGTGTCTCTATATATTAGTTTATTTTCTCTGTAGTGTTTCTTCTCTCTTGCATAGGTTTTCAAAAAGAACCCTAAAGAGATTGATGTGTAGTTGATTACAGGCTTTTAGCATCATGTCATGCCAGTGTTGACGTGTATATTTACTTGCTTCACATTGCTTTATGCTGCCCAAATGTAAACAACAGTTGTGCACCAGACTTATTTTTAATGTGTCTGATAAGCATTAGAGTCTGCTTTTGCCTCTCATCCTTTGGATCTCAGGTGTTTTAATTTGCATGTACAAGTCAGAAAATGCTTTTAAAAGCAGGTCAGGTGCATCAGATCTGGGGCTTTAGTTAAGTGTTTGTTACCTTTACCAATTTACAGTAGACTCTTGGAATGCTTTAGAAAATTTTGAGGAATATTACAGTGTACTACTAGAGTGTGTGTATATATATATATATATATATATATATATATATATCCACATTTGTGTTTGTCTACAAAAAGATCTGTTTCAGTGTATGCTCATAAAATCTGTTGCCCAATATTTAAAACATGAATAAAGAGAATGTAATTTTTTCTAATATAAACAAAATTTGAATGGCATAACTAATAATTGAAAATAAACCAATGGCTGTAGTGTATTTACCCATTCTGCTCTCTTTTAGGATAGCTAACAAAACTCACAGAATAATGACAGTATACCACCACTGTTCCACATTAAAGAGTTCCAAAACTGTCCGAAATGTCCAGTTGCAGCAGTCCCCGTCTCTGCTTGTCTACTCACTATTCTACTCCATTCTTCCCTGGCACAGAGAGACTGCCTATCAGCATCAACCAACCCCCTGGCAACGTGCCATAGGCTTTTTGCCAAGTGCAACAGACCTGCTGTCTACTGAGACGCCCTACGTCTAACTCTATCATATCACCATCTCATAGAGTCTCTCTCCTCACTGGACAGTACATTATCTGAACAATATGTATTATTTGAGATTGTGATCTACAGTTGTCAGCTCTTCACTTCCCTCCATCATTTCCTCTCTAAATGGATCACGATAAGACTCATCATTTTTACTTTTCTCTCCATGCTTTAATCATTTTAAGTTTGCTCTCGTCTCCTAGATTTTCACTGCTCACTTTTTCAAGAGTCTCTGTGTTATTTAGTATGAATGAGACACTCTAATACATTGCATCTCAGTTTGTCTTTTAGTCTGATTAGAAAAAGTGTAGCCTCACACTAAATATGCTGATGCATTCTAGCAGTTCCAATTGTTTCCTTTTAGACTTTAACCCAGAAGAGGGTGCTGTTTTATTCAGACAAGCAGCACACTCTTCTGCTTAAACATGTCAACCTTACACTAAGCGTCATCCACAGCTCAGCAGGCCACACTTCCAACTCCTTTTCCATCCTCTTGAACTACCACTGACCCTCTGAGCCTGTACACCAGTCTGGATGATCTCGTTGGGTCTGGAAATTAGCCACAGAGCTCAAAGTCACCTTCATCATCAGACAGACAGCACGTAGACGTAGCATCTGGACAGAGGCCTCATGTCTGTATTTTATGGCTCTTTTAATATTGGAAGTGCTCTTCAATGGAGCCTTGAACAGGGACACAGTAGGTGAACAAGCAATAGAAGATACAGTGAAGGAACATTCAAGATACACTGACAGAGACACAGAGAGAGCAGTTTTGTAAAGCAGTCGGAGAGGTGCAGTGTTGTGTGATGTGGCGTCTCTGTAGAGGTTTCATTCACTCTGGTGTTCACATCAGACCTGAGTCATGCAAGGCTCCATTGACTCTGAATGTGATCCATTTGGGCTGCAAAGACTTACAGCCATAACATGCAGTTCTACTCTTTTCTTGCTGTCTGCTAATTGCTACCTTGCCTCTCTGTCCTTAATCCTTACATTATTCTTTTTAATAGTTCTCAACCTTTTTTGTAACTTACTCACGTAGTACTAACAGTGAAACTCAAGTATTCCGTAATTGATACCATCAAATGTATAAATACTGAGAAAACACAACAGTGTTCTTCTAAAGACGCTGTTCCAATTCTTTTGTTCAGAATAAAATACTTTTACAATGACTGGATTTATTGCTGAGATTTTTGGAAAGACATTTATGGTGTGCAGAGCCTGAAGCTTCAAGAGTTTTGTGATCTTCTGGCCTCACCAGCAAGTCAAAGTCACTTTTCAAGCAGATAGTCAGATCATTCTTGAGTGCTGACACTGCACTGTGCTGAATGGTCTGACTGCACCTAATTATCATTCTGTTATAGGAAGAAAAAGTTCTGTCTTGTTTGTATTTCTTTAAGCCATTCACAAACATCTCAGGCAGTGCTACACCCAGGATGCAGCAATGGTGCTCCCTCAAAGTAGCAATGAGGGAATTGTTTTGTGGAAAATTAGCACGCAGGCAGGCAAGCACTTTCATTCCAATAGCAAATTCACCAAATTAAGACTAGCATGACTGCCATTCCAACCCTTTGGCAAACACTTGAAGTTTTCAGTGTGGTAGGTAAAAGAAAGGGATTCTGAAAACAGTAATATGTAGAAGGGGGATGAAGGGGAGGAGAAAGCTGCACGAAATGCACAGCCAATGACAAGCTTATGTATCCAATCTACACCTGGTCAGTCAAACTATTTATCCAGAGAAATATCTCAACATCAATCAGCTTCTTTGGTACAAACTTCTGTTTAAATATTCGTCATTTCCAGGTGGTGAATCTCCGAAATGTTAGTCATCTGCTGACCTTGAGGTATCATGATAATTTTTTTTACAGATAGCTATCACCTTCAAAAACTACATGGCAGGAACCATCTATCTCTCACCATTGACTCACACCTATAACACACCTGTAGCTGCCAGTCGGTCCTCATAGTTGGCTGATTGGTCTGCCAGACCATAAGCACATAGCTTGCAGCCTAGATCTCACTTGAGCTTGTGATCTTTTGAGAATCCAATTTGTCTCATAGGATAAGAAATGAGGTTGAAGTTTGGGAATCTAAAAATACTGTGAGCACATATTAATATTTAATGCTATTAAATGTACATGGCCATGGCTTTTGCATTTGCCACAGTTGTACAGTGCCTTGTGTTTTCTGCTAAATGACAAATACCAGGATGCTAATACTAAGCTAAGATGGGGGACATGATGAATGCTGCACTTAAGTAAAGCCATTCTGAAATACAGCCTAAGTACTCTCTACCTTGTTCAATATAGTATTTATTGCTCTTTCATGGTTTCTCTTCTTATTTGCTAATTGCTTTTCACAAATGCTCAATCACAGCACGTGACATGAGGGTGATTGGACTGGCTCAGACCTGACCGTTCATAACCTGACCTATTAGTTGGTTGTTTATTTTGTTTATTTTGACAATAAATATACTAAAGATCAAATGTACACTAATTTGTAATAGTATTTGTGCTTATTTCCCCCAACATTTACTGTTTGACTCTTTTCTGTTGTATTCTGTTTTACTCTCTTGGTGGGTAGACGGTGAGTAGTAGTATTGAATGCACAGTGGATGCAGTGACTAGTGCTCATTGTAGCGGTACCTTGGTCTCAGGCTGCAGTTATTGACTCCTGTTTTCTCCAGCAGACTTCCCTTCAGTCTCTGGATCTCTGTGGACTGCAGAGCTAAATGACAAATTGCTTCTTCACACACCCCCTTATGCACAACTACACAGGCTGCTCTGCTTGAAGCGCCGCCATCCACAACCCTCCTGCAAAAAAAATCACCAATTCCCCTTCAAAGCCTTACCTTTATTTTGTGCTCGACTGTGGGTGCTGTTCTTGGAAGACTGAAACTACCACAAAATAAGCATTAACAGAGTAGAACAACAGATAAATACTTACACTAATAAATACTTACACTAATTATGAAAATATAATGATCAATGTATTATCCAAATAGCTATATGCAGAGGAGAAGCCGAGCATGAGTAAAGGACTTCACAGACACAACCTTATTCATTGATCTTACACTACATCAAATCCATTCATCTCCTTCCAGTACCCTTTATCCAATACTGTCCAAGAGATCATTGAATCTTACTGCCTTTCCCTGCCTCAGGCGATTATGTGGGCTGATCAATATTTTCTGCCTTTTGCTTCTCCTTGATCTAATCTTCATGCTGTGCTAATCAGTCATCTTCACTCAGCACGGGATTTCATGTTTAGCGTATGTACTGTCAGTAGTACGATGTTTGTGCCGGTCAACACTGGATATGCGTGTTATGCAGATCAAACTGTACGTCCTGTCCAAGTTTTTCAAAAACTGCTTGTCATTTTTATTGATGAAATACTCGCCGTCAGATTTTTAGACAATCAACAATATGCCACAGTGGCTATCTGATGTTGTTTGTCTGATGTTGGATTGGATTTTGTCAAATCAAGCAGAGCCCACCTTTAAGCCCGACCACCCCGCATGAGTCACCAAAATCCAAGGTCTGCTCTGTTCATTTTCAACCAGTTATGATTTCCACCTGAGCCACTGGCCGTATGAATCATTACACACACTCTCAAACACACACAGATCAATAGGGTTTCGTCCAGTGGTTGTCATCTGCCCACCAACATCCAAGGACTGTATTTCACAAAGCCACCTACACGCAGACTCACACAAGCACAGCTGCACTTTCAGAATTGTTGACAGTGAAGCTCAGTGGAGCTGCAGCAGGGATTATGACTGACAAAAAGAGATTTGTGAATGTGACTGATGCAGTGTGTCCTAGAGCCTCCTCTGGTCTGCACACTGTTCATTCTCCTTTATGTAACATTGCTAACATTGCAGTTAATAACACAGACATGCTGAGTTTTCACCATGCCTCGCCTTCACTTCTCTCTCCTCTGTCTCTTTCTGTCTTTCACCCAGAAGGAGTGACCCCATCCCTTGCCCAACCTCCCCTGCTGCTAGCATGGCAGACAGTCGACAGCCAGAAGACGGGGCCCCCCAGTGGGACCCATCAGGGGGGCAGGAGCCCGGTGGCCCCCACGGAGCCAATGGCTACTCTTCCTCAGCCTACAGGAGCTGCCAGCCTGGCGGGGCTCACATGGCCACAGCCCCCTACTCGGCCAGGGAGAACGGCTTCAATGGGGAGCTAACTGGAGCTCACGCTATAACTGCAGGTAATATGTCCTTCTCGTTTACTTGCCATCAGAGGCATTAGTAGATAGATAGAGCACCAAAATATCAGGATGTTATTTCACTGTAATTGCTGGAGAAAAGTGCAAGTTCGCACAAGTATAGTAAGGGATGGTTGTGCAGGTCAAAAGAGATTTAATATAAACTAACTTGAATAGTTGAGAGATGGGATTCCTTAGGATGTCAAAAAATTAATTTGACAAAGCGTATCATGGTATTTACTTTCGAAGTCAGTTTCAGTGGGGATTTACTGTGTTTGTTAGTTGTCAGTAGAGACGAAACAAAATGCAAGAAAGGTCCGTAGCAAAGATGAAAGACAACATTCTGACTTTATACTGTAACGCATTTTTACATTTCCAGTGTACTCCTACAGTCCACTCTAAAATAGATTTCTAAAATCTTTTCACAGGTAATAATTTTCCTGAAATATTTCTCAAATTAAGTTACAATTGTAGCACCATGTATAAATGTATTGAAATCTGCATCATAACAAAAAGATAAAGCACATATATTTCAATATTACATTACATCATCAAAAACAGCTATTGTGTTGTGACTAGCCTAACTTTGGCAAGTGTGTCTGCATGGCATCACTGTAAGTGTGTGGATGAAAGTAAAGTGGATAGTCAGAGTGATGACAATTTATAAACACTAACAAGGTTTTCTGTCAGTTTTAAAGAATGCAAGCACGTGCAGAGTAAGTGAGGTCTGTGACAGTGCAGCATTTAATAAATGTTTGATTCAGAAGCCTTTACATTACAAGCAGTGTTGAGATGCTTGCTGGCCAGGGCCTGGTTTTGACAGCCAAGGTGCAAATATATGCACGAGTAACAGTTTAGCCAGCAGAATTCCTTTCTGGTCATTAAATTCCTTTTTGTTATTAATTTTGTGTCCAGAGACGGTGACACAGTGATGACACAGATGGCAGAGTTTGTCAAAAAATATGTGTTTGTGTAGAAGGAGCTGGTGACACTTGTGGCAAAACACATCAGCAGTTTTTTTTTTTAGCAGACGAGTCTTCATTCCCGAGTATATTTGTTTTTGATTTAGTACTCAGTTGTGTGTAATTTAAGTTTGCGTGGATGTGCATGCTCATGAATATTTGTGCGTGTTATCCCTTCATACCACAATTATTATGTGTGTGCTTGCATATGTGAACTTTTCTTGTGATGTGTGCACATGTAGATGTTTGTGTGGTTTTAGGCGTGTTTTTGAGTTATTATGCTGCATAATGTTGTGTATGCAATGCGTGCGTGGGTGTGTATGTGCGTGTCCTGTCTCCTTTTGTATGTGAGTTTGCACTTCTCTGAATCTTCACTAGAATCACATACTGTTATTAACAATGCTATAATTAACACATAAAATCTGTCTCTCTACCCTCCACTCTCCTTCACACCCTAGAGACAAGGCCAATAATGTACCAATAGTGTAACCATGGCAACAGATCCCCTACAATTTACTTTGCCGGGGATTTTGTTCTTTTCGGCTCGAGCTTGCCACAGACAAGGCCATTCCAAATGCAGTGACAAGAGACCAATTAACCTCCCATCTCCCCATTATTGGGGCTTAACTGATAGTAGTTTTTAAGGCTGATAACAGTGTTTTTGAGTGTATAGCTGCCTGTTGCCATTTGACTATTTTTATGTCCTCAATGCCTTTCTTTAGTTTCAGTCTTAAAATCAAATTTTGAAAGAACGTATCATTAGTGCAGATGATTGTGAGATGATCACATCTGCTTCTAGGAACATTTTACTTTGATCATTCATGATTATCACCACTGCATTTTAATCATATAATGACACCTGATTCAACACTCAAATCTGGAACAGGCATCATTCAAAGATTACTTATTATATTAAAATGCACTTTTAATAGTTCTATATTCTACTAATATAACTATAACTGACCAGAGGGTTGCTGAAGTGATGTAAATGGGTCAGCTAAAGCCACACTTCTCAGTGTCATAAGGTTTGCCCTCCTTGAACCTGGCTACATCACCATGGATATGTTAAGAGCCTGGGCTTTAAATTGGCTGTTAGAAGTGCTACGGTTTACCCATTTCTTTACCTGACCTTGTTCTTTATAAGCAGCGGAGACTGTCATCTTAAGGAATGGGTTATATCTGCAAACCTGCCAAAGCAATCCCACTCAGTGAAGCTGTGCAGTTAAAGCAGGCTAACTGTGTGCATCTTGCTGCCACAGGAACCTGCATTCATTCAAATGGCAAAGCAGAAAAATGCATAAATATGTTGTTTTGCTTGGTCTTGGTGTGGTCTCAAGTCTGTTTTACACTCCTGGTGCTGAAGCTAATTAAATACAGATTAGAAAACTGATTAGTCTATTAGTATTTATCACAGTGAGTATTTAATTAATAACTTTTTTTTTTTTTTTGCTTTGACTTGGCCAAAGACTTAACTTGTACGTATACTGGGTCATTCCAGGTGAAATGACCAGATATTACTTGGGGGTGTTGCCGCACCATTTTCAAATTAGTCCTAAATTTGCATGCCATTAGATAGTCACAAAAGTACTTTCTATGCAAAATTGTAGACCTGTAGCTCAAATAGTTTCTGAGTTGTGGGGGTCTGAAATTTTCAGAATTTGGGCTATAAAAAGCCTCACCAGCGTTTTATGCATCTTTAAGTGGTTATTTCTAAGCCTCTAGACATACCAGAGAGCTGTGAGTTGGTAAACAAGGCCTATGCATGTAGCTAGTGCCCCACAAACATCCTCAGGTGTTTCCTTACACTCTGCAGGCCATGGGGGCTTGCTAAAAATGCTAAACATTAAGAGATACCTATTCACGAGTGGGGTTTGGGACCTTAAAAGTACTAGAAATACTGCACAGAAGTGTTCCAACACCCCTGGGTTCCATTCTACACAAACTTGTGTGATAACTTAGCAAACTGGAGCTTTCTAGGTACCTCAGTTTGGAAAATATGAGCTCCCAAAGTTGGACGAGATTTTTAATTGGCTATTTTTGGTGGCAAAAATCTCAGTGTGGGACAGGTACCAGAGACCCCAAATTTTTCTACAAGACAGTTCCATCTGTCTTCTATCACTGTACAAAAAAGCAGCAGGGTTATATTTGTAGTTACTGAGATATTCTTACTCAAAATGGCATGGGTAATGTCCCTACTTCAGTATGGGACAGTGACAGACCTAAATGCACTTCTTTCAAAATCTCTCTTGAATCATTTGCAGTAACAATGTTACCTTTTATAAAAATTTCACCATAGCTCTTGAGGATATCAATCTGTTGATCCTGACTGAAATAGGTGGCACATGATTTCCACTTTTCATGGAAGCATGCACAGAGCCTTATGAAGAAAACCTGAGTTAACAAAGATAGTTGCTTACTATCGTTGTGACACCCATCATGACCGATTGGGGTTTAAGGTGTTGTCAAGACAGCTAATGCAAAGAAAGCCTGGCTGTATTGAACTTGCATCACACTACATCCATCAGAGGTAACTGACTATTACATGACAAAACCAGTGTTGAGAAAGTCCTAGAGTCCATATATACCCCTTGAGCTGAACAAATCACTTTTTTTTTGTTGACCACAAAATAATTTGGATATTCTATTCAGATGCAACTGTAACATTAAAGGCTCTGGTCGTAAAGCAGTCAGCGAAAACAAGATGCAGCTCTGGATCATTTTGCTTGCATAAAATCAAAACTGTCATTGTCCTTTTGTATTTAAACCTCTTTGCATGTCACCATTTTTTGTCCACTGAATTCTATAGGATAAGGACAAACTGTCTGACAAATGTAACACGATTCATTTCTTTCATTTGCTTTCTCTGATATCCAGACCACTCTCTGTTTTTGAACTTGCCCTGCACTGCTCTCTAATAAAAATTAAGCTACCAGTGAGTCAACATAATTAGCAAGGCCTCTTGCGCTTCTCTGTTTCATTACTGACATTTATCAAAGAGCGGCGAAGAACTTCAAAGTCATGGCTTGAAAGTGATGTCAACAAGAAAACAGTAATTCTTTCATTTAGATGAAAAAATAAAGTATTTAAGTTTTAGCTTTCCATTTATGTTGAAATGTGCAAAGTAAACTTTCAAAAAATCAAAACAACTGTAATTTCAGCCTCATGTCCACCAAATCATCTCAAACTGGTTTTCTACAACATGACAGTGAGTCCGCTGTACTCCAGTGGCCTCCACAGTCACCATATCTCAATCCAATTAAACCTTTTGGATGTAATGGAATGGGAGATTGGTGTGGGGGATGTGTAGTCGACAAATGTGCAGCAACTGAATGATGCTATCATGTCAATATGAACCAAAACCTCTGAGGAATGTTTCTAACACCTAGTTGAAAGTATACCACAGTTCTGAAGGCAAAAGGGGGTCCAACCTTTTATAGCAAAGTGTACCTAATAAAGTGGCCAGTGAGTGTACGTATATCAATGCATGTTTTATAATCATCTGCATAAAAACGACTCTTTCTCAGCAGCTGTGTTTGTCTGCAGAGCGTCTTGTCAGCATACATTAGCATTGCTGTGGAGCTGGGCAGGGTGGGGGATACGTGGGGCAGGATGGGTGGCAGAAGGGCTGATGCTGGCACTTGGTGAGCCTTCTCTCCCTGTGAAAAGCTCTTCAGACACAACAAGAACTACTGAAGCACGAAATTGCCCTCTTGACTTTCCTTTGAAACAAAGTTGAAAAAGCCAGTCAGCCATGCTAGAAGTGGTCAAGAGGAAGAGATGGAGAGTGGGAGAAAGAAAAAGAGTGAGTTAATAGAAAGAGAAAGAATGCAAAGAATGTTGAGTGTATTCCAGGGAGTGGTTGGTTTGCACAAATCAAGGAAGCCCTGCTGTTATATTGGGAATATTGCACTGACTGATGTCAGTGTCATTTAGCTGACGCAAGTAACTGGGCAGCGTGTCAAGAATTCTGGACAAGATTATTTGTTAAAGTCCCTCCATCTCATCAGCCTAAATCAGTATATGCTTGGCAGCAATAGAAAGGAAATTTGCCCAAATTAAGCTCTGGTGTGAAATATAGAGACAAACAAAAAGGGACAAATCCAAAGTTTAGGAATGTCTGAATCTCTGAGGCATACATATTGAACCCAAAGGCCATGGCTGAAACACATTAAGTAAATTTACCTTATTTGTGCAAGAATTTGATGTGTTAAAGGACATAAAATCAATGCTTGGTACAAAATTATTAGAGTATGGAACTGATTTAACATTACAATTTTCTATATATGAATTACACACATTGCTCTTCTTTGTGAAAACCTGGCGACTACATTCCCCACAATGCAGTTTGACTTTAGACAGTTCAGTTGAAGGTTCAGGTAAGTTGTACTCATATCTGCTAATGTAACCTTGAGCTGCTAGTCTAAAGCAGTCATAAGGAGTGAGCTGCATTCGTCTAGTAAGCTTATTTCAAATTTAGAGGCTTTGGTCCTAATGCTGAGTCACTCTAGGCTGTTTATCAGACTTCACAGAGCTCCCTGTGCAGTCACAAAGGGTTTTATATATGTTTATTATTCACATTCACAGTTGTTGCCCCTGAGACTTGCAAACGGATGCAATCCACGTACAATGAGTTGAGTTCTTCCTTTAACTAACATCTGATATAGGTCGCTTAGACTGACATTTTCCCACACATTAAAAGCTTCACAACACATATTAACAGCTGTTTATATTTTGTATTACTTCTACGACTGACAGTCATGAATATTTTGGCCTCAGAAGGCTTTGTAATCTGTATAACATGACACAGTTTAATCTTTGAAGCTTGACTTCAATTTGAATAAGAATATAGTTCAAAATTGATTGAAAAAACCTCAGGAACAGCTGCTGAGCAGAGGTCCTGCTTTCAAGATGGGTGGAAATGCTGTAGAAACGGAACACATAAGTAGAAATGGAAAATGATAGTATGATATAATTTTTACATAAAATAGTAAACATTTAGAAACACTGACACGAGGTGAATAAAATACAAACTTCAAAATCAGAACCAAAAACTATGAAAACAGAAACAATTGTCAGATTCTCAGCTTGCCTTTTCTTCGGTGTGCCGTTCCTTTGAGAAACTTAAACAAATTGGGAAATTTCATGCTTCATCAAAAAATCACTTTATTTTGAACGTCTCATTGAAAAATTTGTAATAAACTCTTTACCCCAACCAGATACTGAAAAAAGTTACAAATTTTCCATTCCTCTGTAAAACTGACATGCTATGATTGATCAACTGTCACGTGACAAAAATCCAGGGACTTTTCAAAAGACCTGGGCTGAACTGCAGGCTGTGTTTAGACAGAGCAGATGAGAGAAAAGTCTAAAGCAATCTGAAACTTTGAGTAGTAAAATATCTGTAGTATACAGAGCCTTGGTGCTTGGAAAAATGGAGTACGTATTGATTCCTGTTTTTTTTTGTAATAAAGTCGTCTTTCATCTTTCTTTTTTTTGTTGTTGTTTTTTTAGAATTGAGAGAATTCTAAGCTTATTATATTACACTAAAGACTTTTAGAAAAGACATACTTCAATCCATAGTTATTCTGTTTCCATTGAGGTGCTGGACTTTGTATTAGAATGAAAAATGAGCCCAGAAACAAAAAACACCCAGGGTTAAGACAGTGCTTCCCTCGATCATGTTGTGCATATAAACAGATGAGCTACGACCAAAATCATTAAAAACTACATAAGTAAAAGCTTTTTTTTTTTTTTTTTGCCTTGCTTTTGTTTTGTCAACATTGTGAGACGTTTCTAGAAATCCATGTACTCTGCTTAATCTTTAGGGGCCCTTTTAGCTCTTTTTTATTACTTTTTGTTGACAGTGAAGTAACACCAGTTGGTCAGAGCATGAAGACTTCATTTTGTCTCAGCTCCCTTAAGAATTCTGTCTCACCCCTGTGAGATTTATATGCGAAGTCTCAGCTTTGTCAACTGACTAAAAATATAACAAGTGAGAAGTTTTTATATTTTATAAGCACCTTGTCCCTTCGATATAAAATGCGTAAAACAAAATGACAGAAGGGCCATACATTTTGTAAAATTAGTCTTTTCTGAGTGAGTGACTGTGAGAATGGAGCAGAGGAAATGATATCCAGAGTGAAAGTAGACCAGCAACAGTCGCACATATATCCACCATGCAGGTAATGACAACTTTCTAACAAGTGATCAGACAAATCTGGCCTCCTTTTATGACAGAAATGGATTTCCTGCTGTACGAAAAGGCAGCGTAGTGATGCTCAAATACTGAAATTAATATTTGAATATGCTACAAAATGTAAAATTAATAAATAAATATTTTTTGTGTATTTCTTAAAAGCATC
The DNA here is from genome assembly GCF_021347895.1 of Acanthochromis polyacanthus. Classification (NCBI taxonomy): domain Eukaryota; kingdom Metazoa; phylum Chordata; class Actinopteri; family Pomacentridae; genus Acanthochromis; species Acanthochromis polyacanthus. Next base: position 27,539,327 of record NC_067126.1, read on the forward strand.
TTTAAAATTGACCGTCAGCTTCATAAGAGTCAACCGCAAAGCATTTTATTCAGAACCATAATTGCTTTGCTAATGTAAAAAAATGTCAGCGTAGCTCTTGATGCCTGGAAAACTGTAATTCGAAAATCATTCTGAATAAGAAAATGTCAAAATAAAGCGCTTGAGTTTATATATTATTTTTTATTTAAGGGCATTATATATTGTTTTTGAACATTGTTCCTCCAGAAGATACAGTTCAGGAGAGACTTGATTTTTGAACCTTGTGCTCACGTGAGACAATATTTACTCCATCTCTCTTTTCAGGTGCATCAGTTTGTTTTCACATACGCCATAATTTATTCAAACGAAAGCTATATCTTTCCTAGTGGAGATTAAATGTACACTGTATGACCACCATCTGCATAACTGGATGTCTGATGTTGCTGCAGTGAATACGGATCGTTGGACTGATAGACAGATTCTCACAGGTACATGTGCCTCTGCTGGAGCATTAATCTGTTTGAGCAAAATCTATCATCTTATGGCCAACTTGATAGAATTAACTTATCACATGCTGGATAATTCGACTTTGTTCTGTCATGCAGACCATGTAATTTTGAGATAAATATAATTGATCTGAGGATATTAAATCAATCAATCAGTCAGACTTGATTTGTGTTGCCCTTTTGTTGCAATTAAAATGTAAAACATAGTGCTTTACATTATTTTTAAAGCAATTATTTTTAAAAGAAAATATGAATAGATGGCTCACATATGAAAGATATTAAACGGGTGACATTATGGTGATGTGTGTGAGGGCATTCATTGGCCAGTGTTATTACATGACATTCCTTCTTTTTTGACATTCACTTTGTAGCAGGCTTATTTTAGTTTGATCATTGTTTTTTTTTTTTTTAAATCTAAAACAGAAAATAACTAGTCTTCACAGCGATAAATATTGTCCTTCCTTCGTTGTTCATGGTTTAATGTGAAGCACTAGAAAAAATTAAAGTCGAATTTCATTTTACCAAGTTTATTCAGGTTTAAGTCATGTATTTGAAAAACATTATGGCCATCATTTCCTATCTAATGACGGCTGCAGACACAGAGGCTGAAACAGCCGTGGCATGTCGCTCGCATCTGAATTACATATGGACCCAAGTCACTGGCCCGCCAGTCTGTTTCCATGGCAACCCCTTGCTTTACACATTTTGGGAGCACTGGTATCAAACCAAACAGCACTCCTGCTCTCTCTGTGCCCTCTCAGCCCTGCTGTGTGTGTGTGTGTGTGTGTGTGTTTGTGTGTGTGCGTGACAGTCTGGTTGTGCTGTGCATTGACTCGGGGCTTCCAGTTGTAGTCTCAGCTCAGAGAGGGAGCTTTCTCAGCTTCAGCCGGTCTGTCATACAGGTAATGCACACTTTTTTTTAATTTACTGAGAGCGTATGTCTGTGTGGATGTGAGCTGGTGCGTTTGATATTGATGTCGGTAAAGAGATGCAATGCAACCTTTCTGTAAATCAAAGCAGGTTTTTGTGGATGTGGTTTATTCTGCTGTCAGAGGCAAGGACAGGCAGACTGCTATGTCATTAGACATCACTTTGTCAGGGAGATGCTGAGCCAAACAAAGCTAGTTTTCATCACTGACAGTCGGCTCTATGCATGTGACAAGGTCGTTTTTTTTACAGTGCTCCAGTTTTGTGAATGTGCATGTCGGTAGATTTGTTTCTAAGACTAAAAGTCAACGATTTCTCCGTGAACCCACTGCCCTCGATGTAGCTTCTCAACACCACGCTAAGTGTTTGTCTGAAAGAGATGGCATTAATGTGCATTTATTTATTTATTAGCCATAAAGACCATCTGTTGAATACAGCTCGAATATTCTAGTTGGAATTGTGTCTGTCTTTACCTCTTCTTTATCTCGTTACCTCTTTTAATTTGTTATCTTTACAGACAACTTTAAGATTTTTTTATACTTTTGTCAATTTTAAACTTAAATAGATAATGTCTTATTTAACAATACAAACAAAATAACTAAGCAAAGCATGCATTATGTCATTCTTTCTTATATCTACATCTTGATCGTGAAGTAAAATATCCAGTGAAAAAACTATTGCCTGAAGGATTTTCCATTTTATTTGGGCTAAGTTGTTAGTCTAACCTCGGGAAAGCTAAAGTGTCCTTCAAATATGATGAGTCAGAAATAGTTTCACTATTTTTGTAGGCAATATTATGGTCACACAGGAAGGTGGAGGGGGGGGGAAATCCCAGTTTTTAACAGGGAATATGCAAATTTCAGACAGTCTCTCCAGGGACACACTAATAGTATTGCACTGGGTTGCTTACAAGAAAAATACCACAAATAGAGAGCTATAAAGTGAAAATAAGTGCTTGTAGCCTCTCTCACCTCTGTACAGCCGGCCAATCCAACATCAGAAAGGTGTGTAAGACATGCCGCTTAGACTCTTAATCCTGCTTTAGACTCTAACCAAAATCCTTCTTCAGTCCTAAAATGTAAAGAAAAATGAGATGAAGTTTGTAATGGATGGTGGTCTGTAAACAAACCTACTGTTCAATGTGATTTTTGAGCCACTGAGTCATTCTGATATGTTAAAGCAACAAAAAAAACATGAACATGATCAAAAAATCTCAGACACAGGCACTCTCTTTGAATGTGTTGTCTCACTCAGAAAATTGAACCATTCACAGAAATCGACGGTGTTATTTTACCCCTCGTGTAAGCTTGAGGGGTTGTTGCTCGATGTTAAAGCCACTGAGTGGGTCTGACGTCGACACCTTTCCTCTGTTTTTCAATATTACAAGAAAGGGCTTTTGCCTGGAAGTACTGAATAGGTGGTACACATTTATTGCACTTTGCTGTTGAAAATGGGAAATGGCTGCTTGGAGTTGGTGAGTGGGCTGTGTTAAGTGTTCCCGGAAGAAGTGTGTGCATGTGCGTGTGCGTGTTGTTGCGGGTGTGTGTACGCCTGCCAGCTTGTTTGTGTTGATGTGTGGGTGATGTCGGATTAAAAAAAAAGGCTCTGAAACAGCAGCGGTAGAAAAGCCTCGCACTGACACCCAGTCCTACATAACCACTGTTCCTATGCAAATAAAGGCTTTGAATAAAAATATGCAGTCTCCCTGCATACCAGGCAATATTTAAACTAAATCATAAGCAGACAAACTTAAATGTGCAGCTATTAGACCATCTGATAAATTGCCCTTATTGGGATTCTAAGTTGGGTAAAACAAAACAATGCAAATACATACATCATTTTTCACACATTTAGTTCTTTCTTTAACATTAAAAACTGTTTTGGTCTTGGTTGGTTCAGCTTGAGGCTATTCCAGTTCTCGTTTAGCACCTGCTGCCTACAAGTGTTACACAGCCAGAGAGTGTTGACAACCTCTAGATGTTAGTTTTGTCAAGAATAGTGCACATTACTTCAGTTTTCTTGCAAAAAAAATCAGCATTGATTTTTATATGTGCTAAATACCTGCAAGCTGAAACTGCATTTCAGTCATCTCCAGAGGGACTAGAACTAGATAATCTACATTAAAGTGTTTCTTTGATCATTGATGAAACATCGAAAAGCTCTTCTCCGTGTATCAAAGTTACATATTTAGAAGTTTATCTTAAAACGGCTTGGATTTAGCGCTACACTCATGACTCTTTTAGAAAATCTGGATCACCTCTCTCTACTTGCTTACATTTCTGCTCAAACACTTAAAAAAGCACTCTACCTTAATCAAAATTGTAAACTAATTCTGCAGATACGCTGACATGTTGATAAAGCAAAAAAGTAGATTTTCACAGACGTGGGTTTTGAAATAGAAGAAGAAAAACATGAGCGATAATAGTTATCTGTAGGTTGACTGCTCACAGTCCAGTGCGGTCATTCTAACCATTTTGAAACGGCCCACTTTATTTCGCTCAAACTTCACCCAAGTTGGCTGAAAAAGAAGCATTAGAGACTAGGAACTTTTTGAAAATGGACTCCAAACAAAATATGTTGTTGAGTTTTATGGTGTCTAGACACTGTTCAAAAATACTACGCCAGTGATCATCAACTGGCGGCCCGCGGGCCGAATACGGCCTGCCGAACCGTCCAATCCGGTCCGCGACTGGATTCCAAAATTGTGAGGATCAAAGAGAAAATATCATGTGGTCCACACTTTTAAAGCAGTCAGTCCAGTCATTATTAAAGGATCTGTTTTCCACATCAACTTTTCGTTTCGTGGCCTTAGAGAGTGCCATTTTACCCGTGTTAAGAGGCCTTTTCCTGTCACTTCTGCGGTGTTTCTTTTTCAAGTGCTCTGTGAATAAAGTTGACTTGAGATGAGGCAAAATATCTCTATCACTCCTAGTGGTTGACTGTGGTACAGGTGATAGGAGCACTGACTCATAAAGGCTAAAAATGCCTTCAGTTTTGTAATGAAATGGAAAAAATATAAAAAATAAACATCAAATAATAATGTTATGCCAAAATTCTATTTTTATTTAATTTTTGTTTGAGGGTCCGGCCCCCAAAGTGACTGTCCGGTAAAATTCTGGCCCTCTGGCAAATATAGTTGGTGACCCCTGTACTACGCTGTCAAGGTCAAGTGTTTCAGCACTAATGGTTGCCTTGTTTCCTCAAAGATGATTGTATGGAATGCTCTACAGTCCATTGTAAATATCCAGCTGTCAGTCTAGTGATAAAGACTCATGCGATAAAATTACAGCCCCCAGATATGTTTTCATTCCGGCCAGAACTCTTTGCTCCAGATTATACTCTCTAGTTGATATCTCCACTGTCCCTATCAAATAAAGACAAAAAATGTCAAATAAAATCTTACTTCACACTTGCAAGTTCAACATCCTTTTTTTTCCCAAATCCAGCATTTTTTACTTAGAAATAATAAAGAGCATAGGCCATTGCAAATAAAATAGCTTATTTCATCCAGTACGATGAAAACAGGGCAAAATTGAACTCATTTTGGGAAATTATGTGTGGTTAATCTCATTTTTAGCTTGCACTTTATAAGGGATTTTGGGTTTCTATGGTGACGCTCACAGCCTTTACCAGCAGCCTTTGTGTTGCTGCAGTTATAGAAACAATTCCAACCCACTCACACAACCTTTCATCTCAGATTTTGAGGGAAATGATTCAAAAAATAGAGTAAAATGAAATGAATGGAGGATTAGACTGTTTTTAAAAAATGTGTGTCAAATTTTAACATGCAACGCCCAGTCTCACATTCACAGCAGTTTGAATCTAGAGGCTACTATGGGGATTTTGTGCACTTTTTTTCCAGCCAGTGTAGAGTTTTAAACCAAATTATTTTTATGAGTGTGTCTAATCTGAGATATTCCCTTTTGATATTTTTTTTTGAATAAAGTTGGCATTGATCTTGTGTGTCTGTGTTTGTGTTACTGTGTCTGGTTAGAACAAGTGTCAGCGCGAATTGTGCAGGAAGTGACGGCAGAGGCAGTGGCAGTACTGAAGGGAGAACAGGAAACTCAAAGGCTGCCATCAGGTGAGACACGCATAGCAGCACAGTTGTTTTCTATAAGTGCTGCACTGTGGTAACCATGGAGAAAATGATATCTCCTCTCCAATGGTAAAATGAGGTTGGCGTCCTTACCAGCTGGCACTGGGTGGGGGACTGAGTACACCCTGGACAGGCCCATTCATTGTGCTGTCCAGGTATTGCCCACCTAATCTTTAGGAGTCCATCTCATTACATCACGCACACAGACGTTGTTTTCATTATTTTATCATGGTAACACAGCATATTTACAGAGACACATCAAACTCAGTACAGTCAAGACTGAGAAGAGACAATATTATTGTGAAGGTAGGATCAAGAAAGAAAGAAAGAGTTCACATCATACTGTGAAAAGTAGAATGTGTTGTGGAAGTTCAGTTGTCTTCGTTTATCTTCAACTAAATTCTAAAAGTATGTCTTTATGACATTCTTAAAAAATGTGAAAAAGCTAAAAAACTAATATTTTAAGCTAAGGTGCCAAACAATACTGCAAAATAATGGGAAACAATCGTTTAATCAAAATACAGTAATTTCTTTCAATCAAAATGTATTTTTTTATAGCTTTCTCGTGTTTAAAGATTGATATTTACGGTACACATGAAAGAACTAGCCGATAATAATTGTCAATGCATATATAGATATATACACCGATCAGGCATAACATTATGACCACCTGCCTAATATTGTGTTGGCCTCCCTTTTGCTGTCAAAGCTGCCCTGACCCGTTGGGGCAAGGACTCCACTAGACCCCTGAAGGTGTGCTGTGGTATCGGCACCAAGATGCTAGCAACAGATCCTTTAACTCCTGGAAGTTATGAAATGAGGCCTCCGTGGACCAGACTTGTTTGTCCAGCACATCCCACAGCTGCTCGATTGCATTGAGATTTTACGAATTTGAAGGCCAAGTATACACCTCAAACTCATTGTTGTGCTCCAGCTGACTTGGGACAAAGACAGAGGACACCCTGGACAGGTCGCCAGGCCATCACAGGGCTACACAAAGAGACAAACAATTTAGAACTGCCAATCAACCTGGGCATATTTTTGAACTGTGGGAGGAAGTTGGAGTACCTGGAGAAAACCCACGCATGCACAGGGAGAAAATGCAAACTCCATGCAGAAAGATCCCGGGAAAATGGAGACGCAAACTGGGAATTTTCTAGCTGCAAGGCGGAAGTGCCACCAAGCCACTGTGCAGCCCAGAAAAAGGAAATGTTTGAAAAATTATGACAAGTGCAACCTAACCATATTTTTGGTTAAAAAAAAAAAATTCTCCAAAAAGCAAAATTTTATGGTCATTCAAAATTATACATTTTTTGCTATTATACCTATGACATATACATTTTTTCTGGTTTTGTAACTGTACCAAGATTGTTGTATATTCCAAAAATACAGAAAAAAATATGTCAAATACAGAATAGAAATTCATTTAAATCGCTGATTTATCTTCTAGTATGACTGTTTCCCCTTCTTTCAGGCTTCATGCTAACTGGATTCTCCAGCTACATATTTACCAAGCATTAGCGTGGTGATGATCCTCTCATCAAGCTCTCAGCATAAACATGAATACATTTATTTTCTAAAAAACATTAAAATACTCATTTGGTCTTCCTGATAGCTTCATCTTAGAACACACAAAATATTCAGCGAAATTGCAGATTTTCCTAACTGTGTCTGTGGTGGTCTTACCTTTACTACACTTGTGTCGCTCAGTTATATGTTGATGAATCGCAGCACATGCTTGATGCCTTTTACATTGTGTGATTTATATACCCTGTCCTCCTTTTTCCCTCTGTCTCCCTTTTGTAGTTGAAGACACCACCAATTTGCCTCCCTCTCCTCCCCCATCACCTGCTGCCGAACACTTTGGTCCTCTGGAACAAGGTAGGCTGAGAGTACTGTATATACAAGACTATGTCTGTAAAGGACGAGAGTGTGGTTTCCTTCTCTCTCCTCGCTGTAGCTTCTCTTTTACTGGAGTTTTGGCTTCACCAGCACATTGGAGAGCTGCTGGTGTGTGTCAGTACTAGGAGTACCCCCCTCCTCTGAGGACATGTCCCGCATCCAGGGGAGAACCCACACATTGATACCCGTTTCATAAAACTATCAGAGTTGCTAAAAACAGGAACATATTCACCTTTTTCTGTCATCTTTCCTCTGAAATCCTACCTCGTCCTCATCGTACACCTGGAACAGACACAATTAGTACCTTCATCGCCATCACCATTTATCTTGAAAGACGCACTCACATGCATGATATGTTGTACCAACTGCACTCTTTTTATCATCCTCTTCTTCCATTCCACTTTCTAACCTCTGCACCTCGCTGTCTTCCAACACACTAATATGACAGCCAATTTTAGGTAACCCTCCAACTTCTTGTTGTTTGTCGTTTTGGTTGAATTATGTCTTAAGTTTGCATGTCTGATCATGGTGTTGTGTTTGTCGTCATTGTCTGCTGTTTGTTTTTGTATTTGTTTGGCTGTGGCTATAGGGAAGAGTTTTAGTTCAAAAAGTATTGCACATCGCTTCCTTCGAGGTAAAGCCAAAGGATCAGAAAGAGTGAAGCCTTATAACAAAAGTAAGGCAATAAAAAATTGGCTAATATAATGAAGCACTTTGAATGGTCCAAATGTAATCTGCATGCATGAGTGTGTTAGTTTACATTGTGATGTAGAAGATTATAAATGGCATTATCATAAATAACTTAAAATACCTAATTTAGATTTTTTTTATACATTAGGTCTAAAAAATTTTTTCTTCAAATGCTTTGCCGGTTGTCCCGGTTGGATATTTGTCTTGGTAGTACAGGTTGAACAGTGGCAAAGAGGTTTAGTCATCTGGGCTGTTGTTTGTTTCTGGAAGGCTTAGTCGCCTCAGGATCATAAAGGCGTTTCTTTAAATAACGTTTAAAGATCATATTATGATCTTTGGAGCTACATGAAGGGCATGGGGGTGTTCAGTTCCAAAATGATGATCAGATGGTGTCTTTGACTGGGTACAGGGTTTTATTGGCTGGCAAAACACACACATACAAACCTGACTAACAACTACTGCTACCAAAGTATTTTAACTGTTGCTGTAACTGTTTACTTTTAATGTTGTATGTCTTTTATTTAGCTTTTGTTATTTGTACTCGAAACCAAAATCTTTCTCAAATTATGCAGTTTGCTCATTTTGTTGGTCTCAGAGTATGGCTGGCCCCCAAAGCTTTGTTACCTTTGATTTGCCCGTCACTGTCTACTTGTCTCTGTCCTGTGTGCGTTTTGTCTCTCTTGCTCTTAAATAAGCCTGTCTCCTTCGTGCATTCCCCTCTCTGGTGACTTTTTTTTTTTTGGTTGCTGTTTAAATTTGTCTCTTTTTCAGTTAAGTTTTCTCCTCATGCCCCGACCCCTTTTTTTACTGCAAAAAATGCCCATCTTAAAAAAAAGTCACTTAAGGATTCAAAGAACATGGTAATCACTTATTATTTCCTCAAACTTCAAGGACCACAGCTGGCTCCATTTGGATTATTGATTTAGAATGATCTTCAATTCAAGCTAGTGTCGGTAATTTACAACTGAGGAGCTCAGCCAAAAAAAGAGAAAATGATCATAAATTATTCCAGTGATCTTCCTGAAATATTTATTGGTTAAGATACTTCCATGGCACTTGACACTTTCTACTTCTGATTTTCTAGTTTCTGTGCAGTATTCTTTTTTAACTGTAACATATTAAAATTTTGAATTTACAAAAATCCAAAAACTCAGTAAGTGAAAAATACTGAAAGCAAATGTTTTGTACCGTTAGTGTTTTGGCATGAAATCAAAAGGAATCAAAATGAGATATAAAGACTCAGTGCTAGATTGTTTGTTAAATCACCTTTAAGATGGTCATTCTTTGGTATGTTCTCCATTTTTTCAAATAATTTCTTCCTTTGGTTTTCTTCAGTTCTTCTTCCCTCTTCCTCACTCTCTCTCTTTCAGTCTGTGTCCGGATTTCCCTGCAGTTCTTCTCCTTGTGTCTGTCTTGTTTGTAGATGTAGGGGATGAGGAGGAGGCGGGCCCTCTCCGCCGCTTCCAAAATTCTCGGGAGAGGTGCAAGTTCCTCGCCCCCTCCATCTCAGTTTCCGTGCCCGAGGACGACCCCTACCACTCCGACGAGGAGTACTATGAGCACCCATTGTTCAGCCCAGAGTGGACGCACTCGGGCTCTCGCCCCACAGGGCAGGCCGTGGCCTTTAGACAGATTGAAGGTGAACCACGCATGGTTCCTCTTTGCCATTTCCCCACCTTACCATCTCCTCTCTTTTTCTTTCCTCTCCTTCTGTGATTTGACCTCCTAATTCTTCCATCCCTCCCTTCTTTCGTCCTTCCGTTTCTCCGTCCGTCAGTCCGTCTCTTCGTCTCTTCGTCTGTCTTTGTGTGCGTTTGTGTGTCTTTGTGATGTATGTTCACTCAAAATTTGACAATATATTTATTTAACAGTCACATTTTGTTTTGTTTTATTTATTTTTCCCAAAGCCATTGCTACCTGTGGTTGCCATGCCGTTGACCCAGTACATAGCAGTGATGTCACTAAAATATGACGTTTTTTTGTGATTCACTCAGTGGACATTCTCATCAGTAAGACCACATGGCCTGCAAGGTTGACTTTTGAGACATGATCTCAGGTCCATGGCTTTCATAACTGTCTCAGAGATACTGTGCATAACCTCTATGCACAGAACCTTCTCACTGCCAATCATCTCTCAGAGTTGTATTTTGGTTCATTCCTCGAGACCCCTCATTCCTTTAACCATGTCGTACTATGTCAGACCCTCGACACTCATTCGTACCAACTCTTACACTCTCGCTGTGGCAACAAGGAAGACTTTCAGCTCCAACACATGCACCCGCACCACTAGTTCAAAAATCTAGGCCTTAAAACCAACAAGTCCATTCACCTGGAGTGTTTTTTTTTTAGGGTCATCAGTGATTAAGTCATTTAAATGCTTTTAAGAAAATATGTAGAGTCTAAAACCTCCCTTTTCAGCATATTAGAATTAACATGTGAAGTATTCACTGTGAGGTTGTAGAACATTGTTTCCATTAAGGTAGAGGTCCATCTTAGTCTGCCATTTTCACTGAGAAAGTATAATGATTAAAAATATAATCTTGGAAGCCTAAAGTCCTCATTAATTGATGCACAAAACAGATGAAAACTCTGAATTAGACTCTTAACCCACTCTAAGTGCAGGAGTTTTTGAAAGTGTTAGTCTAGCTTGAAGCTTAATTTTCATCGGATGAAAACGCTCTTAAGAAACATGTTTCAAAAGTTACTGCTTGTGAAACATTGTTTGTTGCATCCTTAATAAATCAGTGCAGTATTGTACAATGCGTATAATGTAATAAATTGGCTATTTTAATTTCTGCTTTTTTTTAGACGTTTATGTGCTTGCAACCATTATTATTTATACCATATTATCGTGAGAAGACAATCATGATGGATCTCTGGCTGATTTAGTCTTTGTAACTGTTCTCAGATTGAACTTCTTCTGTAAGCTAACTATTTAAATATTAGCTAGTTAGCCATCTCACATGCCAGTATTAAACCATTTGAAAAATAGCCAGAATGTTCAGAGAAACTTTGTCTGAGATATTTCCTCATTAGAGTTCTATTTTCTTTTTTAATTCTAACAAAAAATATGTCAGGCTATTTGTTCAACCAGTTGTAATAGTTTACCTATAGAGCTAGTAAGGTAAAACTATAGAAACAATAATTTGTTACTTGAAATCGTGAGAGCCTTTCCAGTTTGTGGCTATTTTGTTTAACTTTGCCTCCCTGCTCCCCTCCACATGATGCCCTTGGCCTTTATACCCATCCAGGCTAAAAGTTTTATTGTGTTCAGAAGTACAACATACAGAATATTTCTTTAAAACTCTCTCTTTTCCAAAAACTTACTATACGTTGTTATAGCTTAACTCCTCTCACAATTAACTGCACATCAGCACGTTTAAGCTAGATGAACAGAACTATGAGCGTTGATAGACCTAAGAATATTTCAAAGATATATTGATCTATTTGTAAATGGCATTACCTAGGCTTTTAAAACTCTGAACATACAACCCTTTTATTTTTCCTTCAGCTGCTTTACAGTTGTTAAAATTGTCTTTATCCTCACTGACTGACAATATAGACCTGGTCCAGTGTTTCATAAATCAATATGATGTTTAAACTGACAAAAACTGGACAAGGTTTGAGTGCACAGCATAACCCACTGGTGAATCATTTCTTGTTATGAGGTTGAATGTCTGTATTGATTAAAGCTGTACACCCCCACATTGACCATTACACAGTTTGAAATCCAACCCATGCAATGTCAGAAATCAGAGGCACTTATTTTATTTTACTGTACTGCAGCTCCTCAAAATGACTCTTTCCTAAAGACCCTGAGCACTTGAAAGAGATTGGAACAAAGGGGCCTCATAGTAGCACAGTTTCAGATCACGTAGTTTTGTTTCATTTTCTTTAAACAGCCGCAGTCATCAGTGATAGTAGGTCAGTCTGGGTTTCGGGTATGTTTGGTGCAAGAGAAATAGAGAAGTAGACATGGTTACATTTTTAAATTTACTTAGTCATGCAGTAAATGATTACAAGGAAAAACATCTTGTGCATGCCTTGAGCCAATGTGTATTTATAGTTTCCTTACATATTGGGTACATTGAGCTCCCACAGTAGAAATGTATGATTAGAAAACACACAGAATGAAAATCAAATCATTTATTTATTGACACCTCTTAGTGTATGTCCTATGTACCTATATGTGTCAACAGACAAACACTTCAGGTCATCTTTTCCTAGAGCTGAAAGTGTCCCATCACAAGTTGTGTTCTCACATAACCCAAGTCTGTGTTGCCTGTAGTCTTAATGTGTCCCCCTTTCACCCTGTTTTTGAGAAGAAGAGACCATGGAGGCTCTTACAGCTGAATACGAGGAGGAGGTGGAAGAGGAGGAGGAGAGTGCAGAGGCACCAGAATCCGAGGCAGCTCTTGATGAGCAGCAGTGGAGTGGGGAAGAGCCCGAGCTGGACAGCCCCCAGGCTGACTCCTTAGAGCAGGCAGAGCCCATAGACGAGGCCCAGGATCTAGACCTGGAGCCGGCCGAGGCAGCTAGTGCTGCTGCAGAGAGCTCTGTGGACAGAGAGGAGGAGGAGGAGGAGGAAGCAGAGGGTGAGGAAAGCCCTGAGACAGGTGTGTCCTGCCCTCTGCTCTCCCTGCCTGCATGTTACTGCATTGTCCACTGTATAAGAACGCAAGGAAGCGTACAACATAAGCATTTTAATTCAAATGGAATGGCAAGTAATCCTCCCTGCGCTCTGCTGTGGCTGCAAGGCAACACAGGCTTGTTGGTGAAAAAAGCCACATTATTTTAACTTAACTTGGTTTATTGTGTGTTATCTTCGCTTGTATTTTCATTTACTTGCTGTGGTTTTCGGGGCCGGCCGTTTCATATTGGTATGATGAAGTGAAGTGATGCTAACAGTGCTTTTTTTTCTTTAAACCGGCTATAAGCTTTCAGGTTTCTCGTTATGTTTACACATTGCTTGGTGCTGGTATGCCAGTGCTACGCACTTGTATTCATGAATCATACTTACAAAACATGCATTGCACTTCTTATTATCATAATTCGGAGTGCAGAGTTTGCAGAGGATTTTGTGTTGGCTGTCTCATGTTCAGTGTGGTTCAGTTGTCTGTTGAAACATCTCTCATCAAATGCATTACTTTATCGGCAAAATTCCGACTCATTTGTTTTTTTGTTTACTTTTATCACCTGTAGCTGGTGAAAGTATGGCATTTCTTTGTCATTCAACAGCAAGGTTCTTCTATGTGCTAATAATCTTCCATTGACACAGTAAAATTTGAGTGCCATTAAGCTTAATTTGATCTTAATGAAACTATTTGAATATTAACAGCTAACTGGAAAAAAAATCACAAAACATTTCAGTACAAAGAATGACAGAAATGCTATTTCTTTTTGAATCTGATTTTTTGAAGAACCGCATGGATATCCCTCCTATCTGTTACTGCTTGTTTCTCATAAATCAGCATCACAGTTGCCTCATGCCGGCTTTCCGTCACACACCATCCCATGTTCTCATCCATCTGTGACGTGGTGGACACCATAATCTCGCCGTACTTCTTCAGTGATGGCCGTATCATTGTGCTGTAAGTTTCTGAGGAGAGCTTTGCCTGTTTCTGTGATAGCTTTTCCAGTCCCTGGCTTAGTAAATATCTCATTTACTGCATGCTAAAGCAATATTTTTCTGTCGTGATCGAAACAGCCAACTTACAGATATCCTTTCAGCTTTGAAGATGGACTCAGACAAGCAGGACAGTGGGTCCATGAGCCCTGACAGCATTGGATCGGAGAAACGCCCAGAAGAGTTTTTTGAGCCACAGATCCAAGGGTTTTTTGCTGGTGAACGAGTTGTACCAGAGAGCCCCACCATGGATATGCCATCCTTTGTACCTCCAGATGTTCGAAACCAAGCCAAAGAACCTGTAAGGTCACTCACACTTCAGCCTACATATGGTGAACCGATCACCGTGTCTGAGAAACAGCCGTCAGTGGAGGTGGTGGAGTTCAGCAGCATTGGTGCTGCTTCTGACTTCTCTTCAATGGGAGTCAAAGTCCAGGGTGAAGACTCACCAAGAGACGCAAGCGACAGGTCTGGCATGTCAGCATATTTTGAAACATCAGCCATGGAAGTTGATGAAGGTCCCCACAGTAAGGGTGAAGGTTATTATGAACTAAGCAGATCCGGTGAGCAGAAGATTACTGTCGATTCTGGGTCTCAGGATATCAGCTACAGCACACTAGCTGAAGTTCAGGATAAACCTGAAACTAAAAAAAGTACGACAGAAGACACTAGTGTGTTTACAGTTCCTGACAGGAGTAATGACTGCAGACTTTCCCCAGGAAAACTAGCCTTAGAACAGAGGAGTTACTCACTTAACATCACCATTGGAGCAATGGATCAGAGTGGGCAAGGCAGACCTAGGAACTTTTCTCCACTAGCCACAGATATCATGTCCTATACTAGTGGAAGTCTAGATGAGTCAGCAGACTACCTTCCAGTTACTACACCTTCTGTGGATAAGCCTCCGTCTTTCCCACCCCTGATCCTGGAGACTGCACCTTCCATCACATCAGATTCTTCATCGCCTCCAAGGACCGCTGAAGCACCTTCAAAATCAAGCCCTGAACCAGAGTCTCCAGAGTCGCCTCAGCCCCCAAAGAGCAACTACAAAAACGGCACAGTGATGGCACAAGACTTACCTGAGATGCTAGACCTTGCTGGTACCCGTTCCAGACTGGCATCAGAAAACACTGACCCAGAAATCACCAGGAGAAAGTCAATTCAAGCTGATTTTCCTCCCTTTGCTGATGACCCACTGGCCAGTCTAATATCAGGCCAACAGAGTCCTGGACCTAGAAAGAGTGACAGCCAGACGGAAGAGATGGGCTATTGTGTGTTCAGTGAATATTCAGGGCCTATGCCATCCCCCGCAGATGTGTTCAGCCCTACAGACACTGCCACAAAAGTCTTCACTCCCTCTGTCCTGGAGGAGAAAGTGGCTGAGCAGGCAAGGAAATTAGCAGTCAGAGATACATCTGTGGAGGACAAGATCCAGCCATCAGAAGTTGCTGACGAAGCCGAAGAGAAAGAGGAAAAGCAAGAAGAAAGAAAAGATTCTGTTGAAGAAAAAGACAAAGATGTTGTAGATGATCAGCCTGTTAAGATTGTAAGTGAGACACCACTGATTCAGCCAAGTGAGACCTTTGTGACACCAACTGTCACTGTGACTCTAGAAGAAGGTGGAAGGTCAGGCAGTGAGACGGAGCGACAAGCCAGCGGTGAAGGCTCGGCCTCAGAAACTGAGATTGCCGACTATGAGAGGCAGATCCGCAAATTGGAAATGGAGGACAGGCCTCTCAGTTTGGAGGAGGAACGAGAACTGCAGGAGCTCCGTGAGAAGGTGAAACTGGTGCACCAGGAAGCCTATGAGGAAGTGGATGCAGAAGATGTGTACCAGCTGACTGGTGTGGCCAAGGACCGAATTGCCAGGCCTGTCAAAACTTCACCTGCGTCATCGGTGGAGAGCAACATCGATGATGACAAACTGCTGTCTCCGGTGCTCTCACCTTCCAAACTGAAACAAAGAGAAGTATATGGTTCCCCCAAAAGAGTTCCATCGCCAGTGTTAGGAATAAACAAAGAGGAGAAAGAGGAGGCAGAGAGAAAAAAGAGGGAAGAGCAAGAGAAGGAAGCAGCTGAGAAGAAAATGAAAGAAGAAGAAGAGAGGAAAATCAGGGAAGAGGCAGAAAAGAAAGAAAAGGAAATGAAAGAGAGGGAAGAACAGGAAAGGATAGAGAAAGAAGAAAGAGAAAAAGAAGAAGCAGAGAGGCTATTGAAGGAAGAAAAAGAAAGGATGGAAAAAGAACAGAAAGAGCAGGAGATGAGAGAGAAACTGGAGAAAGAGAAAAAAGAAAAAGAGGAGAGGGAGCTAAAAGAAAAGGAAGAGAAAGAGAAGAAAGAAAAAGAAGAGAGAGAAAGGAAGGAGAAAGAAGAGAGGGAGAGGAAAGAAAGAGAAGAAAGGGAAAGGCTAGAGCAAGAGGAGAGAGAAAGGAAAGAAATGGAAGAGAAGGAAAGAATAGAGCAAGAGCTAAGAGAGAAGGAAGAGAGAGAAAAGGTTGAAAGGCAACTGAAAGAGAAGGAAGAGCTTGAGAAATTGGCTGAGATGGACAAAAGGTTGCAGACAAGCCGGAAGAAAAAGAAGACATAAAACCTGCTGAGACAGAGGCAGAAAACCTGAAACAAACGGCTGAGGAAGACGTGTTAAAGAAAGCAGGAGCTGGGGCAGAGGTGACGAAGGAGATTCCAGAGACTCGCGCTGCCATCGAATCAGTGGTGACAGTTGAAGATGATTTTATCACTGTGGTCCAGACCATCGATGAAGCTGAGGAACCAGGGCATAGCGTTCGTTTCTCAGGTCCGCCTGAGGCTGAAGCCCTTTGCGTTGCTTCCCGTAAAGAAGAAGAAGAAGAAGAGGAGGAGGAGGAGGAGGAGGAAGAGGAGGAGTCTGTTGAGCTGGCCCAGGAAGCAGACATGGAGCCCGCCAGTCTAGAGGAGGAGGGTGATGTTCCTGAAACCCCAGCCTCCCCCGAGAGGGAGGCTCAGACCATAGAAACAGAAGAACCGACAGAAAGCTACGATCGAGACGAAACCACAATGGACGACTCCATCCTGGACAGCTCCTGGGTTGACACACAAGGTGAGATTTCGTCTGTTTTTTTTGTGGGTTTTTTTTTTTTTTTTTTACAAAAAATGTTTACTTTTATGTTTTTTCCCTGCTTTGGTTAAAATACACAAACTGACTACTGTTTTTCATGCCCTGTCTTGCCACACTACAGATGATGATAAGAGCATGGCAACAGAGCAGATTGAGCCTTTGCCCAAGGTGCCTAGTCCAGTCAAAAAGCCTGCCATGGTCCAGAACAAGCAGATGCAACAGCGGAAGACAGAGAAACAGGAAAAGCCTGTTAAACCCAAGACCAAGGGTGGCCGGCCTAAAGGACGAATCTCCACACCAGAACGTAGACCTGTCCGCAAAGAACCTGTCTACATCCCCAGAGAGGAAGTCAAGAAGAAAAAAGGTTTTAATCTGCATTCTTGTTATAGTTTATCCCCATACCAGCAATATATTTCTATATCTATATCTAAATTTGTATCAAAAGTCTGACAGTTATTTAGGATATGATGACACATTTTCTTGCATTACATGCTAACAATCACCAGAATAACATAAATGGACATGTTCTGTTACAGAATAAAAAAATAAAACATTTGCACAGCCTCATGCAAGCATTGTTTATGTAGTTGTAGGCACCAATTGCATATATGTGAGAGGATGGGGGTATAACTGCACATCAGTCATCAGTTTTTAGTATACTTATGCATATTTTTGACATAGAGCAACAAACATCTCTGCTTATTGTTGCATCCCTTTGTTTTTGTCAATGACTTTGTTTCTTCTGCTAATGTAGCTGTGATAAGGAAGACTGAGCTTACCAAAAAAATGGAGACTCAGAGTCAGTCCCCATCCAAGAGAAGTGCGATGAAACCCACAGTCCGCCAGACCCGTCCCATCCAGCACCACTCCTGCCCCAGAAGGAGACCCACAGGTGACACATTGCCTTGGTCTGTCAAACAACTGGCGCTTTCTGCAGGAAAGTCAGCAGAGCATCAGTTCCACACTACATCTTTTACCTGCAGTGTCAGCCTCCATTTAGTTTTGGCACTCATTTCGTTTCCTTGGTTGCTGTTATTTTGGTTTTTGTCGTGTATGTTTCTTTTGTATTTGATCACAATAAAATTTGTCTCATAAATGTTTCATTTGACTTCATTTAACTTTTTGTTTGTTTGCTTTGTGTTGTTGTTTTTTTTTTTTTTTTGGCAAATTCTCTCTAAAAGCACTGGTTTACTGATGTCCTCTGTTTGAAAATCTGTTTATATGTGTATTCAGACATGTGCTGGCATAAATTTCTATTACTACAGCATGGTCAGCAGAAAAAGATTTCCAACTGATGTTAATTTACTCTTCAAATGCATTCTTCCTTGCCAATACCATTTTGTAGCAAAATGGTTTCATGTGCATTGTGAGAAATTGCTGTTCTGCTCATTTGTCACATTAATAGACTCATCTTTTATGTAATTGCCCAGCATTTTTAAAGCTGTCTTTAATAACCACAGGAAAGTTTTTATGCTCCAAAAAATACATAAATTGCCTGACCTGTTTGGCCTTTTCACAAATTACATAGGTTCTCTCATCCTATGGTTGCCTAGCAACTAGTAATCCTTGGTTTTGTTCTGTGGACGTGGTACTACAAAGGCTCTGTAATGCTGCTCTGTCCCAGAGGCAGTTTGCACTTCATTTTCCCATGACGAACTGAATTCTGTGTCACCGATGATGAAAGCTCAGTATACTGCTGCATTGCCCCAATTAGATTATTTTCCAGGGTTGACTTACATAATACAAAATCCCCCATTCTGTGTGATATCTTGCCAAATCTTTGCAGAACAGAGCTCTCAAGGGGGGAAACAACCAGCTCCCACAGAACACTGAGGTTGTCATTTAGCTTACCATGCCAGTTTTAGGAATACAAAGTTTGATGTCTGCATTTTTACATTGCTGTAATGATAACCACATATCCTCATAAGGATATGAATATGACGATAATTGTCCAAATCTCACAGGCTCTCGTCGCTTCTCCTTCTTCAGAGCATGAAGGTTAACACATGTATTCCGTCTGAGTGCCTTGATTTGCCTTTAAGTCTGTTTCTGTCTCTGTCCCTCAGAGGCCCTACCAGACGGTCGTCAGCCTCTCAGCGTTGCCAGACAGTCTCGCGACAGAGCATCGGTGAGTATACTCGACCAGCCCGACAACGGCATGACCTCTGGAACCAATCAGAGGAATGCCAAATGAAAGCTTTACAGTCTGAATCACCAATTAGAGGCAAATAAACATCAGTCAGTACAAAATGACACTGAAAGCAAATTGAAACTTTCTTCGAACAGCGAAGACCAATTTCAGTTAGATCTGCTGCCTCTGCTTTCTGGTTGGACAGATTTGAAACTTCTCTCGCTGTTAGGATGGATCTGTGAATACACAACTTGGCGTGTATATCTGTAGAGCAGACACTCAAACAGTGAATAACACATTACGTACAGTTTAAGCAAGTGCCCTCTCCCTCTGCTCATTAATGGCATTAACGACACTGCACTATATTTCCGTATTAACGCAGCTGCTATTTTTCCTTTGTGCTTTTTGGAAAGAAAACATTCGTGTTGGCTGCATTTTGCTTTTTGCGAAATGTTTAATGGCTTTTCGCACAAGTAGGGAAGACAGATCCATTTGGAGGGTTTATTGTACTGAGTGGGTGTTGCATCACCCTGTGACATTTCTCCAGCGGCTGTGGTCGTGACTCCATTTTACTCCCCCACCATGGTAATGACAGATATTGTGACTAAAATAACACAGTTTCTGCGTTTCTTAAATGTCATGTCATTACAGCATACTGTAAGTGTCTCCTAATACATCAGTCACTTTGTTCCGTCATGTAACTTGTTGCTGTTGCACGAGCACGGTGAGCAGTATTCTCACAAATTTTGATTTTGTTTTGCTTCTTATCATCTTCACAAAGAATGTGCATGAATGGCTGTTTTGATTAGTTTCATTGAAATGGAACACACACAACGTGGTGTTAATATTTAATTTGTCATCCCAACAAGCAGACATGAGTGCACTGATAATGCATGTTAAATCACTGTTATTTTCACCATCATTTTGTCTCTGTGTTCTTTGTTTCGGTGCCATGCTACCCACCCGCTGGGCCTCTTTCTTGTACCATCTCAGTTCCATGCCCATCGTTTGACACTTACAAAGATCCCCACCTCCGTATCCAGAGCGGCTGTCTCATTAGATAAACCTCGTCCATCCTCAGCAGAGCCTCGAGGCTCGCCACAATTACAGAGACTTATGGCAAAGGTAGGTGCATGGTAGGGTGGAACTGTTGCTGCTGAACCTCTGGAAATTAGAGAAAAACATGACTATGATTTGTTGAAAAAATGTCTTTTATTTGTATAGTGTTAGATCTTATTAAAAAATAAACAAGAAATCACAGGCTAACATCTGCTTCACTTTTTTATATGTCCTCCAACAGGATGGTGGATCACGGAGCCCAGACAAGAGGACCTCTCTGCCACGGCATGCCTCCATCCTGACCCGTCGTCCATACCATGACCATGAGGAGAGTTCCACATCTATCACTAGCTCCGGCTCCACAGCTCCCCGCAGACCCACATGTAAGCTTCATGTCCTCAGCAGTAGTATTTAGGTGGCTTTTAGTAGACTTGAACATAAATCAACTTTTTCCAAGGCTAACCAATTGTGTGTTGCATAGATAGCAATGTAACAACCTGGGAGATTAAAGAGCACTTCTGGGGATATACTGTATGTTCATTATGGTTATTTTAAGAAGATCCAGCTGTAGTGTGACAATGAGAGATGGACTCATTTGTAGATAAAAACTGCTCAGAAAATTTGTATTCTTCTGTCTTATATTATTTTACCCGACTAGCTTAATAACTTGTACTGTATCTTGCTTCACCAATTCTGTACTAATCAGATAAGCGCATGTTTTCCTCTTTCTCTCTCTTTCTTTCAGTATCTCTATGTACCTTTTTTTGAGTACACATTCAGAATGCAAGGCATTTGCATCAAAGACTGCAAAACGACTATTAGCCGTTCCCACAACTCACCCTTGTTCTCCTTCTTTCTGTCACTTAATTTTAAAGCTTTCATCTTTTCTTTTTTTTTTCTGCAGCATTTCGCACTGAGATGAGGGCAGAGCACAGGACAGGACGAGCCCCTAGTATGACAGGTAGAAGGGATTTCCAAAGACCTCTGTCATTGCAACAAAAACATTTTTACTACAGGGCTGTTGCAATAGATTGTGTTCGTCTGTACATGTCTACTGGTACCTGGGTGGATGTGAGTACATTTCAAAAGGACACTTGAAATAGTGATGCAACACATCCAGTTCTTGTTATAGACTGTTAAAATAGTTTTATGCAACAACAGGGATTACATTTCCTCTTCACCTCAAGTTCCGGCTCTCATCCGTATGTACTTCCTCACCAGTTACAGAATCGGTGCGCTCCCGTTCGGCTCGCAGTGGCCACTCCACCCCCCGCACCCCCGGCTCCACAGCCATCACCCCAGGAACCCCTCCCAGCTACTCATCATCTTCAAGGACCCCCGGGACCCCACGCTCCCTCAGTTTGATTTCCCAGGAGAGGAAGGTGGCAGTGGTCCGCACCCCACCTAAGTCGCCCGCAACCACACCCAAGCAGCTCCGGATCATCAACCAGCCGCTGCCTGACTTCAAGAATGTCAAGTCTAAGATCGGCTCCACAGAGAATATCAAGTACCAGCCCAAAGGAGGACAGGTGACACACTCTTCTCATACAACCCCCCCAAAAAAATTCCTAAAGCGTCTGTCGAAGTGCTTGCTGCTTGCTCCTATTTCCTCTGCTTTTCATATTTTTTTCCTATGTGTCTTTTCCTGACACAGCAATGGAAACTGCCATATATTTATTTTTGTTAGTACAGGCAACATATAGAAAATGAAACTGTCTCCGCTTCTTGTAGGTTCATACATATGCATACAAGGAAAGTTTGAGATTACCTCCTACCACGCTACCTCGATTCTGAATTTAGCTCATAAGGCAGCAGCAAAGGGTTCAATGGCAGGAAAAAGAAACCGAGACAGACAATAGCCTTTTTCTTTATATTCATTTTTATGAAGTTTAAAGTTCTAAAATC
This sequence comes from Acanthochromis polyacanthus, assembly GCF_021347895.1. Taxonomy (NCBI): domain Eukaryota; kingdom Metazoa; phylum Chordata; class Actinopteri; family Pomacentridae; genus Acanthochromis; species Acanthochromis polyacanthus. Next base: position 27,561,245 of record NC_067126.1, read on the forward strand.
TGTAGAATACCATTCACCATCGGTACACAGCAAGGCCCACTGCAACAGCACAGGTTCAACTGTTTTCTAAAGTGTGTTTTTGTCTAACATCGTCTTTTTCTTCTGCCTTGTAATGCTTATTTTCTGTAGCCTTTCTCCCTCCCACCTATGTCCCTTACCTACCTCTGTCCGTTATTGGGCGTTTAATCATCCTGCTGACCCACCACTTTGAAAGAACAGTGAGATAAGAAATAATGGTGTTTCGTGGGTGAAAAAAAAACTGTAATACTGGCACAAAATTCATGTCTCACAAATATGCATTAATTTGAGCTCGGAAAATGATTTTTGCACCATTTTTCTTAACTTACTGTGCATAGTTTGGTTGAGTTTTCCCAGACCTGAAAGCACTGTGAAGATTGATGTTAAAAACTTGCCTAGAACTTCTTTGAACCCATATTGCTGATACTAACATTGATTTTAATAATAAGGATCACCACCACCCAGATGTGCAGTCCTTTACATTTAGCTATTGCCAGTCCATTGTATAGTTGACTACTTCTAGTGTCCCTAAATGAAACTATAGTGCAGGCAGCAGTTGCAATGGCAGCAGTTAAGCTCTCACATGATGACAGAATTTCTGCCTTGAGTGAACTGTTACACAGACGGCTCATGAACAAGTAAAGGGATCAGTCAGAGTAACACAAAAAGAAATACTTTTCAAGAATTTGGGAACCGAACCACTGACAAAAAGCTGACAAAATATCAGACATGCATTTGTCAGATGGCAAAAAAGTGGATTTGTAGCTGTCTGTGTTGTTCCGTGTTTGATGGATGAGTACCGTTAGTAGTTTAGCACTTTTCATATGCACTATATGCTGGCATTAGGAACAGTATTTCAGAGCTCTGTTGCTGTGAGTTGAATAGACTCCCTGCCGCTTTATAGTCAAAGATTGCATAAAGAAGCTTCAGCATCATTCAGATAAAACACCCCAACCTATCAGTGTTCCAACTGTGTCGCCATCCATGGATCAATTCTAAAGAAATATGGTTATACTGCTCTAAAACATAGTAATTCTGCAGGCCCACATCTCAATAAATAGAAACTTTGACATCTCAGTGAGTGTCAGTACCGACCGTGGTATTCTTCCCCTGAGTTTTGCCCCTGGCTCTGTGAAGTAAGGACAGCAATTCAGCCAACATAAATCTGCATCTCAAATCGTGTTTTCCGTTGCCGCGCAGAATCTGCATTAACAGGGTGTCTGGGAGTATATACCCTACAGTTTGACAAATATCTTGTTCCAGCGCGAGCCTGAAACGCAGAGGCAGCACTGCAACAGGAAGCATGGTGATGAAAACAGCAGTGTGTCTGTAGCCATCAGCTCTTACAAGCCTCCACTGATGACCTGATTAGGAATCTAAGCGTTTGGCTGGCATCTTTATGACTTGCCAGGTCTCTGAGCAGCTCTGTGCAGTCAGCCACAAAATAGGGTGGGATCATGTTCCAAATGCCGGCCTGTCATCTGCAGGAGAAACAGGCAGACTCGAGTTTCTCTGTTTGTTAGCATGTGTGTTTATGTGTGAAGAGAGGCATGCTGGGTCACAATAAGTCACAGATTTTTATTAATTCTGGCAACATTGACCCTAGCTTCTACAGTAAATCTCTTATACAAGAGGTGTGTAGAGCAGAAAATACTTTACAGCTTGTGGGAATTTTCATTTTTTTCTGTCGTTTTATATTTTGAATGTCAGTTTGGCGTGTTATGCAGCTAAAAGCCACCTAATGCAGTGTGAGCATTTGTGCGAGGTTGCCTTGACAGCAGGTAATCCAGTGCTCCCCACCAATCCTTTCAGCACTGGATGGGATTTTAGCTGCAGTCTCGTAGATAGTGAAGTGGCTGGTCAATATTTGAGGGGAAGATTCTGGTCCACTGTGCTTCTGTTTGCTTGTGTGTGGCTGTGAACACATCACACTTTTGTGAATCTGGCATCTGTGACATACACTGTAGGCGTTCCACAGCAATTTATTCAAACATTCCTTTGCATTTTAATAGAAATCATATCCTTAAAGGGAGGAATTCTGCTTGTTGTGGACCTAAAAGGTGTTACTTGACACCTCAGGAAAGATCGCATCGTCTTTGAAATCTGTATTATTGATGTAGACAAATGCAGTGCAGGTATACCACTCCGTGCCCTATGTTGAAAGAGCTATCTGTCCTCAAGGATTGGGTGAGAACTTATCAGTTAACACAAAATTGAAAGTAGCATCCACTGTACTTTCCCAGTCAAATAATTGCATTAGTAGCTTTGATAATAAAAATGTATTAACAACATTCATATGTTTACAATTATACAATCACAAGTGCATTATCTTTAATATAATTAGATTATCGTTTTTGATGTGTCATTGTGCCGCTGTGTATGCGTGTGTGTGTTTGTGTGTGTGCATGTGAAGTGAGGTGAGGTGACTGTCTCAGCAGAGTGAGTGGTCTGATTCACCAACTCCTGCATGGCCACAAGCTGCCTGACTCAAACTTAAAATTTAATCTTCCTCTTAAGGCAGTGGCTTTATGCTCTGATGATGGGATGACTGAGGGGATTTAGAGGCATAATATGTTTTAGGAGAATCAGTAAGAAGTGTCTTGACAAACACTTTGCCTAAATGTTGCTATTTCCATCTCTTAAGTGGATTTAACAGTAGCACCTCAGAGGGGAATGAATTATTACTGAATATCATTTAAAGGACAAAAATAGAAATGTAATAAAGAGTTCTGGCAGTAGAATCCAATGTAATATGTATAAGAAGTTCTGTTGAATTTAGACATATATTGTGTCCCTTATCGGTGGCACTGTAATAGTAGAAATTAGACAAACAGGATCATTCTAGACTGACTAGTCATGCTAAGCTTAAAGTGATCCGTTACTTAGGTTCTGGCTGCCTATATAACACGAACGTTTATCATTTTTCTTTCAAAAACACCTGATAACAGAAATAACCGGTTCAGTTTTAACATGTCACAGTGTTTCTGCTGCCCCATTTTGACATGACAATCATGAAAGAGTTACACACAAAGTGCAAATAACAATTGTCAGATGACAGTGATTAACTCCTCTGACCTGTAGTAGTTCTTAGCAGCTCCAAAGTCCATGTAGTGCTACTGTAAGCACCATATAGTGAACCTCCCCTAGCCCACAGCAACCCCCCCGCCCAGCTACTGACCTGTCCACTGACTGTCCTCTTAGAAACACAAGGACCAAAATAGGCCAACAGAGGCCAAATGCAGGGCCTCTTTGATCTGGAAGTCAGTGCTGCGCTTCATCTCCATTACTCTGTGTCTGTCGGCGGCACACAGTGTGACCTGGACCCAAGACCTGCTGGTATATCTTAACATTATTAATTATAGCACCGTGTTTTTCAACTTTTGTTTGTTTTTGTTTTTTATATTAAGCCCTCAAGCGTGTGTCAGTGGATTAATTTTATAGGAAGTCTGCCATGTGAAGTTTTACTCAACTCATATGTTGATACTTTTGAAAAGGCCATTAATGATTGATTCAATTTACATCTAAATTAGGCCTTAAAGCAAAATTATGTAAAAAAAACAAAAAAACAAAAAAACAATACTCTTGCTACAGATGTTTGTCTTTTAATTGATGATTTTAAACACTAAATTAAGTCCAGCCTACAGAGCAGCAGCAGAAGCTGTTTGTCCAGCTATTGTAGGAATAAGTCATGTTGAGGTCAAGCAAGTTAGACCTTCATCACCTACTTTGTAGAATATTGCGCTACACATCTTTGACTTAAAGAGGTTCTTCTTTATATAAAGCTGTCATTGAATAGAGACTACAAATGCTGAAGCAAATGCAATGCACGTGGCATTATAAGCAGTTAAGAGTGATTTCATGGAGACATTATAATTAAAATGTATTTAATGGCCTCATAATACTTTTTTTTAATTCAGCCAGTTTATCAACTATTCATAAATATGTTGTTTAATTTTTAACTTTAATGTGTATCATATTTATTTCAGTGGCACACTCCAGGATCCAGTTTTTCTGTTTTGTTTATCAACTTAACCATGATGGAAATACAGTAATCATTACTCGTAGATTGCTTTTTTCCCACTTACGGCACTTAAATGTCCAACTAGGGTTGCTAAAAGATGAAAAAATCATTTAATGCAGCCTACAGTACTTTAATACACTCATTTAAAAGTGAAGGGCCCCTTTTCCTGTCATGACAAGTACATTATTTTATTGTTGCTCAGATTAACTGATTTTAAATTTACATCCCTCTATATTAAATTTTGGGAACTTAATAATAATAATAATCCAAAAAAAGGGAAATCAGTGTTTTTTCTTTTGATGTAATAATAGCGATTTATTACTAGTCATGGCAGTGTGTGGTAAAGTGTGTATGTATAGAAATTTGATAAACTGTGCATGATGGATGATTGTTCCTTTAAACATCAGTATCACATTTACAGAAAATAAGCTGTGCATATGATCAGTGTCTCGCATACTAACTAAAGCTGTCAATGAACACAGTATAACCTCTACATTATCACTCATTTGTCAGTACACTCCTCATCAGTATCTTTTAATCTAGCAGGCTAATCTTGGTATAGTATATTGTGATAAGCATCTGCCATGCAAGAGGTCCATGTATCTCTGTATTTCTCCATAGATTCATATTTTAAACAAGAAGCTGGACTTCAGTCACTCACTGTCAAAATGCAGCTCCAAGGACAATCTGAAGCACTCTCCCCGTGGGGCAAATGTATGTACCCTTCTGCCTTTACCCTCCTTGATTAAGGGGATGGGTGAAGGCCACATTTAATTATAGTCAGTCTGTCTAAAGCATTTCCCCTGCATATTTCCCTTAAAGTCCTATCTTATCATGTGCTATAAACTGCTTTATGTTGTGCTGTTAAAGGCTAGTTGTATGACTAGGTCAATGGTGTGGTATTGTCGTACTCTAGTTTGTATTTTATCGTGTTTTCTTTCTGTAGTTTGACTCTCACACTTAAATTTTTCAATGATTTGTCTCCCTTTCCCCTATACGTACAGGAATAAAAAATTTCGTTACTTTCAAAGCTCAGTAAAATTTTGTATTAACCTTCTGAACCTCGAGCAGTTTCTGGACATTTGTTGCATGTCGTGCATTTTTTTTGTTGGCGTGGGTTTATTTTCCCCTGCAATGCGAATCCTGCACTTTAATGGAAGCAGAAAAAAGTTCTCTGTGCAATATAACGGTTAATTTATAATGCAATTCATCATAAAAAAGAAAAAAAACAAAGTTGATTTTTTTTTTATTACAAAATTACAACTAAAGAAATTTTTAAAATAAAATCATCATGTACAGCATTTATCCAAGTGCCGAACATGGTGGTGTTACAACTCTACTTACTATAATTATTTTGCTATTTGCATTTTTGTTTGTTTCCATCCTTGTCTCCTGTCTGCTGTGTAAACCTGGGCTACAGTTCAGCCTAGTTCCCAAATAAGTGGTTTAGATCAAACTTAGATTTAGTTCAGTTTTGTCATGCACATACGACATGATTAGTTCGACTGTTTCAAAATTCTTTCTGTTCTTATTATTTTGGGATTCAATGGGTTAATGACAGACCTGTACACAACTGAACACAGCAGCAGTCTGTGATCTTTGGTTTTTACTCCGTTTCCTGCTGTCAGAGCAGCACCATAAACCCCTGAATTACTCAGCTGTCAGGCATGAAGGTGACCTGATGGTAACATTCAGCTAGATGGACATAGCCATGTGTTGCTCAATGTCTGCCATGATGAAATGTCCTTTAGAAAGTAATTTTAGGTCCCGCCAGCTTCATCTGACAACTGTAGCTTGACCTCTTGTCAGAAAGGTATTAAAGAAGAAAAAAATGCCCTTACAAAATTCCATGTCAATGTCATCATTCATTTTAGTTAGTTTTCCATTTAATCCTGTACAGTTGTATGTATTAGATTTAGCCTGGTGTCTGGTGCTTATTTTGTAGTGTAGCAAGTCTACCACAGAGTTAAATGAGTTTTTTTCGTTCTCTGGAAATGTCTCTGACTTCCATTTTCACAAGTGGTTTGAGTTTGTTTCATGTACTTGATTTTTCCCAGATGAAAGCCTGTAAAAGTAATTCTCAAGGCAAAGTGCAGTTTGGTTTGCTCTCCCCAGTTTGTTCATTTTTTTCCTACCTTCCAGTATGTGTATAAAATGCTTGTTTCCATTATAAAGTGTACCCCACAATTCAAGGCCATGTGAGATTGCATGGGTCACATGCTATGCTGAAAGTGTGTTGATCACATTCTGTGAAGGTAAATGTGTGAATCATCTGCTCTTGTGGTTTATTTACTGTGCTGCGCTGCCATCAGGTTGGAGTCAAAAGAAAAAAAAAGAAAAGCCTAAGTCATTTTTAAGTAGGGACTGATGATAAAACATCAACCATTATTAAATATTGCATGGGCAGTGAGTTTTTTTTTTTAGAGAACAAAGAAATGATTGATTTTATTTCTAATTTCCAGCATTGCTTTGGCAGCAGTGGGGAGAATTTTTATTGTCCTTTTATTGGTCATGGGGGTTGTTTAATTAGACAGATTTTTATTCAGTAGCACTAGTTGAAGAGAAAGCAACAGCAGAAACATTATACTTACTGGGACTGAATGCACACACAGAGTAAATCTTTTGCATATTCCTTTGCTGAAATTAATGCAAAGCAGTAATTTATGGTCAGATTACGCCGTTTTGAAGACAACAAAATGCACTTCAGGGCTCACATACCTGATGGTCTCTCCTGTCTTCTCTTGTCATGCAAAAATATGTGGAATATGTTTGTGCTATGTCTTTTTCTATCTGGTGTTAGTTCCCATTGCTTTTAATGTGCTGCCAGGTAAAATGTATTTATTTTTTCTGTACCAACTCTGCAATATCTGCATCTCACTCCTGCTTTCTCTCCCAGCAGCTACAGAGTCATCCAACATCACAGCACTATTTTATCATCCTTGCACCATAAACCAATTGTCGCAAATCTTAGCTGCTTTTAATATGCATTTACTTGTATTTTGGCTTAATAGTGAAATGGAAACCCTAAAAGAACATTTAACATGTTTTAATAGAGGAGGTCCCTCTTCTTGTCAAACTGTGTGAAGTCAAGATTTCTGGAATGTTTCATATTTTGTTTAATTGGCTCAAAATACATGAAGAAACTAAATAATGACAACACAATCTTGAAACTTGATGTTACTTTGCTCCTTTCAAATCTTAATTGGAATGCAATGCACACTAGCTGGTTTTGGCTACAGTTTGACAGCTGTTTTAGCATGGAATCCAGTGTTGTAGGATATGCATAGCGTTATATTCCAGTTGTTGATGAGTCATCTTCTGAGGAGTCATTAGATGCCATGCATTTGAGTGCGTTTTGGTGTTAAAGCTCATGCTGTAAGACATGTAAGAAGAATATGTCTTGCCTGTTAGCTTAGTGATTACAGCCATTGAATGATGTTTATCAAGGACATCAAGGGAACGGTTAGGTCATTAGTGCCCACATTACAGCCAAACAAACTCAGATGTGTAGGACAGAATTTAAACAGTGGGTGGATGCAAACTGTTTCAGAGTTTTGCCAGAAAGCCCGAGCCTTTTCCCACCTCATTCCTCACCTCCACCCCTGCAGGTTCTCATCCCCAGTGTTAAGCTGGACTATAGCCATGTTCAGTCTAGGTGTGGGTCCTTGGACAGGCGGGGCTACTCAGCAGGAGGTGGAAACGTGAGTCTTGTGCCGCAAGCCCATTGTCTCAGTGTTATTTATGTGTTGTGTCGTGATGTGTTTTTCTTCAGTGTTGTCTATTCCTTTTTTCACCTCGCTTTACAGTTGACTAGTTTAGTGCCAAGTCATTTACTCACTCACTCAGCAGTGCTGGTTCTATTAACCAGACCGCTCTTCATCAACACATCATTCTCCAGTGGTGGTTTGTGTCCTGCGAGGAATTTTGATGCTAAAGGCTGAGTGTCTCCTCCTCCAGCAGAATGAAATGGCTGTACAGTGTTGCGCTGGTGCAATTTCATCTTACATACAAAAGTAGTTTCTTTGCCTCTATGGTAATTTGGTGACTCACTGTGCTCCTCAGTGGGAGGGAAAGTGTCACCAGTGATCCAATGGTGCACTGTAATTTTGTATCAAGATTAAGCACATTTTGCCCTGTATACTGCCTGCCACCTCACAGCACAACACGGTTCAGATCACAGCCAACAAAGCCATGCTCTGTAATATTTACTTTTACTGTGATTGGTACTGGCACAGTCTTAGAAATCTGAAGAAATTAGACTTATTTATTTACTGTTTCTGATTTTCTCTTTTAATATTCAATCATCCGAAAGTAGACATCTCAATCCAAAAAAAGGATTGCTGTTAGTGCTAGCAAACCTCTTGGCAGCATCTCTCATCCACAGCAGGCAGCACACTGCATGAAGCACTTGATTAAGTCTGATTACAGTCCTCTGAAGGCAGCAGGTACAGTGTGTGCTCCATCTGCAGCTTCTGATTTGAATGATGCACATTATCAATGCACTGTTGCACAAGCCTAATATCAAAGAGACAGAACTTATCACATGACTTCACTTCCCTCAGAAAAGTCTGGTCTCTTGAGACCTTCTTTTCTTTGCACCTGACAACACAGGTTACCTGGGCAACAGCTGCTTGTGTCTTCTTCTTCCAAACAACTTTGATAAAAGTGGTGCCAGCAATGTCACATCTATATCAGCAATACTTGAGGCAAAGAGATACTGGAAATTTGTATTCCTGTGTGGGTTAAATTTGTTTTAATTAATTATTTTTTATTTTTTTATTTTTAGAATTAATTTTAACACAGTCCCCACAAACTATGCTTAAGTTCTCAGTTATGCAGTTGTAGCTTCATTGGCTGGAATTTCAAATGGTCTGTTATTACTGAGAAGAGTCACTGGAGTTTCAATATGTGCAGAAACTGACTGAACTTCAACAGCAGACAATTTGGTTTAACAGATTTGAGTATTTATCAAAATTACTTACCCCACATTATGAAAAACAAGCGTTATCTGTTTGGCTACACTGATCTGATATGCAAAATGAGCAGCAGATGTAACCATCCCCTTTTTCTATTAAGCTATGGTGCTATGTACAGTATGTAAGGATTATCACAGACACTAAAAGTTGCTCGATGTTCGAGTCACAGAGTGCATACGAGAATCTCAACACCAAAATAAATATTGTACGTCTACCCACAGCAAGTGACGAATGGCACATAGGCAGACTGCTCACTTTAAATCACAGATGCACAATTGACAGTTCTTGCAGCTTATTATAGCAAGCACATGACAACGATGAAGGCACTGGTGAAAAGGCAAATAATTGGGGGGATGGTCAAGGCCACAGAGTGGGTGGATGAGTTATTGAAAGTACCAGTCACAGAAGTGGCTTTAATAATAGACCTGTTTTTGAGATTGAATTGCACTGTAGTATTTGCGTTCAGACCGTCAAAGGTGACTGTAACAGAATGCTACAAGCAAAGGCCTGATGTAATTAAATTCTAATTTGGTTGCTGTGTATGTACATACAAATCGGCACAATGTGTTTTTTCCCCAACGGAAGTGACATTTACTCTCCACTAATTCACCAAATTGTGCTATTCAATTATTAAATTGCGGCTGTGGCTCAGGTGGTAGAGAAGGTCATCCCATGATCGAAGGGTTGATGGTTTGATTCCTGCTCTCGCCTAGTCATGTGCTGTTATGTCCTTGGGCAAGACACTTAACCCACCTTGCCTCCAGTGCTCTCACACTGGTGTGTGAATGTTGGTGGTGGTCGGAGGGGCCGTAGGCGCGGATTGGCAGCCACACTTCCGTCAGTCTGCCCCAGGGCAGCTGTGGCTACAAATGTAGCTTACCACCACCAGAGTGAGAATGTGTGAGTGAATGAATAATGGATTAATTGTAAAGTGCTTTGGGTGTCTTGAAAAGCGCTATATAAATGTAACCATTATTAAATTGGGAGCCATGATGAACCAGTTTGATTGCCCATAATTGTTACCAGCCATTTAAGGACCCTTGTGGGGGATTTAGTGGCTTCTAGTGGTGAGATCACAGATTGCAACCAACTCCCTCAGCTCCCCCTTATGTGTTGGAGCACGCAGGCCATACCGAACCATAAACACTCTCAATGCCCTCTCTAGAAGCAGGGTTTAGGTTGTCTTTTCTGGGCCCCGGTAGACACATTGTGGGTTTACTGGATGAGACCCAGTGCCTGAAATCATGTACTCTCTACTTCACAGTGAAGATTTGGCACAATGGATACTACATCAAGTTTTAAAAATAATACCTGCTGGTAAAGATTTAACCAGTAGTTCCAACCTTTTTGGCTTCTGGTGTCTGTCTGTAGTCGAGTGATTTTTCGTTGAACACTTTTCACATGGTGTAATTTCAGTAAATCTTTGAAAGAAATCTCACCAAAAATGAAACACTAGATGAGTTATCTGCTGTCTCCGTAGTAATAGGAGTTCAAACAGGCTCCACCTGCAGCAGCTACAACAGCCACATGCCGCTGACAAACCGATGCTTCATTAATAGTCTAATAATGTCTTAAAATACAGTCAGCAAAAGTGATGTCTTTAATTTAAAACACATCCATACAAACATAAAACACATCAACAGTAGGGTTAATGCACTTCTAAGAGACATGATTGCTGGAGGGATGTTCCAGACTGCAGCCAGATGTTCTCCCACGCTGACACAAAGCACATCTCATCTTTTGTCTTTTAACTCATGCTGTATAGCTTTGCTAGTGTTCTGCATGTGTGAGGGCCTCCGAGCTCCTTATCAGTCCACAACCTAACAAAGCAATATGGCCACCCTAGTAGATGCACAGACCAAACGGTGCATACTGTACTTTGTGCTCTTGGTGTTGTGTTGTGTGACTCACGATCTTCATCATTGTCTCACCTTTGCTATCGTTTTTACCTCTCAGGTCCTGTGAGACAGGAGAAAATAACACCAAATGATTGGTTACAAACAGCATATCAACTAAATCGGTGTCTTGGCAAAGTGATTGCTGACCACAGGCGTGTCTCAGTGATTCATCTCAGGATGTGGTGTATCTCTTCTTGTTCATTGTGCTGTGTCTAAAGCTTTATAGCTCCACTGTGTTTGCTGTCTCATCGGTTCACTCCTTACATATCTCTCTGTGGATTTCTCTTCAGACCTTCTGGGTGTGTCACTTAACTGCACATCCCTGTCTCCTCTCTGCCTGTGGCCGCTTTCAACTGTGCTTTCCTATTTTACTGCTGTACATGTGTCGCTGTTGCAATGTATCTGACAAGCTTTCTGGATGTGCCAAAAGACATTTAAGACATAGCTTGTATTATATCTTGTTTTGGTTTGTATAGCAGACACCAGCAGTTCTCTGCACAGCAGAACACATGGACTGCTATTTAATAGTCTGGTATTCTGCACTCTGTTGCTCATGTTTTCTAATAATTACATGCAATCAGATATCACCGTGTTGGAATGTAGAAAATTACAACCTTTCATTCTCAGCTGATACCCAATCATTTTCTTCAAACAGCAGCTACAGTGGAAGGTACAGTGCAGATCAGATATTCCTCTCTATAAGTGACAAAAGGGAAGACACAATTGGAATATAGTTTGAGGTCAGCTGGAGTGTAAAACCTCACAAGAAGTGGGAGCTCTGACCTTCTCTTTTCCTCACTTTGCTTCTTCCAGGTGCAAATACAGAACAAGAAGATCGACTTGAGCCATGTGACCTCCAAGTGTGGTTCTCTAGACAACATCCATCATCGGCCAGGTATAGAGCTCCCCTCAAAAAGGGCAGCACTTCTGGTGCCAGCGTTGGTATGAGCATGCTTGTGACTAGAATGGTGCCATCATTTTAAATCACACCCTGCAATATGTGTTTATCCAGAGGATGTCCTGAACCCCTAAGCACTGCTAAGATGCACTTGACCAAAGTATCTATAATTAATGAGCTGCTAAGTTCAGACTCTGGTTCTAGAGACAAACGTAAGGTGTAAATGTGAGTATGGCCTAAAAACACCCAGCAAATGTTGCTTGCTGGGTTGAACCGCCCGCTCCTATTCTTTGTTGTGAGAAGGAACTCATAGACAAGAGTGGGATAGTGTAGAGGGCAACATTGGCATGAAATCTGTATCTGGATATAGTATGTGAATAAGGAAACATCCTTGTTAGCTTGTTAACTTTAGCTGCCTTTCTAATTCTGCAAGTAGAATCAGTTGCTGGTAGGTCTGTTGTCATGGAAAGAAATTTTATAAAATTCAAAAATCGCAAATGCCAGTGGATCAGATGTCATTAACAGAATGGTAAACATCACATGATGATACCAGGTGTAACTCAGGCCAAAAAGTCCCACAGGTTAGTTCTTCTAATACTTGTTTACTTGAATATGCCAGACACTGAATGTGTAAACTCATCCGATGTAAATAATAAATGTGTTTAGCAGTTTAACTCCTGAATAACTAACTCCCTCGTCAATCAGACGCAGCTCCTGTGCTGATCTATATCATGTCAAACTGAAAAACCAGCAAGAGTGGAAGCAAGCAGTCAGCTGCATTTGGACTGACAGCTCGATAGATCTGTCCACAGGCGGCCGAATGTAGGAGGTGTTTTCATTCCTGGCAGCATTGCTGCATTTTGTGTCTTTCTACCTTAAGTGTGAGAATGTGGAATGAGAAGTTGATGGGCAAGGTTGGACCAAACCTGGAGAGGGTTATACATTCTATTGCTTTTTTTTTTCATTCAAATCACTGAAATGCAAAGTACACAATTACATTCCAGTAAGAAAGAGAATGTTCGCTGTGGATGGGATCAAATCAAAAGGAACTGTTCACAGCAAGGTATGATGATTACACAGAATAGCAGACACATTGTTTGTGGGCAGGATTTCACATTTTATTGCCATGACATGTGGCAGTCATGTCAAATCTTTACAAGTAAAAGCTCAGTCTGAATGACTAGATACCTCTTGGGTTAAAGAGTAAATTTCTTTTAAAAATATGTTTCTTAGACTGGTCTTTGAAGTCACTGGTGTATACTATGAATTTAAACAATGCAAAGACTAGGGGATTTGTACACTGAAGACAGGTGTCCAGACTACTTGCTGTTTTGCTGTGAGATGTAGAAACCCTGTCTTACCCTCCCATATGGTGTTGCAGACTGCTTTATGTGCTGCAGTGCCGCCTGCTGGCATCATCCTGACATGTTTCTAACCTGTATTCACAGAGAGCTTCTTAAACTGTTGTCCTGTTTATTCCTATTACTTAGAAATTGCAAAATTTTCAGCTTCAGCTCTTCTTTAACTTTTAGTAAATTAGCACCATTATTTGAGTGTTGTGTCCATATTTGGTGGCGTAACCATCAGTGCATTATTCATGATTATTTCTGTAAAAATAGGAAAACTCCACACACAGGGAAAGGTGAATATGTACATTGTACAGGCCTTAATTCTGACTGTCAAGTTTTATCACCCCCTCTGCTTCTTCCCAGGGGGCGGTCACGTGCGTATAGAGAGTGTGAAGTTGGACTTCAAAGACAAAGCCCAAGCCAAGGTGGGTTCCCTGGATAATGCTCACCACATTCCTGGTGGAGGCCACATCACGGTGAGTGTCAGCTCCATGCTCCAAATCCATGATTTAAAGGAAAACATCAAGTTTTTGAGAGATTGAGCTGCTCATCATTAGTGACTGTGTAGATTCTCAGTCATCCAGGTTATGGTAATCCTAGGATTTTCACTAGAAAGCAACTTCTCTTATAGGTTATCTTCAAGAACGTTAAATAGAAGTCCAGTTGCTTTTTTCTGGGATTACTCTTAGTCTGCTTATATAGTAATTATTACTTGTTCAAGTCATGGTCTACAGACTTTTTGCTACCTTTATTTGTCAGTTTACCTGTAAATTGAGGAGAATGTAGATACAGAAACTCATCTCGTGGTCTACAGTAACACTATGATAATGATATAATAATAATATATACAGACAGGTGAGAAATTAAAAAAAAAAAAAGCCGACATACAGTGACTTAATAAGGTGCCACTAGAGCAGTTCCAATGTTCCTTGGCATCGATTCTCCAAGATACTGAAGCTTTGCTGTAGGGATGGCAAAAAATATTCCCTCATCTGGTGTTTTGATAAGGGCGGTGGAGAGCAGCGCATGCGTTTCAAACAATATTTATCCTCAAACTATTCAGTGAACCTTTGCACCCTACGGATGTAGCCAGTGTCATCCTAGAAGTGGGAGCTCCCCTCAGGACAGAAATGTTTCATAATAGGATAGGACAGCTGTGTATTGATTTGCAGTGACCCTTCCATCTTAACAGACAAGCAAACTCAAACTGTGCGAGCAAAATGCCCCAGACAGGATAACAGAGCCACCGGATCCCTTCACTGTAGGGTTCAGGCTTTTCCTTTAATTTGTCACCTATCTGTGTATTACTGCAGTCTTATAAGACATGCAAGATATGTGTGTAGTGTGATTAATTACAGGATAAAGTAGTAAAGCTTGCTTTATTTGTGTTGAGCCAATCTTCCAAAAACTTGTTGTATTCCTTTAACTTCTCATGTCGGTAGCAGTTAAGGTATGGTATACGCCACAGTAGACATTAATCCACACAACCTAAATTGTTCTCAGTGAGTGTTCAGTTCACCTGTGGAGGCCTCCGAATTTAGTCAACCCAGGACAACACACATTATTCACAGTCGCTCTATTGCTGACTCACAAATGCATAAATCACTGTTTTCACATATAAAAATGTTGTCTGTCTGTCACATCACCTGCCTTTCACAGATTGAGAGCCACAGGTTGACGTTTCGCGACCACGCCAAGGCCCGAGTGGACCACGGAGCCGAGATTGTCGTCCAGTCGCCCGGCCTCTCCGGCTCAGTGTCCCCTCACCGCAACAGGGACAGCCACCTATCATCCTCCGGCAGTCTCAACATGATGGAGTCGCCGCAGTTAGCGACCCTGGCTGAGGATGTCACCGCAGCTCTGGCCAAGCAGGGTTTGTGAACACTGGATCTGTGGATTCGCCGTTCTGCATCCCAGACATCCTCTGTCCTGATCCTCTCAAACTTTTCTGCCCTCTCCTGCCACCCTGAGGCCGACTGATTACCACTGCTACTCAGCTACACCACAGCCTCCACATATCTTTACTTCAACGTCCTTCACTCAACTCTAAGTAGAGACTCAAGTTAGGAGCTACTGTACTTTGGTCCTCTTTATCCTGTTTCCTGTCTATTTTAAACACAAACATGTGCTACTTCTGATTTATTTTGTTGATCTCCCTCTTTTTGAATGATGTTGCATAGAATAGTTCAATTTGAGCACCGGTCCCGGATTAAGTTGAATACGCACTTAATGTTGGGGACCAAATATCGGTTTGACTGGTCTTGGATCAGTGTTTTGAAGAAGCTACAGCCTTTTTTCTATTTTAAATAAGAAGTAATGTGACCAGTACACCATGCCGCACGTATTGTTCTTGCTCAGTAAACGTGCATGGACGCCAGACCCCCCTAACAAAAGAAGCATCCTTACTGCAAGTCATTCTTGTCATCCAATATATAATACACTTAACAAATATATATAGAAACATGTATAAAAACATCAGTTCTTTGCCATCTACATGTCCTCAAAACATTTTAAAATGAAGCGACAATATGGCTATAAAATATAACTGTAAAATTGCATTTATGCAAGAACTAGGTCATGTTATGACAAGCATGTATGGATTCAAATATTAAAAGAGGCTATTTTGTAATTTAAAAAAAAGGGTTTTAGTAAGTTATTTCCTCATTTATTGGATAAAGATTAAACAAGTTCATGTTTTGTAGTTAATAGTTGTTTACAGTGTAATGCTTGGTGACAATGTCAGACAGCTGATTTGGTGTTGCTAAGGAATGCATCTCAGTCCTGTTGATGAGCATCATTCACACATACCTGCTCAGCAGTTCAAAATAGAAGCTTGTTTCTACATCAGAACAGTATTAAACACTGGAGCTCATTCTGCAAAAATCCATCTGGAAAAGGACACCACTAACAGAGCCGTGTCTTTACAGCTGCTGCTAAACAGTGCAGACATTTCTCCACTAATACAAGCTGACGTTGAACTCGTCATCAGGATGGTCTGGTGTCTGAACCGCAGAGGAAGATGCTACAGTTTGCGATCTGATATTTAGCAGAAGATGCAGCTACTCTGAAACCTGTCTGTGTGTGTGCATTTGGTGCAGATCCCATGCCGCTTTATGGCGGATGCTACTGTATCTGGATGTTTTGTTGCAATATGTGGGAGACGAAATTGGGGGAAAAAAATATTTTGACAAATTAAGGGACAAAAGAAAATTGACAGAGGGAACTCCGTTGACTCCTGTTATATCTGTTTGAAAAAAAAAGTGTTTGGGTGATCTAGTTTCTTTTTCAGACACCATTTGTGGTATGCCCCGCCTCCTGCCTAATTACTTCCCTCACCTGCAACTGTTTGTTTGCTTCTGTGTTTTTTCTGCATTCCCCATCTCCGTGTGCCCCTTCCCCACCTCCTGCTCCACCCTACAGCAACTGTAAATGTATTTAAAAGGTCAAGTAGATGTACGCAGTTTTTCTCTTGTTGATATGACACCAGTTACAATAATTAATGACAATAAAAAGGACAAAAAGTGAAACTGGAGTGCTGTTTTCATTTGATGGCCAGATGGATACACATATTTGCTGTCTTGAGATTTATACCACTTTCAGATCATTATTGTAAACTAGATCCAATACCTTGTTAGCTTAACCCTCGTGTTGTCCTGTGGGTCAAAATTGACCCGGTTTAAAGTTTGAAAATGTGGAAACGAAAATATATTTTCACAGTGAAACTTCTGGTGTTCACATTTTCAACATTTTTGGGAAATTTTTTAACATTCTTTGGTGGAAAAAAGAAATGTTAAAAATGTTTCTTAAGAACATTCACGAAAAAAATCAACCAAAATCCAACAAATTTTGCTGGATTTTGGTTGATTTTTTTTGTGAATGTTCTTAAAGAAAATATTAGAAGTTTCACTGATATATGTGTAATCATTTTAGATATTTTTAGGATTTTTTTGGAAGATTTTTACTCATTTCTTGAAGATATTTACAAGAATTTTTTGCCAAATTTGGGAAAAAAAATAAAAC
The DNA here is from genome assembly GCF_021347895.1 of Acanthochromis polyacanthus. NCBI lineage: Eukaryota > Metazoa > Chordata > Actinopteri > Pomacentridae > Acanthochromis > Acanthochromis polyacanthus. The sequence goes on from NC_067126.1 coordinate 27,578,425, forward strand.
TTTCAAGGGAAACTTTTAAGGAATTATTGAAATTTTTTTCCTGAAGGTTTTTGCAAATTTTCAGAAATTTTGGGAATTTTTTTTGCTGAATTTTATTTTATTTTATTTCAGACAAGGAAACAATATTTTTTTGATGCCTGTAAATGAGGACAACAGGAGGGTTAAAGGAATCCAATTCGCTCCAAAGATAGCACTCTTCTTAGTAGCACCTTTGATGCTCACTAGCAAATGCTATCTCTTTTGTTTAGCCTGTATAAAAACTGTAAAAATGACAAGTGGTAACAGAAATGACAAACTGGTATTTTAACATACATCTGGCTAACTTAATTTCTTAAATATCAGTATCATGAAATAGAGTCAAAAACTGGGAAATAAAATGGGAGTGTGAAAAGTTTATTGTGAAAGAGCAGAGGAGACAATAAGTTAAGACTTAGGGATGGGTTGGGTGAGGAGTGGATTTGTTTTGATGGCCAGTCCTGGGCCAAACCAGTCATTTCACTGGCAGACAGAGAGCCAGCCAGACAGAAAGTGGGAGGGGATGGTCATCATTATTCCGCCTTCTCCTCCATCACTGTTCCTCTGTGACGACAAAAGACCCCAATGACACTGGGGGGGACTCGGATGAAGATGAGGAGAGAAACGCCTCGTGGGAAATTGGGACAGATTCCCAAATAGCAGGGGCGGGAGGAGGAGAGGAAAAAAAGCACCAGTTGGACAAAAGGAAAAAAAAAAAAGTGTAGAACAAAATAAAAGAAGGGTTCAGGAAATGACATCTCATAGTCCTTTGTTCCCCCTGCTTCCACAGATGGTGCAGGAAACAGCGAGTGGATGTCGCGACACCATGGGGTCTGCACATATACGATGTTCACCACCGCAGTGGCAGGGTCCTTACACAGACATGATGTGCTTGACAAAGGCTGCAGGAGGAGACGAGGGCAGCAGAGAGGAAGAAAAGAGGAGAGGAGAAGTGAGCGAGTGAGGAGCAGAGTAATTAAATCGCCAAATGATGTCAGTTTAACAGCTGAGATAGTCTCTATAACACAGTTAATGTTGCTTAATGGGCTAAAAATTATGTTGTAATTTGTGGCTTACCCTCATAGTTGACACAGCCGTTCTCATCCTCCTGTCCTGCCATGAGGGAATCAATCTCAGCCTCAGTCATCTTCTCTCCTGTAGGGGGAGGCAGCAGACATCCCATATTAACAACTCACAACGCGCCCCCCACACACACACAGATGCTTAGAAACAGCGGTCTGGCCTCGCTCACCCAGTGTTGACAGGACAATACGCAGCTCAGCACCCATCACTGTGCCGTTGCCCTCCTTGTCAAAGACACGCAGACCCTCAACGTAGTCCTCAAATCCTGCCTTGTTTGGGCTGTTGATGATGGTCTGGAGCATAGGCAGGAAGCCCTCGAACTCTACTCTCTTGTTGGCCATGTCTGCACCAAAGAAGACAGTCGGTTACATCCACACAGCAGACACCACACAGGTAACCTCCATGTGCATCAGTAAGGTATTTTTTAACTTTCTATTACTTTAAAACGAGTTCTGCAAAGTCATGATGGAGGACAAAGAGGTCATGTGACCACCACCTGCTGACACAGACCACACTAGAGACACTGAAAGCACAGGTGCTGCGTAATAGTAATTCAGTAGGAAAGTACAATTTCTGAGTTTAGAAAAAAGCAAACTAACAGACTAAAACTCCAGATTGGCTGCATAGGTACAAAAATTTCACCAAAAACAGTGATAACATCATGAAGATATTTAGTTATCACTAAAAAGAAAGCCATGATTTACTGTTTATTTACTCTTAACTAAAGATCACTTATAGTAAAATGTGTCTGAGTTATATTGATTATTATTAATGACTGCAGATTACACTGACATCTATACAAAAACAGCCTAAAAATAATTCATTTTATCGCTATCATTAACAGGAACAGAGGTAGTATCTTGTATTCTACATTCAACAGTCTACAGTGGTGTTCCAGTCCCCTTGTTAAACACTGGATCACTGCACTTTTTGGGGCGTTTTGCATGAAATGATCAAATTTATGAATAATATATTGCACCTCACAATCCTGAATATCTGAATTATGTAAAACCACAACATCACCTCATGAATTCGGTGACAGAACACCGACTGAATATGTGTCTCTTACCGTCAGCAGTGGGGTTCCCCAGGATCTTGTTCACCTCCTTGTTGGTGGGGTTCTGTCCCAGAGCGCGCATGATGTCAGCGATCTGGTTGTAGGCCACCTTGTTGTCACCAACTCTGTCGAACAGACCAAAGGCCTCCCTGTAGTCTGTTGAATGGAAGGAGAAAAGGATGATCAAATGCTTTCATTGTCATTTTGGGAGTCGTGTTTCTGTGTGTGCATATCAGAGCGGCTCAGGTTTGTAATGACTAAACTGAACTTCTAAAACCTCCATCTTATGCTGTATTTTTCTTTAGGCTACTCTAAGCTGTAAATATTACCTGGCCATTCCTTTACAAAGTTACATCTGCAGTTCCAAATATAACAATGAAAGACCAACAGCTGATGTACGTAGTGGTGAAATCTTTTACATTTACTTGCATACTTTTACATTAAATGACATAAACATAGCACTAACTTTATTTATTTTCAGTATTTTAGTTGCTGGGAAAAGTATTTCTTTTCATTTTTTTTGCTTTCCTTCTCAAATCTTTTAACCCTCCTGTTGTCCTCATTTACGGGCACCAAAAAGTATTGTTTTCTTGTCTGGAAAAAAAAATCCAAAAATTCAGCAAAAACCCTCCCCAAATTTCTGAAAATTTGCAAAACCTTCAGGAAGAAAATTCTAGTAAGTCCTTAAAAGTATTCCTTAAAAATTTTATTAAAAAAAAAAAATACCTCAAATTTGGCAAGAAAATTCTTGTAAATATTTTCAAAAAATAGTAACAACTACAGTCGGTGGCTACACGCCTGCCAGCAGGTGGAGGTAAGTATTCCACACACTGACAAGGGAAACCTATAACAGTACAAGACATCGCAAAAGGTTGTGGTATTATTGGCTAAATAGACTACCAAACTCCGTCAACCCCCCCCCCCCCCCCCCCCCCCCTCCATACTATTTCTAGCTCAGCTGTCTCCTCTCTCTCTCTCTCTCTCTCAGCAGGGCTATGGGCTCTTTAAAAGACCACCTTGGAATTGATAAACATAGCTGAGAATATGAACCCCTCCTTTAAAAGGCAAGGCCCTCTGTGGGTGAGCTGAGTAAAAGTAGGGAATGCTGACTGCAGTGTAACAAGCAGCCGCCCAGACTATAGGTCTGCTCTCAATCCAGCCCCACACAGGTGTTGTCAAACTCTGCACCGTCATTTCACTATTCCTCGCTCTTTAATCTCTGGATTGAGCTGCAGATTTTACTTTGGCTCTTAGCCTCTTGGCTCGCAGTTCGATATCACTGGTCCAGTGACACACAGTCTCAAGTCACCTGCAAACAGCTAGTAAACAAGCTGAAGATAAAATCAGGACAGAGGGAGTGGTTGGACTGCTTTGCGACACCTGAGCCTTTGGTCATTAAATGTAGCTGATTAATGCCATATGATCTGAATGTTTTTTAACCAGAGACCTGCTAGTTTACAGTGTTAGTTTTATCTGTTCTAATTAAACGTGAAAATGAAATTAATCAGCTGATTTCGAAATGAAAGTGTGCCTATTTTTAGTGCACAATATACTTTACATGCACTATTTGCAAAATGTTGCACTGACAACTGGAGTTTTTTCAACATTTTAACTATTTTCATACAACTTTCCGGGAATTTAGCCAAGAAACTATGATTTTGTATTGAAGACCACCATATTATTGATGCCTTTTCATGATGTAGGAGTGAAGTTTTTATAATCCTTCTGAAAACATACTTTTTTGTAACATCTTTTAAAAGTATAAATTGACTGCACATTTGAACGGTTTCTTAGCTCTATTTATCTACTATCAGATTTCACAGGACATTTGATATTTTCATGGAATGTCAAAACACAAAAGTGACTGAGGTGACCATCTGTCACACTTCACCTGTTGTCACGTCTATCGTAGGTTGAAAATAAGCTAATGTCAATGTTTGAGCACCTCACATTGTGTTTTATGGACTGCATTTAATGTCATGTAAGCGCAAAGGCAGGATGAGGTTTACCTACCTTCAATCTGGTCTGCGCTGAATTCCACCTACAAGCCGATACAAAGCAGCATTTTAAGTATCAAACAGCAGAAATCAAAAGTACTGATGTGCCATGTATTTAACAATGCAAACACTTTTATTCAGAAGACCAACAAAGCCAGGCATTTCCCATTTAATCTAGCCTAAACAATCACGTATAAACTGGCATTAAACTTGTCTCTTTGCCAAATTTAGGTGGCATCTGATCTGTGGAGGTCCATCTTTAGCTACATTAACATGTCCAGATTTGGTGCCACTGCATTACCATCACACATTAGTCACCACTCTGGCAGTCCAATCCAGAGGGCCTGGGGGCGTGGTCTAAATCATTCATGATTCAATATGCAATTTTCATTGTCATATGCACAGTGAAACATTTGGTTCAACATTCAGTTGCACTGTGCAAGAAAATTCTTTCTCTGCCTTCTTTCCATTTACCAGCAGAGCATTGCCCAAAATATTACAATTAGAAAAGTGAAAGAATAGTAAAAAGCTTGAGAAAAATATTAGGGACATTAGGTTATAATATGAAAAATTACAACATATTATGAGCCCAGGATGTTTTCTGTAAGCCACAGTTCCAGTCATTCTGCACAACTGTGAGTTAGGTCCTTCAGACCTGCAGCTGTTCTCACTAACTCACTATGAATTGTGCATCTGCTTAAAGATGTTCACATAAATATGTCAGGATCTGTCCTGAGCATAAACTGATTTATGCAGCCAAATGAGTCACAGCAGTCCTCTGTTTTTCCTCACATTGTCCTCCCTTACAAACTATGAAACGCAGATGAGGAAACTTGGCTTATTTGGCCCCCAGGAGTCTCTTTCAATTTAGGAACCTGCAACAATCTAGATCTGTCTGAGTGGAAAAGTCCAATCCCAGCTTCTCCTGAGCAGCCGGCATCCTACCTCCATCCCTCCCCACAGCAGCCCACATGAATCCTTCACATTCATCGTACCTTGACGGCGGACAGGTCGATAGCGGGAGCCGCAGGAGCAGGGGCTGGCTCGGGTGCAGGTGCCGGTGCCGGTGCCGGTGCTGGTTCGGCCTTCTTGGCGGGAGCCTTGGGGTCCTTCTTGGGTGCCATTTCAAGTGATAGTAGTACTGCTTTGGCCCTGAAGCACAGACAATTCCCAGTTCCGGTGACACTCAAGGAGTGTAGCAAAGAATGGAGGGGACTCGGAGCAAGAAATCACCGTTCGGGTGTATATATATGAGGCTATTTTTCCTCTTGACCCCCCGCCGACGCTTTCCCCGTGTAAGGATTGGATAGCGGGTGGGAGGGGGGTGTGCTTGTGCGTGCGTGTGGCAGGGTTCTCTCTAAACATGGAATATAGGGCTGCGGGCCAGAGAGTGTTTATTTACGCCATATAGCTATAATCAAAAACGAAAACATTGGAAACGGCGTGAAGGATTACGCGAGGCCATGCGTTTTCTTCGGGAACACGTCGGAGAAAGTTCCACTTTTACGCACGGCGATGCGCTTCATTACGCACGACCTGCATCCATCTGGGTGACATGCACGACTATCTGAAGATGATTTAACGCTTTAGTATTTGCATGCGATCAGATAATAAAGGTCACACTTTACTGTGTATAATCTCATAGATAAATAACACTGTAATCCGTGTCTACAGTCTTAAAGAATACCACGGTAAAAAAAAAAAAGAAAGAAAGAAAGAAAGAAAAAGAATATATCACATAACAAACTGAGAGCAATTTGTTATAAAGTGAAAAAATATATCCAAAGTGGAATTGCATAATCTCCTTAGCCTCCCCTGGTAAACATCAGCATCTGTCAGGGAGAAATTACGGTTTCAATGAATGATTATAAATAAGATGCTGGAGATAAGTGGAGGAGGGTTTCCCAGAAAAGAAAAAAGATGTTCAAGATCATCTGCCCTGAGCACTGCAGTATCAGTTTTACCTTTATCATGATTAGAAATATCTGATGTGAGTTTGTAACTCATTTTGACTGCAACTCTGATGGACTCATCAGTTCTGTCTTTACCAACAGCTGTGTAGCCAAGCACTGACTTGAAATCAATTTGAAATAAAGTATAGATCCAGTAGCCTACATCAGACTGAGCTGAAGTGAATGCATAAATGTTAAGCATCATATCAGCAATATCTACATTTGATGTCATGGTGCAGCCATAAAGACATGGCATATGTGGTTTAATATTTTTGTCAATATGAGCAACTTATATCTGGCTTCACTGATGCACCGATGCAAACACATTTTGAACGCACTGAACAGGGTGAAAAGTCACAAAGAAATAAATGCAGATGGAAGTTTCTGGAAAGAAAATTCTGTGCTGTTGGCTGAAGTCTCACAGAATAAAAATGAAACTGATCAAAGTAGTTCAAATAAGTACTTGAGAAATTGTGAGCAGACCAGGCTTTAGGTGGACAGCTGGTGGAACTGGTGTCTTTCAGATCTAATAATGAGCCATTGTTTATTTCTAGTCACTGACAGTGTGCGGTGGGTAAAGCAGCACCTGTGTTCAATTTGTGGGGTGGTGGGCTGCCATCACCGCCCCGGGGACGGATGTGACGTAAAACCACGGTGAGATGGAGATATGGAGGAGCCTTCAGCTGCTGATGCCAGTAACACAGACAAGGCTAAGAGTGCAAATTCTGTCTCCTTAATTCTTGTCTATATCCGTCTCCCAGGGCCAGCGGTGCAGCCCAGCCCCCACCACCATGACAGGGCCTGGTGACGAAGGAACTGCATAAATTCCTTCACCCCCGCAGCCCCCACCCTCCGCACACCCTCAACCCACTTGCTTTCGCTGACCCCATCTCCATGACGGTAAGCCAGAAAAAGCCTCCGTCCCTCAGCTGTCATCTAGGCTCACCCCCCGGCACTCCACTGCACCTTCTCCAAGTCTGACTTCCCTTCACTCCCTCCTCCTATAGAAACTCGGCTCCAGTCTTTGCACCTGTGCCGCAGTCCGATCTGAGCTCCACTACTATAGAATCCTAATGGATTCAGCAGCATGGAGGAGCTGGGCTTTATTAAGATGTCATGGCAGGTCAGCTTAGGGAAAGAGAAAAAAAAAAAGCCAGATCAAGTTTATTTGGCAATCACATATAGAAAGGTTTAATGTGTGAATCATATGTTGCACCAAGTTACATGCCAAGTAACACATTTCTGATATTTAGGTTAGCTTTTGTGTTGTTGTTTGGTCTTTTTACATCCTAGCCCATACTTTTGTAATTCCAGTGACATTGCACAGTTCTTAAAACAAAAAATGTAATGTTTTAAAGAGCAAGTAATTCATTTCGTGCCATTCGCTGCAGCAGTCTGAACTAAACAGGTTTCTAAATCTGTTATAGTATACTGTTACCGAGTCTTCAAAGAAACATATTAGTAAAGATGTACAATCTTATCCTTGTGTGTAAATGTGCAACCCTTCACTTATCCATCATCAGTGCCCAGTCCCTTTGAGGAGGCCATTCTGGGGATGTGAGGTCAGATCTTTAAGGAGAAGAAGAGGCTTCAGCTGTACAGTATGGATGAGGCAGTGACAGGTCAGGTTCAACAAACCTCCACTGGTGACCACCACTGTCATCCACGAAGGATAAATGAGATGCAAAGCCTGAACAGCAATTAAAATCTAAGGTTTTTCTGTTTTAATTGAGTGATGCTGTTGTCTTTATGCCTGGCAGTAGGCCATCTTGGATAAAGTTGAGCATCTGCAGTTGGAAACATGCAAATGTCTTTGTCAGAAAGACTGCTGGTTTATCTATGCAAGCTTCTCAGGGGCCGATATTTTATTCTAAAAGAGAAGGCTTTATTATCATGCACAAGGCTTTGCCCAGATTTCCTTCAGCAAAGCCTAAGGCATTATGTTAAATCCTGCATCTCTGGCCCTTTAAACTACAGAAAATACATCCGAGACAGAAATACGAGTAATAAAACTACCTTTATTTTGCCTTTTCTGCAAACTGTCGCCGCATTTTAAATCTGGCATTTTACCATAAAAAAAAAAAAGAAGAAGAAAGGAGTTGCTCAGGCTTGAAAGCTGATTTTACTCATTCATTCTACACAGTGCTTTTGCACAACTACTGAGAAAAGATACAAAATCCCTGTGAACACCTCTGGAGAGTGTTTTTAAGGTCAGCATGGGAAAATACTCAAAATGACAATGGGAGCATGCTGATGCTGAGCAGGTACTATGACCACCACCTTCCTTTAGTATGTTGTCTTTGTATTCAGTCAGTAAATAAAGAATTGGATCAATTAAAATTTCAGCCTAATATTAAAGAGAAGTTGGAAGGTCACCAAAGTAACTGCAGTTCATTCTAAGGGTGAGTTTTACAGCAATCTGTGAAAATGTTGCTGTGACGCTGAAGTGAAACCAGGAAGAACTACCCACTGTTTGCTCGAGGAAAAGTCAGGGGATCACCAGTCATTAGGATATGTGTCATATGAATGAAAGTTTCAAACAGACTGATACATGTATTAGTGCCATGTTTTGATGCTAGACTTTCATCAGGTGTTTTTAGCACTAAGTAGATGTAAATTTTGTGCCAACTCTACACACGTTGATGTATTTCAGTCTATCTCTCGGTAGCGCTAAACTGAAAGTGTTCCGTTTCACCAAAAGTGATTTGTTTGTCTGCACTATGAATGTCTATCTTCCACCCAGACACCCAGCAGTGGGTAGTGGTCCAAAATTGGGCAAAATGTGTGGACATGGCTTGAAAAATCGGTACTGTTCCTGGGATATAAGCGCCTTATCTTTATATTTTCACTCTACAGTTTTAAGTGCATAGTGACATCATCTGCTGGCTATACCCACTTTATCCTATAGAGGGCTGTGGATGGTTGGCGCCTATCCAGGATGGCACTGGGAGAAGATCCACCCTGGTCAGGTCACCAGTCAAAGAGGTAAACACTCACATCTACAGCCAATTTAGAATCACTAATTAATGTAACATGCATGTCTTTGCACACTCAGAGAAAACCCACTCGGGCACAGTGAGAAGACGTAAACACCTCACAGAAAGGTCTCACTGCGCCATCAGCTAGAACCTCAGTGCATGAATTAAAATGTGACAGGCAAAGCCGTACACCCAGTTTTTATGGATCAGTGATGTTACACTAAAGCTCAGTGAAAAACAAAGACAGGTAAGAGAGCATGAAGCTAGTAGAATTAGGAGGGCTTATATTCTCATCCCATATGTTACGCAAGGTGGTTAGTTAGCTTGTCTTCTTTCCGGCTCAAACAATACTGATCCATAAATATACTTGTTAGAGCCAAGACTGTGAATGAGAGATGTCAGAGCAATTCGTATTTTTGCATGACCCGTGCTCCTTCTTTGGCAGTCTGGTCTTCCAGTTGGCCTTCCAGTTCTTTAGCTGCAGTCGAATAATACATCCCTTTAGAGTATTTGAGCCAAATAAATGATACCCATGTTGTGTACACAAAAGTTCTTCAGCTTCTACCTCCATGCACAGCTGTGATTAAAACATCACCACGGGTTTTATTTTTTAACAGAAGGCAATAAGATCAGATTGAACATCACTGATCACTTGGGGGAACTTGGTACGTTAAAGCATCAGTAAACAGAAATGAGAAGCAGCAACCAAAAGTAGAGTACAAAATGCAACAAAACAAATGTGGTGCATTTACACAAAATACTATTATTAGCCTCATCACATTTAAAGCATTTAATCTAATTCACAAGAGCATTCTGGAGAGAGACTCTTTTCTGCAACGTGCTGCTCGGATGCTGCCGGATGCAAGACACAGAAATGGAAAATATGTTAATCGAATGTTGCAGAGACTAGACTATACGAGGCAGATTCTCCTCAGCTGTTACAAAAAAAAGCTTTTTGGATCAGATGAGTTGAGACTGAGGAGTTGATAGATGGAAGAGGAGGGCTTTTTTCAGGGGGGATATTCTTTTGCAAATCAGTATGCTTTGATCTGTCTTTCCTGTGTCACTTCTTCACCCTCCGGCTATGCCCTTGGTGGGACAAGCAGGGCATTTCATAATATCACCCCCAGGTTTGCTTCAGGACAGGCACTATAACTGTCTCCTCTCACGACGGTGTGAGACAAAGCGCCGATATCTCGTTCCTGCAATGCATTTGTAGTAGTGTTTTCAAGTTTTCTGTATTTCTAACGTGGATTCCTATTGGGGGACACCATTTATGTCACCAGTTGCTCTTAACTATGAAACTGTGATTTGTTCAATTAAGATTCCATGAAGGAGAAATCACAGAGGCACCGATTTGAAGACGCAGAATGTGTTAGGCCTGATTAATGAAATGTGAACAACCTGAGAGCGAGAAAGAAAAAACATCATGCGATGGGTGCTGTGCGGTGTAAGATTCCAAAGATGGCTGAAGCTGCCTGGACGCTGACATTTCGCCTCAGTGTCGAACGCAGCGCCAAGAGAAAGAAGTCACAGAGATCGCCAATGGACTTCCTTTGCCACAAAACATGCAGCAGAGGTCACCCAGCGAGCCATCTGGGATGACTAGAGAGTAGAGTTTGGACTCTGGTTCTATCCAACCCCCTCTTAAACCCCGAGCGCTTCCTTCCCTGCCCTCCATCCATGCCAAAAGGAATGAGGCTGTAACTGAGCCTGGGGGGACAGATGGGGCCTATTTATAGTCCCTACAGAGAGGTGTGAAGTTTCTTGGGATTTCTAAGAGCGGGGGCCATGGCTCCTTAAGGGGGCTGATGCAGCCTCTGTGGCCTGTGGCGTGTTCTCTTCCCCCTCCCTCGCCGGCTCTAAAGCCTCCCGCTGGCCACACAGGGATTAGATGGGGCAGGCTAAACAAAGCTACTCACTGCCCTTTCTACTGGGGGACACTACATCACTACAGAGGATGGAAATCCAATACCAGCTAAAAGTGAGAGTCTCCCAGCTTCGTTTTCTCCAGCTGATGACTTGGTCTTCCTTTAACAATCTAGAGACTGAAGTTGCTGCCGCAGCAGGACGGCCGCACTATCCTAATGCCATGACGCCACCCGAAACAAGGAATAAGCAGGGTGATGCTGCGTGTGGGTCGTCCTCTAACCTGACAGCAGATGCATCATGAGAATGCAATGTGAAAATAACATATACTGTCGATGATACGCCCATTACAGGCTTGAGAGAGACAGTTTTTAACCCTCTGAACCCCAAAACTCATTGGTGGGATTGAAAGACATGCTGTCTTTTTTAAAAATCACTAAAAATTACCGTATTTATCTGAGCCAAAAACTGAAAAACATAAGTAGACGTTCAATTTTCGGGAAGCCCCTCAACCACTTTTCCATGCCGTATTCCACTGGGAACCAAATCAAGCAATAATTCATCAAAATCACTTTGTTCTACACGTCTCATATTTTACAAAGTGCCAAAAAAATCTGTGTTTCTTGGTACAATGAAAAGCTATGAGTGAATCAGCTGCAACCAACAGTCATGTGGCAAAAATTCAGGGACTTTTTGCTTGAAGTAGGTTGAACTGCAGGCAGTGTTTACACACAGCAGATGAGTATGGACTAACTAAAAATATAAATAGTAAAACATCTGTAGTATGTAGAATCATCATTTTTTTCCCCTCAGTATTAGTAATGTGGGGATACTTAGAAAAATTGTATGCATGCTTTTTGTTTGTTTGTTTTTGGAATCTATATTTGTAATATAAAAATAAAGTTGATGTTCATTTTTTTCTTTTTATATATAATCTATGGCACTCTAACTTTGCTATACTGCACAGAAGTATGGCAGAGTTCTCTGTACGTCTAACTATGGTTGTGATGTTTCCATAGATACTCTCTTACTTAAAATATGTGCAATTGCAGAATATAATTACGATGAAACAACAATAAAAGTGTCACACATCACTCCAATTTCACATTGGCTGCTGTAAATGCTGTGATACTTATGTCAAGCATTGACAGGTTTGGTTCCAAAACTAATATCAGATCTACTGCGACTTCACAACCATCCTCACCTCTCAAATCATCAGTCCCATGAGTCAGGAGCGAGCATGGAGAAGCAGTGATCATTTCTTTGCACCACCTAAGCTTTCTCAGTTATTTTAGTTACGTTCTTAAAACTTCTCTGTTTTGTGATTAATATGCCTCCTTGTGTTTAATGTAAAACACTTGTTGAAAGACGCAATACAAATAAATTTGTCTTCATATAGAAAATGCCAATATCTTCACACTGGCCGGTCTGATCACTCCTGCCCTCCACTGAACAAACACCGTCATACATCCTTGAAACGACGAACCATCTATTATTCCTGCCATCTCAGGGTCAACTCTGTGCTTGGAAACCTGGCAGAGAGAGCGGCGAGGGAGCCTGCCTGTCTATTTACGTCCTCTCTTAAGCTTGCTCACCATCTGAAACTCACACTTGAAACCGCAGACAATGTGGGATCCCTCCATCGAGGACAGACACTGGGTCTCATTAGGCCACACGCCAGCCAATCACCGGAGGAATTTAGAAAGCAGCTAATGACGGCACTCCCAGTAATATAGAGCCATACAGTACATTGCACAGGGTTCTCATGTTCTCCCAGTCATCACCTAGCAATTTTCCAATGTATGCGTTCATGTTGGTACTGGCACTGAATTACCTCCATGATCATCTAGGTTCATAGTGATAATCAGAATACATTCAGACTCTTCATTACATGTCACATGAGTGTTTGTGTTAACCCTCCATCATCACGACTCTGATGATTTGCAGCTTTTACAAAATAAAAAACCCATTCAAATCTGATATTTGACCTTTCAGTTGTGTTCTGGATTTGAGTGATAGTGAGGAGTCTTAGTGTTTATATTGCATTCTGAGCTCATTATTGGACTGCAGAAATTAACACTTTTATCTTCAGTGGTGGGCTGCACATTGGTGTAGTGGTTAGCACTTTGCCTTGCAGCAAGAAGATCCCCGGTTCAAATCCCGGCCTGGGCCGAGGATCTGTTTGTTTGTCTGTATGTGTAGCCCTGCGACAGACTGGCGACCTGTCCTGGGTGTCCCCTGCCTTTGCCTGAGTCAGCTGGGATAGGCTCCAGCACTCCCCGCGTCCCTAGTGAGGATAAAGCGGTGTATAGAGAATGGATGGATGGATCTTCAATGGTAATATCCATCCAAACAATCTCTCTCGCATTCACACCTACGGGCAATTTAGAATAATCAATTAACCTCAGCATGTTTTTGGACTGTCGGAGGAAGCCGGAGTGCCCAGAGAAAACCCACGCATGCACAGGGAGAACATGCAAACTCCATGCAGAAAGATCCCAGGCCCAGGCTGGGATTTGAACCGGGGATCTTCTTGCTGCAAGTGCTAACCACTACACCATTGTGCAGCCCTTCAATGGTAACAGTGGAACAGAATTTATTGCCCCTTTAAGCGTTGAGAGGCTTCATGTTCTCTGTGTCTAAAAATATTTACACTCTTAGCATAAAGTCTGTGTAATTCCAATAATAATTTCCGGGCTGACTGATGTGCTGCATGACAGCTATTCTCAAGGACAACTTCAAATGAAATGATTACTTTTACTGTACACAGAGGGGAGGAGGTTTGTGTTTCCACAGACTATAAAGCAAAATGAAACGGTTGTAATGTTAGCTAGGTGACTTAACCCGTTTAAATTAGTGCAGCGCTGAATTTTCTGATGTTATTTTCCCTCTTTAGGCCACACTTGTGAGCTCCCTGCAGAAGTTATATGTGTTCATGGTCTCTTCTGCAATATTTATTTATTACATGAAGAACTCTTGCTGAAGTTACAGCATAGACTATGTACAGAATCATAGCAGACTTTCATGATTTTGTATCTTGAATTTTGCTTCAAAATCAACCTCTCTAAAATGATTTTGCTCAACAAAAAGTTACTAAAGCCATCAATACATTGTCAGCCAATTTACTAAAGGAGTAAAGCTGTTAACTGAGGGACAAATGTCACGTCTAGACAGCGGCATATGTAAGAATACTGTACTTTAATATATCACTTCCACCGGTACATAAATATACATGGTCTGCACAGAGACTTCAGTATGGGTGTCATGTCAACTGTAAAGCCGTTACAGCTTTTACCCCACGCTGGCAGCTCAATGATACGAGAAGCTTTTCGGTCGTTACTATAACTCGTATATATAAATATAGAGCTGCACTGTCATGTACTTATCAAGTGTGCCTTGACAACTCTTGTTTACTGACTCCCTGTGAGGCTCTGGAGCTAAAACTGCCACTGGATGTCAGCAGAGTTCCACAGAGCAGAGGAGGAATATCATCTGTGGGTAACAAGAGGCTTGGTTTAGTCAAATGCAAAGGTTCTACAAAAAACTGAAGCATAATGGAAATCAAAAATGAGAAATTTTGCTTATATATGTGGTTTGGGGTGCACATAAGGTGTTTAAATGTGAGATAATACTGTGATTCACTTTTTTTTTTTTTAAATGCTGAAGATTTGCAAACGGCATCAAAGTTACCCGGAGAGCACATCCTATTGTTCCAAGTCCAATTTCTGGAGTGTCGAAGTATTTCCTGATCTACACAGGTCCTAATACTCACACCCACTTTGTTCAGACTGCTGAACACAGCAGAGTGGCAGTCAGACAGCCTTCTCCACAGAGGACCGGTCTTGCAGTGATCAGCAAATACACACACGGCTCTAATCCTACTACCATGCAGCCTGTCCGTGGTCAGTTTGCTTTTTTTTTTTTTTTTTTTTTTTGCAGGCAATTGGCCTCAAAGAAAAAAAGGCTGTAAGGAATTTGTTGCACAGAAAGCACTATCCACAAGTCTGCTAGACGCAGGTACATTCATTCCCGGTGGCTTTTCTGTTTCTAAGATCTAAAATGCAGCCTGTAATCACTCATGTTTAGACATTTTTAGAAGCAGTCAGGTTTTTTTTTTCTTTTGAATGAAAGACGAATGAAGGAAAATGTGACAAGTTGGAGCAAAAATGCCAAATGTAGTTTCAAATAAGCCTGCTCTGGCATATGATGATACTCAACACAAACTGATCACCAAAAATTGATATGAATAAGGTTACTGTGACTATAAATGCTGTATAAAGGCCTAGAGGTTGAATTTTACAGGTAAAAAAGTTAATAGGAAAGAGTTTCATGGCTTTGGACTCCCTTCAACATGTGTTAAAGATGTCAGAGTCAGTTTTATCCACTTGATTTGTCAAAAAGTAGGCGTGTTGCTGAAGACAAACCTAAACACCGTGCTGCTGAGAGCACCAAAGCTCCGGCGGGGAATCCAGGTCAACTTTTGAAGCGTCCACTTGAACTGGCAGCGGTAACACGAGGGGTGAAACCCAAAACTTATTCATTTAGCTTCTGGTTCAACTATATTTACTCCTAGTTTTTCACAGTTTATGCATTCATTTTTATTTTTGGACCGGGTAACCAAAAGGAGCAACTATAAGCAAATATGACAAAAATCCTCCTAGCGTCTAGCGTAGTTAAATCTCTTAGACAGGGGTATGTGGTTGGCAGAAGACACCCAACGGGCTGGCTGAGGCTTCAAACTACTAAACTTTTCAGTGCGAAGGTAAGAAAACTACATTTAAGTCTCAGCTTCAGTTTTCAGCGACAAATTCTGGACATTAACCCTTTGAAGATCCCTTTGGAAGTGCTGCCTGTTGTGCACAAATGCTTCATTTATGACGCCGAACTCCGCAGAAATATCCACAAAATCTGTGGTGATTTGCCTTTACCTAAATGTACAGACTCCTTAAAAGTTAGTGCGACTCCGTTTCAGAAACAACAGGACCTACTCCGCTATTCGGCGTAGCACTTGCACGACAAACAGGTCTTACTTGAACATAAATTACCCTGGAGGTATAGTTTCCAGGTTGCAGCTCAATCACTCTTATCAGGAGTGCAGCTTGGGATATGGCTATGTGAGCCGGATGAAAAAAGGTGGGAAAAGTACTAGAAAACCTTCTATCCCATGGACTGTCAGTATGCCGAATGAACACGTGGCTATACCTGATTCAGTAAAATACAGTAGGTCATTTGTCACACATGCGTGCTTGTGCTACTACAAGATATTTCAGTAAATTGCCTGATTTTAAATGCAGTTGGGAGCGTGAATGGGGAAAGTGGAACTTTCACTGACTGAACTCACAGAAAAGGGTTTAAAAAGAATGCATACAGCTGTTGGACTTGTGTGCATCATATATGTAAATCACAGGGAGTGTTGCATCATGTGTGAGACATTGCAACATCCAAAGACAAAACCCACACAGCTCTAATTATAGGGAGGCAGTTTGTAAAGTGTTGGTTAAAAGCCCTAATTATTCGAAATGAATTTTTTGAGCATAAGAAATGTTACATTGTTTACAACAACACAGTTTATATAAGTCTGCCAGTGTTTTACATTTGTATTGTATCTGAGGATTCTTCTGTTAGAGAGAAAAGGTGTAACATCGGCCAGAGGTTTTGGGATGCCCGCCGGCTGGAGGTCATCGTGGGTCACATCAACCTTTGTATTCACATATTTATCTCCCTCTCTCTCACACACACGCATATGCAGACACACTCTCTCGTTCACACTCGACAGAAGAACAGATTTGTCTGTCTCAGCATTCACAGCACAATTCACAGTGACCTATGCAGTTTCAGTGTGAAGCCCCAGAGGCTCACTGGTTGCCATCCCTCCTAAACTCAAAATCTACAACACATCTATCTCAAAGTTTTCCTTTTGGTCTCTCCAAACTTGCTTTTATAAAAAGAGAATACATTATTCTCGGGTGAGATTTTACTTCTCATCTGCCTGCTTTCTTTTAACTCCCAGGCTCAGACAGCCCACCTGGTCTTGGAGGATGGCACCAGGATGAAAGGGTTTTCCTTTGGGCACGGTGCCTCTGGAGCTGGGGAACTGGTCTTCAATACTGGCCTGGTAGGGTAAGTTGGCATCCTAATGCATTAAGTTAGAACTCTAGAACTTTACACCGAAATGGCTCAGCTGAACTTAATGATTTTAAGAAAATCAAGCACTTTCCATATTCACATTTGACATAAAACCTACTTTGAACCTGACATCCTCAGTGTGTTTATCTAGTTTTAAAAGCTTTAAAACCAGGATTCACTGCATTTTTTCCTGTTTATAGAAGGTCTGAGGGTGACAGCACCACAACAATGCACTTTAGCATCCTGTAATCACAATATTCCGGCATTTTTGTACCACTTTTTGCCTTTTTTTAGGTATCCCGAGGCCCTGACTGACCCCAGCTACAGAGGTCAGATCCTGACCCTGACCTACCCGATTGTTGGGAACTACGGGGTTCCTGACACCCAGGAGCTGGACGAGCTGGGGCTGAGGAAACATGTGGAATCGGAACGCATACAGGTAGGAAAATCAGCCATGGTAGAGGAGTGTCAGGTTTGTATTCATTCCAGATGCTTGCTTTGATTTTGTTTTTGTCATTGTCACTACACTGAGGTGAGTTATCAGGAAAGAATTATGAAATAATAAGTTGATCAAAAAAATTGACTGTTGTTTTGGACTGTTGGTTGCACAAAACAACCTTCATAAGTCCATCATCTTGTGCTCTTATAATTTACTGTATGGACATGTTTTGACTCTTTATGACATTTTTTTTGACCAAAAATGTGTTGGATTTAGAAGCAGAAAGATATTCGAGGAAATGTTGTATTCAAGTAATCCAACACAAAATAGAGCTGTATTAAGTTTCTGGAAAGGAAAACTGAAAATCCGACCGCTGCTGCTTCACATTAAATGCTTTCCACTGGAGACACGCAGGAAAAATTGTTACTACTGTTAGCACAGACTGTGGTCATTCATCTTAAATGTAACTACAAACACTACATTTTTCCCTCAGCTAATTATTTTTAATTGGTCGGGGTTAGGAGGATACAGAATGAAATCAGATTGCAGACAGACTTCTTTAATAAACAGCCGGATATTGTTTGCTTTTTCTGTAAGCAGATGCATCAACTTAGTTTTAGATTTCTGATAAAGGCGCTCCTCAAGGAGTTGTGGTTTTACTATTAAACGGGTCTTGCTGTTACTATAGTAACCACGGTCGTCAGAAAATCCACCAGAGCTGAAATCTTTAGGAGTATTTGTACCGATAACAGTTTCGTTATCACCCAATCTGTCAATTACAATCGATTTGGGTCATTTTTTTTCTGTAGTGAAAGAAAAAATTCTCAGCAGAGATTTAAAATGCACTTCACATATTTTAGTTGGTATCGACATGAATAAAAAATGGAATCTCTATGTGTTTAGTTTTACATGCTCACTATTTCATTGCATGCAGACACGCTTTTTTTTTAGCATTTTTGACAGCTGTTGATGCCATACAAATGTTAAGGCAAAATGCAGTCAAGTGTGTTTTCATTTCGCCTTTTTATGCGGCTGATATTGTGCTTTTGTGTCTCCAGGTGTCTGGTCTTCTAGTTCAAGACTACAGCCACGACTACAGCCACTGGAATTCTGTTAAGTCTCTGGGTCAATGGCTGCAAGAAGAGAAGGTGAGGTTTTAAATTACCAAGCACAGGGTGCATGTCAGCGAGGTGAATAAGATGCTTCTGTAAATGTACATTTTATTCCCCTCTAAAGGTTCCTGCACTGTTTGGGATAGACACCAGAATGCTGACCAAGGTCATCAGAGACAAGGTACTGGAAATACAGGATCTGGTGCAGAGTAGGTTGATCGCCTGCTGATACATCCCGGTTTCTTCCTCAGGGCACAGTTTTGGGGAAGATTGAATTTGATGGGCATCCTGTTGAGATCTGTGACCCCAA
Organism: Acanthochromis polyacanthus; assembly: GCF_021347895.1. Taxonomy (NCBI): domain Eukaryota; kingdom Metazoa; phylum Chordata; class Actinopteri; family Pomacentridae; genus Acanthochromis; species Acanthochromis polyacanthus. Next base: position 27,597,363 of record NC_067126.1, read on the forward strand.
CCAGAAAAACCTTGTAGCAGAGGTTTCAACCAAGGTAACAGCTGCTACTCTTTTCTATTTAACATCATGCAAAACTAGACTCAAAACAGTTGCAATAAATGGCATCAACGAGTGCTAAACTCTTGTCGCTGTTTCCTTCCACCCACCAGGAAATTCGAGTTTTTGGAAAAGGCAACCCCATTAAAGTGGTAGCTGTTGATTGTGGCATTAAACACAACATCATTCGGCTGCTGGTTAAGGTAAGCCTGGATGCAGAGGGAGTAGTAAAACATCTTGTTTAATTTGCACACTTGGAAATGCTGTTTTCGTGACGGAGCCCCAAATGACCTTCTCTGCACAAACATAGAGAAAGAAGTCAACACTCTGACATGTTTTCTACAAATGTGACCTAGAAATTTTGAGACGGTAATGTTAGGTTTAATGAGCTCTAGAAATGTAAAAAAAAAACAAAAAAAAAAAACAAAGAAAGTAAGTTTCTGTCATCAAGCTGTGAGAAAAAGTGGCTTTCTGTTGTGTTTATGCTTCAAGTTAATGATTTGCTGGTGTAATGCTGGTATTGAGTTGTAATTAGTTGTGTCAGCGAGTGAAGAAAAGAAGCCGACAGACTTAGAATGAAATGCTGGTTTTGTCTATTTCTGCAATCATTTTATTTTTTTAGTTGCCTTGAATTGGTTTGTTGGTGACTCTAATTTTATGAAATATTAATGTTAGGTAAACAAAGTTGGTGATTTACTCCTTGTACCATTAAATGTGATTATGAAGGTGGTATAAGATGGTTTATTAAACAAAATAACTGCCTTTTTTTGATTTTCTTTGCTGTAGTTGTGCATGCATACACAACAATTGCGTCATTGTCTTAGTATTTAAAACATGTTAAACCTCAGCAATGAGTTGCTGTTGTTAATAAATGTAGAGAGATTTGACTGCACAGGTAATGGTCTGTCTCAGTAACAATTAAAGCATTCACTGAGGCATTCCTTCATTTGGTGTCTTCTATAATAACACTGGTTGTGTTTACAACGAGGGGGATTGAGTTTAATGTTATCAAATGCTATTTTGAGTGAGTTCACATTAATATAACTGCTGCTAAGCCATACCATAACACTGCAGAATAACTGTATGTCTTTCGGTGAAGCGTGGTGCAGAAGTCCACCTGGTGCCATGGGACCAGGAACTGCAGAGTCTCGACTACGATGGCCTGTTCATATCCAATGGGCCAGGAGATCCGTCTCTGGCCCAGAAACTCATCCAGAACGTGCGCAAGGTAGGATGTGGTGCTGTTTTAGATGTTACGTGCTTCAGAAGAGTTAAAATTTTACACCATGTTTGTGCAACGAGCCATGAAGAGTAGTTATTTATAGTATTTACAGAAATACTTCAGTGAGGTACGTATAAGGCTGCACAAAAATGGGGTAAATTTTATAGGAAAAGCCCCCAGAAAGGCCCCGAAAGAGATTCTGCAAGGCTGGTTCTTGCAGTTAGAACATGCGCAAAGGCTCAGGCGACCGTAGGATGTAAATGACAGTCAGAACACCTTCACTTTGGAGAAGCAGACAGATTATTTTCACCGCTTTACCTCGCTGTCACACAGCCTTTTCTACTGCAGTTTTATCACTCTTTCTAAAGCCACCAGACTCTGTAATTTTACCTCAGAGAACACAGGAATTGCTGGTCTACAGTTGTGTGACTTTGGTGTTTTAATACAGTAATTTTGCTCTGAACTTAAATGTTAAAACAATAAAATTACACAATGACACAAACAACCTAACTGATCAAGGTGACGGTAGAACAGCAGCTCCTGTGTTCTGCCAGCTTAAAATGATTGTTTTTGTCAACAGAGTCTGGTGGCTTTGAAGAGTGCATAGATCGATAAAACAGCTTGAGTCCATTGCTGTTCTTTGCCAGTGTGACGGCAAAGTAAAGCGGTGAAGACATTCTAAATATAGCAGATGCTTAAAAAAATATATTGATTCTTTTTAGCTAGCCTTTTTTAGGTGACTAGTCACTTTAGCTGTCATCCCTGTCCTCAGAAGTTCATTGTTCAACTTCCGTGCCAATATTTGTGTCTGCAAAATTGAATGTTGTTGACTGGCAGTTACGAGATACACTGATTATTGTCATAGAAACTCACTGCAAAGATCGTTTGTACCTGTAACCTGAATTCTGCCATCATTCATAATAACTGTTCTATGAAGGTGCTGGAGAGTGATCGTCCGGAACCTGTGTTTGGGATCTGTATGGGCAACCAGATCACTGCTCTGGCTGCAGGAGCCAAGTCATACAAGCTACCTATGGGCAACAGGTGAGTTCTTTAATACCTCTACATAACTAAGAGACAATATGCATGCTCTTCAAGTCATTTCATGAAGATTTTAAATCTCTCGGGACACAAACACAGCTGGTTTCAAATGATACTCTGAATGGTGAAATTATTTTTGTTTTTCAATATTTTAAAGTGTCACCTCTTTATTTTCTGTGTTTTGCTTGTATGTGACTCCCCAGAGGGCAGAACCAGCCGGTGCTGAATGTGATGACAGGCCAGGCCTTCATTACAGCACAGAACCACGGTTACGGCATCGACAGTGAGTCCCTGCCCCCAGGGTGGAGCCCGCTTTTCACCAACGCCAATGATGGCACCAATGAGGTTGGCTTCACTGACTGTAATGTTCAGTCTTTTTCTAAGACAACGTGACATTTTTATAGTTTTGTTTCATTGGTTTTTGCATAGAAAGCATCAGTTTGTCTTACAAAACAACTGTATTCAAGCAAATAACTGGCCTTAAGGAGTCTTTTAAAAAGGTTTGCTTGGTTTTGAAATGTTGACTTTTTTTTTCTTTATATCAACTGTGCATAATTTCCAGGGCATCATGCACAACACTAAGCCTGTTTTCACCGCCCAGTTCCACCCAGAGGCTAAGGGTGGTCCCACTGACACAGAGGTAATTAAAGACTTTGATGGTGGTGCATGAAGCACCTCCATACTATGCTACGGCTAATTAAAGGTATGTTCACAGTATGCATCTTAGGTAAAAGTTAACGTCTTGCACTGATTCAGAATCAGTGTAAATGTTGGCCTTTAGAAATAATGTGGGATGTAAGTGGCAGCACAAAATGGGACAATTAAAATTAAAAAGAAGTAATTATTCAGAGTTGAAATACCAGAGAAAAGATGTTATAAACCACTGGGTGTCACTTGAGCACCGGCATCTCAAAACAAACTGGCTCCCTCTCCTTTTACTTATTATACAACCAGAAATGTTGTATACGCAGGAACCCTCCCCAGAAAAAGCAACACCATCAGCCCTCACTAGATTTGTAAAACAAATTGAATGGTCGCAATGAGTTGCTGTCAACCTGAGTAATGTTATCTTCACTTCACCTTCTCTCCCTCAGTCTGCTAGACACACACGGACTGTCATTGTAAACAGGTGGAAAGACATAGCAGAGCCAAGGAGGACAGCAAAACGGCAGTAAACTACCATACATCTCAAAAACACCATCTATATAAGAAAAAATATAACACCTGGACTTTATATGTTGAGGACAACGGTTGAACACTGATGTGGGAGTTTCAGTCTGAGTATATTTATAGAATCATAGAGGGCCAACAGCTTCAATGGGAGGGACTCACATGCAGTCAAATGCAACTGGCCAGAGTAACCGCCAAAACATAAAACAGAAGTTCAGGTTACAACATTCACAGAGGGAGTGTGATTTCATTTTCTGCTAAGGATACCACTTACCAATGCTCCACGAAATCTCTACATAGCAGATGGTTGCTGCTGCTGTCGTTAAAATACAGTCATGGAAAAAATTATTAGACCACCCATGTCTTCTTCAATTTCTTGTTCATTTTAATGCCTGGTACAACTAAAGGTACATTTGTTTGGACAAACACAATGATAAAAACAAAAAAATAGCGCATAAGAGTTTAATTTAAGAGCTGATATTGAGCCATTTTCCATGGTTCATTGTGTTCTTCAGGTAATATACCTTTAGTGGTACCAGGCATTGAAATGAACAAGAAATTGAAGAAAACAAGGGTGGTCTAATTATTTTTTCCATGGCTGTATATCAGTGTTTTTAATCTTTTGTCTTGGCTCTTTAAATAACGTCACTAACTAAAAATTGTGTATTATGGAAAGCTGAGGCTTTAAAGTGTTGTACCAGCAAAGAAACAAATATAATACTGTCTTAATGCTTTTCCACAACACCATCCCATGGAAATATATATATATATAAACTAGACATGACTGTAAAAGAGGGAAAAAAGAATATAACCCTTTCTACATTGCAGGGAACAGCAGGTGACATTCTTTGTGTTGCTTGACAAAGCAGCACAAAGGATGACACCTGTATCAGGGCCACAGGTGCTTAGGAACGCCACTAATAGTGCCGGTGCTTTGCCTTGCCATAAAGCGTTGATGGCTTTGTGCTACATTTTTCTCTTACCTGCTCACTTTGTCATACATTGAAGGCAAGGACTCTAGTTCAAGTCCTGGTCAAAATATGATGTAACATCTGTCATATAGAGGCAGAATAATAACACCTGACCTCACTCTGCCTCTGTCTCTCCTTCCTCCTGTAATCGATTCCTCTGAGCATCAGAAAAATTAGCATCATGACAGTTTAGTGGCTTTTAAAGCTTTTCTTTCAGACTTTGAGAAAACTGTCTTTTTTTAATGTTTTACATTAAACACAAAGAGTGAAAGTTTGCTGATCTGTCAACAAACAGGCTCAGTCAGTTAAACTTTGCCAATAAAAAAGTTCATTAACACGCTTACCAGAACCCAGTCATTTTACAGCAGCTCAGCTTGGGAGTCTGTGGCAACTGGTGCTACTAATTAGTTTCTGTGGATATTAGATCTTTTATTACTTTCTAATGTGTGCATACCTCTTGATATAGTCAGTTTCAGGACATTAATGTTGTCACACCAGTGTAGTCTCAGAAACAGAACATTTCCTTTATTATCATTGGTAGGCTGAAGAAAATGCCTTATCTTACACTGTAGGTCTGCCACAGTTTTTTTTTTTTCAAAGATTAAAATAATGTAAGAAAGAAGTGATTTTGCTAACAAAACAAAAAGTGACCCAAGGAATTGGTAAGTTTAGAGAAATCTGTTCCAAACTCAAAAGCTCGTACCTTCACGTAAAGTTTGGTCTTTCACTCAATCACGAGGGTATCTTAGCAAGAAGAAAGGGTGAAAATCTTCATTTAAACACCAGAACCAAAACTAAACAATAGGCAAGAAACAAAAACAACGTCCTCTACTTATTATTGATATACTATTCAGACTGCGCTTATATTAGCAATGTTCTTTGTTCCAACAGTTCCTCTTTGATGCCTTCATATCCCTGATCAAGAAAGGAAAAGACGCCAACATCGTGTCAGTCATGCCATCAAAACCCGACATTCCTCCCAGAGCCCAGGTAAAGTAGGTCGCACCTGTTCAGAAGGTTTACTGCAAACATTCTGAACGTATAGTAAGTCTTTGAAGGTGTAAAAGTTGTCAGAGAATTGGAAAGATGCCATTTCCAGTTTAGTGTTTTACAAATAAGCGATGGGATGACTGAATGGCGTCAGTCAAGTTAATAAAAATCAAGCAGTTTTCCCTCAAGGTCTCCACATAAATACATTAAAAGATGATGCTTATGTCAAGCTCTGCAAATCACTGTGTTTATTGTCTCTATATCTGTGCTGATGCAGGTATCAAAGGTGCTGGTGCTGGGTTCTGGTGGTCTCTCTATCGGTCAGGCTGGAGAGTTCGACTACTCTGGGTCTCAGGCCGTCAAGGCAATGAAGGTAAAGATTGTCCTGATGCACCAGTTGACATATTTTCGTCAAAACTGTAAGCCCTTGAACTGAGATACGGTTGTGAATGGAGATCTTTGTTTTTTATTACTCCATGTAAAAGGGATATCGACCAAAGCAGAGGATTTTTGAAAAGACGACTAATATCACATATCCTGTCCAATCACTTTGTTTGGATTTTGGTTAATGGACTTTTAAATGTGTCATTTGTCCTGCTGTGGTCTACACTATATCAGATACACTGTTTTACTGAAACTAATTCTGATGTCCCACAAACCTTCTTTGTCTTCCAAAAACTATTAAGAACACATCATATAAATCAATTATTTAAACATCTTTGAGCCGCATCGTTAGTCCCATGAACACTGACTTTGTAGTTTATGTGAAGGATGATACCTGACAAGTTTAAACATTCGATGATTCATGTTAGTTGGTTCTTCATCCCGGAAACATTCATTACAGTCATGGAAGGTACAAAATAATTGCAACCTCGAGCTAATGTATCTAGTTAAACTGCTTACTCAATAAAAGCTAGTCCTACTAAATGTGCAGAATCCAGAATTTTCAGACAGTACAAAAAAAGTAGCACCTCTAAAGTGAAAGACATGCTGTACATGATGTAACAATTGAACACTCACCATCATACTTGACTTTTCTTTTAAATAAACCGTCACTGTAGGAAGAAAACTTGAAGACAGTACTCATGAACCCAAACATAGCTTCAGTCCAGACAAATGAAGTGGGCTCCAAGCAGGCCGACTCGGTCTACTTTCTGCCAGTTACGCCAGAATTTGTAACTGAGGTCATCAAGACCGAGCGTCCTGATGGCATCCTGCTCTCCATGGGTGGACAGACTGCACTCAACTGTGGTAAGACATGTACAGTTGTTTTGTAGATATATGGAATTGATCAATAACTACAGGAAACACAATTTATGTGTTCTTGTAGAGTCTAGGGTTAGGGTTAGCAAAGTTGTGATTTCCGCTTGTGAAGACCAGATGTCCTTTTCTTTTATATTTTTACAGTAAAATCATATGCAAATGAGTTAGTTTTTAGAAACGTTCTGTATGTTTAACTTTACATTTGTGCATGAATTTGTGTTCAGGAGTGGAATTATTCCAGCGTGGCGTCTTGGAGAAGTACGGAGTGAAAGTCCTTGGAACCCCAGTGGAGTCCATCATGGCCACCGAGGACAGGCAGCTTTTTGCTGACAAACTGATGGAGATTAATGAGAAGATTGCACCCAGCATCGCTGTAGAGTCGGTGAGGATCCAAGTCCAGTCACACTAACAATTCCTGGTTATACGGTGCCTATAGAAAGTATTCACCCTCTTGGAAGTTGTCACCTTTTATTGCTTTTCAACATCATGGTCAATTTAATTTGTCTGTTTTTGACAAACTTAAAGCAAGTGATTTTATAAATATTCACCCCCTTCAAGTTAGTATTTAGTATATACACCTTTGGGCACAATAACAGCATTGAGCCTGTGTTGATAGGTCTCATTCAGCCCTGCAGATCTGGAAACTGCAGTTCTCCCCCGTTCTTCTTCGCAAAACTGCTCAAGCTCTGTCAGGGAGTGTGAGTGAAAAACTGTTTTTAAATCCAGTTACAAATTCTCAGTTGGACTGAGTTCTGACTGCTGCTCCAGAAAATTCACCCCATTGTCTTTAAGCCATTTCTGTGTAGCTTTGGTTCAATGCTTCAGGTCATTGCCTTACTGGGGAAAAAAAAAAAAAAAGTCTTCTCCCAAGTAGCTTTTCTCCTGCATACTGCATCAGTTTGTCCTCCAGGATTTCCTGATACATTGCTGCATTCTTTTTATTGTTTACCTTTACAAGCCTTCCATGGCCTGCTTTTCAGATGCTGCCACCACCATGCTTCATGGTGTGGATGGATGTGTTTGTGATGGTTTGTAGGGTTGGGTGTCCGCTAAACGTAGTGTCTAATCTGATAGTCAAAAAGCTTAATTTAATTCTCATCAAATAACCATCTTCCAGTTGACTGTATGCGTAGTCTCTCTCATCTCAGGCGCTGAAGCTTGTAATCCCTTCAGTGTCTTGGTGGCAACTGTCACTAGTCTCTTTCTTGCATATTCACTCAGTTTCTGAGGACGGCCTGCTTTAAGCAAATTTACGCATGTTCAGTATTCCTTCCATTTCTTAATGATGGATTTAACTGCACTCCAAGGGATATTGAGTGACTGTGACATTTTATTGTATCCATCTTCTGATTTATGCTTTTCTGATTTACCAATTCACCATCGACTGGATCTTCCAGAAGCAGGCGTCTTTATACTACTATCACTGGAGACACATTCACTGCACTCAGATGATCTCCATGTAATTAATTGTGGGATTTGTTGCGCCAGTTGGCTGCACCTGTTGAATTCTGTGAGTCACTTTAAAGGGAGTGAAGGTTTATTAATTTGTTTTTTTAGCCTTTAATATATAGGACAGTGGAGAGAGGCAGGAAAGTGGAGAGAAGCGTGAGGGGAGGACCTACAGTAAAGGGGCATGGGCTGGATTTGAACCCATATCCGCTGCATTGGGGACTATAGCCCAGTTGTGTTGACTGTGATTCAGTGTTGAATACTTTTTAAAGGTACTGTAACATGTATACTACATCAATAGTTTGTAACACGTGAACATGCTCCATCACTTGCTTGATATATTTATCGTTTTCTGTTTATAATACAGTTTATTCTCCATTTATATTTATTCTGTTGTTCTGTTGTTGCGTGGTTGTTTAGAGCATAAATCAGCAGTTGTTGTGGGGGAATGTAATATTCATGTGCATCCTTCAGGTGTCCGATGCCTTAAAAGCAGCAGAGCAGATAGGCTATCCGGTGATGTTACGATCAGCCTACGCCCTCGGAGGTCTGGGCTCCGGTCTGTGTGCCAGCAAGGAAAAGCTGCAGGAAACCGCCCACAAGGTCAGAATAAATGCTGTTTGATACGGATGGTTGGCATATGTGTGTAAATATTTATAGAAATGTAAGTCATTCTCATTTTTTCCCCCTTTGCATTTGGTCATTCTTTCCAAATCCTCAATCTGAGTTAGTCAAAATCATCAATTGAAGCATTTTACCCTGCCTTTATCAATGTTTAGAGTATTGATAGGCACACAAAAAACCTTTTGAATTAATTTATATATATTTATTTGCTCATATGGCAAGAGATAAATAGTTCCAATTAGCTCTAATCAGTGATCACAGGCTGCAAAATGAACAGTCTCCATCTAACTGTGTTATATTGGTGCACACTTTATGTGATGTATTTCACGTTCTACTGCTTTTTTTAAATTTGTAAAATTCAATAGCGTTTGCCAGTTATGTTGGTATCTTTAAGAAAAATACCAAAAATTAAAAAAAAAAAAATACCCAAAGAAAGCATTCCTTTAACCTTGTCTGTCCTTGTCAATTATCAAAAAAAGGGTTAATGTTTCTTTCTGTCTGTGGCATCTGTACCAATACAGACTGTCCTTGTAACAGGCTGCCACATTTCATTTAATGCAACAAAGCCTTTCAGCTCTCAACAAATTAGAAAAAAATAGCGTGTGTCACTTAACCTTGTATATTTTCTGACCACTTGCATACCTTTCTCTGCTTTGTGGGTACACAAATATATACAGAAGCTGCAAGCATGTTTTCTTTAATACTAATTATGTCTATTTTGAACCGTAAAAATGCACATGGTTTGTCACTGAAGTAACTTTCCTAAAATCTGTGCTTTGGAAGCTGTTAATGTTACAAATACAGTGGAAAAATAGCAAAAAAAACCAACACAAAATCTTTGTAAACAGGCTGAACACCCCACAGAGCACAATCTGTGTGTTTCAATGCAATGCAATACACGTATCCTACAAATAAGTGTAGTAAATATGAGGTTTGCAGTTTGTGTACAGACTCTGTCAACAAGCTGTTTGTACAACCTATATCGACCCAATACTGAGAATTTCTGAAGCCGTAATTCATAGTGGGAGTGTATTAAATGCACTGTATTGGTAAGTGTGTTCAAGTTTTTTTTTTAATCTTTTTAAAATATTCCTTCCCTTTGCAATCTAAAAATGGCTAACGATTTAAAGTATCAGGGCATTACATTGCTTCCACTCAGTACGGTACATGCACATGAAATAAAAACTAAAGTCCGTGGTTCCAGTCTTGATTTTAACCTTTCAAAAGAAAATCTATACGTTGTGGGATTATTGTATTGAATTACATTGTATGGGTCTTGATGCTTTGTGTTCACCGACTTTATCAAGCTTAATCTAAATTGATAATCTTGTATGGAAATTGCAGGCTCTGGCCATGAGCAGTCAGATTCTGGTGGAGAAGTCTCTGCTGGGCTGGAAGGAGGTGGAATACGAGGTGGTGAGAGATGTGGCTGATAACTGTGTCACCGTGTGCAACATGGAGAACTTCGATCCACTGGGGATCCACACAGGTACTAATAACACGCGTACACACTGGGCACTAGTTGCTAAAGTGGTCAGATCATGACAGCGGCTGTTTTGTTGCTTTGTTTACCATTTTACTTCACATTTGCACCTTTACATTTACCCCACAAGTCACTTTCTGTTGTTGTTTGCAGTGTGTTGGTGCCCCAGATAGCAAACTATGGGTGAATCAATGTTGAATCTATGTTGAGACCTAACGTAGAAATTATACAGAAAGCGCAAGGTTGATAAAATGTTGAGTCAACATTTGCTTTTCAACCATAAATCACACTTTACCCAGATAGCAAAAGATGTTAAATCAATGTTGAATTAGGGTTAAGAAGGTTGAATTGTGGTTACGGTTGAAGACTGATGGTTGGATCAACGTTGATTCAACAACATTTTGTCAACATTGAAGTTTGTGTTTAAAAGATGCCATTCAATCTACATTGTATTTTGGTTTAATTAAAATGTTTGACAGGTCAATGTTTAATTAATGTTGAATCTATGTTTGCAAACATGTAATCTATGTAAGCAAACGTTGACTCAACATTTTATCAATCTTGCGCTTTCTGTATAATTTTGACGTTAGGTCTCAACATAGATTCAACATTGATTCACCCACAGTTTGCTATCTGGGGCTGTATTTGTTCATGTGTCTTATCTTATCCCTCCATGCCAGTGACAGGCATGGCAAGAGGCATCATGTTTATGTTTGTCACATGATATCTCTTGAACACCGGAAGGAAATTTCTTCAAATTTGCTGTAATGGTCACTTCAACTCAAGGACAAACTGATTTGATTTTGGTGATGAATCGTTTTTGTGACCTCACCCACATTTTCAGCTTCAACTTAAAGTTTTTGCATATATGAGTCTGGACAGACATGGATGTAAACTGCGACTTCACTTGATTGCAGAGACATATAACTGCCAGACAGTAATTTTATTTTTTTCCTTGACTTCTGACTGTGTTCTGTCATCCTCAAACAAATCACATATTCTCTCTCTCTCTCTCTGAGGAGAGTACCATAGGGTGCACAGTTTGTTAAACTCAACATCTTTCAAATCATTTTTTATGTTTTAGAAAGCTATTGTCCTCGTCTTATTTCTTTCCATTGTTTCCATCATTAGAGAAAAGCATTGAGAATTGCTACTTGAGCGACAAACATAATCATCTGGGTTCATTTTAGTTCTGAATGCAGTTCAATTTAATTCATTATGCTTCATTGGTATAAAGTGCTCCTTACAAATTTCAAGAAGGATAAACAGACAAATGTGTGTGTGTTTTTTTTTAACTGAATCATGTTACTCTCTGGCCCCAAAACCTCGCCCATATAAAAAGAATAAAAACTTTTTAGGACATATTGCACAAACTGAAATGCCAGTTTCATGCAGATGTTTGTCTCTGATTTTAAGAACTGTGCAGTAACTGTAAAAAACATTGGCATTGACATGACACAAGCTTTGTTCTTTCCTTTTTGTTGATATGCAAGATATTCTGAAATATTTAGATGAAAACTGAAAAAAAACCCATTTAAAATGGAGATCTTTAGTGGAATGCTTCTCAAGGGAAGACAAGAAAATCTTCTTTTTTAATATGTTTCTTGATAAGCTGATGATTTCTTAAGAAGGCACAATTAATGTCTTATGTTCACTTTCTTGCCACTTTCTCATTAATCAAAAGTTTGAAGCCACTCCAAGCCCTCACCTGTTCTCTTGCCCTGCAGGTGACTCCATAGTGGTGGCACCGAGCCAGACGCTGTCCAATGAGGAATACCACATGCTCCGTGAGACGGCTATCAAGGTGGTACGTCACCTCGGGATTGTAGGCGAATGCAACATCCAGTACGCCCTGCATCCGTCGTCTCTGGAGTACTGCATCATTGAAGTTAATGCTCGGCTCTCAAGAAGTTCAGCTCTGGCATCCAAAGCCACTGGGTGAGAAAATATATGTATCTGAACAGAGGGCACAGACCGGCAGTAGCTCGGAATTACAAATTAAAATTATGTCAAAAGAGTCCTCAAAAATACACTGTATAGCAGACAGAATGTAGGATTGCTGTTGAACCTGTTATGGAGCAGTTGTTTGGTCTCTTTAGCTGAACTGAGGCACTCAGATTTTTGTAAATTTAAAGTGTGATCAAATAGTTCAAGTGTTAGAAATGTATTCTACACTCATGAGCTCCTCCTTTGGGTTCCATATGGATGCAAATTGTGTAAATATATCATTCATGCATTCAGTTTAACATCAGTTGGCATCTCTTCACTTTCCCATTTTTTGACAGCATCCATTTCATTCAACTCGTTAAACTCTTGTAAAATTGTTGAAAGGCTCATAGCTTTCTTAATTTTTTTTTCTTTCCATCACCAGTGGTATTTTAATATTTTTCTTCCAGTTGATTCCTGGAACAAAGGCAGCGAATGTAGTGCTATAAAGTAGTATTAAGTGGTATAAAAAGTTACAATTTAGATGGTAGATTATAACATTTCCATAACATTAACAATATTTTGGACTTTTCCAGTAAAAAGTATTGAGTAAATAAATAAATAAATATAAAACATTTAAGTTTTAATGAGGATCACTACTGGTTTGGGGATGATAGAAAATGTTTATCTGGTCCAACACTTGGTTGGAAACTGCTCACTGTTGTCCACAGATATTTGATTTTTGCCTTATTGCCCCTTCATCTTCGTCTCACAGGTATCCCTTGGCATTTGTAGCTGCGAAGCTAGCTCTGGGAATCCCTCTGCCAGAAATCAAGAACGCAGTGTCAGAGAAGACCACGGCCTGCTTTGAGCCCAGTTTAGACTACATCGTCACTAAGATTCCTCGCTGGGACCTGGACCGCTTTCAGGGCATGTCCCGTGAAATAGGCAGTTCCATGAAGAGCGTCGGAGAGGTGGGGATGATCTGTGGATAAATGTTCACTCACTCACTCACTCATTCAGAATACTGACGCAGCTGTATCACACTGTGACATATCTCCCTCCTCTGGATTCAGGTGATGGCAGTGGGACGGACCTTTGAGGAGAGTGTACAGAAGGCCTTGAGGATGTGTCATCCATCAGTGGATGGCTTCATGCCCCGGCTGCCACTCAAGAAAGCCTGGGCCGACACCCAGGATCTGCAACAGGAGCTGGCTGTCCCCTCCAGCACTCGCATCTTCTCCCTCGCCAAGGTACATTAATCCTTCATAACGTTAATAATGAATGACGCTGACTACAGTTGTCTCATTAAAATCACATTTTGAAGTGTTACTGAAAAACTGTCCCAGCACACCAAGCTGTGATTTCTCACCTGTGTGTAAATGCTTGCCTTTAAATTTTGATTTAGTTAAATGGTAGCAGGGTAGATACAAGACCTGGAAAAAATGTATGAACTGTGTTTAAATATCTGCCAGTGTGGGCTTTTCAAATATGTTTAAATGTGAGAGAGGACGAATCAAAATCGCACAATGAGAAATAGATCTTTGCTATATCTATTTTTGCGCTTTCCTAATACAGTGTTGTGAGCCTGTAATTGTCCTTCTAAAATCGGATGAAGGTGAGACGGCACTTTTACAAGCTCACACAGGGTCAAGCTCCATTATTCAAACGCAGAGATCTTGCATGAACCATTGCAAGGTGAAAAACATCTCCAGGTCCGGCGCTTCAAGCTGCTTTTATCAACAGCTAAGAGAAGAGCAGAATGAGGTCGCATCAGTGTCAAAAGCTCCAACTGCTGTAGCTTTGTGTGCCGACAGCGCAGGTTGATCTATTCAGTGAATTACAGAGTGAGATCAGTGGAGGTGGTGACAACATTTGACAACATTTAATGATCCGTGGGCTTCTGGGCTTCAGGAGTTTCACTACAAAATTATCATGGGCCAAATATTTAATTATATTATGACAATATCTGAGCAGAATTCAAATAATATAAATAAATAATGCCATCAGTTACATTCCCCTTTTTTCTTGTGTGTTTTATCTTTTTTTTTTAACTAACGAATCACGCTAAAAATACAGGTGTAGGGAGGTAGACAGAGACTTTGTAACCTTAGCTGTACTGTATGTTGTGTTGGAAAGTCAACTAAATACTCTCTTTCACACAATTTGAAGATACAGACCATTTAAGGCAATATTTCATTTTTGTTGTGGATAAATGATAAAAATGGCCAGAAGTCAAAGCTCCCTTCCCTACCTAAACAGTATTCAGACATTAGCTGTACCACGTAGCAAAGATACTAGGTAATGGATAAAAAAGAGCTAAATATAGGTGCGAATGATATTTTTGCTGTCGGATTTTGCACGTCCAACCATCAACACTCGATTCCACTAACATAAGCATGTCTCCTGGTTACATATCGCATTGTTTGCAGCTTGTTTTTTTTTTTTGTGGGTGTGTGTTCGAACAATAACCGTAATACTAAACCTTTCACCAAATGCCACAGTAAGCTGCCATTTTCTTATGGTAGCTTTCACACTTTTAAGGACTGTTGACTAATATCCTCCCACACTTGAATGATTTCTCTGCTCAGACGTCTAATATGAAGATGCTAAATAATATTTACTAGCTGTTGTCATTGCACAACCTCTGTTATATTGCAGGTTGATGACACAGGCTGGGTTTGACAGATTTTTAATAAAATGGCAAAGTAATATACTGCCCCTGCAATTTTTTATTTACCTGAAATAGTCCTTGAAGAATGACTAGATAAAAACATATTTATAGCGAGTGAGTGTCACTGCATGATTTGTAGCAAGATTTTAGTCATTACCAACTGATCACAGAATCAGCTTGAACTTTGTGAAACCTGTGGAATGTCTGCTTTCAGAATGCTCCAGGAAGGGGCACGAATGATACATTTTACAACGCACAGTCTATTCCATGTCTTTTACATTTCAGGCTCTCCATAGTGGCGTTAGTGTTGATCAGATCCACCAGCTGACGGCCATCGACAAGTGGTTCCTTCATAAACTCCACAGGATAACGCAGCTGGAGCAGCACCTTGGAAGCTACAAAAGGTAACACACACACAGATTGGTCAAATAAAGCATCAGTTAATTTAACGTTATTGTTATACGGTTTTCCATCAGTGGACAGTTTTTAAATGCATATTCAAATCCTAGTGGGTTTCATTAGTCATTGTATACTCGTGTTTGTGTGTTTGCACAGTAGCTGCTTCTGAGTACGTGTTGTTCACAGTGGGTGTTACAAAAAAGCTATATATCTTCAACAACTACTGCTGAGTAAAAGTTATATTCGCTGTAGTGTAGCTGTCTCATGCTGCTTCTTTTTTTGTGGCTAAAAAACTATTAGTTTTCACTTTAGTGGGAATATTTCTTCCAAAATGTACCACTTCCATCTGTTCATCCACCCATCCTTGCAGTTGTAGTTTGTTGACCGTTGAATAGTGAGCAAAATTCATAAATTGATAGAATATACTGTTATTCTTGGCCAAGTTCCCAAGCTGATTTTGTCTCTGTCACCTCTCTGCCACATCTCACGGCTGTCTCTTGCATTAGGTTTGTCCAAAGACTTTATTGGTTTGCAGACGAGCATTGGACTTTTGCTGCAGGCTTTTATAGGAAAAGTTATACCAAGCAGTTGGATCATATAAAAGACCAACAAACTACAAACATCCCAGTAGGGTGTTACAGGTCACAGCAGAATCTAGACAAATAATGTGGACAGGACAAGTGAGTTACACTCACTTTTTTCACAAAATCTCAGGAAACCTTTGACCATTTTTATAGATATAAACATAAACCAAGACTGTATATTAAAGATGGACCACCATGACATCACCCACTGGTTTATGGACCACTGCTACTGAAGCTTTAATGTTGGAATTTGGCTGCTGCTATCTTGGACGGATGAGCAAATAGTGGATCTGACCATAAGGAGACGCACGCCCATACAGCAGCGACTGGTCAGACACATGTAGCGACACCCTAAAGCATACTCCGCTTTACTGTCTACGTTAAACTGGACCATAAATTACTTTAAACTAATGATTGAGAGCATAAACTACAAAGGAGAATGTTTACTGAGGTAATAAATCAAATGAGAAGTTGGGTTATTGTCCTCATAAACTGGTGCATAATCGGATTCATTGGTATTCAAGTTCAGGGCACTTCCGCTTTGGCATCACATGTCATGCCTACAGGTGACATCCATCGTTTTCATACATGACAAGATATGTTGACATTTTGCTACTGCAGCTTATTGTATTTTTTTTCTAGCTAGAATTTTCATTCTGTTTCATGCAGAGAGTGTTTCCCAATCTAGCACCTGCTTGTTCTTGCATACATTCCAATTTACATGTTTTCTCAAAAATGTACTCAACACGCTTTGCATTGGTAATCCCTCTGTACTGTACCGCTGACACATTAAAAAGCTGCAGGCCGTGGCTCTGGGAATTGGAAATGGGCAAACATGTTCAAAGTAGGATAAAGCGTTGGGGAAACTAAATTCGCTCTGTCTAGAAATCACTGAATATCATTCACTCAGAAAATGTTGGTTCTCACAAATGAGATAAGCCTCAGTCTCTTCACGTCTCAGTCTCCTCGCTCAGGGTTCGCATCCTCTCTGCTGCGTCCCTCTTTTTATTTCTCTCTCTTTGCCCTCCAGCTCTTACCTGGATAGCTCAAATCAAAGCCGTGGTGAATTATCATGGCTCAGCCACAGGTTCCCTGCTGCTTTCTTCTGACTCTGCTGTTTAATAATTAATGGCTGGCCGTCTGGTGGGCGCCCAGCGCAACATGCTGACACATGGAGGCTTGCTGTAGTCTCCACTGCCTCTGGTGCAGGGGACACTGGGATGGGCACACAACATTAAACTGCTGCCAGGCTGATGGAGCATAGAGCTGAGCACAGGTTGGCTTCACGCTCTACTGGTCTGCAGACTCTTTGTGTTCATAAGAATGCTGCTGTGAGTTTGACTGAAAGACAACTGAGATTGAAATATGAGAAACACACCATTTTATTTCTTATTTGAATTCAAGTCATGTTTATATTAGGATTATTGCTTTTGTTGACTATAATCGACTTGCCTAACCTTTAAAAAACGGTTGTTCATAGAAAACACCCTTCACATGAACTGCTCACTTCATGTCCTTCTGCAACATTTCTGCTGGATAAAGTCAGGACTTTGACTTTGACAGTCAAAAACATTAACTTTAGTCTTTAACTATTCAACTTGTGTGTTTGGGTCGTTGTCTTGCTGCCAAACCCATTCCTGATTGAGATTCAGTTCACAGACAGGTGTCGTGTCTTTTTCTTTCAGGATTCGTTGGTATAATCCAGAATTCATTGTTCCATCAATGACGACAACACACGATGGCCAAAATGCAGCAAAACATTCCCAAACCCTGAAACTACCATCATCATGTTTCACACATGGGATAAGGTTCTTAAGGTGGAATGTTTTGCTTTCACCATACAAGACGCTTTTCATTTAAATCAAAAAGTTGTTTTAGGTGTTAATTCACATTCACAGTGCGCATATGTATTCACAATATATCAATATGTGTTAATAGATTCATATTTTTAAAATAAAATAAAGCACCAGCTCATGTGATTATCACTCAGTTGACTGTAAACACCTGATTCTAGATTCAAGAGGTACACAAACACTTGCCATTCACAAATATGCATTATTGAATCGTTTTTTTTTTTTAAATTAAAGTTAGAGAGTATGACATTTCTGTCTAATTTGTTTAATTCACTTCTCTTGTTCTACTTTTAGGACTTGTGTGAAAATGCCATGACGTTTTTATCCATATTTTTGTAGAAATAGAAAATGGTTTCCTAACTTCACTACAGCATGACCGACACCCAGTTGAAAGTGCTGACGTCCTTGTTAGATGTATTACTGAAAAGGAGAAGTTAGTAACTGAATCATGCTTAACAATCATGACGACCATTAAAAAGACAAGGAGCCCATTTTGACCGACGACATTTTTGTTAGTCACCATGTGGTATTTTAGTAAAGAATAAATAATGCAACTTTTTCGTTGTGGCACACAGTACAATGGAATTCAGTCTGTTTGTGTTGTTACAAAGCTGGGGTCTGAGTTAAATTTTGGTAAATTTGGATAAATTCCTTAATGTGAAATACACCCAGTTTATTATATTTACTTGATGTGGTCACATGACATACACTGTTGATCTGGTGTATGTCCTAATTATAGGACAACTTTTTATATTCTTTCAATAATCAGTGACTTCTGAGCATTGTATCAATGCATTTCTATTTCCCCCAACTTTGCTAGCTAAACTCCCACAATGATCTCTGCTTGCCAACACAAAACTGACTGACTGACTGACTGAGTGACCCATGTATCTATGGAGTGACCACCTTCTCGGGTCGCTACAGTGTTACATAGTAAGAGGGTCCGCCTGGTGGCACAACCGGGTACTACAGATGATTACAATCCATTTTAAGATATGTCTTTTGCCTAAATTATTAACATGAATTAATCGATTAATTATTAGTCATCAACATCCCTAGTGAGAGCCACACTTAAGCTGGGCCAGACTGAGTTTAGACTCCCACTCAAGAGCCTGAACAGTCGCAGCTTTGGAGTCCTGGAATTTGGACCCTTAACTTTCTGATCAGTAACCCAAAGCCTTTGCCACTGAGCCACCACTACTCATAAATTGACAGTTCCTGGTGAAACTGCAGTTGTGATTGCTGAATGCTGCTGCTCCTGCTTGCTTGCAGTTACTGATTTACTTGTTCAGTTCATCATATGTAAAAGAGGCCGGCATCAAAGCTGAAACCTTGTCATTAGTGGACAATCTGCTCTACCACAGTCACCACAGTAGCTGCTGCAGTCATGACGTGTTGCATTTGAGCAACAGTACAGCTGCAGGGAATAAAAGTGTAGACTCCACAGCTAGCTGTAACCACTAACCAACAACACGAATGAATCCAACTTAAAACTATGTGTGTATATGGCAGTTGTTTGGTGGGTTATGGGTCTGAAAAATCAATTTTGAATGTTAAAACTACACAAAGCAGAATATAGAATATAACATCCTGACAATACACCTGCCTGAGGACATTTAGAACATTTAAAATTATAATGTGTGTGTGTCACGCAGACACCCACACACAAGTAACTTATAAGTGTAAAATTCAAGGAATTGGTTGTTACTGTTTTTAGGTTTAGTCTGTGTCCATATGTGTTTTTCCAAGTACATGTGGAAATATTAAGAAGTCCCTTTTCCTCACTCTCTATTCAGACACACATACACGAGACACATTTTGACTGTATTTCACGTTTTATTTGTGCGCGATGGTGTATGCACATAAGTTAATGTTTTGTGAAGGATTTCCCTCTAGCTTTAAACTGTTTTTCCAGACATAATAATTGCACACAAGACAACCAAGCTCTCAGATCAAATGCCTTTCCATCCTGTGATTCTGACTTGCCGCTCTCCTTTTGTTGTTTCTAGGGTTTGTTATTTCTCAGCAAAGCCATGTGCAGTGGGAGTTAAAGCACACTTGACATTTCCAATATTGTTACGCTATGAGGTCATAAATAATTCAGATAAGGAGGCGAGAGAGCAATTTGTGGTTTGCCGAGGAAAAAAAATAAAAAGAAGAATTCCTTCCTATTGTCTCTACCTAGGGTTAAAAGAATGCTACTACATTATGGGAACTGCGCTTGCTGCCTTGTTTGTGGGAGTTAGATGATAAGATCGATATCAGTTTCATCACTGTGCATTCATGTGTTCCGTTTAACTTGGCACGGAATCAGAAAGCAAAGGGGGAGTTTGTCTAGCTCTGTCGAAGGAGCACTTTCAACAGCTTCATAGCAGTCATATTTGAACACTTTGCTTTTAATATTATTGTATGGACTGCAACTGTTTCAGAACCAGAAACGACTGAGCCCAGTAACTGCACCTGCACCTCCTGTATCCTCTCCTCACAGTGAAGCTGCCAGTTCTTCACGCCTCTAAGTCAGCGCAAAATCCAGCCAATTATTAGATGTATTGTTGGCTAAGTTTTGAAAAAACTCGATACAACATATAAAGAAGGCAAATTTTAAAACAGTAATTTTTCATGGTAGGAGCTTGCTTTTTCTCTAATCTTGTAATAAACTACAGTTAACATTGGTTGACAAATGCACAACTGTACAGCGATTTAAATTATATTAATCTTTTGATATATTACTGTTTGTCTGAACCATATGAGCTGCTACTGTCAGGTAGATAATACTGAGTTCAGTAGTATAAAGTAAATTTATTTAAGAACTCTTTTGTACCTGTATCAAAATTTCAAAGACCCCCACTTTAAAATCTTGTGTGTTGCTTTTAGATGTCCATATCCTCCTGAGACCTGGCCCATTCATTTATGTCCTGTTCTGGACATTTGTTTTTGATCTATATCATCTGACTCATTTGAGCTACTCTAAATCCTGATGTGCACAACAGAGGACATCGTGGCCTTTCCAATGATTTCTCTTGTGACTTAGTGGAATGAGAGGACCTTTGTTTTCATGCTGAGACAAAATGCAGACTGCAGCAAAACACAGGCCTCCCGACTGTAGAGAGTTTAATTCATGTTCATGTTCAGTTTAATTTAGTTTCTTAAACTTTTATTAGAAAATGGATTGACATTCTTGTTTTCTTGTCAGCCTATTTTGATTTTGAAATGTTGCTGTTTTTTTGGGGTTTTTTTTAACGGTAACATCATTCTGTTGTCCACCAGAGTGGACAGACATGCTGTAAAATCTAAAATGAACAAATTTTTTATAAAATTCTAAATTGGGAGTTGTTGTTTTAGCTTTAGGATAGAAGTCACAAAAAAGTTGAACTGAAAGATGCTTTCATCCTCGGTTCTTGGGAGGATATAGTATTTTTGTGAGAGGACATGTCCTAAGACTAATGAGCCCTACAGTTTATCAATGACAGTCTCATAAACATGGAGTCAGCCAGGATTTCATATGTAAAAAAAAAAAAATACAAATTTAAGAAACCAATCCCGTCACCTTGCGAGGTGGTGCTTTTCCTATAATTTTTCATCAGAGTTGTTTAACCGTTTCGAATATGCACTGACTTTCTCCACTATTACAACTTGCCATTGTGCCAGGTAGAGTAGTTTCAGAGGTGGATGTGTCAGAGAACTGCAAGCATTTAAGGCGTCAGTTGTGCAGATTTCCATTTGAGCCAAAAGAGACCGCTTTCATTAAAAGACAAAAACAAAACTTCTACATGTGTGATTTATTTATTTTTTTTGTAATGCGTAGGAATGAATTTTTATAGGCTTAATCAAAGCCTGGGGAGGGATTTTAACTGGTAGCCTGAAATAAGCAGAGGTTAGGGGGGGTTTTGCTGCAGGACAAAAAACATAAACTGACTGATGCCTCAGGCGTAACGTTTATTTATTTATTTGTTTTTACTATTTTGCACTTTTAATTTTGAATTGTTTTAAATCATACATTACTTTTAATCATGGACACTTTTAATACCGTGTACCCAGTAATATCTGTCCGCTTGTGTTGTGAGCCTGAATGTGTTTACAGATCCAACTTTGTAGATTTGTAGTTGAATCTCTCAATGGGGACAACAAAGCATCAATCTGAAAAGGCTGCTCTGACAAAAGGTTACATGAAAACGAGGCCATCAGAGGTCACTACAGGTGGTGTAAAACTTGTCGTGATTTCTCAGGCCTTACTCTGGTCATTTCTTTCTTAGGAATAAACTCTAGGAC
This sequence comes from Acanthochromis polyacanthus, assembly GCF_021347895.1. NCBI lineage: Eukaryota > Metazoa > Chordata > Actinopteri > Pomacentridae > Acanthochromis > Acanthochromis polyacanthus. The sequence goes on from NC_067126.1 coordinate 27,619,317, forward strand.
TCGTGTTTACCTTGAATTTGTCGTGTCATGCTTTGTAAATTGACTTAAATTGATAGTACTTTATCTGAGATTTAATGCAGGATGATGAAGTGTAACCTGCTCGGCACTTTCACACTTCCAATACTGCTTTAGTATCTACTTTCTTTGCTCTTGATTTACTTTGTTTGCCTTTGCTCACAATCCCTGTAAAAACAAAACAAAAAAATCGAAACCGAAAGTGCAGGAAATAGCTTAATAACATTTCCAAAATGTGAGTAAGAGATATGGAATATCTATACTAGTTTGGAATTAACAAATAGTGAAACAAATGTAAGCCTACTTTTGGCCCACCCTGTATATAGAAAGAGAGAATAGTAAATACAATGATATCTGCATCACCAGTGAGGTTCATGAAACTTGCTTTTTTATGAATTCTGCCCTGTTCCAGTTCAAAACCACCTCTTTTTACCAAACTGCCATTTTTCAAGTTCAGCCGCACAGCTCACTGTAAAGTTTTATTGATCAACACGGCTTGTAAATGGCTGCACTTGCCAGCCTGGTGCCCCGGCAACTTTGCACATTGTTTGTCAATTTGCCATTGATCGATATAAGGTGGGCTGTTCCTCATTGTCCACGGCCGCTGGGTGAGTGAGCCAGTCGTGACCCACTTGCTGGATTCAGTCTTTTAGTTCAGTGGACTTGAGAACACACAGATGTATGAGAGGAGCCGGAGACGTACAATAACATTAAAACAGTTACACTTGTATGTCTTTATTACTACCTTGCTTGACATCTTTTCCCTCATCACCACATTAATGGCAGGCGTGCATGTCATTAAGGCTTAAGAGGTGATTGATGGATTCTGCTAACCTCTACTTTATAGCTGACAGCGTGTGTGTTTGTTTTTTGTTTTTTTTAGCATTTTCTTTTGGCATAAAGGAGGTTTGGTTATGGTGCAAAATGACAAGAAAGCTTTTGATCCAGTGGAAACCAAGTGAAATATTTTTGTCAGTGATCCTGATGCCTATTGAAGAAACCCAGAGGGAAAAAAAAAACACCTTCAAACTGCCCATTACTGAAAGCGGAGTATTCATTTAATATAGTTCAATTCAACTGAATCAGCTTTAATTCTGGACAAAGTGTGGGATTGTGAATAGTTAGAACTGGATCATTACCATTACTTCTTGTACTTTCCTACAGTGGCTCTGTACCCAAGGGACTGTTGCTGATGGCCAAGCAGAACGGCTTCTCAGACCAGCAGGTTGGTCAGATTCTAGGCTCCAGTGAAGGACAAGCTAGAGAGCTGAGGCTTGCTTATGGGATCAAACCCTGGGTCAAACAGGTGAGCATCACTGGACTCCTGATCAGTACAGATGCACACGTACGCACACTTATTATTTATTTATAGAGTTATATTTGGCCACTATTATAAGAAAGAGGAGTATGAAAATAAGTAAAGGGCTTAAAGGTGAAAAAAAATACATGTATGGTACAGAGCAGCCCCTTGGAAATGGCTCTGAGGTGACTGTATTGTAACAAGCAGTATTAATGAGCTGTGTTTCACTTTTTTGTACTCAAGATTTCTTTATTTGTCATTTCTGTGTGTATGTGTACACAAAATAAACCAAAATATTGTTCAACTCCAGCCCGAATCAGTACCACAAAAGTACTTGTTTCACTGTGACAAGTGAAACAGAAAAATATGCAAATGAAAACAGCTTTAATTGCTTTTAAAATGCAATTCATGTGAGCACAAAGAGCGGGAGAGAAGCAGATCTACAGGGCCAATGAGTTTAGGTTGCACTTATGGGCAAAATGAAATGTTAAAACACAGTCTGACTTCTTGTTTTCAGTTATCTAAACTGTACTTTGTCAACTTGGTTTTACTAATTGACTTTAAAAACATGCAATAGTGACATTTAAATATTTTCCATATTGTTGCATTGTAGGGATGTGGAAGAGAAACGTACCAATGATCCATTTTAACCTCTATTTTCCCTTTTTTTTAGATTGACACCTTGGCTGCAGAGTATCCTGCAATGACCAACTATCTATACTGTACTTATCATGGTCAGGTATGTGGTCATCCTTGAGAGAAAATAAACATTTTGTCCAGTGTACCTCTTAAATGTACATGTATATCTAAATGTGTCAGATCAGTGTTTACATACTGAATATGGGCGGCATGGCTCAGTGGGTAGAGTGATTGTCTTGCAACCGGAGGGTTGCTGGTTCAATCCTTGACCCGGAGAGCTCATGTCGAGGTGTCCCCGAGCAAGACACCAAACCCCTAATTGCTCCTGATGGGTCATGGTTAGCGCCTTGCATGGCAGCTTCTGCCATCAGTGTGTGAATGGATGAATTTGATGTATAATGTAAAGCACTTTGGGTATCTTTCAGGTACAGTAAAGCGCTATATAAATGCAGACATTTAAATAGGATCAGTGCAACAAGGAAAATTGTGATGTTTTGAGACAAATATTTATAAGGACGATATAAGTATCTTTAGCGGTAAGATGGGTGTTTTTTTTTTATGCTAAAGAATTACTGATGTCCATTGAGGTGCATCATTAAAAATTGTTTTGTCAATTTTGGCACCAGGAGCATGATCTGGACTTTAAAGACCAGGGAATTATGGTTCTTGGTTGTGGACCTTATCACATTGGTGAGTGTGACAATAAAGATTTATCTAATTTTAAGCCCGCTTATGACAAATTTCTTGGAAAAAATCTTTTTTTTTTTAAATTACTGTCTCATTTACATGAATACACATATTACCACATGGGTTTTCATAGAATGAAGTATTAATGCAAAAAATATAAAGTCATTGTTAAAAGATTTAGTTTTACATTTTATTGCCACACAGATTTGCATTGTTTTCACCTACTTAGCATACAACTTAAAGGTGCAGTCTGCAATTCTGAAGAGATATTGTTTATAATTAGCTAGCTAGCATATTTGCACTATATGTACTTAGCTTTCATCCAGTCCTCAAAGCATTCACAGGGAATTTAGTTTCCACACACATAAATTTCTGTTTGGTAAAATAAAGCTTAGTAGAAGACACAATATCATCTGCATGGAAAACAGATGTCGCATACTCATGTTTGTCAACGGTTTAATCCACCAGGCAGCAGTGTTGAGTTTGACTGGTGTGCAGTGTCCAGCATCAGGGCCTTGAGACAGATGGGCAAGAAGACGGTGGTGGTCAACCACAACCCCGAGACGGTCAGCACTGACTTTGACGAGTGTGACCGCCTTTACTTTGAAGAGTTGACCCTGGAACGTATTTTGGACATCGCCCAACAGGAGGTTTGGATGCCACCATATGCATGCGGGTTTTCATTTGTCAAAGTTCAGGCAGAATATACATATTTGAGATTTTGTTTTATTTATGAAAAGAACTTGTTGGTACATTAACTGTATGCTTATCCATATTTGAGCATATTACGGCAAGGCAGGGAACTTCAGATATATCTAAGTATTAAATAAATAACTAGAAAAGCACTCGGAGCGCATTACTCTGCCAAGGCTGTTCATTCCCCCATATGTCATTGTCAGAAATGCAGCATATTTTTGTAGAAATGCAGCATTTTTTTATTAGTTATTGATGATCAAAAATCACGACAACATAGAATTAGGCCATTTAATATAGATGTACCCACAAAAAAATTACCTTGTTTGTCTATTTTTAGTCATTTTTTCTCTCATTGTCATTTTGTGTCTCGTAGTTGTTTTGTGTGTCACCGTGGTTGTTTTGCGTCTCATTGTAGTTGTTTTGTGTCTATTTTTTTTGTCATTTTCTGTCTCATTGTAGTCTGATTGTTGTCATTTTATGTCTCTGTAGTTGGTTTGTGACTGTAAATGTAATTTTGCTTGTAGCTGTAGTCATGTTGTGTCTGATTTCAGTTGTTTTGAATATCTTTGTAGCTGTTTTGTGTCTCTTTTTTGTAATTTTGTAAACTATGATGTTTTAGTGACATATTGTACGAAATACTAAATTCCGATGTTATGGTCATATTTTGGATGACACACTAAACTATGACGTTTTAGTGACACTTTAAACGACTTACTAAACTATGACGTTTTAACCCCATTTTGGATCACATGCTAAACTATGACATTTTTGTGATATTTAGGACGACATACTAAACTATGACGATTATGCCATATTTTGGACCACATACTAAACTATGATGTTTTTGTGACATTTTGGAAGACATCCGATGATGTTTGTTTCTAATTTGTTTTTTAGGCCTTTTTGTTGGTTTTGTTCAATAGGTAAGTAAAGACGGACACATGCAAGTAAAGAGCCACAAGCTGGGATCGAACCACTGTCTCTGACACAATCGTGTTTATGAGGCACTCTCTCATTTTGGACGACATACTAAACTATGACGTTTTTGTGACATTTTGGACGACATACTAAACAATGACGATTTTGTCATATTTTGGACGACATATTAAGCTATGACTTTTTAGTGACATTTTGGACGACATGCTAAACTATGACATTTTTGTGATGTTTTCGACGACATACTAAACTGTGACGTTTTTGTCATATTTTGGACGACATAATAAACTAGATGAGCCCTCAGTAGAGGGCAGAACCACGCCCTCTGCTGGTGAAAACCTTGTCCTCCCTATACAACTGATGCAATATGTATCAATTTTGATCATCGTACGTATCTCCCTCCCTACTTGATCCTTGAGACCTGTAACTCCACAGCTGAGCAGGGGACCGTAGACTGATCTTCAGTGTCAAGTTTGATTATCCTGACTTCAGTGGTTGCAGAGATATCGGACCGGACATAGCCACATACATACATACATACATACAGACTTACCCAGCCAGATACCGCACCGAATGCAATAACCCCGCCGACATACCCGTCGGGCGTGGTTAATTATGACGTTTTAATGACACTTTGTTCAACATACTAAACTATGATGTTTTTGTGACATTTTGGAAAACATTCGATGATGTTTGTTTCTAATTTGTTCTTTAGGCCTTTTTGTTGGTTTTATTCAATAGGTAAGTAAAGACGGAGACATGCGAGTAAACAGCCACAAGCTGGGAACGAACCACTGTCTCTGACACAGTCTCTCGACCAATTGAGCTATCTGGACGCTTTTTTTTATCACTTGTTGGATGACAGATTAAACTGTGATGATTTTTCCACATTTTGGACGGTATACCAACCTATGATGTTTATGTCATATTTTCGGCCACATGCTAAACCATGATATTTTTGTGATATTTTGGACGACATACTAAACTATGACGTTTCAATGACATTTTGGACCACTTACTAAACTATGATGTTTTAATGACATTTTTGACGACATCCTAAACTATGACGTTTTTGTCATGTTTTGGACGACATGCTAAACTGTGATGTTTTAGTCATATTTTCGACCACATGCTAATCTATGACATTTGAATAATATTTTGGACGACATACTAAACTATGATGTTTTGGTGATATTTTGGATGATATACTCAACTATGGCGTTTCAATGACATTTTGGACGACATACTAAAACTATGACGTTTTTGTGACAATTTGGACCACATACTAAACTGTGACGTTTTTGTCATATTTTGGATGACATTTTAGACGACATACTAAACTATGACGTTTTTGTCATGTTTCAGATGACATACTAAACTATGACTTTTTTGTCATATTGTGGACGACATACTATACTATGACGTTTTAGACAACATTCGATGATGTTAGTTCCTGATTTTGTTTTTTACCTTTTTGTTGGTTTTGTTCAATCGGTAAGTAAAGAGCCACGAGCTGGGATCAATCCACTGTCTCTGACACAGTCCTATTTATGAGGCACGCTCTCGACCAGTTGAGCTATCCGGGCCCTCTCTTGTCGTTTGTTGGATGACAGATTAAACTGTGACGATTTTTCCACATTTTGGACGACATACTAAACTATGATGTTTTTGTCATATTTTCGGCCACATGCTAAACGATGATATTTTTGTGATATTTTAGACGACATACTAAACTATGATGTTTTAATGACATTTTGGACGACATACAAAACTATGACGTTTTTGTCATGTTTTGGACGACATGCTAAACTATGACTTTTTACTAACATTTTGGACGACACGCTAAACTATGATGTTTTTGTCATATTTTCGACCACATACTAAACTATGATGTTTTAGTCATATTTTCGACCACATACTAAACTCATGTTTTTGTTATGTTTTGGACGACAGACTAAACTATGACGTTTTTGTCATGTTTCAGATGACATACTATACTATGATGTTTTAGACAACATTTGATGATGTTAGTTCCTGATTTTGTTTTTTACCTTTTTGTTGGTTTTGTTCAATCGGTAAGTAAAGAGCCATGAGCTGGGATCAATCCACTGTCTCTGACACAGTCCTGTTTATGAGGCACGCTCTCGACCAGTTGAGCTATCCAGGCCCTCTCTTGTCGTTTGTTGGATGACAGATTAAACTGTGACGATTTTTCCACATTTTGGACGACATACTAAACTATGATGTTTTTGTCATTTTTTCGGCCACATGCTAAACGATGATATTTTTGTGATATTTTAGACGACATACTAAACTATGATGTTTTAATGACATTTTGGACCACTTACTAAACTATGACATTTTAGTGACATTTTGGACCACTTACTAAACTATATTTTTGTGATATTTTGGACGACATACTAAACTATGATGTTTTTGTCATATTTTCGACCACAGTCTAAACTATGACGTTTTTGTCATATTTTGGACAACATACTAAACTATGACTTCTTAGTGACATTTTGGACGACATGCTAAACTATGACGTTTTTGTGATATGTTCGACGACATACTAAACTATGATGTTTTTGTCATATTTTCGACCACATACTAAACTCTCATGTTTTTGTTATGTTTTGGACGACATACTAAACTATGACGTTATTGTCATATTTTCGACCACATACTAAACTATGATGTTTTTGTTATGTTTTGGACGACATGCTAAACTATGACATTTTAGTGACATTTTAGTGACATTTTGGATGACATGCTAAATTACGACGTTTTTGTGATATTTTCGACAAGAAATGAAACTGTGACGTTTTGGATGACATCCGATGATGTTTGTTTCTAATTTGTTTTTTAGGCCTTTTTATTCAATAGGTAAGTAAAGACGGTGACATGCAAGTAAAGGGCCACGAGCTGGGATCGAACCACTGTCTCTGACACAGTCCTGTTTATGAGGCACTCTCTCAACCAGTTGAGCTATCTGGGCCCTTTTTTGTCACTTGTTGGATGACAGATTAAACTGTGACGATTTTTCCACATTTTGGACGACATACTAAACTATGACGTTTTTGTCATGTTTTGGACGACATGCTAAACTGTGATGTTTTAGTCATATTTTCGACCACATGCTAATCTATGACATTTGAATAATATTTTGGACGACATACTAAACTATGATGTTTTGGTGATATTTTGGATGATATACTCAACTATGGCGTTTCAATGACATTTTGGACGACATACTAAAACTATGACGTTTTTGTGACAATTTGGACCACATACTAAACTGTGACGTTTTTGTCATATTTTGGATGACATGGTAAACTATGACATTTTAGACGACATACTAAACTATGACATTTTTGTCATGTTTCAGATGACATACTAAACTATGACTTTTTTGTCATATTGTGGACGACATACTATACTATGACGTTTTAGACAACATTCGATGATGTTAGTTCCTGATTTTGTTTTTTACGTTTTTGTTCAATCGGTAAGTAAAGAGCCACGAGCTGGGACCGATCCACTGTCTCTGACACAGTCCTGTTTATGAGGCACGCTCTCGACCAGTTGAGCTATCCAGGCCCTCTCTTGTCGTTTGTTGGATGACAGATTAAACTGTGACGATTTTTCCACATTTTGGACGACATACTAAACTATGATGTTTTTGTCATATTTTCGGCCACATGCTAAACGATGATATTTTTGTGATATTTTAGACGACATACTAAACTATGATGTTTTAATGACATTTTGGACGACATACTAAACTATGACGTTTTTGTCATGTTTTGGACGACATACTAAACTATGACGTTTTTGTCATGTTTTGGACGACATGCTAAACTATGACTTTTTACTAACATTTTGGACGACACGCTAAACTATGATGTTTTTGTGATATTTTAGACGACATACTAAACTATGACATTTTAATGACATTTTGGACCACTTACTAAACTATATTTTGTGATATTTTGGACGACATACTAAACTATGATGTTTTTGTCATATTTTCGACCACAGTCTAAACTATGATGTTTTTGTTATGTTTTGGACGACATGCTAAACTATGACGTTTTTGTCATATTTTGGACAACATACTAAACTATGACTTCTTAGTGACATTTTGGACGACATGCTAAACTATGACGTTTTTGTGATATGTTCGACGACATACTAAACTATGATGTTTTTGTTATGTTTTGGACGACATACTAAACTATGACATTTTAGTGACATTTTGGATGACATGCTAAATTACGACGTTTTTGTGATATTTTCGACAAGGAATGAAACTGTGACGTTTTGGATGACATCGGATGATGTTTGTTTCTAATTTGTTTTTTAGGCCTTTTCATTCAATAGGTAAGTAAAGACGGTGACATGCAAGTAAAGGGCCATGAGCTGGGATCGAACCACTGTCTCTGACACAGTCCTGTTTATGAGGTTTATGAGGCCTGTTTATGAGGCACTCTCTCAACCAGTTGAGCTATCTGGGCCCTTTTTTGTCACTTGTTGGATGACAGATTAAACTGTGACGATTTTTCCACATTTTGGACGACATACTAAACTATGATGTTTTTGTCATATTTTCGGCCACATGCTAAACGATGATATTTTTGTGATATTTTAGACGACATACTAAACTATGACGTTTTAACGACATTTTGGACGGCATACTAAACTATGTTTTTGTCATGTTTCGGACGACATGCAAAACTATGACGTTTTTGTGACATTTTGGACGACATACTAAACTATGACGATTTTGTCATATTTTGGACAACATACTAAACTATGACTTTTTAGTGACATTTTGGGCGACATGCTAAACTATGAAGTTTTTTGTGATATGTTCGACGACATACTAAACTATGATGTTTTTGTTACGTTTTGGACGACATGCTAAACTATGACGTTTTTGTCATGTTTTGGACGACACGCTAGACTATGACGTTTTTGTGACATTTGATGATGTTTGTGACTATTTCTTTTATATACCTTTTTGTTGGTTTTATTCAATAGGTAAGTAAAGACAGAGACATGCAAGTAAAGGGCCACGAGCTGGGATCGAACCACTGTCTCTGACACAGTAATGTTTATGAGGCACTCTCTCGACCAGTTGAGCTATCTGGCCCCTTTTTTATCAGTCGTTGGATGACAGATTAAACTGTGACGACTTTTCCACATTTTGGACGGCATACTAAACTATGATGTTTTTGTCATATTTTTGGCCACATGCTAAACTATGATATTTTTGTGATATTTTAGACGACATACTAAACTATGACATTTTAATGACATTTTGAGCGACTAAACTATGACGTTTTAGTGACATCCGATGATGTTTGTTTCTAATTTGTCTTTTAGGCCTTTTTGTTGGTTTTATTCAATAGGTAAGTAAAGACAGTGATATGCAAGTAAAGGGCCATGAGCTGGGATCGAACCGCTGTCTCTGACACAGTCCTGTTTATGAGGCACTCTCTCGACCAGTTGAGCTATCTGGGCCCTTCTTTGTCATTTGTTGGATGACAGATTAA